>NC_057862.1:1125000-1810625 GCF_019393635.1 Dromiciops gliroides | reverse complement strand
CAGGCATGGACAGCCCTCCCCAGGAGGCCTCCTGCCCAGCTTCCTAGTTGTGGCTTCTTTCTAGCCACCCCATGAACTGTATCCTCCGTCTCCTACCTCTGGGCATTGCCTTTTGCTGGGAGGTCACCTTCTGCATCTCTGCCTTCCAGAATCTCTGTCACCCATTCCTCCTAATTCTCCCTCTCTTCCCCAGCCCCCTGTTTAGTCAGTGACAAATTTTCCCCCCCTCTAGCTTCTCTGATCACACAGTCTCCTCCCAGCTTGGGCCCTCAGCGCCTTCCACCCGAACTATTGTAAGATCACAGATGTGAGCTAGAAGTGACCTTAGAGGCCACCAAGTCAACAAGCGTCTGAGGTGGGCTTCCACCCAGCTTTTCCTGACCCCAGTATAGGGCCCTGATTAGTTTTGTGACAGTCGAGTTCTCATGCCAGCTTTCAGAACCAGGAGTTTGTCAGCACAGTGTCAAACAGACTGGGAGAGAATGGAATGTGTGCGTGTGACCTCAGTGTCGTGGTTGTCAGAAGCGGCTCTGGAGACTGTTTTCATTCTTAGACTGTGTGTGAGACCCCACCTCTGCAGGACCACCGAGGCCCATGAGATAGAGTGGCTGCCCTCAGGTACCATTTGACCTTCAAATTGGACACAGGCGAGGGCAGCTGCTGGAGACTTCTCTGGTGGAGAAGTAAATAAATCGTGTTTGCCTCTGAGCTCCAGAAGGCACTGACGGCTTCACCTGAAGCTCTGCATCCCCAGTGTTTGGCACGTCACGGGCACTCATTAAGTGGGCCAGAAGTTCTGGGTCTTTAGGCAGTGCTCGGCCATCCAAACTGGGGCAGCTCACAGGTCCGTTGGCTTCTAGGTCACCTGCTTAGGGCTCTGAGAGAAGACAGGAAGGAGTGTGTCACCCTAACTTGTAGTTTACAGATGACCACCTAACTCAGTTTTTAAATTTTATTTCTTGTTTTGTTTTAAAGGAATCTGAAAACTTTGCTTATGGAAAAGAATCCCATAAAAACATTGCCTGTGGAGCTGGGTAAGGGCTTTCTCTTTAAAATAGACATTAGCTTTGAGTGGCTTCTGATGAGACTTAAGAAGGGCTGTCTTTGAGATTGCCTGCACTCGTCCCTCCCCATCAAGTAATGAACAGCAGTGTCCTTAGCGGTGGAAGCCCAGAGAGGGCCTCAGTGAGCCTCTTGTCTGCAGCAGCCCCGCTCACAAGTGACCCCCCCATCCTCTGCTGGCCCAGTCCCCGAGGGCAGACCAGCAGCCCACTCTGCCGAGCGGGAGAGGGGGCAGCTGCTGGCTCTGCCCTCCGGGGCCATCACCCTTCTAGACCAGGTGTGAGGCCTGCGGCTGGGGTGGCTCTGGTTGTAATGGGAAATGTTTCAGCAAAGAAAGACGGTACAGGCTCGTGTTAATTGGTGGTTCTTTTGGTCAGAGTGGGCCCCGGGGGCCGCCCTCCTAGGGGTGGACGCCACGGCCAGGGTGGCGGCCCTTCAGACCCTCCCTGCCCGAGTCTTCTCTTCACTGTTTCGGCTTCACCCTGGAGGTAGGGACTGCAGGGCCTCTGGACCCTGTGGTGCCAAGGTGCCCTCCTTTCCTTGGGCCCCCACAGCTGGCTGCTGCTCATGCGCTGGAGCGGGATGGAAGCGCAGACCCCCACCACAGCAAAATCCCAGTCTGACTCCGAAAGATGGTTTTGGGAAGTAAAGGCAACCTTTGATGGAGAGAGAAATGACGTGAGTCCTTCCGGCCTTTGCCCTCCACCTCCCAGCCCTGTCCTTTTAGCCATGGTCCCAAAATCCACATCCCCATCTCTGAGAGGGTCATCTCAGGCTCTTTTGCAGCCCTGGCCTGGAGGGCCGAGGGAAGCCCCCTCGGGGCGACTCTGGTCCTGCCTGTCTGGTCTTCCTGTCTCTGTTCCTGTGCCCCATACCAGCTGCCACAGGCGCCGGGGCCTCCTGACTTGGCCCAGTGCTCTTCTCCACTGGGGGCTGGCCCAGGAGTCATCAGGACACTTGTGATGGATCATAGCAGAAAGACGCAGCCTTGCTGGTCGGGGGCACAGAGGGAGAGGAAAGCGGAGTCCAGCAGCGCTAATGAGGCATGTCCCTGAGATGGGAAGGAAATGGAAGCACGAGTGACCACTGGGGACAGGTGTCCAAGCCTCTGCTGGTCACCTTGGCCCTGACAATGCCTGGGATCGAGGCCTGCGCCGAGGGGAGCCCCCTCGTGCAGTCGGGCCCTCGCTCAGTTCAAGCCAGCTCAGCCCACAAGCAATGAGAAGGCCTCTGCTGCGGGCACGCCCCAACAGTTTGTTGGGAGGGCCCCGGCAAGTCTCAGCTTCTTCATCTCATCAACAAGATGGGAGTATGAAGAGTTGCCGGTTTGTTCGCAGATTTTGTTTTATGAATGTTGGTCCTTGTTGCTGCGTTCCTTCTTCTGTGAGAGCAGACTTTGTAGGGTGAAGCCAGGGAGGCCATTGGCAGCACCAGCCTTGGCCCCTTGTGGGGAACGGGACATGTGTAGCCACGAGGCAGCCTTGGAAAGGACTTGTGAACAATGAGAGAGGCAGCCCCGGGCAGGGAGGAGGGTGTGAGCAGAAGCCTGGGGATGCAGGCCCCTCGTGGAAAAGGCAGGAGTGCGGGGTCACTGGGGAGGCCAGAGAGGCCTTCCCAAGGCTGGGCCAGGGGTGACCAGGGGTGAGATGGAGAAGACAGGAGGGCTCACGGGCGGGTGGTGAGCAGGCAGGAAGGAGGGAGAAAAGAAGACTGCCCGGGATGGGGTGTGGCAGAAAGCTGAGAGGAGGACCAGGGCCAGCCCAGGGGTGGCTACAACAACCCCAGATGGTGGCCTGCACGTGTCTTGTGAGTGTGGGCAGTTGTGGTGTGCTGGATCCTGGTGGCTCATTAACGCCTTCTCCTGTGGCTAGAGTTGTTGGGGAGCTGCATCGTCATTGCCGTGCCAGTCCCCAGGGTTGGCATCCTGACTGGCCGCCATATTCATGCTCCCGAGGGAAGGCCTGACCCACGCACAGCCCAGAGGGAAGCGTCAGGGCAGTGATGAGGGATCTGCAAGGGGAAGGCATCTCCACTAGACGAGAAGACTGCACAGCTGTGCCCTCATTCCGTTCCTCCAGCCCACAGGAGCCTGAGCTGACCTGGACTTGGGATTTCATGGAGCTGGGTGTGCCAGACCCACGGGGATTCTGCCTCCAAGAAGGTCACATTTGACCGATGACCACAGGGGAGTCTCCTAGGTAGAGTACCAGTGACCAGTGCAGAACTTCGGGATGCTTGGCTCCTCCACCTCTGCCCTCATTGCAAAAACACTGAGGGTCATTTTAATTTTTTCTGAGTGGCCTAAGCTGCTGGTGTGCCAGGAATTGGCTGTTCTGGACATAGCTGTAAATAGAGACCTGAAACCATTCTAGCCAAATAAAGCTTCTGAGAAGCTGCGGTCATCTCCACCCCCTCCCACTGAAGCACAGGAGCAGGAGGGAGCAGATCATAGGTTCTAGAGGTGGGGCATGTCGTGTTAGCCACACAGCCCTAGAACCTTGCAGAGCCTCCTGGGAGAGATCTGGGACTGCTCTGAAGGGTCAGGCCTGACCATCTGCACAGGAAGGGCCCAGCCAATGGAGACTGTCTGTTGCCTGGATCATGAAATGCATGTGGAGGCAGAACCAAGATGGAGGAGAAAAGGCTGGAACTCACAGAGCTCTCTCTAAAATCTCTCTGAACACAGTAATGCCCTACAGTAAATTCTGGGGCAGAAGAACCCAAAAAAGGACAGGGTGGAAGAATTTTCCAGCTACAGACAACTTAGAGGGGGCAGCTAGGTGGCGCAGTAGATAAAATACTGGCCCTGGATTCAGGAGGATCTGAGTTCAAATCTGGTCTCAGACACTTGACACTAGCTGTGTGACCCTGGGTAAGTCACTTAACCCTCATTGCCCTGCAAAGAAACAAAATAAAACAAAGACAACTTAGGTCAGCAAGAAAGGTCTGTTGTACCAGGGTGAGAGTGGAGCACTATCCAGCACAGGCCACACCAGCACAGACCCAGGACCCCAGCAAACAAGGGGCAGGCTGTAGGAATCACTGAATCTTCAGGGACAGTGGCTTCTGGAATACTCAGGCCACATAAAGTAAGGAGGGAGAGGGTGTCAACTGGTCAGAAGGCGATCACGGGTCTCTCTGATAGCACTGAAACAGGATTTTTGCTTTGCCCGTACTCTGATCTGGGTCCCAGTCCTGGGGGGTGTCCCAAGACGAGGAGCACTGGTGACTGCAGTGGAACAGGGACTCTTCTCACAGTTGAGAGCAGAAAAGACTGCTTGTGGTTGCTTGCAGACCAGTGCACAGGCCAGGAGAGTAGTAAGCACACTCCTCCTTAGATCATACCACCTGAAAAGAAATGAAAGCTTACAGACGCTTAGAAGCATCTCCAAAAACAACTGCACAAAAACTTTGAAACTTGGGACCGTGTGTCCTCCACCCTGAAAGTAGAGCCCTACTTTAACGAAGAGTTAAAAATCAAGAAATAGACCAGGGAAATGAGCAAACAACAAGGAAAAAAGTCTGACTATAGAAAGTTACAGTGATGACAAGGAAAATCAAAACACACCCTCAGAAGAAGATGACAGAGTCAATGCTCCTACATCTTAAACCTCCAAGAAAAATATGAATTGTTCTCAGGCCATTGAAGAGCTCAGAAAGGATTTTAAAAATCAAGTAAGAGGAGGGGTGGAGAGAAAACTGGGAAGAGAAAGGAGAGCGAGGCAGAAAATCGTGAAAAAAGAATCAACTGCTTGGTAAAGGAGACAAAAAATACTGAAGAAAACAACACCTTACGAGGTACAAAAAAACAACGAGGAGAAGAATGCCTTAAAAAACAGTCGTCCAAATGGAAAAGGAGCCATAAAAATTCACTGAAGAAAAGAATTCCTTAAAAATTAGAATTGAGCAAATGAAAGCTAGTGACTTTATGAGAAATCAAGAAATAAAACCAAAAAATTGAAGACAGTGTGAAATATCTCATTGGAAAAACATCTGACTTGGAAAATAGATCCAAGAGAGATTATTTTTTAAATTATTGGACTACCCAAAAACCATAATCAAAAAAGAGCCTAGACACGAAATGCATGAGGATGGGTGTCTTACAGCTCTTGTCTGATCTTCTGTTTCTTTGGACCGTGAATTGGCCCAGGTGTCAGACAGGGGAGGGGAGGGGCCTGGGATGGATTGCTTTCAAGGAACTGTGAGAGTCCTTTAAAAACCTGGCTAATGAGATGTTTTGCATGACTACTCATGTATAACTTATGTTGAATTGCTTGAGTTCTTGAGTGGGGGGTGGAGGTGGGAGGAAGAGAAGTTGGAACACAAAGTTTTAAAAAATTGATGTCAAAATTCATTTTTACATGTAATCTGGGAAATAAAATTCTAAATATAAACAAAGATAGATTAATTGATTGGTTGATTCAAATAAGATAAAATAAAAACCTGGAGCTTTTCCTGGAAAGAAAGGCCCATCTTTCCACCCCTGATAGTCTTAGTGTTGGGGGGTACGGAGAGCCTGGTCACTCTTGGTCTCTGCACTGAGCAGAGCTCTCCAGTCCTTGAATACCTTGCCTCCTGGTTCCGCGCCTCTCCCTCCAGTCCATACAAGTCTTGCCCTGTTCCACACCAGGGCAGCACTTCCATTGGGGCCTGCGCAGGACAAAGGAAGACTAGCCCTAATCTGAGCAATTGAGCACAGGCCAGAAATCGTTGCCAATGGTGCAGCCTCCTGGAGGGCTTAGGTCCAATGGGGGACTGGGGGGAGGGGGAGGGGGCCTTAATTGGCAGGCCGAAAGAGGAAAACATGGGGCAGTCCTCTGTCGAGAGGCCTTTGTAGCTCTTGGACTCACTGCCATTTCTGCCCCTTGTCTTTGTTGTCCTGCTCGCGGACAAAGCTGGGAATGGAGCGAACGCTCATCAGCTTTCCTTTTTGTTTTCAGGGAACTTAACTTCGCTGAAAGCTCTGAACTTGAGGAGCTGCCCTCTGGAATTCCCGCCTGAAGACGTCGTCCAGAAAGGCCTGCTGGCCATCCTGGCCTTCCTTCGAAATTGGGCCCTGAAGCACTCAGCTGCCGCCACTCCACCGTGCCAAGGTTGGTCATGACCCTGGAGGCCTCGGCTGGTGCCCCTCCTTTCCACCCGCTCCTCAGCCAGGACAGGGGGCCCCCAAGTAGAGAAGCTGCCCCTCAAGGACCAGCCCTACCCTGAGGAACTGGCCCTGACCCCCCAGACTCACTGGGCCTGCCCCAGAGGACTCCTTCTAGGCTGAATTCTACATTCCAGGCAGCAAAGGGGCCAAAAGGGAAAAGTGGCGCTTGTTGGCAGGGCTGCCCTATGGGTGGGACTCTGAATAGACTGACCATCCTCGAATGCTTCCTCAAACCCTGACCCAGCATTCCCAGGAGGAGGGTTGTGACCCTGAGAGATGAGGGAAAGAGGGAGGAAAGGGTCCAGAGGCACAGGAACGGGCAGAGCTGGGCACAGAGGAGGCACCCTTCCCCTGGGGAGGGGCTGGGCAGGCTGGGTGGCATGCTTCTGAACTGTAAGAAAGGGTAGTATCACTCTGAATCAGCTAATAGATGTTTTCCCAGTTTTTTTTTTTCCCCTTCAAACTGTCCATTGTAATTTCTTACGGTAAAACATAATTACATTGCATTAATATCTCAACATTTACTTAACTTTTTCCAATCCATGGCTATCTACTTTATTTTTAGTTCTTTGCTGCTAGAACAAAAAAGGGGGGGGCCTTCTACAAATTTTTTTGTGCATATGGTGATGGTCTTTTTGTTGTGGTATACTTCCTGGGAGTATTCTAGGCCACTCTGAAGGACTGTAACTTTCAAGTCAGGTATTGATCTTGTGAGTATCAGGGTGCCACCCCCTGCTGAGAAAGACCTTGTGAGAACCAGAGCGACACCCCTCTGAAAAAAAAGCATGTGAGTAGCGTCTGGAAGTTACGTCTCTTCATAGACCGCCTGTAAGTCATGTCAGTCAGTGGACAGGCCAGTTAGCTTGGAGCTGTGTGTGGGGACCGCCCCTCTTGAGTCCTGCAGGAAGCTTCCACTGGAACAAAGTGAGGCTCCCTCTCTTTGTAGGGGAACTGGCGTGCGGCGGGCAGAGTAAACAGATCTCCTAACTTTAGAACTTCATGTGTTCTCTTTGGAACTGTGGGTAGCTAGGTGAAGGGGCCTTTCTCTCTCTTTGCTAACCCCTAATATACTTGAATAAATGCTTAAAAGCCTAAATTGTTGCCGACTTTATCTGTAAACTTAGCTAGTTCTCCCCACACACACTGGGCGGGGGGAGGGGGCGGCAGATAAGGCGATCACACATTAGATTTTAAACATCACAATTTAAATTGGTAGAAGAAATTTTATATTGGAAGTTATCTATACTGATGAAATCGCTAGTCAGTTTCCATGCACACAAATATCTGTGTATGTATACACATTTATTAAGGTGAAAACTCTGGGAGTTTGTTTTGCTAATTGCTATTTCTGGATGAGTTGGTATAAGTATAATGTTAAGTATTGCTTTTTCTGGATGTCTGACTGTAGAATGTGACAGATGATAGAACCATTTGTGGTCCTGTCCTATATGCGTTCCATCTTAAACAAGCAGAGGTTTTTCTGTTCTTATCATTTGCAACTTGTCACAGTGTCTCTAGGAACCAGACATTTTTCTGAAAAAATAAAGCCTTCAGTCATAAAAAAAAAAAAAGAAAGGGCAGTGAAGATGGTTTCAGGGAAGCCTGAGGGGCCAGAGGGAGGGGAGAAGAACAGCATCTATAGTAGGGACAATGCCATAAAGAAAAGCAATTGCAAAAGGCCCAAGAACTGCAGGCAGCCTCTCGTCCAACCAAAGGACTTGGGAGGGAGCTCTCTGGCCCCTTCCTCACAGAGCTGATGGATGGGTGGATGCAGGAGGAGGTGTCCCCATCTGGGCATGCCTGATCTGGGCATTTGTTTGCTACCACAGTTTTGTTTTTCCTTCTTTTTTTTCTTGTTAATTTGGGGTGCAGGAAGTAGTGAAGGGGAAGTGGTGGTAGTCAGTTGTTTTTCTCTTTGTGACCCCGATTGGGGTTTTCTCGGCAAAGACACTTGTTAAAAAAAAAAAATTAGCTAATCTAACCTGGAAAAATTATAATAATTGTGCTTACATGAAAAATTATAACTATATGAAAAATTATAGGTTTACAAAAATTATAATTGGGCCATAAGTCCTGTTGTGGTCTCCATTCAAATGTAGAAATATTTTAAATTCACTACTCTAATTGGGGAGCTAATCTGACTGGAAGACTAATCTGTGGATTTTTGACTATTTGGCTATCTGTCTATCTGACTGCTATTAATTTAATGTGGGCCGTTAATAAATTTCCACCACACTGCTCCACTCCCCAAATTGATAAGCAAAATATTAAGAAGCCTCTTAACTAAATAATCAAAGCAGAGTTTATTTATGAGATACTATTTAAAATTAAGAATACAGGGAAATAAAATGTACAACCTGACTGCATTGCGGTGGGTCTCTTTCCACTGCATCTCTTTGGAGTTTCTTCAATACAATAAGGGCCTTAGCCTCCTCTTGCCTCAGGGTACTTTTACTTTTATTCTAACTCTAAGCCCCTTTCACTTTGTAAATCCCCCTGCTTCTAACTTTATTCTCCTTACTGCCACTGCTGAACCCCTGTGTTTCTCTCTCACCAACCTTCTGTCTGTTTGCTCCATCAGTCTGCCCTTTGGCCTCTCTTTTCTGCTCCTAGTCCTTTAGCCTTCTCCTGCATCCTTCTAGCCCCTCGTTTAGTCTGACCCCCAGGTCTATATATGTGTGTGTGTGTGTGTGTGTGTGTGTGTGTGTGTGTGTGTGTGTGTGTGTGTGTGTGTGTATATATGTATATGTATATGTATATATATATCTTTCTTTTCTCCACTCAAATCTCGGGGCTTTTTGCACCCACACACCAAGCTAATCCGCCAGTCAGGGCTGCGGCTAGGGCTGGGGGGATGCTCGAGCATCCCGTGCCTCAGCACAGGCTACCCCAGAGCCCCAGCCTGGATGAGCCCAGGATCTCTCAGATAGCTCCACTCAGGGTGGAGGGTGCTAGAGCTCCCTCCCCCCAGCTGTCTGACCTGGCCTCTTGTACAGCCCATGGGGCTTTTTGGCTCAGCTGAAGCAGAGGGGGAGGGGGCACCAGAACCTCCCACACAGAAGAGACCCTGAGGGCCTAAGGCTTTCTAATCTCAGCCCAAAGGTAGGGTCCCCAAATAAAAATAAATTTCCACACACTCAAGCCCTTTGCCATTTCCTTCTCCAGTTCATTTTACAGATGAGAAAACTGAAGGGTTAAGTGACTTGCCCAGGGTCACACAGCTAGTGTCTGAAACAAAATTCGAACTCATAGGAGTCTTCCTGATGCCAGGCTTGGCACTCCATGCCCTGTGCAACCTACATGCCCTAAAGAGGTAGTAGAGTGGAATCCCTTGGAAGGAAGGAAGGAAGGAGGGAGGGAGGGAGGGAAGGAAAAGAAAGGTAAGTCATTGAAGCATCTGAAACAATGCATGGCAGAGGACAAGAAGGAAACAGATAAACAAGCCAGTTTTGAAAGTTGTATGTTTATCTAATGGTGTTCCATTGTGTTGGCCATGACAGGCCTCTTTTTCTGTTTTGCCTCAGAGATGGAAATGCTCATTTTGTTTGGTTTTGGTTAAAGTCAGCATATAGTTTAACAAACATGTAAATGAGATGAAGTGGTGTTTTTCTTAGATGTAAAAGGTGTTATTGAAAAAGCCATGCTGAGAGGGCAGCTAGGTGGCGCAGTGGATAAAGCACCAGCCCTGGATTCAGGACAACCTGAGTTCAAATCCGGCCTCAGACACTTGACACTTACTAGCTGTGTGACCCTGGGCAAGTCACTTAATCCTCATTGCCCCGCAAAAAAAAAAAAGAAAGAAAAAGCCAAGCTGTGTAAACACTCAAGGCTGGTCCAAGGACGTGGCTGTGAGTCATTGCAAGAAAGATTTTTCATGGAGTTGAGGAATGTTTTTCTGATGTCTCGAGGTGCTCGGTATTCTGGATGGGGCTGGTGAGGGATGGAAGAGAAGCCCGAGGAGTCATAGCCAGAGAAAACAGAACCTCTGGGTAGCTGAGGGTCCGTCTGTTGATTGATGGGCAAACACTTAGCGCTTGCTGTGTGCCAGGCACCTTACTGTTGTTTGTCCCTCACTCCCAAAGCATTGGGAATTCCCATGGCATCAGGAGGTGAGGTCATGACTTGCACTGAATTGGATTCAAGTGAGGGCAGGCTCTGCAGGGTCACCAATCTCACTCTCCTCCGGAGCCGTCTGGGTCCAGTGGCAAGATAGACATCAGGGTGACTGGAGAGGCCCCGGGATGTTTAAGGCAATTTGGGGTTAGGTGACTTGCTCAGGGTCACACAGCTAGTGAGATTTGCATCCTAGAGGTGAGATTTGAACTCAGGCAATGTTCTACCTACTGTGCCACCTAGCTGCACCAGACACTATACTAAGCATGAGGCAAAAGCGCAGTTCATGCCCCTCAAGGAGATGACGGGTCAATAAATATGTACAAAGCGACTTACCTTTAGGATAAACCGGAGATAGCAAACAGAGGGAAGGCCCTGGAATGGAGAGGGGTTGGGGAGAGCTTCCTGTAGGGGGGGAGATTGTAGTTGGGACTTGAGGTCAGTAGCTGGAGCAAAGCAGGAGAACGTTCCAGACATGGGGGATGGCTGGAGAGAAAGCCCGTAGCTGAGAGATGGGGGGTTTTGTGCATGCAACAGCCCAGGAGATCGGGGCCATCAGGTCGAGAGGATGTGGGGAGGGGGGCTTTGAAGGCCAAACAGAGCCTTTTCTCTTTGCCTCTGGGGGCACTAGTGAGCCGTGGGACTTCACTGAATAGTGGGTGACATGGTCACTTCCGTGGCTGCAGTGTGGAGAGAGTGGAGTCAGGCTGACCTCCCAGCTGGGCTGTTACGATGTGTGAGGTGATGGGGCAGCAGTGTCAGCAGAGAAGGGGTTGTGTTGGAAGGTGCTTCAGAGGAACAGCGGACAGGGAGGGAGTCAGGGATGGGAGCCTGGGGGACTGCCCCTGACCCTTATAGAGAGTTAGGGAGTCAGCTCTGTATTGGGCACACTGGGTGTAAGAGATTGGGGCAGCATAGAGATAGCAGCTGCATGCGTGGGAGCCGGGGAGATCCCCGAGTGAAGTTGTCTAGAGGGAGACGAGGAGAGGGACGGAGAGGGACGGGACAGAGCCCTGAGGGACGCCCGGGGTCAGAGGGATCATCTGGAGGAGGAGCGGGCAGAGAGGAAGGAGGAGAAGGGGGAAGGAGGCATCCTGAAGACCTAGGGAGAAGAGGGTGTCCAGGAGGGCAGAGTGGCCCAGTAGCCCAGTGCCCAAGGCTGCAGAGAGAGGCCAAGGAGTAAAGGCCGCTGGCTTTGGCCACTCAGAGGTCATCGGTCACTTTGGAGAGGACGGTTGTCCCCAACTCTGCCCTCACACTAGGGGCGTCCACCTGCAGACAATTCCCTCAAAAGACCCTGCTCCCCTCCCGTGCCCTCCCCCTCTCTGGACCGCCACCGCTCCCACAGCCCGTTGTTCCGACCAGGTCCACTGCACACTAATGCGGTACAATCCCCAGGGCCCCCCTCAGCTCCGGCTCTCCCAAACCCTCTTATCCCTCCTCAGACCCCCCTCGGCTCCCCTGGGGTGCCAAAGCATTTGGACGTGGCCCTTGTGGGATGCTTGGTCTTCCCGACACTTAGTTTATTCTTTCACCAGGATAGGGGACAGCAGAAGTGTCCCAGCTCCCCGGCAGCCCGGCCCTCCCCGCCCCAGACCCAGACACAAGGCCTCTCAAGGCAGCCTCAGCACCCCCAGATTTGGGGCTGCTTTGAGGCGCCGTCGGCTCCCATGAAATGTGCTGCCCCTGCAGCCCCTGGATCTTTAGCCGTCTCCCCCATCTTCTGTTTATGAAATGGAGGTTTTGTGCCTTGGTACAGACGGCCTGGAGTTACAGCCGTCATCTCGGGCTGTCTGAGTTCTTTGCAAAGACAATCCTGGTGCCTCAGTCAGTGTCCCCAGAGGCTAAACTCACAGACCAGATTCCCAGATTTGAGGAGACGCTCAAGAACTGACCCAGCCTTCAAAGGGCCGGCTTCCTAGTCTGGAAGAGCTGCTGGGAAGGAGGACCCCATCAGGGAGGACCCTGTCACGGACACGTCGTGAGCACCACCAGCCCTGACTCTCGGGAGCCACCTCTGAGTTTTTCTTCTAATTAAGAGTGTCCAGCTGTGGCCGGCGGACGCCACTTGTCTTCTCATCCCATCAGCCGGTACTTGAGGGGGGGCAGGGATATCTGGGGGCTCTTCAGAGACCGCTAGCTCTAAAGGCCACAAAACGTCACCTTCCGGTGTTGCCTTTACAGTGGTTTTAGCCAAAGGTGGAAAATGAGCTTTTTACAGCTGAGCCTTTGAGCAAACAGAATCCGACAGTAGCCTTCGGGTGTGGATGTTTGTAGTGCTCCAGAGTCCTTAATTTGCTCTTTACCATTTCTGTTTTCTCCAGTACAAAGAAAGCCATGGGATTCCCTCCTAATTCCAGGCTTCAGTAATGCTGAGGCACATGGCAGCCCTGTGGGGCCTGTGGTGAGCCCTGGAGTGGGCGCGAGGCAGCCTCATAGGGCTGCTCACACCAAGGGCTCAGGCTGATTTTCCAGAGTCAGGACAGCTCCACCAGCTTTTCAAAGACCTTCCGTGCCCCAACAGTGTCTCTGATAGGCATCAGGGCACACCCACTTCTCAAAGGTGCCATTGTGCTCTGGCTGAGACAGCATCCAATTTGTCCTTGCCGGGCGAATTGGCCTGGAGGAAATTGTTCTGAAAATGCCCCTACTCTGATTCCTTGGCTAAAAGTGGCCGGACTGGAAGTTTATGAAAGAGAACTGGGCTTTGGGAAACTCCCACAGTTGGGGCAGGAGGACAGAGATGACAAAGGAGCCTGAGACGCCCACACAGGGCCTCCCCGGGGCAGGCAGGTGAGCCGGAGCTCCCTGGGGTAGTGTCAGGAGCTTCTGCTAGAGCAGGTCCTACTACTGACCCGGGGAGGCTGCGGCGGCCATGCAGGGAGTCACTCGCTCGGGCCAACTCTGTCGTGGGCTGCCCCTCCGCCTCTGCTCTGGCAGAAGAGCACAGGACATCTCACGGCTTGTAGCTTGTTCATCAGCACTGATCTACCCTGAGAATGAGATCTTTGTCCATTGACCGATGAACTGACATACATCAACGTTGATAAGCAAAACTAGGAAACCAAGGGACGCTGCAGCCAAGGGGAAGGAGGAGGTTCCCGTGCTTCTTCGGAAGGGCCTTTGATCCAGCATCACCACACGCCATTCTGTGGGACGCTTCACCCTTTGGTCTGGCCAAAAGGACCCCTACAAAGTTGCCTGCAGCTTTGCAGGCAGCATCTGTTACGGAAGATAAAGAGGAGTCTCTGAAGAATGTAGCGAGGCCAAGCCACGCCAACGGTGGGCCCAAAGGAGCCTGGAGCCCCACTGGAAATAGGGTTCAGATTTAGGAACAGAGATGCCCACAGCCAGCGCAGTTAGCATGGTGAAGCTTCACTCTGGTGAGGGGACCCAGAGGCACCAGACGACCTCCCCCCAACGAAGCCAAGGGCATCTTCTTAAACACTGATCTGAAAGGGAAAAGGACCCACATGGACAAAAATATTTATAGCTGCTCTTTTTGTGGTGGCAAGGAATTGGAAATTGAGGGGCTGCCCATCGGTTGGGGAATGGCTGAACGAGTTGTGGCATATGAATGTGATGGAATTCTATTGTGCTGTAAGAAACGATGTTTAGGCAGATTTCAGAGAAAAACCTGGAAGGACTGGCATGAACTGATGCTGAGAGGAGCAGAACCAGAACATTGGGTACAGTATCAACAATATTGTGTGTTGATCAACTGTGCTAGACTTCTCAGCAATACAATGGTCCAAGATAGTTCCAAAGGACTCATGATGGAAAACGCTCTCCACATCCAGAAAAAATAAAAGAACTATGGAATCTAGATGCAGATTGAACTATACTATCTCTTTCTTTTTTTTTTTTCTTTTTTTTCTTTTTCTTTTTTTTTTTTTTTTTTTTGGTGAGGCAATTGGGGTTAAGTGACTTGCCCAGGGTCACACAGCTAGTAAGTGTAAAGTGTCTGAGGCCGAATTTGAACTCAGGTCCTCCTGACTCCAGGGCCGGTGCTCTATCCACTGCGCCACCTAGCTGTCCCTTGAACCATACTATCTCTATTTTTTTCTTTTTTGAAGTTTTTTCTTTTTACTCTGATTCTTCTTCATAGCAAGACTGATGCAAAGATATGTTTAATGCGATTGTACATCTATGACCTATATCAGATTGCTTTCTGTCTTGGGGAGGGGGGAGGGAGGGAGAAAAATTTGAAACTAGAAATCTTATAAAAACAAATGTTGAAAACTATCTCTACATGGAACTGGAAAATAATCAAATACTTCTATAAAAAAAAATTTTAAAGGTAAAAAAGACAAACAAACATTGATCTGTGTGGCTGTCTTTGGTTTTCCATCCGCACCACGTCAGTCTGTCTCTCCCCATCACTCACACTGGTGGCTGGTAGCACGATGTGGGGCCGCTTCTGGGTGTGCTTTCCATTGTCCACATCCACCACCTAATAGACGTCTTCCTTAAGTTTTTCTGCCCATGAGTTCGTTGGCGGCAGTGGTCGACCCTTCCTCCCGGGGTTAGTTTCTTCATTGCCCTCTTTGCTTCCACCACAGGCCGTACCCGACAGCGGGGCTTCTGGGTGAAAGGTGGTGGACATTCTGGTCACTTCATCAGCTACATCTTTCTTAGCTCTGCCGGTTGTGTTGCTGCACCTGTCTGTCCTCCTTGGCCCCTCTGACTCTGACCCTTCCCGGCTTTTGTTACCTTTTCCCATTTGGGGGGGCACGAGGGAAAGCCCAGAGTTGTAGTGGTGTGCATTGTTTTGGCATTAGTGATTTGGAACAGTCTTTCATGTGGTTCCAAAGGGTTTGCAGTTTCTTCCTGAGGCTTCCTCCACTGCAATGGTTCTTGTGTCCTGTTTCTGTGACGCGTAGACAGTGTCCCAAAAGTCTCAGGCTGCATTAGCGCTACGAGCTATCCTGTCATCAGATGTTTCCAGCGATATTTGGTCAAGAAGAGTCTTCCCAAGAAAGAGCTTCCCTCCCTGTCAAAGCGACACTGATTTTGTTCATTTCTGTGTAATCGAGATGATCCTTTCTCTCCTTGGTGATGAGCCCTGTCCTTGGCTAGGCTCAGACTCCCTCCTTCTCTCAGCACCAGCCATGACAAGGACCTGGTGTGGTGAGCCCTTCCGACGGTCCCTTTTGGGATTCTCACCCTGTGTGGTGTGTGGGAGTTGATCTCAGCCTAATGTCACTAAGTGTTTTCTGGGAACATTGGGTTTAGACTTCAGCTGCTTCTTCCTTCTCCAATCTCTTTCCCTGACTTCCTTTCTATTTTTAGTCACTACCAAGTTGTTGTGATAATTAATGCTTTATAGTGAAATTTGAGGTCTAAAAACCCTCTCTCCCTGCACTCCTATTTTCCCCAGTATTCCCAGGATATTCTGGTCCTTTTGTCTTTGCAACAAACATTTGTCTTTTCCAGTTCCATGTAAGGGCAGTTTTCAACATTCATTTTCATAAGATTTGGAGTTCCAAATTTTTCTTCCCTCCCTTTCCTCCCCGCTCCACAAGACAGCAACCAGGTTATATATGTAAGGTCCTTTTGTTTCTTCCCACTGAATTGTATTAACGGTTTGCATGGTCTTTATAAAGTGCCCCTTTGGTATAGGCTTAACCCACAAATTAATTTAGGGCAGTATCTTCATTTTTATTGGGGCAAACCATAAAGAATGGATAATGGGCAGCTAGGTGGCGCAGTGGATATAGCACCGCCTGGGATTCAGGAGTACCTGAGTTTCGAATCCAGCCTCAGACATTGACACTTACTGGCTGTGTGACCTTGGGCAAGTCACTCAACACCCCATTGCCGCCACCCCACTCCCCCAAAAAAGAATGGATAATACTCCTATTTTTTTTAGTTTAACTTTTTCATTTTTTTAATAATATACATTTTTATTTATAGTTTGGGGTTCCAATTTTTATCCCTCCTTTCCTCCATCCCTTCCCCCATCCCTGAGGCAGTAAGCAATCAGATATAGGTTATACATGTGCAATTATGTAAAACACTGCTATATTAGTCATTTTGTATAAGAAAACTTGAATAAAAGAAAAAAATGAAAGTGAAAAATAGCCTGCTTCAGTCTGTGTTCCTTCAATATCAGGGTTTCTTAGGAGGTGGATAGTCTGCTTCATCATTAGTCCTTTGGGATTGTCTTGGATCATTCTATTGTTGAGAATAGTTAAGTCATTCACAGTTCTTCATCAAACTATATTGTTTGTCTCTGTGCACAAGGTTCCCTGGTTCTGCTTACTTCATGATACATCAGTTCATACAAGTCTTTCCAGGTCTTTCCTGAAATCATCCTGCTTGTCATTTCTTATAGCACAGTAATCTTCCATCGCCATCATATACCTCAAGTGATTGCTCATATTTTCCCTATTTTAGAGTGAGGAAACTGAGGAAACAGAGATAAGTTGACTTGCCTAGGTCACACAGCTAGTGTGTCAAAGGCTAGATCTGAACTCATGTCTTCCCAACTCCATCCGCTGTCATTTCTTAGAGCACAGTAATATTCCATTCTCATCATATAACACAGTTTGTTTAGAGCCGTACCCCCATTGATGGGCACCCATTGGATTTCCAATTGTTAGCCCCACTAAAAGAGCTGCTAGAAATATTTTTGTACAAATCAGTCTTTATGTTTGGGGGGATGTCTCTGGGATATAAACCTAGCAGTGGTATTGCTGGATCAAAGGGCATGCACAATCCTATAGCCTGTATATTAAGAGGCAGCCAGAGCTCAGCCCAAGGCCCCACCATGGTGGTGTGGGGATGGGTGATGAGAAATGTCATCTCTCTACGTCGTCAAAAAGCTCATCCCTGGGCCTCAGACCAGCTGGCCCATGTGGTGAGCCCTAAGGGAGTCGGTCAGCAGTGGTTAGCCAGGTTAGCACCTGTGGGTCTTCCCCAGGCCCTTGGCATTGAAAGAAGTAAAGTGGGTGAGAACATAGGCACTCCCCAGCTGAGTCACTTCACTGCCGTCTGACTCACTTTCCTCATCTGTAAGATGAGGGGGTTGGACTAGATTACCTCAAGACCAATGAGTGACCCTGTGCTTACTCTGCCAGTAAATTCATGTTTGATAACGTCTGCTTAGCAGGACCCTCGCCATATAAGGTGCTGTCAGGGTGGCAGACATTTAGGGAATTTAATAATGAAGTTTCTGGTGGTGTCTGGCATGGCTGACCTGGAGTACAGATTGACGGTATGTGTGGCACCTTCTTTGGAGTCAGTGGGACAGCTGGGAGAGAAGACCCTGAATGTCCAAGGCCTTCAGTGGTTTCAGGTAGTCACTGGACAGGGCCACGCTTCTCTCTCCCCCTCCCCTCCTTTCCCCTCTTCCCCTCCCTTTCTCCCCCTCTTCTCCCCTCTTCCCTCCGCTCTTCCCCTGTCCCTCCTCTTTTTCTTCCCCCTCTTCCCCACTCCCCTCCCCCTCCGTCCTCCCCATCTCTCTCCCCTCCCCCTCCCTCTTCCCCATCTCCTCTCCCCTCCCCCTCCTCCCTCCTCATTTCTCTCCTTTCCCCTCTTCCCCTCCCTTTCTCCCCCTCTTCTCCCCTCTTCCCTCCACTCCTCCCCTGTCCCTCCTTTTTTCTTCCCCTCTTCCCCACTCCCTTCCCCCCCCTCCTCCCCATCTCCTTTCCCCTCCTGCCCCCTCTTCCCCTCCCCCTCCTTTTCTCCCCCCTCTCCTCCTCCCCCCTCCCATCCCAGAAATCTCCTCACTGGCATCTTTATGAGTGCACTGTCCACCTGGGCATCTTCCATCTTGGTGGTCATCGGCAGTCCTTCCCCCTCTTGAAATGTCTCTCCCACCCAGCTCAAGCACGTCCTCTGTGCAGCCAGTCGCTCCCCAGCTAGAGATGGTGCAAAGGTGTGGTCTAAGGGGAGACTGGCGGCCCTTTCCTTGGGCCAGGGGAGCAGCCACCTCAAGTCACTGATGATGGAGTCCGGGTTTTTGGACAGGCACAGGCTAGAGAACGTAGTGGGATAAGGCGGGTCATTCCACATTGTTTCGAGCAGCCTTAGTCTGGGCAGAGCAGTAGGAGAGCGTGAGTCTCTTTGTTGTCGGTTGTGGTTTGGGTTTTTTGATCGCCGGGAGCCTCTGGTGAGAAATCTCTCGTCGTCCACTCGGTGCTGTCCCATAGAGTCTTGAAGGTGGCCTGGGACACTTGGCTGTGTCAGAGAAAGGATTTGAGCCGGGACTTCTTGACTTCCAGGCCAGCCTTGTGCCCATCATGCCCCTGCAGGAGACCTCTGGGGTCTGCCCTGTTTTTCCCTATGGAAGCCTGTTCTCAATATGGTCACCCTCATGCTGAAGTTGAGCTGACAGGTAGAGAGGCCCAAATTAAGGACAGCCTTGATGCCTTTTGTTGTTGCCTCCTGTAGAGTGAAGAACCTCTGGCCGTGTTCTTGAGGTCTTCAGCCCTTCTTCCCCTGCACTTCATATTCCAATGGGGTGTTGTGGAGGCCCCTGGGCTCTTGGGCCTGGCCCTTCTGTCTTAGTCAAGGGAGGGCTCCCTGGGGGCGGGAGGGGCAGGGGGATATTTGAAAGGAACAACGGTCTAAAATCCAAAGGCTTCCTAACAGATTGTTTAGGGAGACAGCCCGGCCTGGGTCTGAGACCCCAGGACCCATATGCACTGTGTTACTTCACCCCGAGGTTCCCAGGATTGGAGGGAGCTTCCTCACCAGAAATTCCTTGTATCAGAAAAGTCCCGTGCCCATACCTCCCCACCCCCAGCGATCATTGGCCCCTCAGAAGCTTTACTGTGAAGGAGGGGCTGGGTGGGGTCACGGTGGCTACATGTTCAAGGGCCGGATACTAAAATAGTCTGGTTTTTCCCCAGAGGTTGTGCCGATGAAAAGGGGGAACTCTTTCAAAGAAATCTCACAAGCCAAACATGAGGCGACCGAAGGATCGGCCCCCAGCGAGGAGGCCCTGCAGCCATGGAAAGCCAAACAGGGTGACCCAAAGGAAAGGAATTCCTTTTTCCCCACATGGAGAAGTTGAACCTAACTGAGGTCACAGAGCCCAAGTGTGGGTTTTTCTGAGGACTGGTCCAATGAGGAAGAAATGAATCAGTTCTGAAACTGAGGCAAGAGATCATCGCCGACGAAAAGCCGAGATCCTCGCCAGCCGGCTCCTGCCCATTTCCGTTACCTCTGCACCTACAGAACAGTCATGGGAAGGAGCCTGCCCGGAAACCGAAATATACGTTCAGGTAACTTCCCCGAAGTTGTGGGAGGGAGGTGATTGTCATTCAGCCCCGCCAAAAGTAGCATCACGCTAGAACCGCGAGGAGCTGCCGAGCTCACCGGTTCTAATGGTACCACAAGTGGGCTCCCTCCATCACTGCTTGGCTCCTTAGCGCCTGGCTGCCCAGTATCTGTGATGGGAGGCATGCCCCCTGTGGTGGGAGCGGGGAGCCAAAGGTCCTTGCGGCAAAGGTCCATTGGCCAAGTAGGGAGTGGGAAAGGCAGCAGATCTGGGCACTTTGGCCCAGAGTGCCCAGCACAGGTGTGTCCAGTGCACCATGATGGTGGCCAAGTGAGTCAGCGCTGTTCCTAGACCTGCCTCGTGTCAGCCTGCTGGTCTGACCATTCATGGTTCGGCCATCACATCTCCAGAAAGAGACTGACACCTGACGTGTGCCCAGGATGGGTGAGAGGCCCACAACCCAGGGCAGGTTGGCCCAGAGAGGGGCGTGGTGCCTGGTGGGGAGCAGACTTGGCCAACTCTACCTAAAATCTTCCTGGGGGGGGGGATGAGGGGACTCATCGATGGCCTTCAGTCATCAGTCTGGAGATGCCTACTTGTGCTGTCAAGAGCCATTTTGTTCTGGGACAGCTTGGCCCGGAGGCTGCTTCCAGCTCTGAGACTCCGGGCCCCGGTGATGACCCCGAGGGGGATGCTCCCTCCTCCGCCATGCCCCCACAGTGGGCAGCTCCTTCAGTTCTGAAACCAAGCACAACAATCGCTATTTCTTCTATAACACTAAAATGTTTTTTAAGGGAAAATGTCAGCTCTCTTTCCCATCTGCCCTTCACGCTCTCTCAGCTGCCTCTCACTTAGAGATGAAAGAAGATTGGAGTCCTTGGCAATCCATGGAAATGCACACTTTGACAAATGACAACCCCTGAAGCGCTGAGTGTGCACCCGGAGCTCACGGCAGCTTTTCCCGAAGGCCCAGGTCTGCAGGTTGCCTTGTGGCCCCCAGTTCCTGTCACCTCCGCCACTGCGCTTAGGCCTCCCCCATTGTGGAAGCCCATCATTCCCTCCTACCGATGGGCTTGAAGCTCTCTGGTGGGTCGGAGCGAGGCCGAGGCTGGCTCCCCGTGGCCTGACCTCCCCCAAACCGAAGAAAGACCCGCGGACCGACTCCTGACAACTCAGGCCGTTCATAGGCCAGAAACACCTGCTCATCCTTCAGTTCACACCCGTTGTGGCCGGCTCTCTTGGAGCACCCATTCACCCAGGACAGACACGATCAAGTGAAGGGGAAGGAGGCACTAGTCATGAGGGGGAGCCTTCCAGGAAGCTCAAAGAATGCTTGGAGGGGATGGCGGGAAGAGTGTGTGTCCCCCCTCACCAGGGAGAACCTTTGTGGGGGAATGCTGAATGGCCGCTAAGATAAGCCCCCAAAGATGGGCCTGGGGCCTCCAGCCCCCCTGGCGTGTGTCCACAGATACCCATGTCAAAGGACTCTCCTCCTCAGGGAGAATCCGGGGCCAGTCCCTGGCAAGGTCGAACCCACCAGCTAGAAAGGCTCCTTGGCCGGTGAAAAGGGAAAGACACTCAAGGAGGAGCAGCCTTGGAAAGAAGCCCTTAAGCCTGCTTTCAGCCTGGCTGTAAACTCCCCTTTTGGGAGACAAGAACGTCTACCTCCTATTTGGTTGAGACAGACAGAGGTGGAGAGACGGAGCGGAGACCGGTGGGAGGAGGGAGGCAAGGGGAAAAGAGCTGAGAGAGAGGGAGAGGAGGGAGGGGGGAAGAGAGAAGAGGGAGGGTGTGATCCACCTGGGAATGTTTAATTGAAGGAAAAGAACCAAGCCCGTCTACCAACAAATTGGGAAGTGGGTCTTTAAACTCATAGCAGGCCCCTCGGGCAGCAGTTCCCAGACTTTCTCACAACCAGGCCTCATGCTGGGCCCTGAAGAGGCCGTGCTGGGGAGCAATCCCCTTAGCAGCCGTCTCCACAGATGGTCATGGAAGTCTCCACATGGATGGAGGTCCACCTGGGGCCTCCTAGGCCTGAAGCCTGACCCCAGGCCCACGTTTGTAAGCCCTAACTCCAGAAAAGGCCCTGCTTTGGAAGGGAGCAGGCCAAAAGGCCCGCAGAATTCGGGGGGGGTTGGCCCCACAGTTGGCACCCTAGTCAGGCGGGTCTGGGAGCCTGCGGGACTGTCCAGCCTGACTTCTCCCTCTCTCTTTCACCCCAGTGACTCCTGAATAGTGAACACCTCTGCACACTTGAAGCTTTGGGGACCCCAAAACCATTTTTGACCGACTTTCACCTGGCCTGAGATTTTCCCTGACTTAGGGACAGATCTTATCCTCTAGAGAAGGGGGGAGAGCAGGCATCTCTGGAGCCTCGGGCACGTGTTCCTGATGGCGCAGGATCTTCATAGGACTTAGGGACTCTCCCAAACTGGAGCCTTCTCTGGCCCCTCCTAACTGACGACAAGCCAGGCCTCTGTCTCACTACTGAACAGTGGGGACAGCCTGTGTCTGAGTCAGGAGACCCGAGTTCAAATGTATCCTCTGATACTTACTACTCGCTGTGCCTGCTGATAAGTCACTGAGCCACTGTTGCCTCCGGTTTCCTCAGCTGTAAATTGGAGATCATAAGATCACCCCGCCCCCCCTCAGCCAGGGCTGTTGTGAGAGTGAAATGAGATCTCATTGTAAAGCCCAATGCCCAGTGCCTGGCACATAGTAGGTGCTGTAATAAATGGATTGTTTCTTGAGGGTGACTAGGTGGCACCAGTGATGAAGCACCAGCTCTGGATTCAGGAGGACCTGAGTTCAAATCTGGCCTCAGACACTTGACACTTACTAGCGTGTGACCCTGGGCAAGTCACTTAACCCTCATTGCCCCACCAAAAAGTAAATGAATGAATGAATTGGATAATAAATAAATGATTGTTCTTGCCCCTTCCACCCCCTTGTGTAAATATGTGAGAAATGCTGATGCCTTGAGGAAGTTTGCTCAGTGCCAATGGGCATGATGCCACTGTGTTCTCTTTAAATCCATGTAAAGGAAAGTTGAGTCTTGTGGGGGGAGGGCCTTGCTGGCTGGGCCATCCAAGTCCCAGGTAGTTCCTGTGGTTCCCCCGAATGCCTTGGATAACCAGGAAGACCCTGGCCCCAGGTCCTGTCGCCCCCAAGGCTGCCCAGCTCAGAGAAGGGCAGGAGGAAGGGACTCCCCACCCCTCAGCCAGGATGGGGCAGGGCCCCCAGGGCCCCTCTGTGGTCAGGATGAAGTTTCACACTTTGTTGGAAGAAGCAGAAATGGTTCTTGGCCTTTGGACTCAGAGTTTGAGATGGGTCATTGTTCCTGCTCAGCCTCTCTCACACTCACACGTATTTGTCTTTATTGGGATGGGAATCGGAAGGCAGCGTTTAAGCAGCTGGTGGCATCTGGGGGTGGGGGCCGTTTCAGTGCAAATCATTAGAACGTGTCGGCAGCCCTCCCATAAACCACACTGAGTCGGGGTTGTGACCTAGAAGAGATGGGACAGCTCAGTTCTAGCCCTTAGTGTTAGAAGCAAGAACATGGATTCCCCCCTCGTTCTGTTCCCTGTAATTGGCCGCTCTGCACCTGAGGGCCTGTGGTTCAGAATTGTCTCTGTTCCTGGCGTGGCCCAGCACGCTGTTGCCTCTTTCTTCACTGTCTTTAAAGGTCACATACAGGCCTCCATGACCTCCACAGCCCACGGGCCACCCAAGGCTGCCTTCCCCTTTGTGCCTTCTAGGGTCACGAATTCTCCACCGAGGCCTTCTCTTGCCATCTCTGTCATATGGGTGCAGATCCAGAGTGCTCACAGGGGATGCCAATCTTCCCTCCTCAAGTTATCCAGCGCTGGTCCAAAGATGGGGTTGGCCCATTTCTCATCCAGAGAGCAGCCTGGTCAAGCCGGCCACACTCAGGTGCACCAGGCTCAATCCCCCATTGGGAACAGGGGAGGACATCAGCTCAAAGTCCAGAAGAGACTTGTACCCACATCAGATGAGAACCAGCCCTTCCCAAGAACACCACCAAGCTCTTGCAGTAATGGTCCATCAACAGGTTGGGCCAACAGTGGTATTCCCCCTTTTAGGGGTCCAGTAACCAGCACCCCAGCTCCATTTAACCACTTAAGGCTGATTGGCTTTTACCTCCCGGATGAGAGTGTTAAGGGCTAAAATTCTAGCTAAACTGTCTAAAATATCTAATGAGTGGTCGCCAATAAATTATAAGCTTTAGCAAGAGTTAGACTTTTAAGCATTTATTAAGGAGAATAAGAATTTGGTAAAGAGAGAGAGAAAGGCCTACATTCATCTGTCTATTAAAGGGAGAGTGCATTTCTAGCCTCACTCTCCACCAGAGTCCAAAGGAAAGAGAGTCAGACCAAGCGCCAGTCTCTTCCTTCCTCCTCCCACCAGCCCGCGTCACTTCCTGACACCAAAGAAAAGACTCCTGGTCTTGCCCTCAAAGACCTTCATTTCATGGGCGGAACTCTTCTACAGTAAGTCTCCAGCAGGTGGCGTCATTCCAATCGTTATAAGAGCAAGACCTCAAGGGCCTTGCTCAACTTCAGCCTTAGCTCTGTTCCTACAAAGCCTTGGTCCCACCACATCATAGCCAGAGTGGCCCGGCCTGGCCAAAGGTCACTCTCCAGAGTTGCCCCAGCCCCTCCTCAGCATCAGAAGTGGAAGATTGTGAAACACCAGAATGGAGCCCGGGATCCGAGAGGCTGCACCTCATCATGACCTACATGGGGGCTGTGAGGGCTGCAGGCTCTAGCCGGCTGTGTGAGCCCAGTCACAGGCACCACTCCCTTCACCGCCTGCCAAGCGAAGGAGACCCAGACTGGCAGGCGTTTTTCATGACTCCTCAGCCACCCAAAGAGCCTCCCTTTTCCCCTAGCGTGCTCCATCAGGACTCTCCCAGAAGGCGCTCCCTGCCTTCCTCCACACGGAGACAAGCTGTAGACAGTATGAACTGGAAATAACAGGGGAGCTAAACTTCCAAGCATTCGGACTCTCCCGCAGGGGCCACAACTCTGATGGGCTGGCCATGCTGTTTGAATGCCAGGCATACGCCTGAGGCAGGCTCACGTACAGGTCTGAAGAAGCTTTGGAACTGATTGTAAGACGTGGGCAATGCTGGCCAAGGACCGCCCAGCGTGGCGTGCCTGTATCAAAGAAGGCGCTGTGCTCCGTGAGCAAAGCACTACTTCAGCAGCTCGAAGGAAACAGGAGACGCACCTATTTAGGGACATCATCTCCCCTCCAAATGTCCGTTTGGACTACTTGTGACTGACCTGTGGAAGAGCCTTCTGAGCTCTATTAGTCTGTTCAGCCACGGTTGAACCCGCTGTACCCTGACCCCCACATAATGGTGTCATTTTGGTCCTTTTCAAGAATGAAGGACAACAATCACCTCCGCTGCTTGACCATCCCAGGTCTTTGTGGGGCACATATAGACTAATCCCTCAGGTCGGTGAATCCAGTAGAAGAGTGTTCTCAGATGGTTGGGAATAGCAGCAGCAATTGCAAGGAAGCCTGAACCCTATCCAACATTGATCAGCATTATTGAGGCCGTGTCTAGTGTCTTTCTGGTTCTGCTCACTACCTCTTAAGGCATGCATGTGCCAATTCAGTTACAGTCCTGTTCTGTGGCTTGTTTGGCCGTTCCCTAACCCGAGGGCAGCAGCCTTGCTTCTGGTTCTGGGCAACTACTGAAAGTGCTTCCTGGAATGTCTGGATGTAGATGGGACTTTCTGTTGGACATCCTTGGGATAGGTTTGGTTATTCTTTTTAAAAAACAACATTTGGGGCAGCTAGGTGGCTCTATTGTGGATAAGAGTTCAAATTCGGCCTCAGACACTTGGCACTTACTAGCTGTGTGACACTGGGCAAGTCACTTAACCCTCATTGCCCCGCCAAAAAAAAAAAAAAAGACTTCAGGGAGCTTAGTGGCCAGAACCCTAGCATGGACATCACCCCATAGCCTCCTCTGGTGATCAGTGTGATGAGGACCCGAGGCCAGGAGATGGAAGGACCTTGAGGAGTCATCTCCCCCCTCCTCATTTCCCAGGTGAAGAGGCGGGGGCCCCCATGGTCTGACTCCAAAGCCGGCCCTCCTTCCATATGGCCCTTTGGGGTGGCCAGCCTCCACAGGGCTCTGGGTTTAAGCGTTAGCCAAATGCTCTCACCCCATGAGTATAGTGAAGAGGTTGGTACATTTCAGAAATAGTCAAAGGATGTGAATAGGCAGTTTTCAGATAAAGAAATTAAAGCTATCTATAGTCATGTGAAGAAGTACTCTAAATCACTATTGATTAGAGAAATGTACATTAAAACTACTCTGGGGTACCACCTCACCCCTGTCCAATCAGCTAATATGACAAGTAAGGAAAATGATAAATTTTAGAGAAGATGTGAGAAAATTGGAACACTAATACATGGTTGGTAGAGTTGCGAACTGATCCAACTATTCTGGAGAGCAATTTGGAAGTATACCCAAAGGGCTATAATACTGTGCATACCCTTTGACCCAGTAATACCACTACTAGGCCTGTATCCCAGAGAGATTTAAAAAAAAGGGAAATGGAACCACATGTACAAAAATATTTATAGCTGGCCTTTTTGTGTTGGCAAAAAATGGGAAATTTAAGGGATGCCTATCAATTGAGAAATCATTAAACAAGTTGTGGTATATGGATGTCATAGAATACTATTGTGCTATAAGAAATGATGAGCAGGCTAATTTCAGAAAAACCTGCAAAGATTTACATGAATTGATGCTGAGTGAAGTGAGCAGAACCAGGTGAACATTGTACACAGTAGCAGCAATGTTGTGTGATGATCAGCTGTGATAGACTTAGATCTCCTCAGCCATACAATAATCCAAGATAACTCCAAAGGACTCGTGATGGAAAATGTTCTCCACATCCAGAGAAAGAACTGTGGAGTCTGACCAAGAGCTGAACTTAGCCAAAGAAAAGACTCCACCATGGGAAACCTCACTGCCTAATGTACCAAGCACCAGTCAAACCAGAAAGGCCATTCTAGGAATTTGCCAAAAAAGAGTGCTGTTCAGATTTCCAGCTTTCAGGTATCTTGAGTTGTTTTTTTTCTTTTTCTTTTCCTTTTTTTTTAAACATTTACATCAGTAGACAACAAGCAAACTACACAGACAAGACCTCTCTGAGACCGATTGTCTTCCATCTCCTCATTCACTCACAGAATGGATCATGTGCCCCAGAAATTGGGGTGTCTACTCCCATTCTGCACTCCACATTCTTTGAAAAATAATGTTTTTGCCACTGATTAGCCAAGTGAAATTCATCTCATTCCCCATTCCTGGGTCTGAAGCTGCTGTCTCTAAAAGTGCCATTTCATTGTGCTGGAGAAATCTTGAATAGCTTGTGTACAAAACTTTTTTTTTAATTTCATATATATTATTTTTGAAGCTTTATTTCTCTTGGGTGAGGAGCACCAACACCAACACCACCCCCTCCCCATCTCCACCCCAATCTGGCTGTGAGTGCTGCCTGCAGTCTATGGGCTGCCAGTGTGCTTGATTTTTTTTTTTTAATTTTGGTGAGGTTTCTGTGAGATCTGTTAGGTTTGCATCGTGCAGCTTATTGGCTTAAGTGTCTTCTCCTTTGGTGTGGTCTATTTGGGAACCAATCTGGAGAAAGAGGAACCAATAGTGCAAGTATGTTGTTTTTTTTTTTAATTTTAGTGAGGCAATTGAGGTTAAGTGACTTGCCCAGGGTCACACAGCTAGTAAGTGTTAAGTGTCTGAGGCCGGATTTGAACTCAGGTACTCCTGACTCCAGGGTCGGTGCTCTGTCCACTGTGCCACCTAGCTGCCCCAGTGCAAGTATTTTGATACTGAAAATTAACAAAATGTCTTTGAAATAAAGAACCAGTCCCTCCACCAAAAAAAAAAAAAAAAAAAAAGATTAATACAGGGGGCAGCTAGGTGGCGCAGTGGATAAAGCACCGACCCTGGATTCAGAAGGACCTGAATTCAAATTTAACTTCAGACACTTGACACTTACTAGCTGTGTGACCCTGGGCAAGCCACTTAACCCTCATTGCCCTGTCCCCCGCCCCCACCATTTTTTTAAAAAGTTAATGCAAATGAGGGCAGCTAAGTGGCACAGTGGATAGAGCACCAGCCCTGGAGTCAGGAGGACCTGAGTTCAAATCCGGCCTCAGACACTTGACACTAGCTGTGTGACCCTGGGCAAGTCACTTAACCCCAATTGCCTCACCAAAAAACAAAAAGTTAATGCAAATGGTTGATTAGTGAAAAGTTATTTGACAAACTAATGCCTTTGCTGTTTTTAAATATTCACATGCATCTGCAATATCCTTGATTCAGAAATGACCTCCTCTGAGACAGATTGCAACACATTCATGTGTAACCTCCTTCTGTGCCTCTTGTACATCCCAGAACAATTTGTATATAGAACATTAAAAATAAAATAAAATAAAGTTGTAACCGCCCCCCCAAAAAAAGAACTGTGGAGTCTGAATGCAGATCAAACCATGCTCTTTTCACTTTTTTTGTTCTTTTCTTGCCTGAGGTTTTCCCCTTTTGTTCTGATTCTTCTTTCACAACATGACTAATATGGAAATATGTTTAACATGATTGTACCTATATAATTTATCAGATTCATTGCTGTCTTGGGGACTTGGGAGGGAAGGGACGGAGGGAGGAAGAGAAAATTTGGAACTCAAAATCTTATACAAATGCATTTTGGAAACTATCTTTATACGTAACCGGGGGAAGATACTATTCACATTGAAGAGGAAAAAAAGGTGGCGCGGCTCCCTTCAGAAGGCACGCTGATGGGCACTGGTCGTACCAAGAGTAAAACAGAAACAGTCCCTCCCTTCAGGAGGCTCACATGCCCCAAGGGGAGAATCCAAAAAGACTGCACTCAAGGGGCCCCCAGAGGGGTTCTTTGTGGCTGGCTGAGGAGGGAGCCGGAGCCACCCTGAGGTGGGGGGGGCGTCCCTTCAGTGCTGAGGTGGAAGCAGGGAGGACACCAGGCGGAGGATGGTTGGCTGATTGATGCTCAGCGGAGGAAGGAAGGAAGCAGGCGGCACCTCGAGCGCACTTGTTTTGATGCCTCTGCAATGATCCACACTTGGTTTTCTTGTCCCACATCTCACATTCTGTGACCCTCGGTGAGGAGGGCCAGATTTGGTTACTCTGCAATGGACTGCTTTTCGTTTCCAGATTCATTCTGTGGCCTCTTTTCGCAGCCCAGAAGCCGGCAGACCAGACAACTCCCTGCCCCCGGAGCAGTTCACCCGTCAGCTCTAACCTGGCTTCGAGCTTTACCTTCTCGACTTTGTGGTTTTCTAGTGGCTTGTTAACACAGCATCTCTTAAACCCCACAGAACCTTTCAAACCATGGACACCCAAGGTTGTCTAGCGCTGCATAGCCAGCCACATGCCTGTGCTCCTTCAGAGCAACAGTCCAGAAATGGGGCAGGGGCAGCAATTTGTGCCAAGAAAGTGCCCAGTGTTTCTGCCAGTTCCAAGGCAGGTTTGGAGAGACTATGTAGCCAAGAGACTTTGAACTAGTCTTTGTATGATACTGTGAATGAATGCATAAGGA
The DNA here is from genome assembly GCF_019393635.1 of Dromiciops gliroides. Taxonomy (NCBI): domain Eukaryota; kingdom Metazoa; phylum Chordata; class Mammalia; order Microbiotheria; family Microbiotheriidae; genus Dromiciops; species Dromiciops gliroides. The sequence continues at coordinate 1,781,437 of NC_057862.1, read as the reverse complement.
AATCAGGCCAGGGAGCCAGAGGAAGAGACCCTGGGCCCTGCAAAGCAGGGACAGCGTCCCTGTCGTGGTCCAGGGCACCGCAAGAGTCTTGTGTTCTTCATCGGCCAGTAGGGCATTGCCCCTGGGTTGTCTGTGGGCTCTTCTGGCTTGGCCCTAGGCCCGAGCCTGGTGGACAGAGTGAGGGTAGCATAAGAAGCCAGTGCCTTCACTCTCCCAATCTTAAAAGAGCTGGCATTAGCCATTAGGTGCCCACAGAGGCACTGGGTCCTTGTCTATTGTAACAAGAGGATGCGTTTTGACCACACAGCCTTAATGTCAAAGCTTTTGTCCTATCCCATTGATGCTGTGAGATTTCTTAGAAATAACACAAAGAAGGGGCAGCTAGGTGGCACAGTGGATAGAGCACTGGCCCTGGATTCAGGAGGACCTGAGTTCAAATCTGGCCTCAGACACTTTACACTTACTAGCTGTGTGACCCTGGGCAAGTCACTTAACCCCAATTGCCCCACAAAAAAATAAAATAAAATAACACAAAGAGGTTTATTTCCTTGAAGGTTGTCTTAAAATTGCTGTCACTTAGTAATGGTAGCCATCTGGATTCCTCTTGTTCACTTGCTGAAATTCCATAACATCATAATTTTTAAAAATAATGTAGATCCATAGTCTAGATGTCTGAGGGTTAACTACAATACCTAACAGTCAAGATCATTTTACTGTGGAACCAATCCATAGGACCTTGATTTAAAATATTTCGTAATCTGTTATATAATGCCATGTCTCTTTCCACCATGAGTGACCATCACTAATTTTTATTAAGGCTTCCACTGAAAAAAACATATAATTCTATAAAGAAAATCTCTTCATTCAAGAACATGTTTCCTGAAATTCCATCCTATGCGACAACAATTCAGACCAAGAAAGAAGAAGAAAGACGAGTAGCTGCCCTCAAGGAGCTAAAAGAGAAACAAGCTTTAATAGAGCAACGGAAAAGGTAAGACCATTGACGCCAGAGTGTGAGAAGGAGCCGCTTGCCAACTGTGTGATGAACTCCGTTCCCAGTCCTGTTCCTGACTGACGTGGTGCGGGGGCTGGGAAGGAAGGTTCTGCAGTGATCTCCAAGCTCATCTCTTCAGCGGGGCACTCAGTGACCTGTCCCGGGGACCGTTTGTCTCAGGAGGTTTGCCCACTGCCCTGGGGGCTTCGTTCCCCTTCTGCTGACATTACGAGGGCACAGTCTTATCTCTCACTCTCCCGTGACTCGCTGCTCTTGCTGTCATAATGTCCCTCATGACATCTTTTGTTCCGGTACTTCAAGAAGGTTCTTTTATGTTATGGCTTGCTGGTCCCCAGGCTGCATCTCCCCATGCTTCCCTGGGCCGGCTTGATTCTCCATTCTTGGAGACTGTTGGGTTCTGTGGCTCTTGCGGAAGATTGGCTTTTTTTTGTGTGTGTGAGGCAATTGCCCAGGGTCACACAGCTAGTAAGTGTCAAGTGTCTGAAGCTGGATCTGAACTCAGGTACTCCTGACTCCAGGGCCAGTGCTCTATCCACTGCTCCACCTAGCTGCCCCAAGATTGGCTTTTAAAATGGGTCCTTGTTTTTAGGGAAGCTTAGAGTTGGGAGTTTGGGGAAGGGTGGCATCCAGTGGGCTCTCCTCTTCCTGTTCAGACTCAGATGTTCCTGTGGAAGGACCAGCCCTGTCAATAGGTCATCCTGCATCTCAGTGCCTGGGGTAGGCTAGGCAATGAACGTTCTCTGTCCATATGGGCCTTCCCTTGTTGGTCACAGAATCCTTGACTGAGAGCTGGTCATCTGGTCCACTCCCTTTTTCTATAGATGAGCAAACTGAGGCTCTTGTGTAGATTACAGACGAATTGGAAAGTAGGGGTGACATCACGGACTGTGTTCCCAGAGCTGCCTTTTTCAGCAGTGATGAGCATCCCTTGGGTCAGAGGGAGGCTTTTCCCATCCCCACAGGGTCTTCCCCTCCATCAGATTCCTTGTGAATCAGGCTCAATGCTGTCATGATTTTCTCAGCACCAGAAGCGATTGACACCTTATACAATCCAACTGCTTTTCCTATCTTGACTGTGATTTCTACCTTCAACATAAGCACCTTCATGTCAGAAGCAGGACTGAACCCAGGCCCTCTGACTCCTGAGCCAGTAGCCTTCCCACTGCACCACACTGCCTCCAGATTGCCTCCCAAGGTGGTGAGGCTAAACTCAGGAATGGTTAAAGATCTCTTCCAGGACATTTTGCCATCTTCTGGGGCTTGATCTGCAGCAAGTTCTGCAGTATTCAGCTTAAGGTCATCCATAAACAGGAGTATCTGGCAGACATCATCATGCACAGGACATCCCTCTTCAAGCTGGGCTTTACACTGGACCTCTTCCATTCAGCTGGTCCATCAGTCAGTCAGTAAGCACTGGGCACACAAAGAAAGACAGAAGAGAGCCCCTGTCTCATACCCCTCCCTGCTTAGTGCCCTGCCTTGCCTGAGGTTGACCATCGGGAATATTGGTGGTGTTCCATCTTGCAGACAATCTTGAATCATTCTTAAGTGTACATAGGAGACGCCTTGCCAGATGAGAACCTGGCAGGGCGCTTTCTTCCTCATTGAATCAACTGCTTTTCCACTGTCCATGAACAGTAAGCACAAGACTTACATCTGCATCTTCCCATCAGCTTTGATGTGGGGTCAGGTTACATCTACCTGCTCAGGTGCCCATTCAGGATGCCCTTGGCTCAAGAGTCAGTGACTCATAAATATTAGGTGTGGATGGGAAAGCAGATGGTAGGTCATGAACTATGTTCTCTGAATTGCCTTTTTAAGCACTGATACACATTCTTTAGGTCAGTAGTTTTTCCCACACTCTCAGGGTCTTCTACCCTTCCCTACTCATATCATATTTCTTGTGAACTGGTCTCAATGTTGTCATCATTTTCCTACCTCCAGAAGAGACAGATACTTTCTACAAGCCAGCTGTTTTTTTTTTCTATCTTGAGTGTTATTTCTACCTTCTATAATAAACACATTCATAAGTATAGGGATCAAATTCAAGCTTGTTTTTTTAAACTAGTTTTAATCCTTTATTGCTTTATGCTTAATGCTTGCTTTTCCCTGAGTTCCTTGTCTTCTCCCCTTCCCCCAACTCCTACCTTTCCTAATTACTGTCCAGGGCACTCCCACCCTCCTAGTCTCCCAGGCTCTCAATCAAGGATCCATCCCGGATTCCTCACTCTCTCACTACCACCAACCCCCATCCAACATGGTGTCAAAGCCTGTCAATTTAATATTTGCAATATCTCTCATCAATTTCACCTCTGAAGCATCTCTCTCCAATTTCACCTCTGCAGCATCTCTTATCAATTTCACCTCTGCAGCATCTCTCATCGATTTCACCTCTGCAGCAACTCTCATCGATTTCACCTCTGCAGCAACTCTCAAATCGATTTCATCTCTGCAGCATCCTCCCCCCACTATACCCCATTCTCTCCTCTGACCCTGCTCCCACCCTGGGGCAGGTCCTCATCATCTCACCCCTGGACTACTGCAATAGTTACTGGTGGTCTGCCTGCTTCCAGTCTCTTCCCACTCCATTCTATCTTCCAATCAGCTACCAAAGTGATTTTCCTAAAGCACAAGTTTGATTATGTCACCCCCTTACTCAATAAACTCCAGGAGTCCCCTATTGCCTCCAGGAAAATGCTCTGTTTGACCTTCAAAGCCCTTTATAATATGCTCCCCCAAACTGCGCCTGGTGGAAAGGAGTAAGATATCTCTAAGTCTTTGTCCTTTCTCATCACTTCTTTCTGATCCATGCTTTCCAATAAATGTCTTGTCCTTGCATATGCCTTATGTATCAAAATAATAACAAGTATCACTATCCCCATTTTTCTGAGGCTTGGAGAAGTTAAGTGAGTTGCCCATAGTCACACACTGAGTGTCTGAAGCATAATTTGAAGCCAGGTTCTCCAGATCGAGCTCAATTAGACCTAAAAGCATGAGAAGCTGAGGAATTGAGTCATTCTCTGGTATCTGTTATTATTCCAATGGAAAAGTAATCCATGAGCAGTGGAGGAAAAAAATGGGCTTTCAATAGAACAGACATTTATTTAAACACCTTCTTTGGCACTACCAGGCCCTCATCTGGATACTTCATCATTTGACTCTGAGATAAAAAAGACCCTTTGTCTCTTCTTCTGAGGTGCTGACAACTGCATTCTCTGGTCTTTCTTGCCTGGGATGGTAAAGGCCTGGGAAAGGAAGAGAGCCCCTTGACAAGGGCCCAGGGGCTGATCCAAGGTAGGACCTGAGGACCAAGAGCTCAAAGGGATCACAGAGGGCATCTGCTTGAACCCCTCCAGCCTACAATCAGAAGGGGAGGTCCCAGCAGGGAAGGAGCTTATCCTAAAGGTCAACGGAATGACTTCAGTTTGAAATGGCAGTAGTATAGTCCTGGTCCTGGTAGTGTCTGTAAGAACAATAATAAGAAACAACTCTGTGCTGCAGTGGATAGAGCCCTGGGCCTGCGGTCAGGAGGACCCATCTTCCTGAGTTCAATCCGCCTCAAACCCTTAGCAGCTGGGTGACCCTGGGCAAGTCACTTCACCCTCTGCCTCAGTGTGCTCATCTGTAAAATGATCTGGAGAAGGAAATCACAAACTACCCCAATATCTTTGCCAAGAAAACCCCAAGTGGGGTCACAAAGAGTCAGACACAACTAAACTATGACTGAACGTCATCAGGTTTTAAACATGCCGGAGGAAAGCTCTCCCATGACTTGTTGTCTAAAATGCCACTTGTTTTTTCCAGAGATAAGAAAGTGCTCCAGAAATGGCGGGAGCAAGCCGAAATCATGAAGAAGGAGAAGGAGAGCCTGGCGAGTGCGCAGCATCCCAAGGACATGGTATGTTCCTGGGCCTGAGGAGGGCAGGCGAATTGCTGTTTGTAAAGCAGACTAGGTTGGGGGGCAGGGGGGGACAAGACCCTGGCAGTCTCTTGGGGATGGAGTCTGTGACCCATGCCAGAGAGCTCATCTCCCCAACCCTCAGTATTCCTGTCTGAGGCCACCAGGTGGCTCAACAGAAAGCATGCTGGACCCGCGTCTTCACATTCCCCGTTTTTACAATGGGAAAACAGAAAAAGAAACCGAGTTCCACCCAGACAAATTATATTTGTGGCAATGCATGTGGGTACAGAACAAACCAGGACCAAGGCTCTCAGTAGCCAAGGGCCTGGAAGCTTAGTTTCTCACAGTTCATAAACAATTTGGAGGGAATGAAAAATAGTATATACAGGTTAAAACACCTGGTTTCTTATTGGTTCGAAGGATCAAGACATTCAGGTAAGGGGAGAGAGGTATTCCTGTGGCTGGGTGACCATGGGGAGGGCAAGTAAACTTGCGCAATCTCTAAAATCTGGTCACTTACATGGAGTTTGAAACTTCACAAAATGGTGGGTAAAAGACAAGCTGGAGTCACTAATGCTTATTTTAATGTAACATTCCCCACCCCTTTTGTCCTAGGGTTCTCAACCCCCAAGATCACTTATTTAAATGCTTTATCTATTTGGGATTTCTGGACGAAATGGTAGTCTATCTTAAGGGGTATCAAAGGGGTGGGAAGGAAGAATAATAAGTACAAGCCCAGTTATGATCTCATATGTCCCCTAAGGAGACAAACCTTGTTGAATAGACTCTGTAGGTAAACTAAGTCAGGCTACCCAATCAAAGTCTCACCATGGACTAATTTGAGAGGGGAGATTTATAGGTCACCAAGGTAACCAAGAAAACTCAACAAACATAAACAAACAAAAAGTCAAAGTAATACAATACTGTTCATCAGTATTAAATAACATCATCTCCTTGTAACCTGGTGACTCACTTCCAATGTTCATTTAATTCGCACATTTCATCTTGAGTCCCAGACATCCCAGGTAGTCATCTGGTCCTTGGAAATGCCTTCCTTTGGACATTCGGGATAGGTCTCATCCTCAGGGCAGCTCTGAAGAGGCTTCTCTAAGAAGATTTGCTTCTCTGATTTCAAGTCACTTGCAGAAATTCCTGGGTAATTCTGCAAAAAAAACCAAACAAACAAACAAAAAAACTGCCAGTCACAAGACTCAATACAATTTGGTACAACCTCCTAAAATTGGCCTTCCAGTAATTAGTTCATGTAGTAAAAACTAGTTCAAACCAAATGGTCCTCATTCTATTCAAAATAAAACTTTAAGAACATCAAATTAGGAATCCATAATTCACCAGAAACTTCAGATAATTTCAGTTTTTACAAACCACTCGTTTCTATCTTGATCTAAATCCTGGTATCTGATATGGACAGGCTGAAAAAAGAATCTCTTTTTAATAGCTTCTTATTTTATTTTTTCCTATTACATGTATAGTTTTCAACATTCATTTTTTATAAGATTTTGAGTACCAAATTTTTCTTCCTCCCCCTCCCAAAGACAGCAAGCAATCTGATAAGTTATACAGTACAAGCATGTTAAACATACTTCCACATTAGTCATGTTGTGAGAGAAGAATCAGAACAAAAAGGAAAAACCACAAGAAAGGGAAAAACAACAAAAGTGAAAGTAGTCTGCTTCAATCTGCATTCAGATTCCACAATTCTTTCTCTGGAGGTAGAGAGCATTTTCCATCATGAAGTCTAGTTCAATCTGCATTCAGGCTCTTTCTCTGAAAATGGATAGCATTTCCCATCATGAGTCTTTTGGCATTGTCTTGGATCATTGTATTTCCGAGAAGAGCCAAGTCTTTCACAGTTGATCATCACACAGTATCGCTGTTACTGTGTACAATGTTCTCCTGGTTCCGCTCACTTCACTCTGCATCAGTTCATGAAAGTCTGAAAGAAGAATCTGAAAAAAGAAACTATGAGGACCTGACTTGAAAACTGAGCCCTTCTGTCTCTTTAATATTATCAGACAGAGACTTCTAAATAAGAAAATAATTTCACTGTTTTATGATTTTATCAGTGCAATTTCATATATAAAATCATTTATCTTGTTTTGAGAACTTAGTACTACAACATACTGTATATCCCATTAGAAACATTTGATAACCAATCATCTGTGTGCATACAGACATATGTATGTGTGTGTGAGCATATCCTAGTTCTTAGAAAAGCAGGCTGATGCTGTTGCTTTCTCAAAATCGACTCCATCTCGCTAGAAAACTTTTACATCTTTGTCCTATTCCCCACTTATGAGGATATTATCCCCCTATCACGCCGAAGCCAGATACTTCAAGGACCTAATCTTGTACACAAATATATCAACCATTAGCAAGGGATTGATAAGCCCAAAGACAAAATGACTTGGTTCCTTAGGATGTGGAATTGACTACAAATGCAAATTGCAAACAGTAAGAGCTTTTCTATTTGCATCCTGTTGTGGTAACTCAGAGCTGTTTTATTAGTATTAGTCTGTTAATTAATAGGTTGAGTATTTCGCCAACAAAAACTTAAGCTCCTCACTTATAGGAGGGATGTAGTTGTGGGTGCTATTGAGACTGTTCCTCCAAGGGTACAGACTGCTCTGGCACAAGTTGTGGCAGGCCTAAAAACTCCCTCTCCTCTGTTCTATTCCAGGCAAGAGTCCATGTCAGCAGCCAGTCAACCCTCAGTATTTTAGAATTGTATCCCATGTCATGAGCAGAGCTAGTAAGATCTTCTGGCCTTTGGGGGCAGCTAGGGGCGCAGTGGATAAAGCACTGGCCCTGGAGTCAGGAGGACCTGAGTTCAAATCTGGCCTCAGACATTTGACACTTACTAGCTGTGTGACCCTGGGCAAGTCACTTAAACCTCATTGCCCCCACCCCTAAAAAAGGATCTTCTGGCCTTTGCCCAAGTTGAAAAGTCTTAAGGAACCTCACAGATAAAGGTCATTTAAGGGGTCTTTGCTTTTTTTCCTTTAGACAGTAAGTTTTTATTATCCATTTTAAAGTAAAACATACCCAATTAAAGATTTAACCTTTTTTGGACATTTTGACCACATTCTATCACAGCTAAATTCACAATCTTTTTTTTTTTTTTTTTTTAGTGAGGCAGTTGGGGTTAAGTGACTTGCCCAGGGTCACACAGCTAATAAGTGTTAAGTGTCTGAGGCCAGATTTGAACTCAGGTACTCCTGACTCCAGGGCTGGTGCTCTGTCCACTGCACCACCTAGCTGCCCCTAAATTCACAATCTAACAGCATTCAGATTAACATAGAAGTTACTTTTCTAACAGCATTTTTGATACATTTCCCAAAATTTCACAATATAAGAAAAAAATGTAAAGCACACTAATAACATACACAATATCATGCATTTAAAGCATGAAAAAACCTTATTACAAGGCAGGTGACGTCAGTTCAGCTGAATGCATTTCCAAACTATCTTACAAAGAAAATCACTCATCTTAGCACCTTTTTGTATTCTATACTAATCACATCTAAAACCCAATATAGAGTTATCCAGTGTGGAGTAATTACATTCACTTAAAGAAATGATCATAGTAAGAGTTTACATTCACATGGCGCTTACCATCTGCCAGTCACTCTGTTAAGCACTTCACATCATTCTATCCTTTGATCCTCATAACACCCCTCAAGGTAGGTGCTGCTTTTATTGCCCCCTTTACAGATGAGGAAACTGAAGTGAGCCCAGTGAAGTCACTTCAGTTCACACAGCTAATTTCTGAGACTTTATTTTGACTCAGGTTTTCCTGGATTTGCAGTAAGTTCTGATTTCCCACATTTATTCTAATGGGAGAACACCTCTCACTGTGAATGAGAGCATACTACGGTTTAGTTTCAAAACAAAATTTCAACCAAATCAAATCAGGATTTTATAATCATTAGCGGGAACATTTCCTCTTAAATGAATTGGAGGATGGGAGGTACTTTGGGAAGAGGTGAGAAGCTCAAGAACAAGGCAGGATTTCTCCTGGCAGGTTCCTTTGGGGAAGGTTGGGGAATATGCCCCTGGAATGGTCTGTCAGGGATAGAGCGGCGTGTGCTTCAAATCACAGACATTTCGATTCAACAAGCACTTATTAAGTAGGAGCACTGTGTACCAGGGGTTCAGTGGGAGTTGGGAAGGCCTGAGTTCAAATCTCCCTGAGGACGCTGAACAAAGCAGAGTAACTCTTTGCCAGTCACCTAACCTTTGCCTGCCTCTGTTTTTTCATCTGCAAAACGTACCTATCTCCCAGGTTTGTTATAAAGATCAAATAAGGGGCAGCAAGGTGGCTCAGTGGATAAAGCACCGGCCCTGGAGTCAGGAGGACCTGAGTTCAAATCCGACCCCAGACACTTGACACTTACTAGCTGTGTGACCCTGGGCAAGTCACTTAATCCTCATTGCCCCAGAAAAAAAAAAAAAAGATTTATGAAATGCTTTGTGACTCTTAAGTCCCTACATAAACATAGTTATTTATGCTGATGATGGTTGCCACGAGTATGATTTTTATGAGGCATTTTGCTAAGTAGCAGGGGTACGGGCAAGAATGGGTAGGTAGCCTGCTCTCCAGGCCCTTAGCTGCGCCAACGTGGAAGCAGAGTAGTAGTAGCTACCAATGGATGTGGGTGCTGATCCTCCTTTGGGCGTCCTGTGTTTTAAGGAAGCTCTTCTCCCTTCATCTCCATCCATCACTGGCCTGTGTTAGAGAGGGGAAATGGGCCCAGAACCTCGGCCTGAACCCTCCCCTTCCAGCCACTGGGCTTTATCCATAAAGGAGAGCACACTTCCTTATCCCATTGCTTCTGGCATCTTGGGCTCCCAACAGATAGATGGGCTCCTGTCCTGTTGGCTTCCTTGGGGATGAAGGCACAGACTTCATGATGAAGGCCCTGTCCGGGCCACACTGAACCCACTTTTGTGTGCCACTGATGCATCATGGGAGCAAAGCAGCATCACTCAGCTTCTCTTCCAGCTTCTATAGAACCAGAGCACAAGCACTTGGTGGTTTGTCCTGAGCACTGAGAAAGGTATACTGAGGGGCAGCTAGGTGGCGCAGTGGATAAAGCATCGGCCCTGGATTCAGGAGGACCTGAGTTCAAATCCGACCCCAAGCACTTGACACTTACTAGCTGTGTGACCCTGGGCAAGTCACTTATCCCTCATTTCCCCACAGGAAAAAAAAAAGAAAGAAAGAAAGGCATACTGAAGAAGAGGCATTTCTCCTGGGAGACCATTCAGGTTTTTAACTTGACTGAGCAACTTGTGGAGTGATAAGAATAATTTTTCAGTAGTGTGCCTCTGTGGGTTTGTAAGCATCCTTCCCTTCATCCCTAGCTGCCCCCTACCTCAACTAGCCCTCCAGAGAGGGAGGGTATGTATGATGGGAATCATACTTGAGTCAGGGCTTCCTACCTTCCCGAACTTTTCAAACCCTGAGGCGATGACCTTGGAACAGCAAGAGTGCATGGATTGATTGAACCCATGAGGATGGATAACTCTTGGGAGCTCTCCTGTGGTTGGCTTCTGATGAATACTAACAGCATCTACAGACATTAGAAAAACAGGGAAGGAGGCAGGGCACCCAGATGTCTTTAGCTAGTCCCACTGTACTGATTCTTGAGGCTGAACAGAGACGGTGCTACTCGTGCCTCGTGCTCATTGGGGCATTGGAGAGGGGCCCACAGGCTGGGAGCTGCTGGCAGGAGCGTGGTTTCTGCTCTCTTCACATGTTTGTTGGCCAGCTGGCCTCAAGTTCCTGTGTAGCTTAGCTCATCATGCTCCTCTCTCTTCCTGAGTAAAAGAAAGGAAACCCCATTTGCTTCCCACATCTTATATCCGTTGTGTTCCTTGTATGTAGCAAGAGGATGGTTAAAGATGACAGCACTGATTGGCTCTGTCTTCTCCGTAACTGTGGAATGAAACTCTGTCTTTGGTTGTAACAAACTGGATTTGTTCTAATCCTGAGCAATGTAGTCATTCAGCTTCTGCCAATCCCTGCATGTAAGTCTTAAGAGCAGTCCTCAGGCTGGTATTGAAGGTCTGCCACAGTCAGCCTCCCCCCGCCAACCTAACACCCCAAAGTTAGGATGCTTCCCCACTTCCCAGTTGTGTCAGATGACTGTGTCACCAGAGGGTGGCTGACTACTGCTCCCCTCAGGGCCAGTACTGAAGGCATATGGGCATTTCTAGGACTACTGATCAAAAGCCCCGGTGATGCACTCCCCGTTGATGGTTAGAGTTTGTCAGCTATAAAAGCATCCTCCCAAACTGGGGCCACACACTCCCCTTTCTCACACAGGCCCTTAGAAAGAGAGCATAGGGCTAAAAGGTCAGTTCCCAGGTCCTAGGTACCAGCAGCCTTGTTTTCCCTCTTGGGAGTCTCATGACGTTTCCCTCAGGTATAGTTCTCTGCTAGACTGAAGCCTCAGGGGGTCCCCAGCGTGTCCTAATGCCCCTGCTACTTATGTCACTGCTCCAATGGCTCTCTAGACATTCATGGATACTGAGGTCTTCAGACCATCAGAAAGGAATCACCTGATCAGTGGAGATGGGGAGAGACAGAGAAAAATAGAGAGGGGAAAGGGAGGGGAAGAGACAGACAGATAAACAAAGAGAGCTAGAGAGAAAAAGAGTGGCAGAAAGGGGAAGAGAGGGGGAAGGAAGAAATAGAGAGGAAAGAGACATAGAAGAAAGGGAGAGAAAAGAGACAGAGAGAAAAAGAGTGATAGAGGGGGAAAGGAGACGGGGGAAGGAGAGACAGACAGATAAACAGACAAAGAGAGCTAGAGAGAAAAAGAGTGGCAGAAGGGGGAAGAGAGGGGGAAGGAAGAAATAGGAAAGAGACATAGAAGAAAGGGAGAGAAAGGAGAGACAGATAAAAAGAGATAGAAAAAGAGTGATAGAGGGGGAAGAAGAAACGGGGGAAGGAGAGAGACATAAAGAAAGAGAAAGAAAAAGTGATGGGGGGGAGGAAGAGAGATAAAAAGAGAGTGATAGATTAGGAGGAGGGAGAGGGAGAGAGCCAGGGAGAACGACACAGAGACAAGAGAGGTAAAGGAGAGAAGACAGAGATGGAGAGGAGGGATCAAAAGTTAAATAGGTTTGACTAAGTGCTTGGTCATTTTTTTAAGGCCAGGGGAGTGTTAAGTCAAAGGCTACACCACCTGGAGATCACCATTTGGACTGGCTGAATTAGACACCCCCTCTGGGTCTCCGTACAGCTCAGCCAACTGCTCTGGAGGACAGCACGAGGCCACCAAGTTGTGCTCAGAAGAGAGTGGGGAGGTGCAGCTAGGTGGCACAGTGGATAGAGCACCGGCCCTGGACTCAGGAGGACCTGAGTTCAAATCCAGGCTCAGACACTTGACACTAGCTGTGTGACCCTGGGCAAGTCACTTAACCCCAATTGCCTCACCAAAAAAGAAGAAGAAGAAGAATATGATGAGGAGGAGGAGAGGGAAAGAAAGGAAGAATTCCGTGCTCTGCCTCCCACCCACCCCCTCCAAGGGCAGTCCCTTGCCCATGGGATTCCTGCACAACGTGACTGCCTCTGTCCCTGCATTCTCACTCTCTGCTGAGGAGCAGTGCTCTCTCTGCACGTTTCAGTCGCCTCTGGCCCCGTCTTGTCATCTCCTGGGGCCACGGGTGTCCACAGTCGGCTCCCAAGAAGCTGGTTGAGAAGGTCGGGAGCACGGCCCTTTCTGGGAGATCCGGGGATCTCCTGCCAACAGGCTCTTTGCCTCGTTAGCCACTTTGTAGAAATGACACACTTCTTTTCGTGGTGGTGTTCTGTCTGTTTTGCTAGTGACTTTGGTGGCTTTGGCTGCAAACCCAGGTAGAGCCCAGCTCATCTTACTGCCTCTGAGCATCAGAGCTTACAAACCTTGGATTGTTGCCCGTTAATGGCCTTACAAGCCGCATCTTTGTCTTGTGTTGGTCCGGCAATGGTACCTTGTAGGTACACTCAGCTTCTTTTCTCCTTCCCCTCGGAGGTGAGCCTTAGAACCAGATCTGAGGACCCATGTTCCCTACATTAGACAGTAGTGAGGGAAAACAACCATAAGTCAACACGTGCTCAGCCCTGGCTGTGCTGAGCATGGACCCCAGGGGCTTGTCTCCCTTGCCCTTCCCCCATCACATAATTAGTATCATCCTCACGCTGACCACTGAACTGAAACAAATAACGTAGCCATCCGTGGTTCTCATGGTCCTTGCAGAACAGTCGTTTTGAGACTCTTATTTAGCTGAAATTGTGAAACCATTTTTTAATCAAATAACAGAGATATTGTGAGAGCCCCAACAGTGTTCTAACAACTGTGCGAGTCAACACAGGGAATAAGAAAAGTATAAGGCCTAATCCTTCCTGCCTTGAAGGTTCTCAGAGTCTCTCTGGGGAGATAGAATGATGGGCATGAAGCTGCCTCACTTACTAGCTGTGTGACCCTGAGCAAGTCACTTAACCCTTATTGCCCTGCAAAAAAAAAAAAAGTAACTAAATAAATAAGTGTAATCAGCGAAACTATTTTACCAAAATGTACCATAGATAATAAAATAATATCATTACTGAATACATATACCCCAAATGGCATAGCATCCAAATTTTTAAAGGAAAGGTTAAATTGATTATAAGAGGAAATAAATAATAAAACTACTGATTGGGAATCTCAATTTGTCCCCTCTCGGGCCTAGACACATCTAATCATAAAATAAATAAGAAAGAAGTTAAGGAGATGAATAGAATTTTAGAATGCTTGCTTAGATATGGGAATAGAAAGGATTATATTTGGGGCAGCTAGGTGGTGCAATAGATAAAGCACCAGCCCTGGATTCAGGAGCACCTAAGTTCAAATCCTGCCTCAGACACTTGACACTTACTATCTGTGTGACCCTGGGCGAGTAAGTCACTTAACCCTCATTGCCCCACCAAAAAAAAAAAAAAAAGTGTATCTTTCTTCACTGTGCATGACACCTTCACAAAAACTGATCGTGTATTATGGCATAAAAAACTCACAAACAAATGCAGAAAAGCAGAAATATTAAATGTGCCCTTTTGGGACAATAATGTAATAAAAATTACATATAAAAGGCCTTTGGAACATAGATTAAAGATTAAATAGAAACTAAATATTCTAATCCTAAAGAATGAATGGATCAAAAAACAAATCAGAGGAACAATAATTTCAATGAGACAATGTACCAAAATTTGTGGGATGCAACCAAAGCAGTACCTAAAGAGAAATGTATATCTCTAAATACTTACATCAATAAAAAATAAAAAAGCAGATCAAAGAATTGAGCATGCAACTAGAACAACTAGGAAAAGAACAAATTTTAAATCCCTAAAATAGAAATCCTGAAAATTAAAAGAGAGATTTGAATATTTTTTAAAAATTAAACAAATAGAGCGAGCTCTCAAATTCACAACACGATCACTCAAAAAAACCTCCAAATAATGACATAGGACAGTTCCTGAAGCAGCAAAATCCACAGAAGAACATGCTGAGATCATTTTCCAACCAAGGATGGCTTGGAAGGTCTGAAGGAGGGGGCTGCTGTTCTAAGAAGGGAGTGACGCCCAACTTCCACAGTTGCACTGACACAGATCCAGTCCCAGGTATACCAAGATAAGCTCAAAATCATTAGCAAATTAGGGAATGTGGAAAAAATTACCTATCATAAGGATGGATAATAGAAAAGTTCATGGCCAAACAAGATAGAGAGGATCATGGGAAGTAACTATTGGGTGGAGTAGTATGTTGTTGAAAATTCTAAATGTGGTTTCTAATCTGTCCCCCCCAGTTTTGGGGGGAAACTGGCTAAAATCACTGATAAATTCACTAAGAGTTTAGGCTTTTAAGGGATTATTAAAAGATATAAGATAGTAAAGAGAGAAAGATTGAGAAGAGATTTTTCATAGCATGGAAAGCCTAGCCTTCCTAAACTCTCATGTGAAGTCCTGCCACCATGCCAATCTCTCCAGCCAAAGAGAGAGAAGTTCCCCGCCAGCGTTCACTTCCTTCTTCATGTCCTCCTCCCAGAAATGGGAGGTTCTTCAAGCTGATTGGCTGGCATTATTCAAATTCATTGGTTCACAGGACCCGAAGGTGGTCTCGATGTAAAATTCAAAGTTTTTAGCTTCTGAAAACAATACCCTCTTAAGTAGCAGCCAGATGTGCTTACAATCGAGTTAACTGGAAGTAAGCCGGTGAGCAGTCAGCAGTTAGACACTCTCGCCCAATTCAGTCAGTTTAGATCAATCTCCAGATGGGCCCCCGAGTATCTGCTAAATCCCCGCATCTACCACATTCCATTATCTTGACACAGTAGTCTATTTAAACTGGGCAGTAAATGAGCCTAACTCATCAGAATTAGTTCAGAGACCTTAATCTCATCAGAATTGGCTCAAGGAAGGGAATAACATACACACTCAATTGTGTTTTTAAATGTATCATTATAATTAGATGCAATTTAAAATATTTAGCACAACAAAGTCAATGCAGACAAAATTAGCAGTAAATTTGGGGGTGGGGAGGAATTTACAGCAAGTTTTTCTGATAAAGATCTCATTTCTCAAATATATAGGGAACTAAGACAAATTCATCAAAATAAAGCCATTCCTCGATTGAGAAATGGTAAATGAATATAGTTTTCAGAAAAATCAAAGCTACCCATCATCACATGAAAAAATGATCTAAATCACCAATAATTAGAGAAATGCCAATTGAGACAACTGTAAGATGCCACCTCTCACTTATCATACTGGCTAACATTACCAAAAAAATGACAACTGTTGGAGGGGACATGGAAAAATTGGGACACTAATGCGCTCTTGGTGGGGTTGTGAACTGGTCCAGTCATTCTTGGAGCTGTTGAACCATAAATACCCTTTGACCCATCAATACCACCACTAGTTCCAGATCCCAAAGAGATCACAGAAGGACCTATTTATTCACAAACATTTATGGCAGTTATTTTTGTGGTGGCAAAGAATTGGAATCCAAAAGGATGTCCATCAGTTGGAGAGTGAACTGTGGTACATGACTGAGATAGAATACTGTTGTGCTGTAAGGAGTGATGAAGGGGGTGGTTTTGGAAAAGCCTGGGGATGCTTACATGAACTGATGCAAAGTAAAGGGAGCAGAACCAGGAGAACAGTGTACATAGTAACAGCAGTTTTGGAAACAGATTCCAAAGGGTTCAGAGGACTAGACAAGAAGGTGCTCCCTACAAATCCCCATCAGTCTTTTTAGACAACTCCCTTTTTTCCTCACCAACCCTCCTAGACTCAGACCCTAACTCTCAATTCCTCTGTCAAATGAAAGGTTAGGCTTTTTAAAAATCCATTTTAGCTGGAGTTTGAAGAACAGAGACTTGAGCTAAGCTGGTTAGGCACCTGTTACAAAAACAGAGCACGCAGCAAAGCCACCTGGCACCCTGAGGACACTGCTGGATGTCCCTGTTAAAGAAAATTGGCTTTGAGCCATTCGATTTCTTGCTTCCCTTTAGAAATAGGAGCCGTCAGTGGGTTTGTAAAATATACTGTGTTTATCTTCAACTTTATATTCTGGGTGTGTGGCTTTAAAAGTAAAGGTTACAGCAGCCTCTTGTCTAGTCCTAAGCCCTTGGAAATGTTTCCCAAAACCAAGTGAATACATTCCCACAGTGGCCAGCTTCCCTTCCCTCATCCGACAGTTCTAACTCACTTATGCCCAAGGTGTGGGGAGCAAGAGCTGTCCAGGTAGCAGGTGAGCTCCCTGGCCACCTCTTAGCCCAAGCCACAGTAGCAACATCTCTCCTTCAGGGTGCTAGGGGTGCCCCTGGTCGGGGGCGGGGGTCAAGTGTCTTTCTCTTCAACTGAAGGAGAGTAAGCCTAGGCATAATCTGATAGGCATGCAGTCCAGATTTGGGAAGAGCATCTCTGAAAGGGAAAATAGGAGCCATCCCAAGTACTAAAATGTGCCAAAGAAAGTTAACCTAAAGAGGGATGGGAGATGTTCCAAAGTAAATGCGGAGCACATAAAAACAAATGATCCCAATGAGGAAGAAAGACGGGGGCACACCAAGAACTCAGCCTGAATTTTAAAAAGAAACGTCCAGGAGGTGGAAGTCAGGCCATGATTCAGAGCGCAGCAGGGCTCTGCAAACAGCATTGGGAGTGCGAGAGCCCAGGTGAGCAGAAGCGGCCCAGGGAAGCCAGTCACAGACAACTAAATAGCAGGGTTGGGTTTCTGCTGTTGGCTCTAGTGGGAGGAAAAGGAGGATCCAAGAAGGGGCAGGACTTTGGCTTGGGTTGGGTGGCGCAGAGAAAACCTTGCTGCTCCATTCCTGCTTTGTTTCTCTCCTTCCATCAGAAGTGACAGAATAGAAATGACTCACAGGGAGAGAGTGAGAGGGGGCCTCTCCGCATGTGAGTCACCTGGCACGGCTGGACTCCTTCCCTGGCTCCTGAAAGGACTGGCAGATGTGGTCGCAGAGGCATTAGCAGTTACATGGAAACAGGAGAGGGGCCCACGACTCAAGGGGGACCAATGGCCCCATTTTCCAAATAGGGAAGGAAGCAGTCTGCAGACTAGACGCCAGTACACTTGATGCTGCTTCCTGGGAAGACTGAGATAGGATCGTTAAAGGGAAGGCAGGTGACGATCCTGGAAGGGAAAACGTGCTTCCAAAATCTAGCATGGCAGCTTTGTCAAGAACAGGTCAGGGGGCAGCTAGGTGGCGCAGTGGATAGAGCACCAGCCCTGGATTCAGGAGGACCTGAGTTCAGGTCTGGCCTCAGACACTTATCACTTACTAGCTATGTGACCCTAGGCAAGTCACTTAACCCCAATTGCCTCACAAAAAAAAAAAAAAAAAAAAAGGAACAGGTCAGGCTGACTAGGCCCATTTCCCTTTTTGATCAGACGACTAAGCTAGAAGGTAAGAGCTTGTTGATAGAGCGTACCTGGATGTTAGCCAGCTTCCTGTCAGTCTCTCTCCTTGGTTTGGAGAAGAACATAAGGAGGTATGGATTGGGCAATCATACCATTGGCTAGTCAGACACAGAGTAATGTGAGTGGCAGGAGATTGCAGGGGGAGACCCCTGTGTTTGGCCCTGTGCCGCCTACCTCGTATCGGTGACCCAGATGACGGGACCAACAGAGGACGTCAGGCTGGGAGGGAGGACTGCTAACAGCAGTGGCAAAGATAGCATCGAAAAGGCTCTTGACAGGCTAGAGCATCAGGGTGAGGCTAGGAAAGTGAGGTTTGTTGGGAAGAAATGTACAATCTTGCCCCCAAAATCAATTTTGAAATAAGGTAGGGGAGGCACAGAGAGGCTGCCGTCTCTCAGTCAGGCACGGGGGACTCCAGGCTCAGTACGAGACAGCGGC
This sequence comes from Dromiciops gliroides, assembly GCF_019393635.1. Classification (NCBI taxonomy): domain Eukaryota; kingdom Metazoa; phylum Chordata; class Mammalia; order Microbiotheria; family Microbiotheriidae; genus Dromiciops; species Dromiciops gliroides. The sequence goes on along the minus strand of NC_057862.1, from coordinate 1,763,100 downwards.
AGTGCTGGGTGAGCCCGTGTGTGGAGTAGGCACCAGACCAAGTGTCCCGAGGAGGCTGACCAGCATGGGCAGGTCCTTGAGGTTGGTTCTGAAGAAGAGAAGATTCAGGGGGGCTGGAAAGGTTGCCGTACGGAAGGAGGGGAGCAGAAAGCAGAAACAAGCTGGGAAGAAGCCAGTTGGCCCTTATGTCAGCAGAATCTTACAGTCAGAGCAGCCCTGAGGTCCGGCTCCTTAGAGGATGGCCCGCAGTCACCGCCCGGGCATGTTCTGCTCCTAGGGAGCCTTTCCTTAATGAGTTGGCCATGAGGCCCCTGAGGTCACTGGCAATTCTTAATTGTGTGTTTCTATGAAGTGAAACGGGCACCTCGAGCAGGAGAGCTGGGGGGGGGGGGACAGTGAATAGGGGGATGAAATCAGCCCAGAGTGGAAATGTCCCTTGGCACAGCTCGATAGTCTGCCGGCCAGTGCCGAGGGACAGGGCGAGCCTCTGACTACAGCATCACTTCGGTAATGACTATGTCCGTTTCCATGGATTCCAGTGAAACTCCCAGACCATTTGCACGGCTCCAGCCTTAGCTACCATGGGCACGAAGGCCACTGACAGGTGCCAATAACAGTCACGTGTGCCTGTGTCCCAGCCCCAGAAAGACTGGGCCGCAGCCATGGTGTCTCAGGCCCCAAAGGGGTTCAAGGTTCACCGATCTTAGAGAGAGACAAGGTGGAGGAGAGGGAGGCCCTTACTCAGACCAGGGGATGAACATGGCCAGGAGACTACAGGCAGTGGCCAGAACCTGGGGTTCATGTTAGAGTTTGGGTTCACCTGGTTGGCTTCCCTGCCTCATGGCTCCATTCCAGTCTGTTCTCTGCTCAGCTGCCCAAGCGGTGGGCATGAAGATGGGATTGGATTGCAGTACACATGCGTGCATACACACGCACAGATATCTACACACATATATGCACACAGACACAGACACGCGCTCACACTCTCAACTCCAAGGGCTCCCCATCACCTTCAGGAGCAAATACAGAATTCTCGGTTTGGCATTCAGAGCCCTTCATGACCTGACCCCCTCTGCCCTTTTCTGGCTTCTTACACCTCCCTCCCTCCCCGCCGCTCTACCAGCCTCTTGGCCGCTCCATCTCTTGGCCCCAGGTGTTCTCTCTGGCTTTCTCCCATGCCTGGAAGCTCTTCCTCCTCTGACTCCCCTCAGGTTTCAGCTTAGATCCCACCTTCCCCAGGGGGGCTTTTCCTGGTCCTGTTGTTTGTGTCACTGACAACACCTGAGAAAGCCAAGGCCGAACTGTAGCGGACATGGGGCCAATTAACTTCACTTGAGTGTATTTTTATTGGAGAGCCCATGAAGTCCCATTGACTTTTCCTCGTGCTTCTTCTCAGTTTGTTTGTTCAGAGCAGCATAGAAGTGTGCTCATCCCAGACGAGGGGGGACGCAACCCGCCTCAAACACTGGCTAACGCTTCCTTTTCTAACTACAAGAAGTTGCCTGACTTTTCTGGTGAGAGGGATTTCTCATGTGTGACAAGTAAAACTAAATGAGTGGTCACCTTATTCCTGTCCCCAATGTGGGGAAAGCTAGGTAGGGTTTACTTATAAATTAGAAGCTTTAGCACTAGTTTAGGCATTAAGCTTTTTTTTTTTTTTGAGGCAATTGTGGTTAAGTGACTTGCCCAGGGTCACACAGCTAGTAAGTGTTAAGTGTCTGAGACCGAATTTGAACTCAGGTCCTCCTGACTCCAGGGCCCGTGCTCTATCTACTTCGCCACCTAGCTGCCCTGGCATTAAGCATTTATTAAAGTATATAAGAGGTTAGCAAAGAAAGAACACATGTCTCTGAAAGAATAGGAAAGCCTAGCTAGGATCTATGGGAAAGAGAAGAGAAAAAGCTGTCTCCACCTAGCAGAACCAAGCCACCAAGAGAGAGTTCCTGTCTCTCTGAGGGCAGAAACTCCCTGTGGGTCAGGAAGAGAGGCAGTCCCCACACACTGCTCCAAGCTAATTGGCTGGTAGCATTCAAGTACATTGATTGACTCGACTTAAAGATGGTCCATGAACAGAACGTGCCAAGGTCAGAGTTCAAATCCTCTCCTCAGGAACAAGGCTTTGTGAGGTGACTTCCTGTTGTTGGGTTGACCTTAAGGTCAACCCATGCTCTCTCAGCAGGGAGGAGCCCTGGTAATAATATTCTCACACTTGCAATGGTCATGAACTTCTGTGGCATCATCACTGGGAACTTATGCCCTGGAATATCAGGATCCTGTTACTGCACCAGAGTGGGAAAAAGCCCTTTATGAGCCAAACTAACCTGGTCATTTTCCTGATGGACTCCATTTTAGCTTCAACCCCAGCCCCCCACCCCAAAGGGTGGAGGGTATGCCAACAAGCCGAGGCAGGGCTTCAGGCAAGGCTTTCCCTGGGCCTCAGGCCCCTGTCATGAGAAGGCTGTAGGTGCATCATCTGATGAAATTCCATCATCGCCATGGCAAAGTGGGCATCACTGGTGAGTTCTGTGCTGGCTGGCTTTGGATTTCATAGCTACATTCCTAAACCACGTTTAAAGTTGTATTTTAAAATTTTGAATAACTTAAACAATAACAGCAGCAACAACAGAAAAACCAAACAAGCTTACCTGATCCCACAGTGTCTGGGATTCTTCTCCCAGAGCACTTTTCAAGCTGATGTTGGTGGATTGTCGTTCACAGGAATCTGACTTGGTCATTTTTAGCTATTTTCAACAACAACAAATGCAAGTGTTTAATTGCAGGAACTCAATATTTAATTTGAAAATTCCCATTTCTTGCTGGCTATAGCAAAAAGAAATTAAAGGAATTAGAATAGGGAAATGAGAAAACAAAACTCACTCTTTGCGGATGATATGACGGTATACTTCGAGAATACTAGAGAATCAACTAAAAAACTAGTTGAAATAACTTTAGCAAAGTTGCAAGATATAAAATAAACCCATATAAATCATCAGCATTCTATAAATTGACAACAAAATCTGGCAGGAAGAAATAGAAAGAGAAATTCCATTTAAAATAACTGTAGACAATATAAAATATTTGGGAGTCTACCTGCCAAGACAAACTCAGGAACTATATGAATACAATTACAAAACACTTTTCACACAGTCAGATCTAAGCAATTTGAAAAATATTAATTTCTCATGGGTAGGCCAAGCCAATATACCACAATTACAGCTCTACCTAAATTAATCTACTAAATTCAGTACCATACCAATCAAACTACTCCAAAAAAGTTATTTTATAGAGCTAGAAAAAAATAACAAATTCATCTGGAAAAACAAAAGGTCAAAAATATCAAAGGAATCAATGAGAAAAAATGTGAAGGAAGATGGCCTAGCCATAGCATATCTCAAACTGTTATAAAGTATCAGTCATCAAATCTATCTGGTATTGGCTAAGAAATAGAGTGGTGGATCAGTGGAATAGATTAGATACACAATGCATTATAGCAAATGACCATATTAATTTAATGTTTGGTAAACTCAAAGATCCAAACTTTGGGGATGAAAACTCATTATTTGACAAAAACTGCTCAGAGAGCTGGAAAACAGTATGGCAGAAACTAGGTGTAGACCAACATCTCACCATATGCAAGATCAGGTCAAAAATGGTACATGATTTATAACATAAAGAGTGCACCACCTGGGGCAGCTAGGTGGCACAGTGGATAAAGCACCAGCCTGGATTCAGGAGGACCTGAAGTTCAAACCAGCCTCAGACACTTGACACTAGCTGTGTGACTCTGGGCAAGTCACTTAACCCCCATTGCCCTGCAAAAAAAAAAAAAAAAAAAAAGTGCACCATCAGTGAATGAGGGGAGTATGGAACATTTTACCCATCAGATCTATGGATCAGGGAAGAATTTAGGACCAAATAAACTATAGAGAGAGAGCATTAGGAAATGTAAAATGGGTAATTTCAATTATGTAAAATTTAAGAGTTTTTGCACAATGGAAACAGAAGGAAAGTGGAAAACTGAGGAAAATATTTACATCAGGTATCTGATAAAGGTCTCATTTCTCAAATATATGGAGATTGGAAGATACAAGTTATTTCCAGTTGATAAATAGTCAAAGGATCTGAACAGGCAGTTTTCAGATAAATTAAAGTTTTCTACAGTCATGTGAAGACATGTTCTAAATCACTATTGATTAGAAAAACACAAATTAAAACTACTACCACCTACCAGATTGGCTAATATGACAGCAAAGGAAAATGATAAATGTTGGAGGGAATGTGGGAAAACTGGGACACTAGTGCACTGTTGGTGGAGTTGTGAACTGATCCAACCATTCTGGAGAGCAATTTGAAATCATGCCCAAAGGGCTATAAAACTATGTATGCCCTTTGATCCACCAATACCGCTCCTAGTTCTGTATCCCAAAGAGATCAAAAAAAAAGGGGAAAGGACCTATTTGTACAAAATTATTTCTAGCAGCTCTTCTTGTGATAGCGAAGAATTGGAAATTTGAGGAGATGCCCATCAATTGGGGAATGGCTAAACATTCCATTGTAATGGAATGCTATACTATAAGACACCACAAGCAGGATGATTTCAGAAAGGGCCTGGAAAGAGTTACATCACCGGTGCTCAGTGAAGTGAGCAGAACCAGAGAATGTTGTACATGGTTGTACAAACAGCAGCATGATAAGAAGGCCCAATTGTGGATGACTTGGCTTTACTCAACAATACAATGATCCAAGACAGTTCCAAAGGGTTTCAGGATGAAAAAGGGCCCTCTTCCTTGCAGAGTAAGAACTTCTGGCATCTTTATGGATTGAAGCAGACTTTTTCACCTTCTTTCTCTTTTTAGTTTGAGTTTTCCACAAAATGACTATATGAAAATGCTTTACATGATTGCACATTAACAACCTGTATCAGATTGCTGACCTTCTCAGGGAGGGAGAGAGGGAGGAGAAGAGCGCAGAGAATTGGAACTCAAAAATTCTTTTTAGGGGCAGCTGACTGCGTAGTGGATAAAGCACCAGCCCTGGATTCAGGAGGACCTGAGTTCAATCCGGCCTCAGACACTTGACACTTACTAGCTGTGTGACCCTGGGCAAGTCACTTAACTCCCATTGCCCTGAAAAAAACCCCAAAACAAAACAAAAGTTCTTTTTAAACGATTGTTAAAAATTGTTTTTACATGTAACTGGGGGGAAATATTAGAAAAAAAATTTAATTTTAAAAAATCCTGTTTGACCAGTTGAGTTTTATTTGTTTGTTTTTATTTCTTGGAGTGATTAAATGTCAGGGACCCTCCCTTCAGACTTACCTCTGGATATGGCACAGGCCGTCTTCGGAGGCCCCATGTAACCATACTAATGATCATCATGACTGACCTCTAGAAAGTCCTCACTGCGTGCCCGGCTTTGTGCTAAGCATGTCACAGTCAGTGTCTCCTTTGATCCTCACAACAACCCTGGGAGGTAGGGGCTGTCATCTCCATTTTACAGATGAGGAAACTGAGGCAAACAGGACTAAAGCCGGACAGTCAGTGTCTGGGACCACGAGTCTGTGTGTGTCAGGTGCTCTGGCTGCCCCTCAGATGCAGAGATCCAAAGGACCTTCGAGCCCATCAAACCAACCCGTCATTTTCAGGTAACGAAACGGAGGCCCTTGCTTGTGAGGACGGGCTTCGTTCGGACGAGGCGTTGGCAATAGCCAGCAAGCCTCGGGAAATCTTTGGCGAGGGCGGCCCCTGCGCCTCCCTGAGGGAGGACAAAGGCCCTCTCCAGCTTGGTCTCCAGGCGGTGACGGCTTGTTCACGCTGATTGTTGCATTTTTCAGGCACTGGGAAAAGCCCCGTTTGCAACTGACCCAGTGGATGACAACAAGGAATTCCACTTCCTCGAAAAAAAGAAACCGATGCGAGTGAAACTGACGCAAGCACAGGACGAGCTCAGGTCGGTCACTTGTCTGTCTGGAAGTGTGGAAGGAAGCAGCGCTTTGGAGACACAAATGGTCTCTGGCTGTTTTTAAACAAACCACTCTCCTCACCTGGTGTGGGTACCTTCCCTGAATTCAGCACAAATGACAAAGCACCTACTACGTGCAAAGCCAAGCATGGGCTTTAGCGGAGTGTCCTTCCTCCCCCAGGACACTCTGCCAGGGTGCTCAGTAACTGGTCTTGAGTTTATTGAAGAGCCCTGCACACACGTGTACACACACACACACACACACACACACACACACACACACAGTGACACACCCTTCTCTAGGATCCAGGCTCTCAAGAGTGTGATGTTTAAAATCTAATGTAGTTCCTTACCTGCCACCCCCTCACAGTTTGGGGGGGGGGGGGAACTGGCTAAGATTTACTGATAAATTCAGCAAGAGTTTAGGCTTTTAAGTATTTATTAAAGTTTATTAGAAGTTAGTGAAGAGGGGCAGCTAGGTGGCACAGTAGATAGAGCACCGGCCCTGGAGTCAGGAGTACCTGAGTTCAAATCCGGCCTCAGACATTTAATACTTACTAGCTGTGTGACCCTGGGCAAGTCACTTAACCCCAATTGCCTCACTAAAAATTAAAAAAAAAAGAAGTTAGTGAAGAGAGAGAAGGGTGAGAACAGATCTCTATAGGAATGGGAAAATCCTAGCTTAGATCTATGCGGGATAGACAGAGAGAAAACCTTGCCTTTTCTCTGTCTGCCACCAAACCGAAGTCCCCGACAAAAAGAGGGTGATTCAGTGAGCCAGCCTCACCTTCCTACTTCCTGTCTCGCTCCCTGAAAGGGGAGGTCTTTCAAGCTACTTGGTTGAGAGTGCTCTCATGTTGATGACTTAGTCCACAGCCTCTGAGAACAACACCCCACTCGGGCTGGCCAGGTGTGGTCTTGATTTAATCAACCTTAAGTAGGTTCTCAGTCAGTCTCTCAGTCTCACCCGATTCAATCAATTCCAAATCAGTCTTCAGGCGGGGCCCCTGGGCATCTGCCAAATCCCATTATTTTATCACAAGAGCACCCAAAGAGGATCACTGTGGGCTTGTAGAGGGGGTCTGGGATGGGAGCTCCAGGAATCAGTCCTTTAGCACTGTGCTGTGTAACATTGGAGGGGAACATCTGCTGCTGTCATTGTGACCCCAACCCACCGACCCAAATGCCTCCTTTCTGTCTGAAAAAGGGGAGCCTGGCTTCACCTTTCCTCACCTGTCCTCACCTGTCCTCTCCTGGAAGGGCAGGGAAGACTTTGTTTACTATTCATTAGGAGCACAAAGCAAACCTTGTAAGCTAGGAGAGCTGGACACTGGGGGAATTGGAATGGTCCAAGCTACCCAGACCTGGGCAGTCAGAGAGAGAACTTGCCTCACGGGCTGCTCATGCAGCACACGAGGCCAGGCCTGAGGCTGGCACAGGGCGTCTGCCCGTCCTTCTTTGCAGGGGGGTGTGGCAGGTTGCCCCAAATCTTGGGATCCTATCTGGCTGGTGTCTCTCCATGCTGACACCGGCCTGAGACAGCAGCCAGGAACATACCCATGAGAGCCCTTGGGTTTATCCAGCCTACAAGGGCAAATCATGGGCAGTCTGTCCATGCAGACAGACCTGAAGGCAGGGGCTACACCCTGGCCCCTTCCCCATCCATCCCCAACACCCCTTGCTCTATGACTGTACGTCAAGGAACCCGTCCGCGGGTGCTGGACGTGAGTCAGTGGTCAGTGTGTGCCCTCTCTCCAGGCTGGCAGACCACGTGTGCCCAGGGACCCCAGTTCATTGGCTGGGGTGGGGTGGAGCCTTGATCCCCCTCCTCACACAGTCAGAAATGTGGGCACTGTGCTTTTGTCTTGTCTGGTTTGGGTGCCTCCTAAAAGAATGAGTGCATCTAAAGGCGTCCTCAACCTCGTGTCTCCTCAGAGCCTCCAAAGACAGAGAGATAGAAGAGCGGATAAAGCAGCACATGGAGGCCTTATGGGAAAGGAGGAAAAAGGCCAAAGGAGCGCCTCAGGAGGAGATCAAGAAGGCCGCCCGCGACTTTGAGATTGTGCGTAGGGTGGGCTCTGCCCAGAGCGTCACTGCTCTCTGAGCTTCAGCTTGTGCTGCCCAGCCTTCTTCCTCCCCAGAATGACGGGCGGGCACCCAGGGCCTCCCCACAGTTCCCCAGACTCTAATCAGGACCTGCAAGGCAGCTGTGTGTGTCCCCATGCATCCAGCCTGGGGCGCACCCTGGCAGCCTCTCCTCTCCAGGGAGACATTCCTCCTGAGAGGGAGAAAACAAGAGCTGGGGCCCGGAGGCTGCCCATTCTCCTCCCCTCAGGAGTTCAGGGGAGGTCATTCTGGGGGCAAGCAGCCCCCCATCCCTATTCCTTAATGACAAAGGGGCCCCCAGATGCCAGCTCTGCAGTGGGTACAGACAGTGACAGATCAGAGGACGTGGACACGGGCACCTGAGCCTGACACCACAGGGGTGGGGGGCTCACCCGCTGGGAGCTCAGCTCACCAGAGACAGTCCCTAGTGCAGCCAGCAAAGGGCGGGCGTGATAAGAGAGTTCCTGCTGCTTCCTGGGGCGGGGGGGTATTGGGGGGGGGGGGTGTTGGGGGGTGGGAGACAGCCTGAGCTAGAGCAGTGGTGGTGGGGAGGAAGGGCATCTTGGAGGTATAGTCATTCACAGCTGGCGGGAGGGGAAGGGGCTCCCATGGAGGGGAATGACAGTGGGGAAGGCATCTAGCCCTGCAGGGAAGATGGAGGGTGCAGTTCTAGACGGTCTAGTTGGAGGGGTTCGTCTTCCACCTCCTAGAACAAACTCCAGGAGGCTGAGGGGCAGCAGAAGAGATGAGAGCGGGAGTGGCGCAATCAGGACTTTAAGGGAACTTCCCAGGGGAGGGGAGGGAAGGGAAGGGGCCGTTAGACACAAGGACCAGCCGAGAGAGCGTGCTGTCCCTTAAGCCAGAGAAGGGGACTTCAGTGTCCGGAAAGGCCTTCCTCGGAGGCCCTGAATCACACCACATCCCCCTCTGAACCTTTAAAACACCCCCAACGGGGCAGCTAGGTGGCGCAGTGGATAGAGCACTGGCCCTGGAGTCAGGAGTACCTGAGTTCAAATCCGGCCTCAGACACTTAACACTTACTAGCTGTGTGACCCTGGGCAAGTCACTTAACCCCAATTGCCTCACTAAAAAAAAAAAGAAAGAAAGAAAAAGAAAAACACCCCCAACACACACAAGCCTCTTATCCTTCCCTATGAAGTGCCCGCTGTGGTCTGACCTTAGGGTTTGGTACAGTGTGGGCCCAACCTCCATCAATGGAAAGCCGTGCGCTGTGGTGCCACCTGGCCGCCCCGCAGTGACTAATCACATCTCCATTGCCAGCTGGAATGATCCTTTCTCCATCCTCCTCATGGTCCTTGGCCCCACCCATCCCTGTCTCCTCCCTCAGCTCGCCTCTTGCCTGTCTGACCTCCCCACCTTGGTCTGGACACTCAGAGAGTTCTCTTTGTACTCGGTGACTTGGCAAACTCCTCGTTCCCATGGATTCCATTAGTCTTGATGCCAATGCTTCTCCCATCTGCTTGTCCATCCCTCACCTCTCTCTGGGTCTCCACCTGCCTACTGAACACCTGGAACTAGAAATTCCATAGACGCAAAACTGAATTCACCTTTCCATCCACAGGCTCTCATTGTCAAGGGTACCACCGTCTTCCTGTCCCTTGGGTGTCATCCTTGACTCCTCCCCATCTCTCACCATCCAGTCTGTCCCCAAGGCCTGTTGGCTTCACCTTTGCACCATCTTCTTTTCTCTGCCCTCCTTACTCAACCAAGGGCAGCTAGGTGGCGTAGTGGATAGAGAACTGGCCCTGAGTTAAAATCTCACCTCAGACACTTGATAGCTGTGTGACCCTGGACAAGTCACCTAACCCCAATTGCCTTAAACATCCAGAGCCATCTCCACTCCCCCTGATCTCTATCTTGGCATGGACCCAGATGGCTCTGGAGGAGAGGGTGAGGTTGGTGACCTTGCACAGCCCTGCCTCACTTCAATCCAGTTCAGTGCAGGTCATGACATCACCCCAATGTCATGGTCCTCTTGGAGAGTGAAGAACAGACAAGAAGCAGCTAGCCTCCCCTGGTGCAGGCCCCAGCCCCTCACACCTGGGTTTCTCTGCCCCAGGGCTCTCCCTAGTCTGTCCATCCTCTGCTCAGCTCTCCTCTGACCCCGTCACCCCCTTACATAGGTAACTCCAGTGGCTCCCTGTCACTTCCTGTGCTCCCAAGGAAACCCTCTTGGTGCATCCTCAGCATTTAGCCCGGGGCCTGATGCACGGTTGCTGCTTCCCAAGTGTTTCTTGCCCGACTGACCTCTGTCTTCTCTCCATCCCACCGCCCAGGCCAAAAAGCTGCAGGATGACGTCCGGAGGAGATATGTGGACCCTGACCTGAGGAGAGAGTACCGGTTCACTGCCTTTACTGGGGAGGTGGATCTTCTGGCACCCATGCCGCAGTCCCAGAATATATTTTTTAACATGAAGTTTTAGGGACATGGGGGGTTTTGCCTCCTCCACCATCACTGGAGTACCTTCCAAAGTGAGACTTTGTGTTCTTTTCTACTTGGGGAGAAATATTCAAATAAGTCGTTATTTATTTCCCAGTCAGCCCACAGCACATGTTTTCAATATGTTGCTTTTTCGAAGGCTACAAAGTGTTTTCACTGCATTAAACTAAATGCTATACGGTCCATGACCCATGCATTGATCATCTACATGAACAAATTTCACAGCAGCCTGATCGGGGCAAAGTCATTTTTAATATCAATAAATATATGAGCTATTTAGAGATTGCCTCCTTGTTCTCAATCCGTCTGAGTTTCATTTCAGATGAATCACGCCCTAGATTCCTGAAACAACTTGAAGCTTTGACTGCTGACCCCCTTTTGGTGGTCCCTAAAGAATCATAGAGAATGGGGGAAATGCCCAGAATTAGGGACAGGCAGATGTGCTGGGTTTTCAAAAGGAGGCAGTGCCACGTGCCAGGTGCTCTTACAGACTTCCCAGAGCAGCTTGTTAAATGCATGGCTTGGGAGCCTCCAGGGCTGGCAGTAGGGATCCTTTGAAGCCAGCATGGGTTCACTGAGAATATCGTGTAAGGTAAACCGTCTTTATCTCCAGGGGTGGCGCCATGACCCCCCCTCGCCAGATAGATGAGAGAAAGGTTCTGGCCTTAGACTGGGCAAAGTCCTGGAGACATAGTGCACAAGATGGGAGTTGGGTTGGACGGAGATGCCCGGCGCTGCTGAGCAACAACACCGACCTCAGAGGGAAAGTCTCCAGCAACCAGGGCTCCCTCGGGGCCGTTTTCTGTCCCGCATTTTAAATGGTGACTTTGATGGTACGCTCATAGCATGCTTGTGACATTTGGGGGCAGCCTTGGGATAATAGGTGGGCTCAGTCCTTTCTGGATCTCTTCAGTGGGAACACTCCCTCTGCGTGCCTTGGTAGGTAGGTAAGAGCTGGATGGAGTGTGGGGGAAGGAAGTCCCTGTTCCAACGTTCTAGGGATGTGGTTCTCTGAACCAGCATGGGAGGCAGGGCCTGCCAGAGCTGAGGGCTCCTTCCAAGGGCATGGGCCTTGGAGAACCAGGGTCACCGTGCCAAGATGGCGCATCTAGCAGAATGTAGGAGAAGAGAGACTTCAGCAGCCCGGCACTGCGCGTGTACAGTTTTGTACTTTAGTTAAGAATCCACTCCCACAGGGACAGCGAGGGAGATCACCAGTCACACGGAAAAGGCTTTAGATCACCGCAAAATGAGGGCAGCGAAAGCCTTAAGCTCTCCAAGACTGTTTGGGGGGGGGCGGGTGTTTCAATCGTGTCTGGCTGTTCATGACCCCATTGGGGGTTCTCTTGACAGATAGATCTGAGGGGTTGGCCATTTCCTCCTCCAGCTCATTTGACAGATAAGGAAACTGAGGGCAAACAGGGTGAAGTGACTTGCCCAGGGTCATGTAGGCTAGGAAGTTCAGAGGCTACATTTGAACTCGGGTCTTTCTGACTGCAGGGCCTAGTGTCCCATGCATCATGGCAGCACCTAGCTACTGTGTCTTTATGAACAGGAACATGTTATTCAGAAAGCACACATGCATAGTGTGTTCACTGGGTTGACTAAACCCTGTCCAGAGAACTGCATCCACTTCAGACCCAGACAAGTCAGGCCTGTCCTGAAGAAGAGAAAACTCAGCGGGGGTCTCAAAAACCACAGGACCACTTGGTCCCCTCAAGTCCTTTGGTGTTTCCAGCCTTGAGAGGAGAGACTGAGTGGGGAGCCTGTGCTGGGGTGCTCTGATGGCTCCAGACCGAGGGTGTCGGCCAATCCTCACAGCAGCCCTGGGAGGGAGGCGCGATCATATCACTGCCCCCCCAGACGTCTGCTCTCGCCTTGTAGCGAGGGCGACCCTGCTCCTGGTAAAATGGGCCTGGACCCCCTGTACGAGATGAGAGTGCAGAAGAGGTGAGAGTCACACAGACTGAGTGCTGAGGCTCTCTGAGGTTGGTTGGGGCTATCTGTGACACAGAGCCAACTACCCAAAGAGCTGAGAGCGGCCCTGACAGCTGATGGAGCCTCCCCACTAGATTGTGAGCCCCTTGACGACAAGCACTTTGCCCAGTGCTTGGGCACGTATTGAAACCTGAGGAAAGTGTCCTGCCGGACTCATGGCAGAGAAGTCCAGAAGTGGGAAGCCACCAGGTGGCAGCAGAGAGCCGGCCAGGCCAAGGCCAGCCCCAGAGGGTGTCCGGGTGTGCTTCCTCCACGCGCCAAAATGAGTGGGGAGTGTCGGTCAAGTGCCATGTTCTAGGTCTCAGTTCGCTGATGGATGAAGCCACCGGTCCTTGGAATGTGACCTGAGATGGGGGGGGGGGGGGGGTTCAAGAGCAGGAGTCAGGAGGAGCAGGGAGGGAGAAAGAAGCCCCTCCTGTAGCATGACCAGTCAGAGCAGGGGACCCGGACGAAAGGTGCGGGCACCTGGACCTGGGGCATGAGCAAGGTCTCGCCCAGAGAAGGGGTGCCCCCCCTTAGTAGAAATCTTTCCAGATCCTCCTCCCCAGAATAGCGCTCCCCTCTCCAGGCTACTAGGGCCTTCTCTGGGGATGGGCAGAACGCCTCGGAGGAGGCGACGTCCTAGTGGGCAGAGGCCATCCCTCGGCCTTCCCCTCGCCTTCCAGGAGTCTCGAACACTGGGCACCGGGCTTGATGCTTGCTAGGGGAGACAGCAGGGGCTCCGTGCCTCCCCTGGGGACAGGACTGAAGAATTAGGGTTGAGGATCCGAGGGCACCCAGCAGGGCCAGAGCCCAGGTGGAGGAAGCTGGGAATTTCCCAAATAAAGGGAGGAGCAAGAATAAAGGCGACCAGGTAAGTGGGATGGCTGAAGGAAAGCCCGCTTGGAGGGCAGGGGGAAGGGCAGTCGGCCGTGCGGGGTCCAAGCTCTGCTGCTGGGAACAAAGACCACCGGAGATCTCAGGGTAAACTGTCTTGCCCCCTAATTCCCTGGGGAACACTGGAGCGATCCTGCAGGTACGTGTCAGTCACCGCAGCATTCAAGGCTGCCCAGTACATCCAGGCAGTCACAGCGCTGTCTCGGGCATCCCAACATCTGGGGAAGCAGCAGGGACAGAGGTGGAGACGGACAGGTTTCCACTCCCAGATCCCTCCCCCTCCAGGACCTCGAGCAGTCTGGGACAAGTGTCCCGTGGTGCCCGAGGTCCCTGGCTCTGGAAGGAGTGGGTGCCAAGGCTCATGTTTCAGAGGAGCGATCCAAGGCCGCCAGAGGGGAAGAGACTTCCCCGAAACCACTCCGCCAGTTAATGGAAGATAGAGATTCGAACCCAGGACTGTTCCTAAAACAAAAGCCCTCTTTCCAGCGGGGAGGCCACGTACACCATGTTGGAGAAGCGATGGCCCTGCCCCTGCTGCTCTTGGGCAAGGGTGAGGGACGCTCAGCCTGGCTCCTTGGATCCAGATGCCTAAGAGCCGAGTCCTCTCCCGGGGCCTTCCCTTCATGCCCACAGCCCAGCTCCTTCAGACAGATACAGACGGGTCCTCCTGGGCTATGTTTTCCCATGTCTCCTGGTGAGGGCTCTCGGTCAAGCATCTGCCATGGAAACAGGGCACCATCACTGAGCCTATTCAGGCCACAGGAGACGGAGGGAGCAGGTCTCTGTTTTGTCGTCCACAAGATGGGGACAATGATTGTGTGTCGCGAGAGTCTGGCGCATGCTCAGACCACCGAAGATGGTGCCGCTCCACATGGAGTATGTTAGGAAGCTGCCACCGCAGGACGACATGTAAGGGATGGGCAGCTAGGGGGCGCCATAGTGCGCAGAGCCCAGATGCTCACTACCTGCATGACCCTGGGCAAGTCACTTCCCCATCTGCCTCAGTTTCCTCATCTATAAAATGGGCTGGAGGGGGCAGCCAGGGGGGCGCAGTGGGTAGAGACTAGCCCTGGAGTCAGGAGGACCTGAGTTCAAATCCAGCCTCAGACACGTGACACTTACTAGCTGTGTGACCCTGGGCAAGTCACTTAACCCTCATTGCCCCGCCAAAAAAAGGGGGGGGGGCTGGAGAAGCACATGGCAAACCACTGCAGTATCCCTGCCCGGAAAAGCCCAACCAAGGTCACGGAGAGTCAGACACAGCTGAACGGCTGAATGAGGGATGGAGTACATGGGCAGACACTCCATGATGGGCACCGGTGGTTGGCTGGGATGGCACCCCACAGTGACGGCAGCATCTTGGTGGCTCTTGCACCCAGGGCGTCTCCAACCTCGGGAAACTAGGAGGGCTGGGAGAGTGAGCCCATGCCCGAAGTGGCCTCCAGCTGGCACCGATGCCCCAAGAACAAGGACTCCTTGGAGAGGACCTTCAGCCTCCTGCCCTGGGCTGCTGAGAAGAGGACTCAGCCAGCCAGCCCAGATGCCAGGGGTGAGCGGGCATGACCACGGTCTCCCGTGCCCCCGCCCAGGACCAGGCGGTAAAGGCCCATGTTTGTGGCACATCCTGGCTGGGTCTGCATCAAAGGACAAATGGGACTGGGCCCTAACAGATGGGGGGAGCAAAGTCAGTGAGAAGAGAGCACCCCACCCCCTCTGGCTTAGCCCTGGGTCCCCTAGAGGAGCACACACATCGTGCCAGAGAAGCAGGAGCTGTTGTTACTGGGGGAGCATGCCCAGAGAGGGGGGTCCCAGGGGGAGGAGGAAGAGGAGAGCACTTCTGGCCGGGCCTTGGGAAAGGATCCAGGAGATAGTGGCTTGGGACAGGAGCCCAAAGGGTGGTTAAGCTGCCAATCGGCAGAGCTGGGGAAGGGCACACAGGGGGAGGGATGGGGGCACACGAAGGAGGGGGGAGGGGAGAAAACAGCTTTTCTGAGGACCAAGTGCAAGTGTCAGAGGTCAAAAGACCACTTAGAAATTCCCTTTTTCATCCTCCAAATCACCAAGTCTCCGGGCTGGAGGGGCCTCAGAGGCCACCAGGCCTCTGACCCTGCACAAGAGCTTCCTCCCACCAAAGGGGTTCCCAGACCCCCTTCTGGGAGCACACGCCCCTGCCTCAGAAGCTGCCCCCCTTGGCTCTTCCTGTGTCTGGCTTGGCTCCTCAGCCCCTTCCTCGCTTCCAGCACACGCTCCCAAGAAGGGCTTCCCTGGGGGCTTTGGCTAGGGTTAGAGTTGTTCAGAGGAGGAAAAGGGTGGCTGGTCATGGAGAAGACGGTTCCCAGACCTCCCACCCCAACCTGGGGTTCCCTCAAGAGCGGGTGCCCAGAGCTAGACTGGGAACTGGGGACTGGGGATTTCCCAGTTAATGAGGCAGGGGTCTGCTATAGCTCAAGCTCCTCTCGGCCCATCCTGGAGCCCCTGACTGGCCCCAGACTGCCCACTTAGACATCATCCAGGCCCATTCCCTCGTTTGACAGAAGTGGAAACTGAGGCAGCCCAGAGAGGACGAATGGAGTGCCCTAGGTCACACAGCAGGAAGGCCCATCCATAGTCTCTTCCTTCCGCTGTCAAGTGTCTCATTTGGACCAGACAGCATAGAGGGACCTTCCAACAGAGACCCCCCTGATCCTAGGCCTGTCTCCTCCATGTTCTAGCACCCCAAGAGGACAGAATCACAGAACAGGGAGAGAGGCTTGGAGCCGATCCTGTATGGGTGGGGCTGGAGGCAAAGTCCCCTGGCGGGGGGCTTCAATGATGCTTCTCTGAGGTAGGGACAGCACGTCCCTGGGCCTGGGGGGGGGGGGGGCGGCACAAAGAAACCGGGCCGAGGACCCTCAGAGCCAGCTCGGGTTCCCTCTTCTGGAGTCAGAGAAAGCTGCCTCTGCCCCGTTGGCTTCTGGGGTGACTGACTGGGAGTTAGGGGGTCTTCTCTACTTCCCCCCATCCCCTTCTGGCTGTTTTCCTCCCCTGTTGGGGGAGATTAGCATAGTTTAACATCAAAGGGCACTTATTTAAGAAGCAAAGCTTGGTACATAGAATGTGCTTCATGAAGACTTGTTCTCTCCCCTCCTCCTCTCTGTCTGTCTCTGTCTCTGTCTCTGTCTCTCTCCATCTCTCTCTCCATCTCTCTCTCCTCTTTCTCCCCCTTTTCTCTCCCCCCCTCCCCACCCATATGACAGGTTACCTTGCCTCTGTCATTCTCCTCATAGTTGTCATTTCCTCTCTCTTACCCCCATAGAATTCTCTGGTCTCGAGGGCAGGGATCATTTAGTGTACCCCAACCCTTGGCACAAGACTTTCCACAAAGCAGGAATTGGATCCGTGTTTGTTGTATGCATTTAATGTCTATAATAAAACCCTAAGTCTCCAGAGTCCGTCAATAAACATTCACTGGGCACCTGCTCTGCACCAGGGCCTATGCTGAGGGCTGGGGTTACAAAAAAAGGCAAACCACAGTGCCTGCCCCTGGGAAGCTCCCAGTCTAGTAGGGGAGACCATGAGGAAACAGCCAGAGGCAGACAGGCTGTAGCAGATTCATGGAAAGTCCTCCCCAGAAGGCTGGCCCCAGCATGGAAGGGGATGGGGAAGCTGGGGAGACCAGGAGGCCAGATGAGGCCTAGGGGACAGCCCACAAAAATGCCTTGACTCTGGAGGCAGGGTGTGTGAGGCAAGCCAGGCCAGCGCCCCTGGAGCATGCAGAGGGGTGCAGCGTGGGAAGACTGTGGAGGTAGCGGAGAGCAGGCCAGGTTAGCAAGGGCCTCAAAGGGCAACCCACGGAAGCCACTGGAGTTTACTGAGTAGGGGGTGACTGAATCAGACCCGACTTTGGCAAGATCCCTTTGGTGGCTGAGCAAGGGGGGGCCAGGAAG
Organism: Dromiciops gliroides; assembly: GCF_019393635.1. Classification (NCBI taxonomy): domain Eukaryota; kingdom Metazoa; phylum Chordata; class Mammalia; order Microbiotheria; family Microbiotheriidae; genus Dromiciops; species Dromiciops gliroides. Next base: position 1,745,772 of record NC_057862.1, on the reverse strand, counting down.
CCTTGATCCTTGGGGGATCGGGGAATTCTCCCTGATTCACCTCAGCAGAAGGGGCCCAAAGGGATCAGACGTTGGGGCCGGTGCGGCCTCTCGGACACTGAGGCTCCAGGAGGCTCCAAGGCCCGCCAGCAGCAGGGGTGCAATCCTGGCCAGGGCTGTCAGACCGCGGGGCCCAGGGAGCAGCTGGGCCTGAGTTCACGTGGGCACCGAGGACCTTTGACTTGTTTTCTTAAAAGCAATCTCTGCCAAGGGCCTGTTGTCTCCCTGCCTCTGGTCTCTCCTAAGGAGTCGGCTGACCAGCAGGGCCGGCCTGTCCAGCTTCCGGTCTGCAATCCAGATGTCTGAGAGGGCAGTGAAGGCAGCAGTGCACACACACACACACGCACACACATGCACACATGTACACACAGGCATCAGGAGAAACTGGTTCCACAGCCCTGCCAACCCCAGGAGGCTTGGAAGCCCCCGCGCTCCTGCCAGCTCAGGAGCGGGGCCTCTCGTGCGGCATCCTCACTTCTGCGCAGCCAGGATGCCAGGCCCGAGCACCCTGGTGTCCCAGGCTGTGTGTGAAGTGGGTAGAACTCCATCCTGCTCTCTCTGGGAAACTGGAGCCAGCTAGTCCTCAGTACAACATGAACTGCCCCAGCTCCTGCCTGGGTCTCAGCTTCTTCCCCCGTAAAAGGAGAAGTTTCTCTCTGGTCCCTCTGAGCTCGGATGATTGGCAGGAGGGGCCTTCACACAGGCAGGTAAGCAGATACACCGGCACAACCTCTCCCAAGAACTCCCATTTTGGAAGGATTTTAAGGCTGGCAAAGGGCTTTCCCACAGACTCACTAAGGGCTTGAGCGGGTGAGGGACAGTGGAGAGACAAACCCTGGCCCATCTGGGCACTAAGTAGCTATGGCCGGGCCACAAGAGCCAGGCAAACCTTGGAGGGGGGCTCCTGCTCAGACCTACACCCCTCCTTCTGCTAGCGAGGGACAAGCTGAGCAGATGAGCCAGCGCTCTCTCAGCCCTGAGCCGCGAGCCATTGGTGAGAGGACCCGACAGTGCCTGAGCTGGAGCCGGCTTCCTCAAGGCCAGCCCCACTCTGGCCCCTGCCCCAGCCCATGATGCGGGGGCTGGGAGCCTGCCATGGATCGGAGGCCAAGCAGTAAATGGTCTTGTTTTGTCCTCATCTGTGAAGCGAGTCCGAGTGAAGAGTAAAGTAGAGTATCCCCTTTGGTGTGTGGGGGTGGAGGGCCAGGGTGCTGACTCTGTTCCAGTCAGGGTGCAGGCCTAGGGCTCTTGGGAATGTAGTACAGTCAGGGAAAAGGCTGGGGGCTCTGATCTAGTTCTCATTAGGGCAGCCCCCACTAACCATGACTCCTAGATGAGCATGAACATGAGCATCCAGAAAACAGGACAGTGGCTAGAAGGTCACCCGCCCTCTGAGAACCCCAGCCGAGCTGGCCGTCTCTTGGCGCTCCCTCCAAATTGGGGTCAAGTGCCCCGGGTGAGCTAAGGACATCCTGAGTCCTGCGGGAAGAGCCTCAGGTTGGTGGTTAGCAGCGGCTCCTGGTGTTTGAATCTGGAGGTGCGCCTGTGAGAATTCTTGCTGAGCCAGGTAGCTGGCTCAGGATTCTGGTCTCTACCTCGTAAGTGCTTTCTGTCACCTTATTTCTAGGCCAAGTTTCCCCTTCTCACATCCCGAGAGTGAATCAGTCGCCGGGTTCACTCCATTTGCTGCTCCTGCTGATCTGTCAGCAGCATCTTCTGCTCTGCTTTTGCTAAGAGGGCCCATCACACCAATCACATGTCTTGGTGCAAACCGTCTGAGCTCAGAGAGATCGGAGAGCCTGGGTCACCTCTGCACTGCAAGGACGTAGTGGGAGAAGTCAGAAGAAACACCCCCATGTATGTCAAGTCAAGTCCACCACCCTCGATTAAGTCCCTGTTTTATACCAGAATGCACCCAAGGTGGTTATAATCTAGTGAGGAGAAGACAGGTATAGGAATAACGATAGTGCAAAAGGAACCAAAATAGAGGAAGCCTATGGGGTGGGGGAGTCTCCTTCTTGACTGAAGCAATCTCTGCTGTAACCCACTGTTCCCCATCCCAAAGAACCCTGAGAATGTCACTTTCTGATCTCCCCTAAGTATGGCCACCCACTCCCCTTACAAGCCCTTTGCTTTACAAGGCTTCAGAACATGGGGTGGTTTGGTTTGCACTATTAGGAACCATTATCTGAGCCCCAAGTTACCAAGAGATAGAGCCCATTCTATGGAAGCCCCTCCTCTTGGGACCCCAGAACTGGGAAGTCATTTCTTTGAGGATAACTTATCCCCTCCATGAGCACTCCGACACTCCTCCACATACCCACTGCTGCTCTTTTCCACTCCTGATGGGTCCTTGTTATAGAGACTTTCTCAGCTGCAGTGCCTGCACCTCCTTCTTCCCAGGAGATGTTGCCAGTTCCCTTCTATGGTAGGGTTACGTTGAGTCCCAGTGTAGTCCCGCTCCTAATGTTAGGGCTTTTCCCTGTGTCTGGGGCCAAAAGACTTTCAGGCTATTTCGACTTCACATCTGACCCTGGTAAGATTCTTCTCCGCCCAGTGGGTATTTCTCACATAGTTATAGAAATAGACCTCTCCAGGATCACTCAAGGTCTTGCCATCCCTTGTTTTGAAAGTCTATAAACGTCTCCTACTGAGTCTTGGGGTCTGCCAAGGGCATTCCTGCTCTCTCCCCACTGGCCTCTGGGGCAGTCGGGTGAAGCCAAACAAATCACCATAGGCTATTTCTCACAGCTCTCCCAAACATGAAGGAGACACAGCAAGAATGGGGGAGATGACGGGATGAGCGGGATGCATTAGAAGAACTCAGAAGAGGATGCGCAGCCGCCCAGGCTTGTTGGCTGCCTCTGTAACAGGCACGTTCATCGGGCCATGAGCCAACAGGACAGTTTCCCCCCAATAGCCCTAGCAGTGTGTGCACACCCAAACATGGATCACCTTTCAGAGTGGGATCCCGGAAAGGCCAAAGACTTATTCCCATGATGCATGTTTGGAGCCACCCAGACCTCATCTTCCCTACTGGTGAAGTGAGGCTCCCTGCCGGTCCCGATGTTCTTCCTGGCTTCCTGTCCGGCTACAGAGCCAAGCAAGAGAAGCTGCCTTGGGCCACACCTCCCGTCTTCCCACTGGCTGCTCAAGTCTGCTTTACATTTTCACTGAGCAGAGTTTACTAGGTGCCTAGAGCTCCCTGCCCCCACTTTCCCCCCAGGGAATAAGCAGGAATTAGTGTTGCCTTCAAAGAGCCAAATCCGTCACCTGCCACCCCCAGGAAAAGCCCTGCTCTCTCAGTCTCACCCTAGCGGCTGTGACATCAGTCCAGAGCTGAGTTATTCACTCGGCTGTCATTCCGAAGCTCATGAAAGGCCAGGAATGTCGGTGCACAATGACTCAGGGCTCCTGCCTGGAAAACGCAGAGCAAAATGGAGCTTGGCAGTCGTCATCACCATCTAACAAATAAAGGCTGATGAGGAGGGAAGAAGAGGAGAGAAAAGGAAAGGCAGCAAAGTCTCCCCCAAATCCAGGGCCGCCCCTCTATTCATTCCTCTCGACTTTTCCCCCATCAGACTGTGAGCACACAGGCGTGTGGGCCTGTTCTCTATCCTCGGTGCTTAGCATGGTTGCCATCGCTCTCCATGACCCCGCTGGGGATTCTCTTGGCAAAGATCCTGAAGTGGTCCGCCATGTCCTTCTTCAGCCCATTTTACAGATGAGGAAGTGGAGGCAAACAGGGAGAAGTGACTTGCCCAGGGTCACACAGCTAGTGAGGATGGGAGGCCAGATTTGAACTCAGGTCTTCCTGCACTGCCTAGCTCTGCCTGCCATATAGTAGGTCCTTAATAAATACGTCTAGATGAACTCATTTACAGTTTTCAATCCAATTATGGGCAGCTCCAGAAAGGGAACACCTGGCCGTAGTGGTCTTCACACCTGAGGAGGAACTTCCTTCCCCCCCACCCCCATGCCTTGGTCCTCCTCCTCCCCTTCCCCTCCTTTTCTCCCCCCTTCCTCCTCTTCCTCCTCCCCTTTTACCTCCCCGCCAATCCCCCTCCTCCTCCTCCTGCCCCTTCCTCCTTCCATGGGCTGAAAAGATTTCTGCAATTACATAGTCTGAGAGCCTGGACTAGAATGCACTTGATCCTGATGGTTTCTTTTGGGTTTTTGGTTGTTTTTTTTTTGGTGAGGCCATTGGGATTAAGTGACTTGCCCAAGGTCACACAGCTAGTAAGTGTCAAGTGTCTGAGTTCGGATTTGAACTCAAGTCCTCCTGAATCCAGGGCTGGTGCTCTATCCACTGTGCTACCTAGCTGCCCCCTGGTGGTTTTTTCTTGTAGGCCCCCATCCTTCCCCTGCCCCACCAGCCCCCTACCAGCAGCTCCATGCTGCAATTGGCAGAGCTAGACTTAATGCTGACCACAGCCTGACTCTCACCAGCCAGTCACCTACCCACCCAAGCCCCTCACACACTCTCTCTCTCTCACACACACACACACACACACACACACACACACACACACACTCATTCACATTCACATACACTCACTCTCACACACATATACACAAGCACATACTACATATATACACACTCACACATGCTTACAATCATATATATTTGTATAATACTCACACAGTAACACACACATGCTCACTCACACACACTCATACACACACACCATATATACATTCATATACACATGCTCAAAGTCATGCACACTCACATACACATTTCATACTCATATACATTCACATACACATGCTCACACATATGTCCACACTCATACATGCTTATAGTTACACACTCATACACATTAGCACAGTCATACACACATCTGTGCTCACACACAAATACTCATACACACGATCACAGACACACTCTCATGCAATTTTGGCCTTTATTTCACTCCCAACCAAATCTCTCTAAGGGGATGCTGAGTGGGGATGGGATGCCTTTTGGGGCCCAGCACAACCCCAGCTTTTTGCACAAACTGACAAGCCATTTGGGTGGGTCCAAAGCCTGAGGAATTCTGGGAAAAGTGAGTGCCAGGTGCATGGTGTGGATGGGGTGGTGTGCCGAGTAAAACTAAGTGTGTGGTCGCCTTAAATTAGAAGCATTTAGCACCAGTCTTTGGTAATTAAGCATTTATGAAAGCGTAGTCAAGAGAGAAGATGTGGAGTTCAGAGAGTTAAGAAGCCACCTATCTACCCTCGGGTTTAACCTGGCTCCTTCTCCTTCCCTAATGCCACCAGGAGGTTCCAGCCACAGAAAAAAGACAGAGCCAGGGAGACAGCCCCACTTACTATTTCCTGCTTCCTTCCCCCGGGAGAGGGGAGAGGCCGTCCTGCAGCATCCCCCAAATCCATTGACTCCCTAAACTTTAGGGTGGTCTCCTTGTTGAGTTCCAAGTCCTTAGCTTCTGAAAATAATATCCTATTTAGGGCCAGCCAGGTGTGGTTTCTATTTAATTAACTTTAGGTACTTCTCAGCCAGTCTCACTTAATTCAATCAATTCTAAATCAGTTTCCAGGTGGGGCCTTTGGGCGTCTGCCAAATCCCATTATTTTCTCACAGTGGGGATGAGCAGGGGATTCTAGGCCCCTTCTCTGTCACTGCTGCATGAATGTGCCTTAGAAGTTATCCTCAGGCAAGAGAGTGACTTGTCCTAAGCAGCTGAGCCTGCATGTGTCAGAGATGGGTCTGAACCCATCCCTTTCTGACTCCAGGTTTGGCCCTAATCAGAGCCCCCTGTCATCAGGACTGGACAATGAAGATGGCAGTGATGGGGATTGTCCTTCCCTCTGGAACAGGACCATGACGTCAGGGAGCTCATGTCGTGCTTTGCAAATGAACTGAAGGGAGACGGGACTGTGCAGAAAGTCAGCAGCCTCACTCTCTCCCTGTGGCCAAACACAGGCCAGGACCACTGGAGATGGTGCCGGGAACACTTGGCTTCTTGAAGCTAAGGTCTTCCCCAGGCCTCAGTCTCAGTGATTAAGGCTAAATAAGAAGTGAGGCAAAGAACAGCCTCCTTGACCTAATCAAAAGCAAATCAAACAAGTAAAAGAATGAATGAATAAGTCAATCAATCTAGGAGGGGAACAGGAGGGTGGGGGGCAATGAGGGTTAAGTGACTTGCCCAGGGTCACACAGCTAGTAAGTGTCAAGAGCCTGAGGCTGGATTTGAACTCAGGCCCTCCTGAATCCAGGGCCAGTGCATTATCCACTTCACCACCTAGCTGCCCCAAGGCTGATTCTTAAATTATGAAGCTAACACCAAATAAAGCACCAAACTGTCCCAGAGTAAGGACTGTCTTGGGCCCTGCCTGGGGAACTCTGCTGCTCACTTCACCTTCAGCATGTCAGAGGTCTGGTGGGTTGGTGTCCCCCGCTTCTGGCTCGCCTTCTCATCTGTGCATAGTACACAATCAACACTCAAGAAATGCTTCTTCATGTCACTTTTTCTTTTTTCTATTTTTTCCTTTTGCCTTTTTTTGGAGGGCCCCTCTCCCTGTCTTGTTTCTCCCTCCCAACTCCTTCCCCAATTTAAAAAAAGAAAAAGAAAACCCTTGTGACAAATAGGCATAGACAAGCCAAATTCTCACACTGTGCTGGGGGGCATTGGGGGATGCCTGTGCTCTGCTGAGCCTTTATCATCAATTCTCTGCTTCCTGGTTGGTCAGAGATCAGAACTGGAGTCTTACAAAGTCATCTTTATGTTGTGGTTATTATAACAATGGTTCATCCTCATATGAGCCTGGGATAACTTGGAAGTTTTCTCCTTGAGAAGTAAAAGGAAAACTAAAGGATAGACATTAGGCGTGGCTATTGTGTGAGCTGCTCTAGAAGTCAGGACCACCAGCTCTCATTCAAGCTTTTCCCACCCCACCCCCACCCAATTGAAGATGGCCTTGGATGTTTCAGGCAATTTCGGTTAAGTGACTTGCTCAGGGTCACATAGCTATTAAGTGTCTGAGGTGAGATTTGAACTCAGGTCCTCCCAACTTCAGGGCCAGTGTTCTATGCACTGTGCCACCTAGCTACCCCTCTCTAGCTTTTCTGACAAAGCACCTGTGACAGGCAGGTAGATGCACAAGGGGCTGGTCTGGACACTTGCCCCAGAGCCACCTGAAGAGGAACTCCTAGTCGAGCCTCAGAGACAGACTGGCTTCAAGATGTTTTGGTTAGCTGAGACTCAAGAGAAGCGACTCCCTAGCTATGGCCTGTAGAAGGGAGATGATAGACTTGCTCAACCCTTCAAGGGGTTCTTATTCCTTGCTCCTCCAGTCCTCAGGCTCCCAACCCAGAAATCATCCTGGACTCCTCACTCTCTCTCACCCCCCCCAACACCCCTCAAACCCATATCCATGCTGTTGTCAAAGTCTTTCAATTTCACCTTTGCAGCATCTCTGGTCAATTCCACCTCCGTAGCATCTCTGGTCAATTCCACCTCTGTAGCATCTCTGGTCAATTCCACCTCTGCAGCATCTCTGGTCAATTCCACCTCTGCAGCATCTCTGGTCAATTCCACCTCTGCAGCATCTCTGGTCAATTCCACCTCTGTAACATCTCTGGTCAATTCCACCTCTGTAGCACTCTCTAGCACCCCCACCCCCCCCCACCTCCTCTCCTCTGACACCACCACCATCCTGGAGCCAACCCTCATCAGCTCACACCTGGAGTATTGCAATAACTTCTTGGGGGGGGGGGGAGACATGCATCTGCCTGCCTCAAGTTTTTTCCCAATTCAGTCCATGCCCTCTCTATTCAGCCACTAAAGGGATTTTCCTAAAGCAGGGGTCTGATCATGACACTCCCCTACTCAATAAACTCCAGTGTTCCCTATTGCATCCACAATTAAATATACAAAACGCTCTGTCTGGCATTCAAAGCCCTGCAAAACCCAGCCCCCTCCTTCCTTTCCAGGCTTCTCATACCTTACTCTATGAATCGTAATCTTCCACCCAGTGAAAGCGGCCTCCTTACTGTCCATCTCTCAGTTCTGGGCATACTCTCAGGCTATGCCCCATGCCTTCGATATTTTCCCTCCTTGGCAGACTGCTGACCTCCTGCTCATCCTCCACAAAGCCTTCCCCAACCTCTCTTCCTGTTTATGCTGTATATAGTTTGTTTTGTCCATACTTGTTTGCACATTGTTTCCCCATCATTAGAGTGTGAGCTCCTTGAGGATAGGGCCTGTCTTTTGCCTCTTTTTGTATTCCCAGCACTTAGCTGTGCCCGGCACATAGTAGGAGCTTAATGAGTGTTTGTTGACTGCGGATGATGGGAGTCCTGCCCTCTAACAATTACACACAGTTCCCTTCACTGCAGGCATCCTTTCAGGGCCCGGGGTTATCTGGTCAGACACCTCTGTACAGAGGACAGTGGACATGCTCACTAGAACATGTAAGTAGGTCTCCCCTGGGCAATAGGTGGTTGTGGTGCCAAATGCGGCCAGGGCCCCTGTATTCTCTGGGCTATTTCGGTCTCAGAACCTTGCTTGAGTTAGCTTCCCATCAGTCCCTCAAGCATAGATGGCTGGTACAATACCAGGGGCCTCTCTCATTGTGGCATGGGGTCCTGCTCCATGGCAGTCCTTTGGTTCAAAGGTCAGGAGTCAGCTCATGAGGGTCTCTTGCCCTTTTTCATAGCACATCACTATGGGAAATGTCCGAGGGCTGCTGGATTCTCTTTTGAGAGTCCCCACCCGGGGCAGCTAGGTGGCACAGTGGATCGAGCACCGGCCCTGGAGTCAGGAGGACCTGAATTCAAATCCGGCCTCAGACACTTAACACTTACTAGCTGTGTGACCCTGGGCAAGTCACTTGACCCCAATTGCCTCACTTAAAAAAAAAAAAGAGAGAGTCCCCACCCGGGACTTCACTTAGGACATGTTATTGTTTTCATCATTTGTCCCTTCTTTGTGACACCATTGGGGATTTTTCTTGCAAAGATTCTGGGTGCTTTGCCATTTCCTCCTCCAAACCATTGACAGATGAGGAAAAATGAAGCAAACAAGTTAAGTGACTTGCCCAGGTGACACAGCAAGGAAAAATCTGAGGCTGGATGACTATAGGATCAGCTCTCTATCACTGCACCATGCCACCCACCCTTAGCGCATAGTAGGTGCTTAATAAAATGTTTATTGGATTAGATTCAATCCAATCTGCATTTTGGGAAAATCACTTTAGTGCTTAGAGATGGGTGGGAGTCTAGAGTGACTTGAGGCCACCAGACCCACGGCTGGTTCTTGCAATGTGGCCCTGAAAAGAAGGTGTGAACACCCTCTTGTGCCTCTTTCCTCTCTCCAGGTGACCCTTCTCCGGCCTCTCTTCTGGATGTCCCCTCAGCTAGGGGCTGCTCACCTTGGGGGTCCTCCAAGGCTTTGTCCTCAGCCCTCCCTCTTCTCCTTCCCTTTTTTCTGGGTGAGCTCACTTCTGTGGAACCAATGATCCCCTGGACCCTCCTTTACATGTAGCTGGGAGACCGTGGACAGTGCTGGGCCCCGACGGTGTTTGAGGGAGTGAGGGCAGCTATGGGGGATGACAGAAAGCCTTCTGCCAGGTCCTGAACTCTCTGGGGAAAGAAGGGGGTGTCCTGCCGGTTGGTAGATAAGAGCCCCCAGGCTCTGACCCCTGGCGATACACAGGGAATGCATGGAGCTCAAAGGGGGGAAGCTGACTGAGGAGGGAGAAACTGGAAGTGGTGTCATTCCGAGATCATGGCCAGGAGTCGATGCCCACCCCCCCCATCCCCTCTCTCCTGTCCAGACCGGCTGCCGTGGGCTGTGGGCCCTCTGCCCCATCCCCCTTCACTTATGCCCAAGTCTGGCAGAAGGCACACGCCACTCCAAGCCCCTTGGTCCTTGCTGCTGCTCCCTGGGCGCTCCGACTGCAGCCTCTAGCCCTGTCAGGGAATCTTGCTGGTGCCCACATGGGCAGCCCACTGGGAGCCATGGGTGGGATGGACACCACATGCTTGACCCAAGTGCTGCGTGATCTCACTCTGTCTAGGGAAGTGGCAGGCCCTGGTCACAGTCTCCCCCCAAATCTGCAGTGGGGCTTGGAATCTCCACAGCATCCCCCTTCTCTGCCCATGCCCTTGTGCCTCTGAGTTACTGTGTGAGCCTGGGAAAGTGCCCTGGCCTCTCTGGGCTCTGAGCAGCTCTCTCTGCAGCCTGCTCCTAGGCAGAGGCCCTGTACTCATCCAGGTGGTCCCCTGGGTGCCAGCCAGCCCCAGTACTAGTCGGTGTGAAGCCTTCCTTCCCCCCAGGCCGCAGAGGGACTTAGAGGAGGCTCGTTAATCTTGGGTGGAAATGCCTGGAAGTCAGTGAGACTGAAATAAGCAAGACAAAAGGCCTCAGCACCACCCCGGGGTGTGAAGCTGGGCCAGGGAGGCCAGCTCCACCTACAGGCTGCTGGGGGCAGCAGGGCAGGGGTGCGGTGGGAGAGATCGATCTGGCCATTTCAGCCTACCAGCCATCTCCCCAGCAAAGCCCCAGGGGAAGGAGACTGGGTGGAAGGAGATAGGGGAAGAAGATTGGGGAAGGGGTCCTCCCGGAGGGAGGGCCTAGAGCTTATTTGGAGCTCCGCGGGTTCCCAAGTATCTGCAGTAGATTACAGCGGGGCTCTTCAGCCTTCTCATCAATAAACATTTATTAAGTGACGACCCTGTGCTAACCGACCCACAAAAGGGGGGGGGGGCATCTAGAACCAAGGAGTTCCTAGGGTGTGGACTCCACTGAGGGGAGGCCTTGCCCAGAGCGGCCATCTCTCTCTACAGTCCTAGCGACCCGACAGAGTCCCAGCGCCCCCAGAGGGGCGGGGGCGCTAATTTTACCAGCCTCCATTGGCGGAGGGCCGGGCTGCTGGAATTTCTGCTCCCCCCACCCCCACCCCAGCACAATGCCAGGCACCGGAGGAACTGCGTACTGACCCGAGGAATAAGTGATTCCCGCAGGACCGGAAGGCTTCTCTTCCCCCCAATCCCCCATCTGATCAGGGGCCCAATATTGCGTGTTCTCTTTCCGAGGAAACTGAGGCGAGAGAGCGAGGTTATTAAGCGCCTACTGTGTTCTGAGAGCCAGAAAGCTGCCGCGATCTGACTACCAGCCCAGGCTCAGCTCCGTCTCCCTGAGGAGCACCCCCTCCCATCCCCGGCTGGGGTCTGTAGTGACCAGGAGCAGGCGAGAGGGCGGGGGAGGGGGGGCACATCTGTCCCGACCGTCCCCGCGCCAAGCGTGAAGACGCTGCCGGAAGGAACCGGCTGGGGTGCCAGCCTCCCTTACCCAGCCCAGTACCCGCCTCTCTCGGTCCCCGCCTGCGTGCCCCCCACCCCCGCGCCTGGGGCAGCTGACCCGCTCCTGCCGCTAGGGGGCGTGCCGACACGAGAGCGCTACAATGTAACCCTTTCTACCCCGACCAAGCCCAAGGCTTCCCCCCCTCTGCCTCCGCGCCCTGGGCCGCCGGGGGACGCCAGTAGACCGTGTGACCCGTGGCGCTCAGGTAACGCAGCCCCGCCCCACCCCTCCCCGCGGCACTAGGCGCGGCCTTCAGGGCTTGCCTCGGGGCTGGGACTGGCCGCTCGGTGCTCAGGCCGGGAACCCCCTCCCCCTACACGTCGTGCGGCGGCCGCCCCCCACCCTTGGGCCTGCGGAGAGAAGCTGCGGCAGCTGGCGCCCGGTGAGTCTGCCTTCCGTCTGCCCACTCCGGGGACGGAGGGGGGGCGGCCAGACCGCACCCGTCCCTGGGCACTGTGTAGCCTGCAGCTTCTGGACACCCCCTGTCGGGAGCCCCGAGGCCGCCCCCCGCGGTGGGCTGACCGCCTGTTGGGGAGCGGGGCCCGGCCCCATTTCCTGTCCCCCGGTCGCGGGGCCGGGAGGGGGGGAGGGGGAAGAAAGGAAAGGTGATAGACAGCCCCCCCCCATCCCTCCTCTGTGGTCCCACGAGCCCCGGCGGACCCTGGGAAGGGCCCCCAAGCTGGGTCCCCCGATCCGGCGGTTGAGCTGCAGGTAACCTGAAGCCCGGGGAGGGCGAGGCTGCCCCGGCCGGGCCCAGCACCAGGGCGGGGATGTTTGTCCCGGGAGGGCGCGGCGGCCGAGGCCGACCTTGGCCCCCGCGAGCGGGGGCGGGGGCCGGACCCGCGGGGCCCGGGGCCTCGGCGCGTGGGCGCCCTTGCAGAGCTTCGGTGCCTCACCGCGTGCTCCCACCCTGCGTCTTCCCCCACCCCCACCCCGGCCCTAGACGGCTGACCCTCCCCCGCGTCCACCAGGAGCCACCAGCTGGGCCTGGCCTCGGCTGCCCGGGGGGGCTGGCGGCCTTTGCGAGCGTGCCCACCCTGGGCCCCGACCCCATTGGCCCAGGAGGCCCCTGGGCCTTGCGGGACCTCGGACCCAGTCAGCCGGCGAACTGCCATGAAGAGTGGGGGTGAGGGTGGGGGCAGGCTTCGGGTGTCCCCCAGGATTTGGTGCCAAGACATTCTCTGGGGCCCTAGCAGAGGCAGGGCGTAGGGGCCGCCGCACGCCCCCTCACCCCTATTCCCATCCCCCCCACCCCGGTGCTGCTGGGGGAGGGGCCGGGCGGGAGGAGGGGCCGAGGAGCTGCGGCTGCGGCGTGCTGGGGGCGGAGAGGCTCGAGGCGCCGCGCTGCGACCCCGCCCCCCTCCAGGTCGCCCGCCTGCACCCACCCAGCTCCCCTCCGGGGGCTGCTGTCCCTCCTGCCCCATTAGAGCCGGCCCGCCGCCCCTCAGTTACGAGGCCATGAGCCCGAGGAGCGGCCGTGGCCCCACGGGACTTGCAGGTGGTCCTATTTAGTTCTTTCTTCCCCATTAAGCCGGAGGGTCCCCGCCCCCTGCACTGAGGCCCCCGCCCCGTGCTGCCTCTCCCTCCCTCCCTCCCTCTCTCCCCTCCGGCCTCCTCCCCGTCCCACCCCACCCCCAGTCCTGGGGCACCCCGCGGGCCCTGCGGGGGCCAGGGCTGCGCCCCCTCCCCCCAGCATGGGCGGGGGGTCGGGGGGGGCGCGGCTCGAGCGCCTCCTCCCTTCCCGAGCCTGACCCGGGGCCAATTGTTGCAGAATTCGATCGCGGAACGTTCCCGGGAGCGGAGCATTGTGACGTCAGCGCCCCCAGCCCTCGCCGGGTCCGGCCGGCCGACGGGGAGCCATGGCGTCAGCGCGCCGGCCCCCGCTCTAGCTGAGCCCGGAGGCGGCGGCGGCGGCGGCGCGGAGGCCGAGGAGGAGGAGGGGGTTCCGGGGCCGGCCGGCATGGAGCCGGGCGCCCCGGAGCTGCGGGTCGGCTGCCGGCTGCCGGTGCGGGTGGAGCAGATCGTGAATGTGGACACGCTCGTGGTCACCCTGAGCTGCGGCGAGCGGAGCTTCACGGGCATCCTGCTGGACTGCACCAAAAAGTAAGGGAGGGGGCCCCTCCCGCCGCCCCCCCCCCCCGCTCCGGCCCGGGCCCGGCGTCTCCAGCCCGGGCCTCCTAGGGTCCGCAGCCACCGGGCGGGAGGGGGCGCGGGGCAGCGAGGGGGGGGAGGGGCAGGGCCCAGGGCAGGTGAAAGCGGGGGCTTTCTCGGGGCTGGGGGCGGGCCAGGTGTGAGGACCTCCCCCCAGCCGGCTCCTGCCTCCTGCTGCTTTCGTTTTCCCTTAACCGAGGTGTTTTAAGGGAAGCCGGCCCACCGTGCCCTCCCCTCCAGCTGGCTGCTGGCGGCGCAGGCCGGCACTCGGCGCCTGGGGATCCGCCGGGGCCTGGGTGGAAATCTCCAGGGGCCGGGGCTGCCGGCTGGAGCTGCTTTGGGCCCAAGCCCCCGGCGCAGGCCAGGGGAGGCCGGGGCTGGGGTCCTACGAGGCCAGCACGGCCTCCCACAGCCCTTTCTGCGGTTACCTGCGCGGCCCCCACCTTGGGCAGTGGGTGGCTTCCCTGCCCCGGGCCCTGTGGGTAATTCCCGCAGCTCTCTTTGTTCCCGAGCCCTCCCTAGGAGGGCAGGCTGTGGGAAAAGAACGTGGTTATTGGGGGCCTGCTGTTGGGAAAGACGATGACAGCCCCCCCACACACACCTCAGCAGCTGAGGCCCCCCCTTCCCGGCCTGGGCTCCTGCAGGAGCTGGGGAGGGGACCTTGGGATTTGCAGATAGCCTGAGAAAGTGCGGAGGGTCCTGGCCCCTGCCCGGTGCGGGGGGGGGGGGGGGGGGCACACCTGTGCGAGGGAGGGGGCAGGCCTGCCTTAGTTGGCTGTAATAGGCCTCCCAGCCTGTGCGCGCTGGGATGGCTTGGCTCGGGAAAGGCAGGACACCCCTTTGACTTCTTCCTCACATACTCAGGGTGCTCTGACCTTCCCCTGCTGACATTCTCTCTTAATTAGCTGGGCCACAAAGCATTCAGGGCCAAGGCCTGCTACGTAACATGGCCTCCCTCCCTGACCCGGCATCAGACCTTCTTTGGCCCTGGGGAGGCTCCTCCTTGTTGGGAGCCTGGGGCCTGAAGACCCCCTGGGGTGTGTGAGGCCTCCTGGGGAGTCCCGACCCTGACTGCAGCTCATGGGAAGGGAGCCAGCATTCTGTCCCCCCTCCCCCATTGGGCCCATGTCTGCTGCAGGAATATCCCCCCACTCCCAGGCCAAGTGTGCAGAGGAGGCTCTCCTAGAGCTGGTGGCTGGGGCTGGGTGGAGGCCCCGTGCCCAGGCTGGTAAACTGAGGGCTGGGGGAGGCCCCCTGCCCAGGCCAATGAGAGCTAGGCCCAGTTTTTGTACTTGTGTTTGTCTCGGGGTGGTTCATTTTGGAAGACGTGGGAGACCCAGGAAAGTCGTGCTTTGGGGATTCCTGGGCTTGCCCTGCAGAGGAGGGGAGGACATGGCAGCCTAGATCTTGGCAGGAACCCGCTGCCTCAGCAGGGGGTCGGGGCAGGCGGGGTTGGCGGGCCTCCAGGCCGCTCCTGGGCTTCATGGCCCACTTGTAGGCCGGTGCCTGCTGGCCTGGCCCACTTGCCTGTGGCCTGGAAGGTGGTTTACTAAGCAGGCCTGAGCCCCTCCAGGCTTGGGGGGTGATCTGGCTTTGAGCCACAGTAAAAACTGTCCGAGGAGCTGAGGAGGCCAGTTGGTTCCTCCTGTGGGAGGCCTCTGAGGCTGTCTGGGGCCAGGCTGAGTGACCCTGAGTAAGTCCCCGATGTGTGGGAGAAGGGAGGTGATGGGGCTCCTGCTCGGCCTCCAGAACTGTGAGCAGAGCGCGTTGGCCTGGGATTTCAGGAGCTGGGCAGGCCCGTAGGGGCAGGAGAGGGTGGTGGCCTACAAGGAGATCGGTGGTAGGGGACCTCGGAGGGCATCTAGCCCTGACCCACTGTGCCTGAGAGAAGGGAGAGGCTCTGACCTGAAGGGGCAGGCCCAGAGAGTCCAGCCATCAGGGACTGGAGGAGGCTGCTTATTCCCCCGGGCATTCATTTATGTGGTTGGGGTCTTCCCCAGCCAGCTTTCCTCTGACCTTCTTCGAGGGCATGTGGGTGTGGGGGGACCTCTGGGACCTTCTTCCCTGGCCTGGGGGCAGCCCCTTCCTCTTCTTGTCCAAGGGGCCCCTCCGGGTCAGTGAGAAGAGCCAGGATGGCGGGCCTTAGGCCCCAGAGAAGAGGGGTTGGTGTCTCCCCATAGGCAGGCTGGGTGGGAGGGGCCGGGTGTCTGGTCATGCAGAGGACTGCTGTGGGATCTCCGAGGGGGGGAGCCCGGGTGGGATCGGGGAGCATCAGGCTGTGAGGGGCCTCAGAGGACACCTGGTTGAGGCCGCCCGATGTGCAGAGTGAAGGAGGCCGCAGGTACCATGTTCCCATGCCGGGAGGCCCTGGTGCCCCCTCCCCAAGTAGGTTCAGACCGTGGCCTCGCCCCGTTTGCAGCAGGGGTCCCTCCTGTCCCCAGGGGGAGGCGCCACAGACCAAGGGTCTGCTTTGCTGTACGGGCCCTCAGCCTCTGCCCCCAAAGCCTCAGGCAGAGCAGAAGTGGCCGCCCCAGGCATCCCGTGCTTTCCAGGAAGTTCCAGTGGCAGCATGAGTCACGTGCCGCCTCAGTGGGGAGCCTGGGGCCTCCCCCAGCTCAGACCTCCCTCTCAGGATGTTCCTGCCCACTGCCCAGAGTGGAGAGAACTGGAACCTGGGCTTGGGCCCTTGGGACACGCAGGTGGGGGCCGCACGGGAGCCGGGTGTGTGGACATGTGGGCACATCTGCGAGGGGGGGGATAGTAAACCTTGTAGGCCCAAAGGCTTTGCCGCAGCCTCCCTGCCGGCCTCCTGGGGCCTCGGTGTGGCCTGGTGGTGGTCTCTTTGGAGCTGCCGAGATGCTGTGTTGGGAGGAGGGCAGGAACTCTTGGTCAGATGGAGGAGGTGGGGAGGCCAGGAAGGAGGCTTTGGCACTCAAGAGCCCCAGGGAGAGGGGCAGAAGGCCCACCCCGAGTCGTGACTGACAGTGAAGAAGGGATGGGGGGGCTTGAATGCCAGGCAGAGAAGAGCAGGCCTGGACCTGCTCATGATGTGTGCAGATGGGGGTTGGCAGAACTGGCCCCCAGAGCCCAAGGGGGCACAGACCTCCCCACAGCCACGGGTGGCAGGCTCTGAGCTGAGAAAGGGGCTCTGCCCTTGGCAGGCAGAGCAGCTGGGGGGGGGGGGCGGGGTAGCAGTGTGTGTGAGGAGATTGGAGGAAGGCTGATTGGGGGCTCCCCCCAGGGACCAGTAGGAGGCCTCGGCCGGGCCGTGCCCCTCTTCATGCCTCTAGAGAATGAAAGGGTCCCTGTTTTCTGTCTTGTTCGAACCCGGGCCTGGGTCTGTGACTTCAGCCCCACCCTGGCTGTCCCCTCCCCCAGGTCACCCCTCTCTGTCACAGACATGGAGACCCTCCCACTCAATTCTAGTTGTCACTGTGGTCTGAAGTCCCCCAGGTGCCTCGGGCTGGCCCCTGATTGGCCGAGAAGCCCCTCCCTGGAATGGGGTCTGTGAGCTTCACTCTTGGGGGCCTGGCAACACCCTAGAGTCCTTTGGCTCAGGAGAAAGCCGTTCTTTCCGGAGGTTGTCCTGTCGGTTCATCTTGGGGAGCAGCTCTGGGGCCCTCAGCCACATCCCGGCCCGTGTGGGACCATCATCAGAGGCATCTGCTTTTTCTTTCCCTTTCTCTTCCTGGCTGCATTCTTTTTATTTGTTCAGGACAGGAATCGTCCATCTTCTCTGCTCAAGAGCACCCCCAGCCACAGCAGGGCTGGGTTCTCTCCTAAACCCTGTCTGGGCGCGAGGCCTTGTTGAGCCACTGGGCAGGCAAAGAGGGTGGGTTTGGAGTCTTCGGCCACCCATCTAAGCAGAAGATCCCATGGGGGGGGGGGTCAGCTTCTCTGGGGGTGGCCACACGGCCTGATGGAGGGGAAAAGGGGAGTCAGGGAGACCCGGGCTCCCATCCCGCAGGCTGGCGTTCACCAGCTGGGTGAGCCTCAGACCCCTCGTCGGTAAAAGACTTGGAGTGGGAACCCCAAGGGGTATGCCGATGTGGGTGCAGGCTTCTTCATCTGACCCCAGCCCCGGAAGCCTTGCCTGGGCAGGGGCAAGAGGAGTCCCTGCTGGCTGGCCTCGGTACCCTCCGGGCAGACTCTGCTGAAGGAAGCTTCCTGGTAGACCCCACCCCACTCCAAGTTTGTGGGACACCCACAATTCCGTCTGGCCGCGACCCTGCTGAGCTTTTTGGGTCCTGACCGTGTCAGCTGCCAACGAGTCCCCTTTCTGTCACGCAGCCGGCGCCTCCGTCCTTGGCGGGGCTCTGGGCGTCTGACACAGGACCACCCCCACCCACCCCCCCCCCCTTTTTTTTTTTTTTGGTGAGACAGTGAGGGTTAAGTGACTTGCCCAGGGTCACACAGCAAGTAAGTGTCAAGTGTCTGGGGCTGGATTTGAACTCAGGTCCTCCTGAATCAGGGCTGGTGCTCTATCCACTGCGCCACCTAGCTGCCCCTAGTAACAATGTTCTAGAAAAGGCCAGTCCTGAGACTGCTGACCACCGGCCTCATCTTCCCCTTCTAAGGCGAGGAGACGTTACCTTTGAGTCTCCAGAACTTTCTGGGGTACAGGCTGTTCTGGCCAAGCCTGAGTGTGTGGCCAAGAGGGAGCTCTATGTTGGGCTGAGGCCTTGCCAGCAGATAGGTGGGCAGCACCAAGCAAGGAGCTTGTACCAGTGGGGGGGGGGGGGTCTTGGAGCAGCCTGCCTCTCCTTCACTTACTGAAGAGGAAGGAGGCTGGGCACGGGGCTCATGGGACGGTCACAGCCTCCTCCTGTGGGAGGCCACAGGCCCCTGTGTGCGAGCCGTAAGCTAGTGAGGCTGCCCCTGGGACCAGAGTGGGCCTATGAGCAACAGGCAGGAAGGGAGGGTAGGGTGAGGCCTGCCGAGGACGCCATCAACAGCAGACGTGCCCACGGGCATCAGCCAGGGGAGAGGCAGCCCCCCTGCACAGCCCGTGTGGCCCTCCCAGAGCCCAAGACCCTTCCCAGTGTCTACAGTCCCTGTGTGAGGGCATTTCACCCTGATTTGTCCCTGAGTGTTTGTGCCTGGGGCCCCACCTGGGGCATTTTAGGGGCCTCTTGGATCTCCCTGCCTTTGTCATCCAGGTTGGGGGGGGGTGTCATATGCACACACGCCCGTACCCAGAAAGCTGCCCACCCTGGGGCCTGGCCAGACAGGGCCCTCCCTGATGCCTCTGATCCTGTCACACTTGGCGTGGTGTCACCCATCTGTGTGGGGTCCCTGCCTCCCAGGAGCCTCTGGGAGGCTGGTGGGTTGCCTGTGCCCAGCAGCTTGGCCGGAAGTGATGGGTGCCCTTCCGAAGCCTGGCGCGGATACGGTGGAGCTCCTGTGCTGGTGAGCCCAGGGATTGGCCTTTGCCGTACGCCACCTCCAACAGCAGGCCACATCTGGGGTTCAGAGGCTTCTTTGGGTTGGGCCGTTTATTCTGAAGTGCTCGCTCCAAGGGCAAGTAAATGCTATTCGAGTCATGTCTCCCGCGGCCTCCTCACCTCCTCTGGACCATGGTCCAGCCCGGGCAGAGGGCCGTGCTCACCACAGCCCAGCATGACACCAGACCCGCCCTGCCCCTCGAGAATTCTTCTTTAAAAACACATTTCTGGGGGCAGCTAGGTGGTACAGTAGATAGAGCACCAGCCCTGGAGTCAGGAGTACGTGAGTTCAAATCCTGCCTCAGCCACTTGGCACTTACTAGCTGTGTGACCCTGGGCAAGTCACTTAACCCTCATTGCCCCACAAAACAAAACATATTTCCCAGTTCAGGAGAATTTTTGTCCTTGGGTGGCCCCATGCAGGCGTGCTCACTTTGTGCCCGGTGGCTGGAGTGGGCTCAGACCACCCTCAGGAATCCCTGCCGCCCATCCTGTTGGTCAGCGTGTGTTTCTCTCTCCTGGTACGCATCCTTCACTCGAACCATTCTCCTTTCCAGGTCTTGGTGGCTGAGTGTGTTGGCCTTGCCCCCCATGTTGTTTTTAGTGCACAGTCTGCCGAGACGCCCGCCCTGCCTCCCCCATCTGGTGATGGTGGGCAGGGCAGGGCAGAGCAGTGGTTTTCTGAACCCTAATCTTGCAGCTGCCATTTCTCTATGACAAGACCGGCTGGGGCCAGCATCGACTCACCACCCTGGTCCCTCCCGCTCATCCCCTGGAAGATGGTCAGAGACCAGCAAAAGACATCTGCGGCATTTTATCCCAGAGACGGGCCAGGAGCTAGCAGATGGGGAAGCTGAGACCCGGAGAGGCTGTGCCTTGTGCCAGGTCACTAGGCAGCGAGAGACCAAGGGGATGCAAACCTGGCTTCTCCCGAGCCCCTCCCCCAACAGGTGGTAATGGCCGCGCTCTCTCAGACGTTTGTGCAGGGTGGCTCCAAAGTCAGGAGGAACTGGGGAGGGAGCCACAGGGCCCAGGTCTGCCGAGGCCTGTCGTGGGCTGCCTCGGGAACAGAGGTCGGGCGCTGCGTATTGGGCACAAGGTGAGGGATTCCTTGGGGGCAGGGGGGCTCCGAGGTTCCGTGACTGTATGGTGTCGATTGGAGGGAGTTCTGGGGAAGTCAAAAGATACTCCTGCCCGCGTGGAGCTGACCATCTACCAATGATGGGGGAGCCACCTGCAGAAGGTCATCCACAGAGGGAAAGGGGGCCTGTGTGCTGCTGGCTTTGGAACACCCCCTTCTCTGCTTGCTGCCTTCACTTCCTAGTGAGTTCCTGGCTTTGGGCATTTTCTGCAGTGCCACAATCTGCGTCCCTGATAAGCTGCTGCTTACTCTCCTGCCACATGAGGGAGAGCACAGGTCTCGCTTTTCTGGCATTTACAGATTAAATAGCTGTGAGCCTTGTGCATCTGGGATCTTCTTCTCACCCCCGCGGTCTTTGGTTAAAATCCCAGCACTGCAGTGGGTGGGCCAAGGAGCTCAGTGTACTGTGGGGAGTCTTTAATGTACCAGGTTTGTGCTGGGCTGCAATGCCACCAACAACGTATGAGTGCCCGTTTCCCTGACGTGTTGCCAGTGCTGTGGGTTGAGGGAGCCCCCTTTTCTCTGGCTGTCCCATTTTGAGGTGCTGTCTATCAGCTTATGTTTCTCTGCTTGTTTGGATTTTGAGCTATTTCTCAGTGGTTGTGACATCCTGGGACAGCTAGGCCACAGGTCCTTGGACAAGACCCAGACATCAAACCCTACATGACAACGTTTTACCAATGTTTTTGGCTTTGGCTGGGCCCTGGGAGGGGAAGGGAATACCTCCTCTGCACAGGGCCCTGTGCTGAGTGCTTTATAATTATCTCTTTGGAGCCTCACAACAACGTTGGGAGGCAGATGCTCCTGTGACCCCTATTTTATCATTGGGGAAACTGAGGCAGGGCCTGCCCAGGTCACCAGGAGTCAGCGTCTAGCGCTCTGGTCGCTCATCTCCAAGTAACTTTGGGAACGACGCGCGCATGAGCATTGGGCCTCCCTGTGTCTCTCTCGTCCTCGGCCACCAACTCTGATGCGGTCCTTCCTTCGTGGTGGTCTCGTGGTCTGGTTCTCAGCTTGGGGGAACTTCTTCTCAAGCAGTCGCCTGAAGGATTGGGTCTCACTGCGGTGTTTTTCACTCAGGAGCCTCCGGTGGCTCCTGGTGGGACCGAGGCCAGAGAGGATCAGTCAGGCCTTGGGCTATGGATGGGGGCATCTCCTGAGGATGGAGGGTGTGGGTGTCGGGGGTGTGGATCATGGGGGCCAGTGGAGGCCCCTGGAGATGTGGCTGGTCAGCGGTGTCACAGATGGAGTTGGATTTGGCTCTTAAGGGAACGAGGCTGGGGCGAAGCTTTGTACAGGCAGGAACCCTTGGAAGTCAGGTTCCTCCCGCGTGTCCTGGTTTGGCCTCCAGATGAGGTTGGTGGTCAGAGAGCCCGCTCTTGGGGAATGTCCCCTCCCTGTCCTTCTCAGGGCGAGCCTGGAGCCCTAGGGGAGTCCAGCCCAGGGAGGCCTCGGAGGGAGTGAGGGAGCTGTCTGTAGGCCTGTCCTCGAGCCTGCTTCTCATCCTTTGTCCATTTCTCTTCCCTCCTCCAGGTCCGGCCTCTTTGGTCTTCCCTTGTCTTTCCCGAAGCGAGATGCCCCCCTGTCAGATAGCTGCTCACGTTGGGACCCTTGTGAAGAAAAAGGAGATGTTCAGGCCCCCGAGACCGTCCCG
The DNA here is from genome assembly GCF_019393635.1 of Dromiciops gliroides. Lineage (NCBI taxonomy): Eukaryota > Metazoa > Chordata > Mammalia > Microbiotheria > Microbiotheriidae > Dromiciops > Dromiciops gliroides. Next base: position 1,724,034 of record NC_057862.1, on the reverse strand, counting down.
CTACCACCGCCACCTCAAGGAAAGCCCCCAGTGGCGGTGGTGGATGGCCTCGACCCCGCCCCTCCCCTGGTGCCCCCCTTGCCCGCTGGGAGTGCGCCTCCTTTCCCTCCCTACTTTGAAGGCGCTCCCTTCCCCCACCCTCTGTGGCTAAGACAGACGTACAACCAGTGGGTTCCCCAGCCTCCCCCACGGACAATAAAGCGCACCAAGAGACGGCTTTCTCGCAACCGGGACCCGGGCCGCCTGATTATGAGCACCATCCGGCTGCGGCCACGGCAGGTGCTTTGTGAGAAGTGTAAGAACACCCTGAACCCCGAGGAGGGCTCGGCGAGCCAACCCAGCACCAAGCCACGACGGCGGCTGAGCGTGCCGGACAAGGAGCCCAAGAAGTCCGAGGAGCTGGACTACGAGGTGCCCAGGAACAAGCGGGAGAAGAGCGCCGCCGGGGAGCTGGTGCCACGCAGCCCGGTCATCAAGATCTCCTATAGCACGCCGCAGGGCAAGGGGGAGGTCGTGAAGATCCCCTCCCGCGTGCACGGCTCTCTCAAGCCCTTCTGTCCACAGCAGGCGCTGCAGAATGGTGGCCAGGACCCAGAGGTGCAAGACGCGGGCTCTGGGGACCGGGCGGCCAGCGGCGGCCCGCCGGCTTCCATCCCCAAGCTAAAGCTGACCCGGCCCGTGCCTTCGGGGGAGGCACCCCCGCCCAAGATCCGCCTGAAGCCCCACCGGCTCCCACGTGGCGGCAGCAGCTCTGGAGGTGGCCAGAGCGTGTCCATCTACAAAGCCGAGCTGATCGGGGAGCTTAGCGAGTCCAACTCATCGTCCGCCTTCTACTCAGATGAGTCTTCGAGGCGGCGGCGGCGGCTCGCCACGCTGTCCTCCGGGAGCTCTGGCGAAGAGGACGACTTCACAAGGTTTCCGCAGGGCAAGGACCCCCATGACAACCTGGCGTTCCTCATGAATTACAAGAGGAAAGCCGACTCGTCCAGCCTGTCCGTGTGCAGCAACGACAGCCTGGACGAGTCCAGCTCGGACGCCGCGTCTCCCGACGGCTGCGACTTCCTGCCCGGCGACGACGCTTCGGTGTCCTCCTCGTCCCGAGAGGAGCGCAAGACGGTGCCCCCGCTGACCGTGCGGCTGCACACGCAGAGTGTCCCCGAGTGCGTGACAGAGGACGGGAGGACGGTGGCCGTGGGTGACGTCGTGTGGGGCAAGATCCCCGGCTGCCCGTGGTGGCCGGCCCGCGTGCTGGACCTCAGCCTGAGCCACAAGGAGGCCGGGGAGCCCCCCTGGAGGGAGGCCCGCGTGGCCTGGTTCGGCTCGCCTACCACCTCGTCCTTGGCTGTCTCCAAACTGTCTCCTTTCTCGGAGTTTTTCAAACTGAGATTTAACCGCAAGAAGAAAGGCGTGTATCGCAAGGCTATTACAGAGGCCGCCAAGGCCGCCGAGCACCTGAGCCCGGACATCAGGGAGCTCCTAAGCCAGTATGAGACGTAACTCTGGCTCGGGGACCAGGTGAGAGTGTGCTGGGGCCTGGGGCGGGGGTAGCAGGGCTCTGGCCTCCATGGGGGCTGGGCACTGCCGGGTTCTAGCCTCCATGGGGGGCGGGCACTGCACTGCAGGGCTCTGGCCTCCATGGGGGGCGGGCACTGCACTGCAGGGCTCTGGCCTCCATGGGGGGCGGGCACTGCACTGCAGGGCTCTGGCCTCCATGGGGGGCGGGCACTGCACTGCAGGGCTCTGGCCTCCATGGGGGGCGGGCACTGCACTGCAGGGCTCTGGCCTCCATGGGGGGCGGGCACTGCAGGGCTCTGGCCTCCATGGGGGGCGGGCACTGCAGGGCTCTGGCCTCCATGGGGGGCGGCACTGCAGGGCTCTGGCCTCCATGGGGGGCGGCACTGCAGGGCTCTGGCTTCCATGGGGGGCGGGCACTGCAGGTCTCTGGCCTCCATGGGGGGGGCACTGCAGGGCTCTGGCCTCCACCGGGTGAGGGGCAGAATTCTTATTGAGCCGTCTCCTCAGCAGCTGTGTGGAGAAGGGGGAGGGGTCTCCATGTGCAGCATGAATAGGCCATGACCTCCTGCTGCATCTGGAGCTGAGAGGGAGGGGGGCCTCAGCAGCGCGAAGGGGGAAGGATGAGGAGATGAATATCCTGGGGGGCACTTAGAGCCGTGAGACTGGGGGTTGGCAGAGATCAGGGCGGGGGACTTGGGGGGAGGGGACGGGTCCCATCTTGGACGTTGGTGGATGGGGCCCGGGGGGCACCACTGGCCATACCTCGAGGGCCTTGGAAAAGGAGGGTGGTGTGGCCTTGGGCTGGCCCATCAGAGAGTCCAGACAGGCCCCAGGGGGTGCCTGGGGAGGCCTGCAGGGTGCAGGACCTGCTCATCGAGGTGGGGGGGGGGAGGACTAGGGGCTGCCAGGTGGAGGGGGGGCCGGCTGTGATCTGGCAGAGGAACATCCGGGTGGGTGAGCTCAGGGGTGACCGTCCCTGTGGGGGGGTGGCCAGTGGGGTTCATGAGAAATGAGTGAGTCGGGCAAGGGGCAGGTCGGGTATCTATGTTGGAGCCCCCCTGGTGTGAGAGGGCAGGGGCCAGAGACCAGGGGAGGGAGGCAGGTGAGTCTCCTTCGGGTATGTAGACAGTAGCTGCCAGACCTTTGACCAGGACTGCTGGACGGGGCAACTCAGAGGAGGGCCCAGGATGAAGCAGGATTGTTCCCTAGGGACCAGTAGGTCGATGTGCAATTGGGGTTAAGTGACTTGCCCAGGGTCACACAGCTAGTAAGTGTTAAGAGTCTAAGGCCGGAATTGAACTCGGGTCCTCCTGAATCCAGGGCTGGTGCTCTATCCTGTGCCACCTGGCTGCCCCCCCTCCCCCAGCTATGACCATTCCCCCTCCCCCTACTTTTCATCCTTTTTTTATGTAAAACACCATCATCTTAGTCATTTTGTGTAAGAGAATGTGAATAAAAGGGGGAAATGGTGCTTGGGTCCTGCTCTCAGCAGGTCTTTCCAGCCTTCTGAGGCCTCCTGCTCGGCACTTCTCATGGCACAAGAATGTTCCACCCCCATCACACACCACAGCTGGTCTAGCCATTCCCCAGTGGACGGGCATCCCTTGGATTTCCAGTTCTGTACCACCACAGAAAGAGCTGCTAGAAATGCCTCGGTGCAAACAGGGCTTTTTCTCTTTGGGGCGTGGCCGGGTCACGGGGCAGCCCCGGATTGCTCTCCGGAGTGACTGGCGCCTTCACACCTGCCTTTCATCTTGGCTGCTTTGCTGAGCTCTTGCTGCTGACCCGGGACCGTCTTTGTGGGGTTTTCCTCATGCAGTTCTCTCAGTCAGGGAGCGCAGCTGTGGGCCAGGTACGTGGGAGCGGAGGGAGTGTTTATTGAGCGCCGACTGTGTGCCAGTGCCTGTGCACATTCGAGACAGACCCGGTCTGAAGGCTGCACTTGAGTAATCATCAGCGCTCCGTGCCAGCCTCATTCCTCATGAAGTCGGAAGGCGTTGGAGATAAAGCAAGTCCTTTTCAAGCAGCTAGCTCCTCTGCCTGGCCCATGCCAAGCGCCCGGGAGACTGATGCCCCAGCAGGCCCCATCCCTGCCCGCACACACCTCCTCGGGGGGCTCCCTTGTGTGTGACTTGGGGTACAGCCCCATCAGCCAGCCCAGGACATAGCCAACGTGGACATGTTGGGTCTCATTGAGACCCGTCCTCATAGAGGAGATGAGACAACCACCAGGGAGGAGGGTCCTGGGGAGTTCAGAGCCAAGGGGTGACGCCTGCCTGATTGGGGTGTGAGGGGCAGGCAGGACAAGGGCATCCCCCGCCCAGGATCCCAAGGAAGAGGCATGGAGGGCCCCACCACCACCACCTGCACCCTTCCTCTGCTAGGATTCTCCATCCCAGACAAACTGCTGGGGGGCCCATTGGGTTCATCCAGAAAGCGAGTGAGGTGACTGTCCTTTGGGCTCCTAAGCCAGGTGTGGTCAGGGTCTGAGGGGCGACCCAGGAACCAAAGACCCTTTGGAAATGGACAGGTGGAAGGGCGGGCAGGCCCCCAGCAATCCTCAGTCACGGGCACCTCAGGCAGGCAGAATTCCCCCGGGGCTGTGGGACTCCAGCAATGGGCTCATCAGTCATTTAATGTTCCTGTCTGTACATCCTAGTCCCCAGGCTGACCAGCCTGCCTCGGGCCACAGCGATCTGGGGCTCCAATGGAACAGATGCAGGCACCAGGGACTGCCACCTTGGCCTGGTCTGGGGCAGGGGGAGGGTCACAGTGGACCCCCTGTGGAGGACTTGTCTCATCTGCCCCAGGGCTGATTTGGGCTGGAGCCTGGCCCCAGGCCAAAGGCCATTCTGGCTGCTGTTGGCTGGGGCCGTATGGTCCTTGGTCAGGACCAGCCAGCCTTTGGGGAAACTGAACAGGTTACAGCTGTCTGACCAGTGGGGATATCGCAAGTTGGGGAGGGGGGGGCGGCGCCTCTCAGGTCATCGGCAGGAGGAACTAGCTCCTGCTCCAGCGCCAGGGGGCTAGTTCTGAGAGGAAAGGGCTTGTCTTCAGAGATCAGTTGATGCCAGTCATCAGTGGAAGTCTGGCATTGAGTACCTGAAAAAAGTTTGGCAAAAAAGTCCAGTGAAGGTCTCCGCCGTGCCAGTGGTGTGGGCACACCTGGTGATGCCCGCCGGCCCCTTGGGCTCTGTGCTCACTGGTGTGCTCATATCCAGGGGTCTGGACCACTCCCCCCACCCCCGCTGTCCCTGCCATCTCACCTGGGTCAGTCCATCTCCCCCCCCCCCCCCCCCCCCCCCCCCCCCCCCCCCCCCCCCCCCCCCGTCTGCGGATCTCAGACTCTTCCGTTGTCATCCCCCAGAGAGTTCTCTGTCACTGGAGGGCAGGTCGGCTGGGTGGGAGCCGCCTTCTGGGGCCTCGGGGCATAGACCCTTCTCCCTCAGCACCAGAGCCAAGAGGGCGGGCCGTGGTCATCTGGCGGAGCACCTGAACCCCAGGTCAGGGAAAGCCCTGTGCTGGGGCCCAGCCACCGGCCCTGCCTTCTCAGGTGACTGCCCTCACCCCCTGCTGAGTCCCGGGCGGTCCCAGTCTCTGTCCCCTTGACACCTCTGGCTGAATGGAGCCTGGCTCCCCGTACCTCTACCCCCTGGGGCGGGTCTCAGAACAGCTGCTGCTGACCAGGCCAGGCCCTCTGGCAAGGCTTTGTACTGTGGGAGGTTCTTCCAGTCCCTGTCTTGGGAATAGCCAGGGCATCGGAGTCCAGGTTGGTGAAAAAAAGCGTGGGGGGTCACTCAAAGCCCCTCAGGCGGGTGCATGCAGCGCCCCCCACCATGGCTAATAGCCCCAAGGCACGAGAGTTCCCAGTTTGCCAGTCCTCACCTGCTGGGGCTGCCAATACAGGTGAGGCCGTGAGGGTCAGAGACAGGGTGCCTTGTCCTGTCCTGCCCATGCCAGAAGGGCTGGCACACCCGTCACGTGTGCACTCCTTTGTGGCATCGCTGTTCTGCACACCCATGTCTTTAGAGAGTGCACATGTGTGCTTGTGTGTGTGTGTGCGCGCGTGCACACAAGTGGGTCTAGCCTGGCTCCAACTGGGTGGTACTCTCTCTCCTGCCTCTCCCCACACGTATGCAGGACAGTGGGGGGCTGGCCAGGGAGAGAAGCCCAGGTGGTCAGGGTACCTCCACATGCCCAGAGCCTGCCGGGCATGAGGCCTGGGCATTGCTGTGTTGTGGGAGTGGGTGGGCTCAGGAGCACTGGGAGCGCACCCCCACCTGGAGCACAGACAGGGGCCTCTCTTCCCAGCCTGGGGGTCACGGGTACCCTGTGGGCCCACTGTGTGTCAGGCTCTGGGCTCCTCCACAGTGCTAGCCTCTTGGGTGCCTGGGTCAGTAACTGCCCCAAGACAGGCCCAGCACAGTGGGGGGACACTCCCCGCCCCAAGAGGTCCTGGATGCCGAATGGGGTCTGGGCCAGGAGTGGGGAAAGGCCCATCTTGGCCCGCCTCCGGTGTGCAGTGGAGGTGGGGGAGCCCTGGGCTTGCAGGGGGCCCCGCTGGGTGTGGGACTGGGTGCCACGGAAGGCTGGGGTCCCCTTTTTTCATGGTTTCATTGACATTGGAGGTGTCCCACCCCCCAGCACGCATGTGTGTTCACACACATACGTGCACATACATGCACACACTGGCAGCTCCATCCCAGGGCTCCCCCTCTTCCACGCTGCTACCAATCATTGGGGATCCCTGGGAAAATCATCCCTAACCCAGGTCTCATTTTCTCTTGGCAAGGAGCAGGCTTAGCTGGGGGGAGGGGTCGTCACAGGGGGCTTTGGTGAACAGTGACCCTAAATCAATATCGTTGCTGTGGCTGGCGGCATCTCGGGGCGTCTGACCAGCTTACGCCAATCCGGTTCTGGTTGTTTTTTTTTACCATCTCGTTCATTGTCCCTTCATGAAAGGGGAACTTGCCCGTCCATGGGTGGTGGGTCCTTACCGGTGACTGGGCATGGCCCCGGTGCAGGGGTCAGGCGTGACCTGTCGTGGGCCTGTGTCTCACAGGAAGGGGTTTGGGTAGATGTTGCCCTTGACCCACACTGTTCTTTGTCCAGTTTGACCGCAGACAACCATGGGTGGGGCTGTGGTCCCGTGTGGCTTCTCTGGAAGCCTGGGGAGGCACTTGTAGCATTTGGTCAGCAAGGTTTTGGGATGTTTGTCACTCTTTGCAATGATGAAACTTGGGACACCAGGCTCTGGCAGAGTGGGGGTTGGGGGCTTCCTGTGCCAGTGTGTCGGAAGAGGTCTGAGCTGTGAATCCATCCCATTGTTAAGCAGGGCCCTGCCCTGGGAGCGCAGCCGATTACACCTGGCTAAGGTCATCTCCTTGGGTGGGGGGCGGCCCCTCAGCCTCCATTCCCTCACCAGCTCGCATCTCTGGGTGCCTTCAGAAATGTTCTCATTCCAGCCCCCTGCCTTTTGTGAGTCTTCTTCCCTAGAATCTTCCTGGGGGTCAGGACGGACTATAGAGGACTTTGCAGAGTGAGACAGGAAGCCAGGTGGGGAGATGGGGAGGCAGGGAGGAGGCTGGGGCACTGACACCACCCCAGGGGAGAGGAGGAGGCAGGGCGGGGTCTGGCTGAGCCACCCTGAAGGCCAGAAAGTATATGCGTCCCTGACCCTTCAGTGAACTGATCTCCAGGTCTGCCCGGGTCATCTCTGGACAGGATGCGCCTGCTCCCTCTCTGGGGGTCCCCAGGCCTAGAACCCTCTAGCTCTGCTCCAGGCTGACCTATCTGGCTTCCTATAGGTCCTGGCAAAAATCCTGCCTCCTCCAGGAAGCCCTCCCTACCCCCTCTGGGTTCCCTCCAGCTGGCACCTTGTCTGTAGTTTGTGGATTTGTTGGCCTGTTGTCTAGAGGGCAAGGCCAAGCACACAGTAGGCACTTTGCCCTTCCTCACCTGCCTCTGTGTATCTGCAGGGCTGAGGTGGCTGCCCTGGCCAGGCTTGGTGGGTAGGTCATTGGGGTGGGGGTGGGGGTGGAGCAGTAGAGGCTGGAGGTCAGGGTGATGGCGGCAGAGGCTGGAGACTGGGAGATGGCAGAAGCTGGAGGCTGGAGGCCTGGGGGGGTGCGGACAGAGGCTGGAGGCTGGGAGATGGCAGAAGCTGGAGGCTGGAGGCCAGGGGGAGTGCAGGCAGAGGCTGGAGACTGGGAGACGGCAGAAGCTGGAGGCTGGAGGCCAGGAGGGGTGGTGGCAGAGGCTGGAGACTGGAGGCCCCGGGGGTTGGGGGGGGCTGGGGCTGCCATGAAGGTGTGGGCTGCGAGGGAAGTAGGAGGGGAGGGAGTTTTGCTTCTCAAAGGACGGGGAACAGAAAGGACAGGGTCTGATAACCTTTAGGCTTCCCAGAAGCTGGTGTTTTCCTGGCCCTTCTGGGAAGATTAGCAGCTTGGTGTCCCTTGGGGGAGGGGCCGCCCAGGCCGGCCTCCCCTGGGAGCATTCGGGCCCAGGCCTCTACCTGCTCTGGGTCCCTTTGCATCTTGGCGATTGGTCTTTGGGGACTTGGGGGATGGGGGGTGGCGCCGCCCCATGTCCACAGCCTCCCCCCGCCCTGCTGCTGGTCCTGGTCTGGAGCCTCCCCCCTCTCTTGGGAATGCCTGGGACATTCAGGTGCTGCCCTGTGGATGCTTGGACGCTCCCCTGGAGAGCAGCGAAGACCTTGGGGGACTGCCCGGCAGCACCCTCATGAACAGGTCTGGAGGCCCCACTGGAGTTGGGAGGGGGTCGAGGGCACACTGGAGGCAGGGAGGACTCAAGGGCTGTTGGTGGGGGAGGCTTGTCTCAAATCGCTGGAAGGGAAGCGCCCCAGAGAGCAGAGCTGGTGCCAGGTGGCACTGGGAGGCTGGAGGCAGGGAGGATTTGCCCAAGACAACAGCCAGGACCAGACAGCCTGGGGTGGGGGGGCCTTCAAACTCTGAGATCCTGGGCTCATGAAGGACCTCTGGGCTCAGAATAGGAGAGTAAGGTACGATGCAGAGGTCCCCTGCCTGTCCTATTTACAGACAGGGAAACTGAGGCCGGGGGTGGGGCACACCGCAGGTCATACCTGTGTAGTCATTTCAGTCGTGTTCGACTCCCGACCCCTGTCTGGGGTGTTCCTGGCAGATACCGGAGCGGTTTGCCTGAAGCATACAGGGTAGAGTGACCTCTCCAGGGTCTCACAGCTAAGGGTCTGAGGCTGCATTTGGACTCTGGTCCAGCCCATTCCGAGCCCAGCGCTCTGCACATCCAGCCTGTCTATGAGGATTGTTGGTTTTCCCAGTACCCCTTCACAGTTACGGGGTGAGGCCCGAGGGCCCTGAGGCACCCACCTCCCCACCTTCCTTGGATACCTTGGTCCCTGTGGAGTTTGGGATGGAGGCTTTCTGTTTGGTCCCAGACTGGCCGGCATCGGGGAAACCAAGGGAGGGAAGGAAAGACACAAGGAGGGCCTTGATGCTCTTGTCCTTCCTGTTGTCCCCCAGGACGAGGGGCTGTCCTCGTTGGCGGTGCCCTTGTCCTTCCGGTCAGCCTGGGCCAGTGGGGGTGTGCGGAGGTGCCCGCAAGCCTTGTTTGTTTGGTTGGTTTTTATTTATTTCTTTGTTTATTTAAGCTTTGTGGTGGTCCGACTTCTCTTCCTCCCTCCCTTCCCACCCCCACCCAAAGAACTCAAGCAGTTTGACATAAACATACACAGGTAGTCGTGGAAAACAGCTCTACATTAGCCGGGTTGTGAGAGAAAACAGATCAAAACAAAACCTCAGACTAAGGAATTGTCAAAAAGAGAGAAGTGTTTCAGCCTGTTTTCAGATGCCATCAGTTCTTCTCTGTAGATGCACTGCCATTTTGCTGAGTCCTTCAGAGTTCTGTTGGATCATTGCCCTGCCGGAAATACCCACGTGCTTCCCAGCAGCTCATCTCCCGCTGTTGCTGTTATTTTGTATGTGGTACATTTCTCTCTGCCCCAGTTCATGTGGGTCTTTCCAGGTTTTTCTGCTCGTACCCTGACCATCATGACCTGCATATAGTACCTTAAGCTTGACAAAGAATTTTCTTCATAATCAAAGTAGGTACCGTTTGACATTATAGTCAATTATCATAACTATTTTCCTCCCTCCCGTTCCCTTCCAATGATATTTACTCTGTTGTCTATCTTATTTTGCCCTAATCCTCCTCAAGTGTTTTGCTACTGACTGCCCCCTCCCCCGCTCTACCCTCCCTTCATTCCCCCTTCCCTCCTTCCCCTCTCCTCCTCCTTTCCTGTAGGGTTAAATAGATGACTCCTCCCAATTGGGGGGTGTTATTCCCTCCTTGAATCCACTGTTTTCTAGATTTTTCTTCCTCAACTCTCCCTGTGAACTTAAGCAGCTTATATGTCGTACATGTGCTGTTATGCAGAACATCTTCACCTTCCTCAAAAGTGTTTTGCTTTTTACAGCTCCCTCCCCCAAACTTCCCTCCTTCCCCTCTTCTCTCCCCCCATCTTCTTCCCCTCCCACTTTTCCTCAGGGCAAAAGTATATGACTATCCCTGCTTGAGTATGGGTGTCATTCCCTCAGAGCCAATTCTGATGATGGTGAGGTTCACTCACTCCCCCACTCCTTCCCCCTCTTCCCCTCCCTTCCATAAGCTTTTTTCTTGTTTCCTTCATGTGAGCTTCCTCTCCCCTTCTCCCTCCCCCAGTCTATTCCTCCTATCCCTCAACCCTATTTTTTTTTTAATTTAAAAAAATTTTTTTTTTAGTGAGGTAATTGGGGTTAAGTGACTTGCCCAGGGTCACACAGCTAGTAAGCGTTAAGTGTCTGAGACCGGATTTGAACTTAAGTACTCTTGAGTCCAGGGCCAGTGCTCTATCCACTGTGCCACCTAGCTGCCCCCCCCCAACCCTATTAGCTTTGTGGCACGGTAGACAAAGCACCAGCCCTGGACCCAGGAGGCCCAGATCCAGCCCCAGACACGAGACAACCCACCCTGTTTGCCCCACAAAGAACAAGGATACACAAAAAATAAATGTTTTACAAATACCATCCCTTCATATTCAGTTCAGACCTGTGTCCCCTGTGAATTCCTTACTGGAAAAGTTCTTAGGAGTTGGAAGTATTATTTTCTCGTGTATGACCGTAAACAGCCTAACCTTTTAATGTCCCTCGTGGTTTCTTTTCCCTGTTTACCTTTTTATGCTTCTCCAGGGTCTTGTCCTTGAAAGTCTAATTTTCTATTCAGTTCAGGTCTTTTCATCACAAATGCCTGAAAGTCCTCTTTTTCATTGAAGTCCCATTTTTTCCTCTGAAAGAGTATACTCAGCTTTGCTGGGTACGTGATTTTTGGCTGAAGTCCCAGTTCCTTTGCCCTCTGGAGTATCATATTCCATGTCCTCCCGTCCTTTAATGTAAAAGCTGCTAGATCTCGCTTTATCCTTATTGGAGCTCCACAGTATTTAAATTCCTTTTTTCTAGCTGCTTGCAATATTTTCTCCTTGACCTGGGAGTTCTGGAATTTGGCTATAATATTCCTGGAGGTTTTCCTTTTGGGTTCTCTTTCAGGAGGTGATCGGTGGATTCTTTTAATTTCTATTTTAGCTTCTGCTTCTAGCATATGAGGGCAATTTTCCCTCACAATCTCTTGGAGGATGGTGTCTAACCTCATGTTTTGGTCCTGGTTTTCAGGTAGTCCAGTGATTTTCAAATTATCTCTCAAATTCTAGGTCAGCTCTTTTTCCAAGGAGATATTTCACACTGCCCTCTATTTTTTCATTCAGTTGGATTTGCTTTACTGTGTCTTGGTTTCTCATAAGGTCACTAGCTTCCATGGCCTGCGACCAGTTCCTATTTTTCTTGGAAGCTTTGGATGTAGGGGCCCTGTGGTTGATTTCCTTTTCTGAGGGTGCCCCTTGATCTTCCTTGTTGCTGAAGAAACTTTCTATGGTTCTGAACTTTGCTTGCTCATCTTTGACTTGACTTTTAGTTGGGGGGGGGGCGGCGGCGCGCGCTGCTTCTTGGCTGCGCTATTGTCCTCCTTCAGAGGGTCCCAGGTGTTTTGGTTTGAGGGAGGCAGGAGGGGAGGTTTTTCTCTCGTGGCCTGTTCTCTGGTCCGAAGATAACCTCAAGCCAACTTGCTAGTTGACCAGCCAGCAGAGGCTGTGGGGGTTTTTAGCCTGCACCCCTCCCCCACGTGGGCCGCCTGCCCTCAGGATTTCTTCCTGGTTCCTGGCTGGGGTGGGACGGCCGAATTCCTCCCTAGGTCCTGCTGACAGGCCTGCACTTTACCCTCGGCCAGCCCTCTCACCCAGCCACAAGCTCTGTCCAAAAGATGCTGGTGCTGCAGCTGATTCGGAGGCTCGGGGGTTAAGTTCTTCTAGTGCAGTGTGCCTGGGGTCTCTGTTGGCGATCGAAGGGTTGGACTTTACTTGAAGCCTAGCACGGCCCCCTTTAATCTATCTATAGCTGGAAAATAATCTCAGCCTGTATTTTTGTGGGTTTTTCTGATCCAGGGGGTCTTCTATTGCTGTTTTGGGGGTAGTTGTATCAGGAGCTCTGTGCATTTAATGTCTTTCCTCTGCCATCTTGGCTCCACCCCCTCAGTGCCCTGAAGTCTTACAGAGGCCCATCCCTTCTCCTGGGGTCAGACCATTGGGCCTCCCAGCACTGCCTTGTCTTGCCCTGTCTGGGCACACGCTATGGGCTGATACTCCCAAAGGTCTGTTAGCAGAGCCAGGGGCTTGGTCCTGGGTTCAAAACCTGCCTCTGGTTATGCTTGCTGCCTGTGTGGTCTTAGGGCAGACAAAAGTTCCCTCAGGACCCGGCGGTGTGTTCTTTTTCTTTCTATCCCTCCTGCTTAGTCCAGTTGGTGCCCGCCATAGTTGTCGTTTGATGAGGGGTCCTCGGTGTGGACAGATCTCTCTGTGCTGATGATGTTGTTGGGCTTGAGACCGGCTCCTTGCTGGGGGTCAGCCACCTGCCTGTAGTCGTGAGTGATGAGAGGTGCACATGGAGAGAGCGAGTCTTGGGGTGAGCCCTGGGGCTGTCACACTGCTCCTGGCTCTGACCTGAGGTTTGGAAATGGATCCTGCCTCTGCGTCTCCTCCATCCTGAGCCCAGTTACTGGGGGGGGGGGGGGGGCTGCCAAGCTAAGCCTCATCCTGTCAGCTCGTGGCCAGTTCTGCCCAACAAAGCACTTCTCCCCACTTGTCGTTGAGATGACCTGAGCCTGGAGCCAGCCTGGCATATAGTTGGCGCTACCTTAATGCTGGCTGCTGCTCATTGTTACTGTTGATTCCCGTTATTACTGGGCTGCTGGGGTGTGCCCAGAGGGACTCAGGCCCAGGTGTCTGCAAGGGACCTGAGGAGAAGGGAGTGGGTGGACGGAGAAGCCAAGGTTGAGGCCCTGACTTGGGGACCCTGCAGCCTGGGAGCCAGGCTGCCCGTGGGAGGGGGGGTGAGCTAACCCAGCTTCCTTTGGTGTTATCCTGTAGGGTCTAGATAAGGCCGAGTCTCCGGGGAGACCCTTCTGGAAAGAGTCAAGATGGGGGGGGGGGGGCCGTAACCGGAGTGCTCAGCGGGGTCTGGGGGGGTGGCCTGCAGCCCAGAGGCGGGGCACAGATTTGACTTTTCCCCCTCCCCAGGTAACCGATGATGAGCGCCCAGCTGTTCTCCCAGAGTCTGACTTCTGCCAACATCCTGCCGTGTTCCCCACAACAGCCTCGAGGATGCCACCCGCATGGGTGGGCATCGGGGAGGGCTTCTGTCTGACTGCAGGAAAGGGAAGTGAGGGAGCCCTGGCCCCGAGAAGACACCGACTGGCGGCCCAGGAGAGCCGCCCTCACGCTCGGAATGTATTTATTCTTCCTGATTAAACTACCACGTTAGCTTAGATCCTCGGGCCGAGAAGGTGCCCGGCCCAACGAGTTGCTGCTGCTGCTTTGAAGACCCCCCTGCCCCTCTGCCTTGGCGCCTCCTGGCCCACAGAGTGGGCATCAGAGCCCATGCCCCAGCTGCTGCCCCACCCCCGCATGATCAGGTCTTCCACTCCCGCCCCAGCCCCCGCCTGCCCCTCCCCGCTGGGCGCCGAGGCGGCCTGGAGCTCAGCCAAGCAGAGTGGACAGATGGGGGTTGGGCTTTTTCCTCCTTTTGTCACTTTAAAGACCAAAAACGTGTGCGTGGAGCCCGTCGGCACCCACTGGTTTAACTGTACAAAGATCCCAAATAAATCTGTGCATCAGTCCACCAGTCGCAGCCCTGGGCTCCCTCTGTGTGTGTGTTTGGGGGGGGGGGGGCACGGAATCCCTGCCTTGGACCAGCCCGTGTTCCCCAGTGAACCGTGTGAGGCTTCCTGGGGGTGCAGAGCTTCCCATCTGAGCCATGGGTGTGAATTCTGGCTCCTCCCTGAGGAACCTTGGGCAAGCTGGAAGGTGCCTGGGAGGCCCGTCCCCATTGTAGAGATGAGAACGCTGAGGCCAGTGACATGGAGTCTGATCTGGGAGGCTCTGGCCTCTCCCCATTGGGCAGAAGGGCCCTTTCCAGATGGGATGGTGGGGCCAGCTGAGGCCCTATCCCGCCACAGCTCCCTCCCTCCTGGGACAGCCTCTGAGCCCCCAAGGGGCAAGGGGGCACCTTGAGTGGGGGGAGGGAGCATGTAAGAGCAAGCACCTGCCCTCTGGGGCTTATGGAGATACCTGGGCAGTATCAGTTTGCTAATCACTGGGGAAATCCCAGAGGGCTTCCTGGAGGAGAGGACACCAGAGCTGAATCTCCAAGGGGAAATGCCGGAGCTTCAAGTCAACCCACCACATTTATCTGGCACCTGCTGGGTTCAAGTCGCCGTGCTGGGCACAAAGGGGATGGGTGGGGTGGGTGGGGCTAGGAGAGGGGCCACCTGGGGAGGGGCCAGGAGCTGGAGAAGAGCATGATTATGGGGAGGGGGCCAGACAGCAGAGCCCCTTCCCCAGGGCCCCAACTGGACCGTGTCGGGGTGACAGCTGGGAAAGCAGAGAGGTCTAGGGCCAGGATGTGGGTGAGGGGGGCATTGGCACAGGGAGACAGGGCAGGGGCCTGTGGGGTCATAGGATGATGGCAAGAGGCAGCAGGGCAGGTGTGGGTGGGCAAGTGCATCATCTCTGCCTCGGTTTCCCCTTCTGTAAAAGTGGGCAGTTAAACCCTGTGGGCTTAGGTCTAAGCACCCTTGTTGTGGGCAGGTGAGGCTGGAGGAGTGACCTGTGAGAATTGGGAGGCCCAGGGGGGAGGCAGACCTGGAGCAGCAGGCCCTCGGATGGGCCAGGAGTTGACCTAGGAAAGGAGGGAGCCGATCAGGCCCTGAGAGTGAGTCTGTGGGTGAGGGCGGGAGTGGACCCAGGCCCGTGCAGCAGTGAGTGGGGCAGGCCTGTTCTGGGGGCCACCGACAGAGGAGCAGCGTCTACACTTGTGGTCATCCCCTGCCCAGGAAACCAGCCAGGCGGCCCCGGTGGAGTCCAGGCCTCGTCTCTGGGGGGGAGCAGCCCCGGGCTGACTGGGGCCTCTGGCGGGGATCACGGTCAGGGGATCTGCCAACAAGCATTCCATTACCGGCCCGGAGATGTGGCCCTGGCACCGAGGGGAGTGGCTTGTCGGGTACTGTGCCTGGCGCTGGGGATACCCCTGGCTCCCAAGCACGGGTGAGTGTGTGTCCTTGGGCATCTGTGTGGGCAGGGAGGAAGCCATGTGCAGAGGACTGGAAATGGCCCCACGGGTCCCTCAGCTGAGGCTGGGGCCAGGCTCTGGGTTCTAGTCCTGGCCCTGCCGCCAGCCCCCGGGGCTGTGCCCCACCGTCTCTCGGCCCCTTCTGACTTGACTCATTCATTCATTTGTTCGTTTAAACGCGCTGCAGACACCTCGGCCTGCCCCTTCGGGGTTGGCA
Source organism: Dromiciops gliroides (assembly GCF_019393635.1). NCBI lineage: Eukaryota > Metazoa > Chordata > Mammalia > Microbiotheria > Microbiotheriidae > Dromiciops > Dromiciops gliroides. The sequence goes on along the minus strand of NC_057862.1, from coordinate 1,708,596 downwards.
TCGTGGGAGCTGATCTGGAGGGGTCTGGGGGAGGGGGATCACTGGGCTCCCAGAGGGGCCGATAGGCTCCTAATGGGGTCGGGGTCAGGAGCTCTAGGAAGACGTTGGGCGGAAGTGGCCAAGGCAAGCCTTGGGGAGGCAGATCCCTGAGGATGTGGAGGTCACAAGGGCTACTCCCCTTTTACAGACCAGGTGGTGCCCCCTAGAAGAGGTGGGAACCGGTGGACAAAGCCTTGCCAGCCTGGGGCCCTTTCCTCCGGAGGCTGGACTGCTCCTTGTTGAAGCCTCCCTTGGAGGAGCCCCTGGGGCCAGGCAGGCCCCAGCTTCCTCCCCGGGCTGCTCGTGTGTCTGTGGGGATGCTGGGGAGCCCTTGGGGAGATCTGGGTAATGTGCCCTTTAAATGCGCTTCTCTGGGGCTGAGCCCAGGTCCTGCCCAGCTGCATATGGTCTAGGGAGGGGGGAAGGGGCAGCAGCTATGGTCCTGTTGAGCCCTGCACGACCCACCTGATGATAACTCAGAAGTTTTCTCCAAACTAAAGGACAGACACACCCAAGAAGTAGGGAGAGAACTCCATGAGGTGTGGGACCACCACGGTTCCCCACTCAAGCCTTTACCATCCCACCTATCCTCTATAAAATCCTCGTTCCTAGGAAGGTTAGGGAAGGTCAAAGTTCTAAACTTTCCTCCAGTACTTGCTTTTTGTTCTTTTTTTCTGTGGCAATGAGGGTTAAGTGACTTGCCCAGGGTCACACAGCTAGTAAGTGTCAAGTGTCTGAGGTTGGATTTGAACTCAGGTCCTCCTGAATCCAGGGCCAGTGTTTTATCCGCTGGGCCACCTAGCTGCCCCATGGGGAGTGTACTTTACAGAGGCGTACCTAAGGACCCCCAGCACCTATTTTCCCTGTGACACCCCCTTGAGGTCTCCCCCAGCCTCCCTCTCCTCTCCAGCCCATCCCTGCCCAGGGCCAAAGGGACATTCTCCCACCCCCTCTTTCCTCAAGACAGATTTGAGCTCAGAAACACCCCACCCCCAACCTGGGCCCCACCTCACTTTCAGTCTTGCTTCAGGTGGCTTTCCTGCCCGGGCTTCTCACTCCAATCAGACTTGCCTGTTGGCTGCCCCAACCCCTGCCCAGGGCCTGGCCCCCTCCCTCTAGAAGGACAGTGTGAGCTCCTTGGAGGCAGGCTCCAGGCCTGTTCCCTAGCCCCCTGCCCTGCAGCTGGCCCCTGGGAGGTCAGAGGCTACCCTGGGTGGCCTGAGCAGGAGCTCAGGGTGGTGAGAGGCAAGAAGGAAGGACCTTTAATGTTGATATGGGTGCTCTGGTTAATCATGACAGGCTCTGAAGGGGCCCCCAAGAAAAGTACTAGAGAGGGGCCCCACCCCAGGAGGGGAGGAGCTGCCCCATGGCTGGGGGTGGGAGACAGGGTCGGCAGAAGGAGGGCAGGGGACAGCGTGAGGGGAAATGTGCAGGCGGGACATGCCAGGAGGCCCATGAGGGACGGAAGCCTGGCCTCAGGTGGCGCTCTCACTGCCCACTGCTGAATTGCTTTGGGCTTGGAAGGCCTCTGGAGGTCCCCACTGTGGGCTGCATTTCTCCTATAGGTGGTAGCAGAGACCTTAAAGATCCTCTCATTTGATAGATGAAGAAACTACAGCTTTAAGAGTCCAAGACTCTTGGACCCAGTCACCCAGTCAGTCAGTGGCAGGATTTGAATCGAAGTCCTCGGCCTCCCAAAGGACAACAGTTGCCCTGGGAGGTGGTGAGCGTCCCGTCTCCGGAGGTCTTCAAGGACAGACTAGATGACCCCTTGTCAGGCATGTTGTTGTGGGGTCCTTGTTCCCCTGTGGGTAGGCCAGCGTGGTCCTCTCTGGTTCAGAGATGCTAAGATTCTGGGACTCTGATTGGACCACCCTACCTTCCCCTGATACAGGGCCTTCCCCGGGACCTGCCTCCTCTTGGCCGTGGGCAGCCATGCCCCAGAGGAGGGAGGGAGGAGGGAGCAGGGATGGACAGCTCCATTTTGCATTTCAGACACTGAGGCACAGAGGGGAATGTCACTGCAGCCTTCCCAAGCAGGAGCAGATGACTCCACCGCCTCCCCGCAGGTTGGCGCCCCCTTAGCGCACAGCCTCCATCCATGAAATCCCCTCCAGTCTGTCCTCTGTCCCTGGACCAGTGCTGAATGGACAGCACTGTGGGAAGGAAGGGCCAGACTGTCAGCGAGCCTGCCACGTGTCCTGTCCCAGGGCTGGCTGGTGGGGACGTGTCAGGGGCCAGCCTCCCACCGTCTCTGCTCGACCAGGGCTGGGGCCGCACTTCTGGGGAGCCTGCGTGCTCCTGGGCGAGTGCACCTTCACCCCTGGCTCCGGGTTCCTGTCTGAACCCCAGCGTCGGGCCTTAAAGGAGCCTCATCCTTGGTCCCAACCCATCCTCTGACACCGGCCCCTGCTCGGTCTCATCTGGGACCCTGGCTCCAGGCTAGCCTGCCTAGGACCGGGCTTCAGACGCATCCGAGCGGTCCACAGCCACGGGCGACAAGGGCGAGAACTGCTTATAATTAGAGAAGAGTCCTTAAGGCAAAGATGACAAAGCAGGGCTGGGGGCCAGCCCTTCCTCTAATGTGACCATGTGGCGTCTCCACCTTTTGCACTAGCCCTGAGCCCGAGGACACCAAAGAGGACAAGGACCCAGGGGTACAAAAAGACTGGAGTCTGAGAAACACTCCCTGGGGAGCGAAGGGGATGCGATGGAGCCAGGAGAGCCGACGGACACTGGGAAATTTGTGTGGAAACACCCACCCCACCGCCCTCCCCCCCACCCGCTGCCACCAAAATGCAGGAAAGGGACCGAGCATTCATTAAGTGTCTGTTTGGGGTTAGGGTTAGAGCCAGTGGTGAGTGTGGGGTGTGGGGAACTGTGTGACTGAGTGTGGGTGATTGTGTGACTGTGACTGAGTGTGGGGTGTGACTGTGTGACTGAGTGTGGGTGATTGTGTGACTGTGTGGTTGTGTGACTGTGAGTGTGGGGTATGGGTCATTGTGTGACTGTGTGACACTCTCAGGAGGCCCTGGCTCCAGGAGACCAGCAGAGCACACACATGCACATGGGCAGGGCATCCATTACTGCTTTCCCAGTCACTTAGTTAGCAAGAGTCCATGTAGGGTGCAGGCCTGTGTCCCCAGCTCTGAGGTTCTGCCCCCTTCTACCTTCTTCTACGGCTCCACCTCTCAGGAGAGATCCATGGGCTTTGTTACAATCAGGAGAGTCAGAGCCACCAGCTCCCATGAGGTCTGTCTCAGAGCCCCCTTTCCCAGTCCCTTGGAAGTTTCCAGCAATGCTTGGATGGGGGGCTCTTGATCTGCAAATGAGAGGGACTGCGCTAGGGGGCTGCCTGCCTGTTTTAATGAAAAACTGTCAATATCAGCGACTCTGTCCTATCTGTTAGACCCATACCGTCATTGGGGAAGGCCCCTCCTAAACCATGAGGCCTTGGCTCCCCCATCTTCCATCCCTGCCCCTACCCTCCAGGCCTCCATCCCTGCCACTCCCAAACCATGAACCCCTGGTTCCCCCATCCCTGCTCCTCCACCCCCTGCCTCCCTCCCCCAGCCTCCTTCCCCCACCCCACCCCTGCTCCTCCCCCAAGACTCCCTCCCCCCCCCCAGGTCAGCTCCTCTCCCAGCAGGCCCATTAATTGTCAGCTGAGATGGTCTCCTTTTCCCACGCAGGATCCCAAGGATTAGCTCTCATCGGGTCTCCCGCCTGCACAGCTCTGGTGATCTTGGCGGCATTTTGGTTGGGAATCGCTGCCTGCGGCTCTTGGGGAAGCTTCAGTACGAGGGGGGGTTGATGGCAAACAAGCCCCCGAGGAGCTCGTGGATGGAGGGAAGAGATCTGAGAAGTGGCTGCATCCGCACGGCTCACTTGGCTCCTCTGGGAGACAAAAAGGCCGGAGCCCGGCAGCCTCCATGGAGCCTCGGAGACCGGCCCTGCAGCAGCCCCTAGCGCTGGCATTGTTCAGCCACCTCACGCCCTCAGGTCGTCCTTTCCCAGGCCTGGGCCCAGCACTAGGGAGCCTTCCAGAACCCCCTTCTTCTTCTTGTCTTTTGTTCTCAAGGAGGACTTGTACTGGATTGGATTGAAGTGAGGGAGGGCTGTGCAAGGTCAGGAGCCTCACTCTCTCCTCCGGAGCCATTTGGGTCCAGTGGTGAGATATACATCAGGAGGACTGGAGATGCCCTGGGATGTTTGAGGCAATGGGGTAAAGTGACTGGCCCAGGGTCACATGGCTAATAGGTGTCTGAGGGGAAATTTGAACTCAGGTTCTCATAACTCCAGGACCAATGCTTTATCTACTTGTCCACCTAGCTGCCCCTCAAAGGTCCCTAGAGTGGCCTTCAAGGCCCGAGGGTCACAACTGTGCGATGAGGACGCCCAGGGAAGACCCCTGCTGCCTGTGGCCAGGACACCTTTGGCCTGGGAGGGATGCTTGGTTTACTGTGCCCTGGGTAGGGGGGCTGGGTCTCTGGCTGGGCTTTCAGCAGGCCCTTCTTGGAGCAGGACAAAACCTTGGGATCAGCTCTGTTTGGCTCTCTGGGAGGGTCTGTCTGGGTCTTTGCAGATGCACATTCCTCCACATACCTCCAGGCAGAGGCAGGGACAAAGGGAAGGGAACAAGGACAGGCTATCCTAGGCAGCAGCTCAGGGGAGGGCATGGGGACCAGAAAGGAGAGGGCCCAGAGTCACTCCAGTTCTGTAGGTTGGATCACAAGCCACGCTTCCCCCACAGCACCACGGGAGAAGGCATGGAAGAAAGGACTCTGGTCTAGAGGAAACTCACAGGGAAATAGGTGTGGGCGTCCTTAGGTATTCCTCTGTAAATAATTATGCTATTTATTATAAGAATCTAAGTCATTTCCCAATTGAGAAATGGTCAAAGGATATGAACAGGCAGTTTTCTGATGAAGAAATCAAAGCTATCTATTGCCATATGAAAAAATGCTCTAAATCACTATTGATTAGAGAAATGCACATTTAAACAACTCTGAGGTACCACCTCACACCTATCAGATTGGCTAATATGACAAAAAAGGAAAATAATAAATGTTGGAGAAGCTGTGGAAAAATTGGAACACTAATGCATTGTTGGTGGAGCTGTGAACTGATCCAGCCATTCTGGAGAACAATTTAGAACTATGCCCAAAGGGCTATAAAGTTGTGCATATCCTTTGACTCAATGGTACCACTGCTAGGTCTGTATCCCAAAGAGATCATAGAGGAGGGAAAAGGACCCAGATGTACAAAAATATTTATAGCAGTTCTCTTTGTGGTGGCAAAGAATTGGAAATTGAGGGGATGCCCATCAACTGGGGAATGGCTGAACAAGTTGTGGTATATGAATGGAATGGAATACTATTGTGCTGTAAGAAACAATGAGCAGAGGGGCAGCTAGGTGGCGCAGTGGATAGAGCACTGACCCTGGATTCAGGAAGACCTGAGTTCAAAATCTGTCCTCAGACACTTAACAGTTACTAGCTGGGTGACTCTAGACAAGTCACTTAACCTCAATTGCCTCACCAAACAAATAACAAAAACAAAAACAATGAGCAGGCGAATTTCAGAAAAACCTAGGAGGACTTACATGAACTGATGCTGACTGAGAGGAGCAGAACCAGGAGAACATTGTACACGGTAACAGCAACATTGTGTGATGAACGATGGTGAATAGACATGACTCTTAGCAGTGCAATGATCCAAGACAATTTCAAAGAACTCATGATAGAAAATGTTCTCAACATCCAGAAAAAAGAACTGTGGATTATGAAAGCAGATTGAACCATACTGTCTCTACTTTTGGGCTAGTTTTTTTCCTTCTTTTTTGAGGTTTTTCCTTTGTGCTGTTTTTTCTCTCACAATATGACTAATGCAGAAATATGTTTAATGTGATTGTACATATATAACCCATATCAGTTTGCTTTCTGTCTTGGAGAGGGGGGAGGGAAAAATTGGAACTAAAAATCCTATGAGGATAAAGCACTGGCCCTGGATTCAGGAGGACCTGAGTTCAAATTCAACCTCAGACACTTGACACTAGCTGTGTGACCCTGGGCAAGTCACTTATCCCTCATTGCCCTGGGCAAAAAAAAAAATCCTATGAAAATAAATGTTGACAACTATTCTTACGTGTAGCTGGAAAATAATAAAATACTTTTATTAACAATAATAATAATAAATAAAAGTGCCGGGCAATTTTCCAAAGGCAACAAAAAATTTCTCTCTCTCTCTCTCTTTCTCTCTCTCTCTCTCGCTCTCTCTCTCTCTCTCTCTCTCTCGCTCTCTCGCTCTCTCTCTCTCTCGCTCTCTCTCGCTCTCTCTCTCTCTCTCTCTCTCTCTCTCTCTCTCGCTCTCGCTCTCTCTCGCTCTCTCTCTCTCTCTCTCTCTCTCTCTCGCTCTCTCGCTCTCTCTCGCTCTCTCTCTCTCTCTCTCTCTCTCTCGCTCTCTCGCTCTCTCGCTCTCGCTCTCTCTCGCTCTCTCTCTCTCTCTCTCTCTCTCTCTCGCTCTCTCTCGCTCTCTCTCTCTCTCTCTCTCGCTCTCTCTCGCTCTCTCTCTCTCTCTCTCTCTCTCTCTCTCTCTCGCTCTCTCGCTCTCTCGCTCTCGCTCTCTCTCGCTCTCTCTCTCTCTCTCTCTCTCGCTCTCTCTCGCTCTCTCTCGCTCTCTCTCTCTCTCTCTCGCTCTCTCTCGCTCTCTCTCTCTCTCTCTCTCTCTCTCTCTCTCTCTCGCTCTCGCTCTCGCTCTCGCTCTCTCGCGCCTGCTAAATGGCTTAGAGACATTCTCCCCCAAGAACAGAAGGAAGATGAAAACTTTTGTGGAGGACGACAATGGACAGTTCCCTTTGGGGAGGGGTGGGGAAAGCTTGACTGAGGGGCGGGGTCCTGACTTCTGGAGTTATGGGGCGTGGGGTGTGCTCAAGTAGTAGCTAGGCCTAACAGGCTTATCTCCCTTTACTTCTTAGGTGAGTCTGTCCTTTAGTTTGGCTTCTCAAGGAGAAAACCTCTGAGTGACCCCAGCCCCACATCGGAATCAAACCAGGCTTGAAGAAAAAGATTTGGGTTCAAATTCTGAGCTTGCTTGGCTTCAGGCAGCAGGCCAGCCACTTCTCTGGGGCCTACTTCCTCATCTGGAAAATGAGGCAGCCAAGACCTCCCTTGGGGGGGGGGGCCCATAGGAGGAGCTTTAAACCGGGATGCACTTGGGGCCAGTTGTACTACACAGCTCCCAGCTACTCCCCTTTTCCTGCATTAGCTCCTGCGTTCTTTCATTCATGCATGCATTCATTCACCAATGCATTCGTTCGTGCCTTCACTAATGCATGCATCCATCAAACAATGGATGATTGGATGGTCCCCTGGGTTTGGTTCCTGCTGCTCTCCTCCAGAGGCCTGGCCCTGGCCCCTCCAGGGCTGCTTGCTGGACTGACTGGAGAGGACACTGAGTGTTTCCTGCTTTTTTAGGCACCAGGCCTTGGAATCAGCCAGGGCTTGGAAGAAATCTTCCAGGCGAAAGAAAATTGTCTGTTTCTGGACAAACCTGTTCTGGCTGTGGTTGCCAGGCTCATGAGAAAGTCAACCTTTGGCCTCCCCTTCCCCCTTCTCCTCTTCCTCCTCCCCTTCCTCTCCCCCTCCCCTTCCCCTCCCTCTCCCCTCCCCCCTTCCCCCTTCTCCTCCCCTTCCCCCTTCTCCTCTTCCTCCTCCCCTTCCTCTCCCCCTCCCCTCCCCTCCCCCCTTCTCCTCTTCCTCCTCCCCTTCCTCTCCCCCTCCCCTTCCCCTCCCTCTCCCCTCCCCCCTTCCCCCTTCTCCTCCCCTTCCCCTCCCCTTCCCCCTTCTCCTCTTCCTCCTCCCCTTCCTCTCCCCCTCCCCTCCCCTCCCCCCTTCTCCTCTTCCTCCTCCCCTTCCTCTCCCCCTCCCCTTCCCCTCCTCCTCCTCCCCTTCCCCCTTCTCCTCTTCCTCCTCCCCTCCCCCCTTCTCCTCTTCCTCCTCCCCTTCCTCTCCCCCTCCCCTTCCCCTCCTCCTCCTTCCCTTCCCCCTTCTCCTCTTCCTCCTCCCCTTCCTCTCCCCCTCCCCTTCCCCTCCTCCTCCTCCCCTTCCCCCTTCTCCTCTTCCTCCTCCCCTTCCCCCTTCTCCTCTTCCTCCTCCCCTTCCTCTCCCCCTCCCCTTCCCCTCCTCCTCCTTCCCTTCCCCCTTCTCCTCTTCCTCCTCCCCTCCCTCTCCCCTCCCCCCTTCTCCTCTTCCTCCTCCCCTTCCTCTCCCCCTCCCCTTCCCCTCCTCCTCCTTCCCTTCCCCCTTCTCCTCTTCCTCCTCCCCTTCCTCTCCCCCTCCCCTTCCCCTCCCTCTCCCCTCCCCCCTTCTCCTCTTCCTCCTCCCCTTCCTCTCCCCCTCCCCTTCCCCTCCTCCTCCTTCCCTTCCCCCTTCTCCTCTTCCTCCTCCCCTTCCTCTCCCCCTCCCCTTCCCCTCCCTCTCCCCTCCCCCCTTCTCCTCTTCCTCCTCCCCTTCCTCTCCCCCTCCCCTTCCTTCTCCTCCCCTTCCCCTCCCCTTCCCCCTTCTCCTCTTCCTCCTCCCCTTCCTCTCCCCCTCCCCTTCCCCCTTCTCCTCTCCCCCTCCCCTTCCTCTCCCCCTCCCCTTCCCCTCCCTCTCCCCTCCCCCCTTCTCCTCTTCCTCCTCCCCTTCCTCTCCCCCTCCCCTTCCTTCTCCTCCCCTTCCCCTCCCCTTCCCCCTTCTCCTCTTCCTCCTCCCCTTCCTCTCCCCCTCCCCTTCCCCCTTCTCCTCTCCCCCTCCCCTTCCTCTCCCCCTCCCCTTCCCCTCCTCCTCCTTCCCTTCCCCCACCTCCTCTTCCTCCTCCTTTCCCTCCCCCTCCCCGTTTATTTTCCCTGTGTCCACTGTGCTCCATTTGGTCTGACCACAAAGAGCCTGTGGCTTCAGCTCTGGCTCTGGGCCCAGAGGAAGGCACTTTGGGGCCTGCTGGGAGGGAGGGAAGGATCTGCTTTTCCCTGCTGGGAACTGTCAACTTGCAAGCATTTGTTAAGCCCCAGGAGCTGAGCTGGACTCTGGGGTTCCTGAGACAGACACACACTGTGTCCTCAAGGAGTTTCTATTCCAACAGAGGAGAAGTCAATGAGGAGGGGACCCAGAGCCCCCCCTCCCCCCCAGGCCCCTGCGGCTGGGCTGGTGGTCGGGAGAGGCCTTCCCGGAGGAGGGGGCCTTCGGCAGAGTGGAGAAGGCTGTCTTAGGCCTCCTCAGATTGGATCAGCACAGGGAGAAGGACCACGGGGAATGGCAGCCGGACCCTGCCGCGGGGGTGTCTGGGGGCTCGCCTGGGCTCTCTCCGGGTGGGTCCAGCCAGAAGCCCCCAGAGCTTTCCAGAGCCACACACTGGCCCTCCCAGCCACTCAACTCTGCTGAGAAACGTCCTTCCTCTGGTGTCCAGTCTGTCCGATAATGAAGTCGCCTCGTTCCAGCCTCCTGCTGCCGCAGACAGGCCTGCAAGGGCCGGCACTGAGGACACCGAGGGCCGGCACCCAGACCTATAGGACATCTCCAACACAGGCTGAGTGAGCAGGCTCTAAGCCTCCTCTGGTTCCTGCAGAGGGCAGGAGGTGCCTTGCTCCTGTCTCAGAAGTCAGAGTCCCGGCAGCCCCTCCAGGCCGAAGATGCATCGACATCTGGGGGTTCTTCTGCCCCCCGGGCTGAGCAGTGCCTCAGAAGGGCAGGGGCAGCCCAGGGAAGATGATCTGGGCCACAGGGTTGGGGAACAGGACCAGGACCTGGGGCAAGGCGAAGTCCCCCCATCCCCCCCAGGGCCAACTAAGGGTGCTTCCTGGAGGGATGGCCTGGGGAACAGGTGCTGCTGCTCCCTAAGAAATGAGGCCGTGGGGACTTCGACAAGACACTATGGCAAGTCTGGTCCGGACGGATGCAGGGGCCAGCAGGTCCGGGGGACCTGCTTATCCGAGAGCCAGACACAACAGCCACCAGAGGCGGCTCCCACAGAGGCCCGGTGATGCTCTAAGGAAGGCCTTGGGTCCTGCGGAAGGGGAGCAGGAGGTGGGGCTGGAGCAGCTGCAGCCCCAGGCCCCCTCACACACCTTGGTCTGGGGGAACCATCTCAGGTGCGTGCTGCACCCCTGACCACTATCCCTTAAAGAGGAAGGAGTGGCTCTGCGCTATAGCTGCTATAGCGGGGCTTGACCCCCTTCCCCACACGTGCCCCCCCCCCAACACACATGATGCAGAGCAAACACGTTCATTTATCCAAATTGATAGCAAAACGGTCATTACAGAAAGTATAGGCGGGAGAATACAGGCCAGATAGCACAGAGTGAATGAGTCTCCCATTGGGAGAGAGAGAGAACTCAGCTAGAGAGGGAGGGAGGGAGGGAGGGTGATGGGGGAGGGAAAGAGAGGGAGGGGGAGAGGAAGACAGGGGGAGGGAGAGAGGGAGGGAGGGGAGGAGGAAGAGAGGGAGGAGGGAGAGAGGGAGGAGGGAGAGAGGGGGGAGGGAGAGAGTCTCCGATCTCACCAGAGGGGAAGTCCCTCCAACTTCGGGTAGTCAGCTGGGAAGCACACGCCTCACTCCTTCCCGTGGTCTTTCTCCATCTTCAGGGACCTGAAGGGAAAACAGTAACTGTGTCTCCCTCCCAGCCCTCTCAAGCCTCCACCAGCTGCACACCTTAGACAGGGCGAGCGCTGAGAGCCCCATGCAAATGGTTGTGTGGACCAAGGGTTACAGAGCGTTTGCAAAGCACTTTGTAATATTGTCCTCAGATTAGCCTTGAGAGGGAGGTGCTGTTCTTTTTTTATTTTTGTTTGTTTTTGTGAGGCAATTGGGGTTAAGTGACTTGCTCAGGGTCACACAGCTAGTAAGTGTGTAAAGTGTCTGAGGCCAGACTTGAACTCAGGTCCTCCTGAATCCAGGGCCGGTGCTCTATCCACTGCGACACCTAGATGCCAGGGAGGTGTTGTTCTGATCCTCAGATTACAAGTGACTTTCCAGGGTCACAAAGCAGTATCTGAGGCTGGATTTGAACTCAGCTCTTCCTGACTCCAGAGTCCCAGAATGGTGGTGCTGCATGGGAACCTGGGAGGAACGGCCCCTCTAGTCTCTGTACACACAAGCAGCACGAAGCCTGCGCAGGGCAGGATGCCTCTGCTTCCTTCCGAGCCCAGCTGGGAGTCAGGCCCCTGTGGAGAGAGCAGAGCTGGCTCTCATTAGCCACGGGCACCCCCAGTTCTTCTGTGATTCTCCACAGCATTGGGCAGGGCTCACACGGTGGAGAGAGAGCCAGCCCCCAGCCAGGCAGCCCTGGGCCCACGACCTGCCTCTGACCCCTCCTGGCTGGTGGCCTCTTTACTGCCCAGGGCCCTAGGGATGCTCATGTGCTACCAGGGAGCATCTGCTCACTGGGCATCCCCCCCTCCAGGGGCCTGTAGGGGATGGTGAGGGCTGGAAGCTGCCCACCAAGGCCAGAGCTGGGGGCTGCAGCTTTGGGGGCCCCACCAAGGACATGACTCCCGGGTGGCAAGGAAGGATGGGGGAGGTTCCTGAAAAGTCGATTGGGGCCCTGGACAGGGTGAGCTGGGGCGGGGCACAGCATGAGGTGGGGCTGCCTGCCCCCAGAGGCAGCCTTCTTTGGCACGCCCCAAAGATGCAGGGCCAGCCGAACTTTCTCAGCCTCACTAAATTGATTTGAAATGTTCCATCGAGTTGCATTTCCTGTATTGTCTCGGGTTGGCTGACTGGCCACCCTTGCTGACCAATACTGACCCACAATGATAATCTGGTTTAAAGGGAAACAAGCTTCATGCCCGTGTTTTTCTCTAAAAATAATCCTCAAAGAACTGGAGAAAGTGGTTTGGACAGAGAGCTAGGAAGATGTGGGTTTGAATCCTGCCTCAGACTCCGTATTTGTGACCCTAGACAAGTCACCTCATCAACCGCAGCCTTGGTTTCCCCAACCACAAAATGGGGATGATCCTAGCACCTTCCTCACAGGGTTGTTGTGAAGATCAAACCACATGAGACGGTATAGACAAAGGGCTTTGCACACCTGATAGTGCTGCCTCAAGGTTAGCTGTGATTATCACTAGTTACTATTGTTCCTGAATGGGACGGGCCAATCTGCTCCCCCAAGGCCCCACTCAGTGTTCCTGTTGATTTCTAGCCCCATGGGCCCCTTCCTGGCCACGGCGACTGCACTTGCTTCTGTTTGTGCAGCGCGTGTATTTAACAAATACTTTTTATTTACTCACTCTTCAAAGATGAGGTTGATTGGACCAGACCCCAAGGGCCCCTCCAACTCCGAGGCTCCAGGCTTTTTTTTTTTTGGTCCAATTTTACATATCTGAATTTTATTTACTGAACTTCATCCTGTTTAGAGCAAACTAAGTTTTTTTTTAATTAATAAAGTATTTTTTCCCGTTACATGTAAAGATAGTTCTCAACTTTTGTCTATACAAGCTTTCCAATTTCAGATTTTTCTCCCTCCCTCCCCCCTCCCCTAGACAGCAGGTAATCTGATATAGGTTTTATATATATATACATATATATACATAATAACATTAATCCTATTTCTGCATTAGTCATGTTATAAGAGAAGAATCAGAGCAATGATGAAAAACCTCAAAATAGAAAAAACAGCACCAAAACCAAAAGAAATAATATGGTTCATTCAGCATCTATACTCCACAGTTCTTTTTTTTTTTTTCCTGGATTTGGAGATCCTCTTCCATCACGAGTTCCCTGGAACTCTTCTGTGCCATTGCATTGGTGAGGAGAATATAGTCCATCACAGTAGATCAACACTCAATGTTGATGATACTGTGTACCATGTTCTTCTGGTTCTGCTCATCTCACTCATTATCAGCCTATGCAAGACCCTCCAGGTTCCTCTGAACTCCTCCTGCTCATCATTTCTTACAGCACAATAGTATTCCATTGTATTCATATACCACAACTTGTCCAGCCATTCCCCAATGGATGGGCACCCCCTCAACTTCCAATTCCTTGCCACCACGTAAAGAGCAGCTATAAATATTTTTGTACATGTGGGTCCCTTTCCCCTTTCCATGATTTTTTTGGGAAAAAGGCCCAAAAGTGGTATTGCTGGGTCAAAGGGTATGCACAGCTTTATCGCCCTTTGGGCATAATTCCAAATTCTCTCCGAGGCTCCAGGCTTTTAACTACCAGGTTGTAGCATCTACAGGGAATCTCCTTCCCCGGGACAAAAGCCCGGCCGACAACCCAAGGCCTGACTCGGTGGCCCTGGGCTGTCCTCGGCGGGGCGGCCCCGCCCTGCTGACTCTCACAGCCTGCTGGCAGAGGGTCAGGCAGGCCAGGATTCAGCCAGAGGACCCCCCCCCCCCAACCTGCCTTCTGGACAGATGCTGATCCGGCTCGGAGCCAGGGAGCAGTCCTCCTCTTCCTCAACCACCACAGACTGTATGTGGATCCTCCAGCTCAGGGAGCAAGGGCTTCTCTGGAGGGTCCCCAGGCTTTGAGGGGGCGCATCAGCCCAACACCGCGATAACCCTGTGGCTGGGCTATGGACACCCAGCTTCACCAGCAGCACTCCACAAGAGTCAGGAGTATTGGGTGGCCATTCCTTGACAGGGTGATGGGGACCTGGCAGGAGACCTCTGCCCTGGGTGATGGGGACCTGTCACTTAGCGATTGGAGAGGACCCCATGCTTCAAGGAGAGCTGCCCGCCCGTGTGTAGTCAGGCTCCCGCCGGGCTGGATCTGAGAAGATGGGTTTCCGGGGGGCCGCCCACACAGAGGGGCCATTGTGGGCAGCTTGCTGGAGAATCACCCACAGAACCAAGTTTGAGTGGTCAGCTGGCTCCCTGTGAGCTGAGCCCGAAGAGCATCTTTGAGAGGGGGTGGCCTGGCGACCCCCTCTGCCTGTGCAGGGAGGGCAGGGATACAATGGAGGGAGGCCCGAGCAGAGCGTAGGGATGCTGGAGGAAGATTCTATGAGGATTGCTCCCAAGAGCCGGGAGGGTTAGCCCAGAGGAGAGGGGCTAGGGGCTGACGCTGGAGGGGGAAGGGGCTGGGGGAAGCAGAGCTTCCTTGGCAGGGCCTGGAAGCCTTCCCCTTGTCCTGCTCAGCCCCAAAGGGCAGCACCCAGAGCCAGGGAAGGAAGAGCCACTTGCTGATGTTGAGTTGGTCCCCCAGGCTCTGCCTGGGCCTCTTGGGGGCTTCACTCAGATGCCCACTTGTCAGGGAGGGTCTTCGGGGGTCCTCTTGGTCCTCGGAGGTTCTGTGCTTCTGATATCTGCTAGGGGAGGATCATTGAACCTGCTTTCGTTCCTCAGACTCTGAAGATGGAAAAAGCTTGTCCTGAGTATTTGTCATCTTGGCACAGTGTGGCCGACCCTGGACAAGGAGCCCCATCCTCTCCCGAGAGTTTGACTTAGTTCCCGTTTGTTCGATGTGGGGGTTAGTTTTATCTACAAGAGCCTCATGAGGCAAAAAGGAAGCCTGCGGCACACTCAGAATAGTCCTTCCCGAGAAATGGAACCGATCTGAGCCCAAGGCTTGGGTGTCTCCTGGGGCTCCAAGAGGTAGTTACCAAGTCTGTTCTCACAAACTCTGAAAGTGCCGGGGTAGGGGGGCTATCACCCCCACTGTAGAGACGGGCAGCTGAGGTTCTGAGAGATCACAGCTGCAGGAATCTAGGCCTGGCAGGCAGGGACCGTGGAGCTCCGCAGGCCCACCCAGAGGCACAGCAACGTCTTTGCAGCCGAAGGCCTCTGTTCACTGATCTGCCGACATTGTGTTCCATAGAAATGGGTCTCAGACTGACAGAGCAGGACTGAGAGGTCAGAATCGCAAAGGACCCTGGGTGAATCGAGCTGCCCACCTGATGATCCAGTCTGATGGAACAGACAGAAGCCTGCTGCTTTTCACTTTCTTTCATTGTGTTTCTTTTAATCAAGTTTTCTTGTACAAAATGACTCCTGCTGGTCAAGTTTGACATAATCATACATGTAGAACCCATATCTGACTGTTTGTCACCTTGGGGAGGGCGAAAGGCATGAAAATTGGAAACCAAAACTATAAAGAAAAACGTTTATTACAAAAAAATAATGAAATTACAATGTAGCTTGAAAAAGGAACTGCGGTCAACCAGGCCAACCCCCCTTTGAACAGATGGTCTTATGGGGCCTTACGTTACAGACAGTGAAACTGAGACACCGCGAGAAGCCGCGATCGTCGCTCCAGAGCCGGGAGGGGTCTCCAGCCTTCCAGCCCATTTCTTTATCTTGTCAGAGCAAAACTTAGACTCCCTGTTTCCAGAGCTAAGGCCCAGTGGACCAGCTGCTCCCTGAGCAGTGAGCAGGACAACAATCCTCTGCCATCGCCCTCTGGATGATCTCACCCCGGAGCCAGTCCCACAATTCACCAGGTGTTCTCTGGTCAGAGACAAACAGTTCATCGCGCTTGTCCCATGCTTGCTGCCCCCTCATTGTCGGGGCTACAATTCACAGAGCAGTCACTGGTGTAAGTGTTGAAATCTCCCTACCTACCTCGGGTCCCCCGACCCTGGTGGGGCCCGGCACAGGTGTCTAGAACCCCTCCTTGCTTGCAAGCCCTTTTCCTCACTTAGAAAATAAACTTTCTCTGTAACTCCCGACACCTGTGTCTGGCCTAGTCTGTGTAGCTCTGGCCACACACAGGTTGGAGAACAGTTCTGGAAAAAGGTTGGTTGACAGTCTTTACAGAGACTCTGAGGTTCTGAAACGGGCCGGAGGCCACAAGTACTGAGTATCCCAGCCAGGGTTTGAGGCTGAGACCTCTCTCCACTGTCCCAGCTGGGCCAGGGGCCTAATCTGGACTGTAGCCTCCATTGTAACCAACCCTAGCTCCTGGCTGGGAAAGCCAAGTGTGACAAGTACTCTCCCCTCTGCCCGGCTGTGCCCCCACAACCCCTCTCTGCCCACTGGGCTCTGCTGGTCAGGGCAGAGCTGGGCCGTGTGGTCTTCACTCCCCTCACTCAATGCCACTTTTTTAAAAAATTTATTTTTGGTGAGGCAGTTGGGGTTAAGTGACTTGCTCAGGGTATCAAGCATCTGAGGCCAGATTTGAACTCAGGTCCTCCTGAATCCAGGACCGGTGCTTCATCCACTGTGTCCCCTAGCTGCCCCTTAACGCCACTTTTTAGGGAGGTACTAACAGGCCCTCCAAGTTGGCAGAGGGGTCCCGCTCAGAGTGGACTGTTTGCGGCCATTGCTTCCCCCCCCCCCCCGCCCCGGTGTTTCCCCTTGGGGACTTCAGGAGGCTGGAAGATGGGTCTGGCTGCCAGCAATCTGTCTTTTGTAGTCCTCACTGCATGAGCTGGAGAATGAGACACAAATCTTCACTGATGCCCAAAGGGCACCTGGGGAAAGCCGAGAGTCTCCCCTCAGTGGCACATGGCTGAGTCCCAGAATGCCAGAATCTCCACAGAATCCTGGGGCGGTGGAGAGGAGGCAGGGAGAGCTGGGGGACCTGACTGGCTGGGTACCAAGGGGCTCCTCCCAAAACTGTAAAAGAGTGTCATGGGGGGCATCCCGCAGCGGGGTGGCAGGAATGACGGGACCAAGAATTCCACAGGGAGGGAACGCAGGAGGGCAATGGACTCTGCCTTTGGGGAAGGAGGGCACACCCCAGGGAGGCTACAGAGCCCCAGGTCCCAAGCATTACCTCCTAAGCCAGGCCTCCAAGGAAGCTGACCCAGAAAGGAGAGCCAGTCGGGCCGTCTGCTTCGGGCCCATGCTGGGCACCGCTCTGGTCTATTCCTGGCCCCTTTCCAGCAAATGTGACTTGGAAGAGGCCTCAGTGGCCATCTTTTCCAGCCCTGACACGGGCCTCCATCGAGAAGACACTCAGCCTCTATTTGGAGACCTTCCGTGAGGGGGAGCCCCCACCCCACGCCCAGGGGCATGCCTTCTGTGTCTGGATAGCACTGGTCTACTGCCCAGCCCCCACAGTGACAATCTGGACTCCAAAAGACCTTTCCCGGCCAGAGCACTGGCAAGGACATCAGGGATGAGGGGCAAATGCAAAGTCTTATACCTGGGTTCAAGAAATCAACGCCCCAGCATCACGTCCACAAGACTGGGAGGTGTGGCTGGACAAGCTCTCTGAAACAGAATGCACAGGCTGACCCCGGGCGCAGCTGCCAGGGCTGGCAGTCCCTTTGTCCACTGCCCCCATCAGACCTCCCTGGGATCTGGGCAGCTCTGGGCACCATGGATCATCCGGGACAGTCCCGGGGCAAGCTCAACAACCAAGGGCCTTGAATCAGTGCTGGAGGCAGAAGCATCAGTTGGAGAGAAGACCAAGTCCATGAGTGCTGACCTGGAGAACTCGGAAGGCTGAGCAGGGCATGCTGGCCTCCTGAGAGGAGCAGAGGCTCCTCTCCCCCAGCCCAAGCCGCCTTTGTTCCCTCCACCCCTGGGTCTGGGCCCTGCAGGGGTCCTTCCTGCCTGCCCTCCCTCCCCCAGTCTCTTACCCTTTCTGCTCCCCAGCCTCCCTCCCTCTCCCTGCCTGCCCAGTCCTGTTTACAGCACCCACTACTTGGGCATTCCTGTGTACCAGCCCTGAATGCCAACTCCCACCCTTTCCACGGGGCCAGGGCCACCCAGGGCGAAGCCTACCCCTCCCCCCCCACTTCAGGGGCCTGTCCCCAGGCTCCTGGCACGGAGGGAGGGGCCAGACAGGCGCCTGGGCCTTTATCGGTGGGATCTGATGCTCTGTGTGGATCAGCAGGGAACCTTTCCAGGGCTTGAGTGATCGTAGGCCTCTCTGACTGAGACATACAAGGGACCTGGGTGGCAGAGAGGCCCCAGGGGCTGGGGCTCCTGCTGTCAGGGTCACCGGCTGGTGCTGGGCCGGGACTGCCAAGCCTCAGCTCCTTCCATCCTGGGATTTCTTTATGGGCTTAGCACAGAAACCAGAACCGTTTATGGCCTGTTAAAAACCAGAGCGCTTCAGAGGCTTTGGGGCTGGACCACCTTCTCCAACCCCCCCTCACAGGTGTGGAAGTGGAGGTTCAGAGAGTGAATGAATGAATGAGTGAATGAATGAGTGAGTGAATGAATGAGTGAATGAATGAATGAAAAGGCATTTACTTGCATAATTGTGCCAGGTGCTGAGCTAGGTGCTGGGGACACAAGAGCCACTCACTTCCGCTCAAGGGGACTGGGGGGGTGAATGTGGGGGGCAGCTTCTCCACAAGCACCCCGGCCTCCGGGGGCACTATGGAGAGAAGCTGGGGACAGAATGGATGATTTGGGGGAGGGGAGGGGAGAGCCCAAGTGACATCACACACACACACACACACACACACACACACACACACACACACACACACACACACTGTAACAAAAGGCTGGAATCAAGCCCCAAGTCCCAAGTGCCTCATTGTCCGTGTCTGCTGAGTGGCCTCTAGAGTCCAGTCAAGCAGTAACCATGTATTAAATACCTACTGCATGCCCCCAGCCTGCCCTCACAGAGTTCCCAGTCTCCGAGGCGAGGTTCTGCAAGATCCTGTTTCAGCAGCTTCTGGACAGGCCCTGCTGGAGGCGACTGACTTGGAAGGCATTAGAACTGAGGGTTCTGGGAGGCTGAGGGGGCAGTGCACATCCTCCTCAGTGCTTGAAGCTGGAGTCACCCGTGGGGTTCAGGGGAGGGGCCTCTACACCTAACCTGCCTGCTGGGTGTCTTGGACTGATGACCGGCTTCCCTTCGTCCTCCTCCAGCCTCTGGGGATGAGAATAAGACGCCTGGGTTGGTCCATGGTCCCGGACTCAGGGCTTGCTCCATTCTCCGTGTCTGTGTGTGGCCCTGCACCCTGGATGGTACCCCACCCCGACCTCTGTAGGATGGGCAGCCCCCTCGGCTCCCCAGGCCGGCCCTCCCCTCCTGCTCCCAGAAGGCTTCTCTGACTTAGTCTTGGAGCCCTTGAAGTTGGTCATTCTCCTTCTGGGGCTTTCCCGGGGCAGGGGGCAGGGACTACCCGAAGGCCACTGGTGGCTAGCAGGAGCCCCCTGGGCCCCCAGCCCAGCATGAGCCTGAACCTCCCCCTCCATCCTTTGGGTATCTGCAAGGGCCGTCGTCAGAGCAGCTGCCCAGGGCTCTGGTCTGAAGACCAAATTAAGTGTTAGAACTGGTGGGCTGGCCCTGGGCCCAGGGGAGGGTCAGGAGAGCAGCCCAGACAGGGAAGAAGAACGCTGGCCCGGTGTCCTCCTGAGCCAGATGGCCCTGCGGGAAGCCCCATCCAGGGGGGGAGCAGGCCAAGGGGGCTCCCGGTGTGAGAGACCCTCCACCTCCAGCCCTGGGGGCAATATCTCCTGCCTCCAGGTGCCCGCCATGTTTGCAGAGGGGAACGGGAGGCCTGAGGGACCTTAGCCTTCGCTCTCGGTGATTCTCAAGAGCAGAAGCTTGGCTCTTTGTCTGAGGACACACAGCAGGTTGTGACCAGGGCTTCAGGAGTCTGGGGGCTTCCCATCCCTGCCTCTCATTAGCTCCTTCTACAGAGACTGAGTCACCCGGGGAGGGGGCCAGTGCCGGCCCCTAGGACTCCAGGCAGGCCCTGGATCTGCCTGGGCGTGCTGCCCACCGTCTCCTGCCTGGCAAGGCCTCAAGCTGGCCCTTTCCCAAACAAGAGTCATTAGAAATGAACTCGGCCCCCAGCTGGCAGCGCAGACAAGAGGGAGGGCACCGGGCCCCTCAGCTCTCCTCTGTGGGCTCTGCCCACAATCCCCGTCCTGGCTAAAAGTCTCTGGGCCCTCTGGCCTCCAGACACAGTCCCGTGGGCCATGGGCAGCACCCACTGTGTGCCAGGCCCTGCCCTAAACTCTGGGGATGCCATGGAGCTCGTCCCTGCTCTCCAGGAGCCGGGGCGGGGGCGGGGGGGGGGCAGAGACTTGTTCCTTGGACCCTTGCCCGGCATACCTCGAGGCCTTCCCAGTTTGGTGGGAGGACCTACCTGAGCTTGACCCCCAGGGTCATGGCCTTCAAGGCCCCAGACAGCGACAAGGTCTTGGGGAAAGTGCCAGCGGACCCTTCCCACTTCCACAGGATGGAGGCCTAAGTCTAGCTTCGCTCTGGTGTCTGGGGTGGAGGCTGCTGGGAGCAGTCCTGGGTGGCCTCCGCCCTCATGGACTGGACCCTGAATGGGGAGGCCCTGGGAAGGCTTGAGATCAGAGGTCTGTTCCCCAACTGTGCTTGGCTCTGGTGGGCTGGGCTGTCGACCGGTCAGGTGGTCCCTGGGAGCTCAGCACACGGTGGGGGAGGCCCCCTCTTGAGCCCTCCCGGGCTGGTGTCTCCTAGGAGACACCCCTGTGTACCACCCAGCCCATCCGAAGCCACCCCTGGGTTGCAAGGGTACAGTCCCTGTGCCAAGCCTGGTCCCTCTGGGGGCCTTCCTGCCTTGACTTGTCACCCAGAGATCCCCATGCCAGGGTCCCCTGAAGTGGTTCTTGAGCCTCCCATCTCCCAACCCGCCTCTCCTGCTTTCTCCGACCAAGTCAGGGATGAGTCAGAAGTTTCATGGGAGGAGACGAAAGGAAACAGAAGAGATTTGGTGACTGATTGGGGCACACCTGACTCACTTCCCCTGCTGTCCGGCTGCCGGGCATCTTTGGCCACAAGATAGCAGGTGGTCTGACTGAGACACAGGGCCTCGGCCCTGGCTTAAGGAGGGCTCCTTCCCCGCTCCAGCATAGGGCTCCCAGAGTCCCTGAAGGAGTCCTCCTGGGTGACAGGGGATCGGACCCCCTTAGAAATGGGGTGCCTCCTGAGCAGTCAGGCTGGGAGCTGGCCAAAGGGGCCCGCAGTAGTTTCTGGGTGCCCGCGGCCCAAAGCACCAGGCTTTCCTTGGGGGCCACAACCGGACGGAGGGAGCTGGGCCTTAGAGAAGGCAGCAGATGGGGGAGAGAGCTGTCCATTGATGGAGCCCGACTCCCCAGAGATTCCCACTCGTCCTGCTGGCACTTCGGCCTTCTGGACAAGACCCATAATGCCCTTCCTCTCTGTGCCACCGAGTAACCAGGGGAAAGCTGGGGGGGGTGGTGGTGAGGGGAGGCCTCACAGGAACGGGGGGTGGGGCCTCACAGGGGCAGGGGAGGGGCCTCACATCGCGGGCCCGCCTTTGACTCCCTTCCCTGCAGCCTCTAGGCTCGACTTAGAGATGGAGTTCTCCAGTCCAGGACAAGAGGGAGACACAGGCTCTTAGGATCTGTGTGACTCTGGGTGAGTCACTTCACCCCTTTTGGCCTCAGTTTCCTCCTCTGTAAAATGGGATTCCACCTCTCCTGCAGTTGGCTTCCTCTCTCGGTCAGACAACCCCTGGAGGCGGCAGCCTGCCCTGGCCAGAGCTGTGGCCTTGGTGCTTTGGGCCGCCTGCAGTCCGGGATGCTCCAGGACGCTCAGCTGGCGGAATCAGCAGGGGAGGATCGGGGCTAAGAAGCCGGCTTTGGGACCAGGAAAGCCTTGCACAACTTCCCAAAGGCCAACCAGCTGTTTCTGTCCTCTAGTGTGACTGGGGGGCCCCCCCACTGTGTGGGCGGCTAGGTGATACCCGCGGTCTGCACTATACTGATCACTGCTCTGGAGGCCTTGGTTTGGGGGTGTGTGCTCGTGAGCCTGCGCATATGTGTGTATGTGCGTGTGTGTGCACGTATGCATATGTGTATGTGCGTGTGCATGCATGCGTGCATATGTGTATATGTCTGTATGCAGGTGTATATGTGTTTGCACATGTGTGTGCCTGTGTCTGTGCATACACATGTGTATTGTGTGCATGCACATGCTCATGTGCCCATGCATATGTGCGTGCAGGAACAAGGTCTCCCCTTCCCCCACTCCTCCCCCCATTCTTGAGGACCAAGGTCACCCAGGCAGCAAGTTGCAAAGCCAGGATTCAAAGCTCAGGCCTCTGTTCATTTCCTGTGCCCCATGAAGCACTTTCCAGGGGTGAGAGAAGCATGGCCTTACTAAGCGCTGACCATAGGATTGCTCCCAAATAACCACTTGAATGCTTGCTGTGTAGACTGGACAATGACAGGGAAGATCTGGACTAGCCTGGGCCCCCCTGGGCTGGGCTGGGCCCCCCTGGGCTAGCCTGAGCCCCACTGGGCTAGCCTGGGCCCCACCCATCTTTCAGGTTTGCCCACCCTCATCCTACCTATGGGCTGACCCGAAGAGCAAACCAGGTGCTGTGGACTAGAGGCACCTATTGGCCAGGGAGGAAGGTAGCTTCAGAAGATCTGCCTGGGCTTGTCCTGGGCTGCAGATGCCAGGGGGAGCCTGGCTCTGGAGTGGCCTGTGGGCCTCACGTGGGGCTCTACAGCTTTATTCATGCTCCAGGGAGGCACCCGCACCAGGGGACAAGGACAAGGGTGAGTGGAGGACAGAAACTCTGGAGAGGACCCCCCACCCCCACCCCTGTCCCGCTCGGTCTGGCTGTCTCCGTCACTATGAGCAGACTCATTTCGGAAGTCCAGAAAAGGACAGGTGAGAAGTGAAGTTCAGGGGCGGGTGGAAAGGAGGCCTCCCTGGAGGCCTGAACCGCAGCGGGAAGGGGGCTCCAGGCCTTTCCTTCTCTGTCCTCGCCCCTGGCCAGTCATCTTTGGCTGACCCGTCACACCTCACTTCTGTCCCTGATGGTGTGTGGTATCCCGCAGGCTGGGTCTGGGGGCAGGCAGGCTTCGGGTGTTGTTCCCCCTGCCTATGTCTCAGCACCACCATTTGTCAAATGGGGATGGTGATCTTGGCTATGGAGGTCACAAGAGCAGACCAGTCTAGCCATCCACACAGGAGAAACAAAGTGGGTGAAAACTGAGCATCCCTACAACACAAGAGCTTTTACATGGGAATTTTTACTTCAAAAAATGTAACCACAGAAATGCAAATTTAGATCCCCAACAAGCAGAGGGCGTGCCCCACGCCATCACCTTTGCACCACCTCAGTCGGTTGTAGGAATGCAGAGGGACCCTGAGACGCCCAAAGATGCCAACCCCCCGGGCCCAAGGGAAAACAGCTCTGAGGTAAGGGGTGTGCTGAGAAACAGTGCGAGAGGAGATACAGGATGTGGCTGGATGCTGCACATCCCGCTGATCCCCGCTATCAGAGGTGCCCTCTTAGTTATCAGCCCCCAGCCCTTGCCTTTCCCCTTGCTCTGTAACTCCCAGACCAGGGCTTCTCTCGCTCCAGTGGGGCAGTCCCCAGGTGATCTGGTCCCTGGCCACATGCCCCCTCTCCTAATAAATCTCCTTCGATTTTACAAGATTCGTGATGAGCCTCCAGTTCTTAGGGTGAGCTAGCCCTGTGATCCAGGCCACAAGTCCCCCAGACAAGTCTGCGGGCAGAGAAAGAGTCTTAGTGGTGATCTTCACACTGTCCATGACCCAGGGGAGCAGGGGCATCAGAGGCATCTCCTCTGTCTCTGAAGGGCCCGGCACCCCCTGACTTTGCTGCCTCTGTTCTGCCTCTGTTTCCACACGTGCCTCGTCACCCTTGCCATCCACGGCGAATGAAGCAATGACAAAGATGACCTTACCCAGGCCCCCGAGAGTCTCACCCTGGGGAGTCACAGGCTCCGGGCCCCCATCCTTGAGCCTGGAGCTAGGAGGGGCACACAGCCAGTGGCATTTTCATTCACATACTGGAGGGGGGGTCACTGCCATAGAGCCCAGAGGAAAGAACCAACCTCCCTCCTCCCCATTTACATTTAGGTTGGTGTTTACAGGGACGAGTTCTCTCAGAGCAGGGTTGCACGTGCACACATGTGCATGAATGTGTACGCACTGCACGTGTGCGTGGATGTGTGCACACAAGCACACATTGTACAGGTGTGTATGTATGTGCATCACACATCACATGTGCATGGTGCTCACACATGTGCTCACGTGCGTGCGCCTCTGTGTGTATGTGCCAGTATGTGTGGTGGGGAGGCCTGGGGCCTCCTTCTGGGAGGTCATTATGAGCATCCAGTCTCCATAAAGAGATGGCGCAGAGGCCTACACCATCCTCGCCAGGGGCAGTCGCTGTGAGCTCGGTGGGAAGGAGGACCTGGCGTTTGAGCGGGTCCATGATGCCTGGAGCCTAGACTGCCCAGTCCTCTTGGCAGGCAGGGGCTGAGGACATCATCTCCTGACCCCAGGACTGGGGTCATGCTGGCCAGAGCATCCCCCCCCCCTGGGCTGCACCCTGGGTCCAACACAGCACGTGCCTCCAGGGACCCGGGTATTACAGGGACTTTGGAGATCACACACACACTCCCATTGCACAGATGGGAAAACTGAGGATCAGCAAAAGGAAAGGACTTGCCCGTGGTTGTGCGACCGGGAAGGAGGCAGGCTGGGGCTCAAAACCTGACGCCAGAAGCCCTTTGGCCCCGTGCCCCCCTTTCCCACCTGGCCACAATGCCTGGGGATTCTGAGCTATTTGGTGCACGTGGGAAAGTGCCACAGATCGGCACTGCTACGAAATGCCCCAATCCGCCAAGGCATCCACTGCCTCACCATGCCCATCTGCTGGGTAAATGGAGGCCTGTGCCGGCAGACAGAAGCTGGCCTGCTCAGCCCCCCATGCAGTCCCCAGGACAGGCTCCACACTGTGGGCACCTGGCCAGATGTCCTGTGTCACTCTCCCGAGGTCACCAAAGGCTGGGGCTGAAGCCCTGTTGCTAGGGAGATGGCAAGTGGGCAGAAAGACCAGTGGACGCCCTGGGGCCACTGCAAGAAGGAGCCAGAGCAGCAAGCTGGGGGTCCGGGCGCCAGGAGGCCGAGGAAGGCCAGGGCTTTCACAGCCCAGCTGGCCTCTGATAGCACCGAGACCAGCAGGCCCCCTGTGCTCTGGGGAGGAACCAGGGAAGGGTAGGAGAGGATTCAGAGTCTGGGGGCTCAGCGGGACCACTCATGCCCTCATCTTTACTCACCAACACCCCATTCCACGCTGGTCAGGGGAAGGGTTTGAAGGGGATTTCAAAGAAGGAAAGTGTGAAAAGAGAAGTCTCCTGGGGAGGAAGCTGGGGAGCCCCACCCTTAGCACCCCCTAAGCTTACTGCCCAGCTGGGGACAGGTCTAGGGTCAGGGAGCTGAGTGGCCAGGGGCCTGAATCTGGGAGACCGTTCCCACTGGACCTTCGTACCTGCAGGAGAGAACCAGGAAAAGGTCCAACAAGGACTCAGAGAAATGGGGAGAATTTTTCTTTTTTCTTTTTTTTTTTTGCAAGGCAATGGGGATTAAGTGACTTGCCCAGGGTCACACAGCTAGTGAGTGTCAAGTGTCTGAGGCCAGATTAGAACTCAGGTCCTCCTGAATCTAGGGCCAGTGCTCTATCCACTGCGCCACCTAGCTGCTCCCGAGAATTTTTCAAAGGAGCTAGATCACTTCAGGGGCGGAGTGTGAGTGACCAGTGGGGCAACTGGGATGACCAGAACAGTGGTATGGGGGGCGCAGATCAAACATTAGGAGATGAGTCCCAGAGAAGGCCTCAGCTGGTCTAAAGAAGCCAGAATTCACCCCGAGGGAAGGGTCCTCAGCAGATATCTAGACAAACCTCATTTGACAATCGAGGAAACTGAGGCCGATAGAATCCATCAGGCAGTCAGTCAGTGGGTAAACTTCATTAAACACTGGGCCAGGCCCTGGGCTAAACACGGGATACAGGGAAAGGCCCCTGCCCTCAGGGAGCTCCCAGTCACCAGGCACAAAGAAGCAGATGAATGGGAGAAGATGAACAGGGGAAAGCACTCTAAGTCAGGAGAATCAGGGAAGGCTGCCTGTAGGAAGTGGGATTTTAACTGCACCTAAAAGGAAGCCAGGGAGGTCAGATCAGAGGAGGGAGCCCGTCCAGGTGTGCCGGGGGAGCCAGAGAGAAAGCCCAGAGCAAGAGATAGAGGGCCTTGTTGGTAGAACAACCCTGGATCAAAGAGTCAGAGACAAAGGTTCCAGAAGCCCACAAGGGTGGGAGGCCACAGGAGGGGCCTTGAAGGCCAAGCTAAGCATCCCGGAGGCCGCAGGAGCCTTACTGAGTGGTTGGATGTCTGCTTTGGTCCAAAAGACTTTCCTGTGTCCCAGCAGGTAAGTGGGGATGCCCACGCTCGGCCCAGTGGCACTGACACTGTGGGGCTCGATGTCTGAGGGGAGGGGATGGACATCGGGCCCAGGCAGACATGTGGGGAGGGGCAGGCAGGGAGGCTGGGCCGGGAGTCTCTCATTTCCCAGTGTCCTCAACCCCCCCCTCCAGGAAGCCCTTCCTGAGCCCCCTTGGGGGGGTTTCTCCCATCTATCCTGTACTTAGAGGCATTTGCCTGCTGTCTCCCTGTAGACTGGGAGCCCCTGGAGGGCAGACACTCTCTTTGCCTTTCTTTCTGTCCCCAGTGCTTGGCACAGTGGATGGCACCTAGTGGGTGCTTAACAAGCCCGAGTGTCCCTCTCTGCTTGCTGATAACAAGTGCCGGGTGCCAACCTTGAACTTGGCCAGGGCGGACCTTGGAGCTGCCAGGGTGCGGCACCACCCCTGTCAGGGGATCTCCTGTGGGAGGGGGCGTCTGAGCTGAGCCTTGAAGGCAGAGGTGAGGAGGTACAACATGCTGTGCAAAAGTGCGGAGATGGGCAAAGGTGCCCTGAATGTGGGGGAGAATGTGTGTACTGGGCTTGGCAGCAAAGACCGCGTCCTCTTGGCCACACGAGGGAACCAGAGGTGACTCTTGTTCCCACTTGTCAGCCTCAAGTCGGTGGGTCAGCAAACTTTGTGAAGCCCCTACTGTGTGCAAGGTGTGGATCCCACCCAAAGCCCACAGCCCATGTTCTCAGGGAGTGAGGAGGTGGGGGCTGGACCGTGACCACAGCCAGTGGGATGGCAGGGAGATGAGAACAGGGCCCAGGAGGAGAGGGCCATCCTTGTGGTGGCTGGGGAAGGTGTGCCGGGAGGCGTCCTGTCGGGCCCAGGAGGGGGCAGAGGGCCTGGGCTCTTGATGCCATGTCCGTGGCGGCCTCATCCCCACGGAAGCCAGGATCCAATCTCACACACAGTCTGTGTGGCTTCCCAGGAATCCTTCTGGCCTCCTCCTTGGGCCTGATGGAGTCAGGGAAGCTGAGAGGAGACACTGATGCCCCCCCACTCCCACCCCCCACCCCCCCCAGTTTGCCCGGGGCCCTCCGACCTGGGCTTTTGTGGCTTTAAAAGGGAGAGCAGTTTCCCCTGTACACCCTTCCCCCACATGCTTAAGGCTCATTTCCAGACAGTCCTTGTTCCCATAATAGGATGAGTGGGGGTCTTTGAAGGCCATCTCAGAACTTTCCTGTCAGCCTGAGGCAGAAGCCCTGCCCCCTGCCCCTCCCTCCAGCCCCAGGAGCTGCTAGATGCCAAGGCTCCCTCCCCCCATGTCCCAGACCCCCAGAGAGTCCCCTAGGCTGTGTGGGATCCATCCCAGGCAGGGCAAGGCCTCTGGCTGGCATCGTGGCTTTTCAAAACCACATCTTCCTCTGCTGTGTGGGCCCAGCCTGGAGAAGTGGGGAACCCCCTGTCTCCCCTGAGTAGTGGGAGGAGAATTCCCATCCCCCTGAGCTGGGTGGGGGAGAGATTTCGCTTCTCCAACTGTGAAGAAAGGTCATTTTGACCCTGCTGATTCCTGTCTGGGTGTCAT
Organism: Dromiciops gliroides; assembly: GCF_019393635.1. Classification (NCBI taxonomy): domain Eukaryota; kingdom Metazoa; phylum Chordata; class Mammalia; order Microbiotheria; family Microbiotheriidae; genus Dromiciops; species Dromiciops gliroides. Next base: position 1,680,898 of record NC_057862.1, on the reverse strand, counting down.
CTCGGCCCACCCCGGGAGGGCGGCTGGCTGGGGTAGTGGCCCCAGGCTTCCCATGTCCCTAGCATTAATGAGATGAATAACAGCAACAAACAACAGGGAGACCGGCTATTCCAAGTTAAGGTTGGCAAGGACTTTACATCCATAATTTCACTTGGTGCTCACACCAACCCTGAGAGGAGGCCCATTTTACAGAGGAGAAAACTGAGTCTAGAGTGGCCCAGGGCTGTGACCACTCTGTCGGGAAGCCTCCCTGCCTTTCCATCCCAGTGATTGAAATAAAAAGGGGCCCCAGGGGCCCTTGCCTCAGTCGGGCTCATCTCTGGCCAGCCATGGCTGCCTGGCTGGCATGGCACTCCTCAGGATTTCTGGCTGGCAGGAAGCACCGTCATGAGCCTATGGCCTCCCAGGGTGTCTGTCTGTCCTGCCATCTCAGTCCTGGCGTAGAGTGGAGGAGAGCCAGGCTCTCTCCCTGCTGGGCACCCCCAGGACCAACCCTGCCCACGGTGACTGTGAAGAATCTTGGGGCTCCTAGATGCAGCCCCACCCAGCTCTGAAGATTTGAGGGACATGGGTGGCAGGGCAGTGGCTGACCTCCCAGGTCCCTCCCACCAGGCCCTCCTAGGAGAGGGTCTGCTTAAAGCACATCTTGAAATGGATTTGTCTGGAGGTGACTGCCCAAGACTCCCCAGAGAGCCCCGTTGGAAGAAGTCCAGTGCAGTCTCCCAGCCTGCCTGCCCCCTGCCCTCTTTGTGCTGGGAGGGGGGGCACCCCAGAGAAGGAAGAGAGGGAAGGGGCCCTTGGGTTTGCCTCTCACCCCTGCCTCTGGCTGATCCTGGGGATAGCATGGGCCATCCCTGTGCCCCAAAGCTCTGGCAGGGCTGGCTGGGGCTAGGGAGAGATGCCATGAGCTGTGACCTCAAGCATGAGCTATTTCACTCTGAGGTGCCTCGTGAGTCTTAGATGGGGTGATTTTGGGGAAGAGGAAAGCAAGGCCAGGCCTGTCTGGGATAATTTCCAAGCTTACTACTACTACTACTACTACTACTACTAATAATAATAATAATAATAACTCCCCATGATCCTCCCCTTCCTGCCTTGTAGGCCCCAGCAGGGCCCCTGCCAGAGTCTTGGGGGAGGGGAGCTTTTCTTCTGTCCTTCTGTCCCATCTGAAATCCTTCACTCACACCAGGCCCATTTCCTCTAGAGGAGAGAAGCTGGTGCAGGCCCTTAAAAAAAAACAAAAAAACCCAACCCTGAGCCCTTCCTTCTAATGGTCTCCTCCCCAGAGGGCCCCAGATTTAAAGGAAGGGCAGGGAGTGGAGGAGAACAGGCTCCTCAGGATTTGTCAGCAGGATTTGTTCACCCCTCCAATGACCTTGGCAGTCACCTTCGGTGACCTTGGCGGTCAGCCTTCCAGCCTCACAGTTTTATAGTGAAGAAGACTGAGTCCCAGGGAAGGGAATGTGGCCTTGTATCAAGGTCACCCAAGTCAGTCAATAGCTAATTCAGGATTTGAACTCAGGCCTGATTTCACATGCAGGGCATGTCTCACAGGACTGTGCGTCTTATGCTGTTGGCCTGCGCTGTTTGATCCCTCCCTCGGTGAGGCTGAGCCACTCTATGTGTGTCCCTCAAGGAGCTTCATCAGTGGCTCCCACACTCTTCAGCTCAGACCCAGACACCAAATGCCAGCCTGTTGGCCGTGCTCATCAGTGCTTAGGTGACCAGAGCCAGTCTCCTCCCCATCCCTGAGACAGGAAGCAATCTGATATAGGTTATACATGTGCAATTATGTAAAATATTTCCATGTTAGTCATTTTGTGGAAGAAAACTCAGATTAAAAAAAGAAAGAAAGTAAAAAACAGTCTGCTTCAGTCTATTTTCAGACACCACCTTCTTTTTCTGAATGTGGAGAACATTTTTCTTCATGAGTTCTTTGGGATTGTCTTGGATCATCTCATTGCTGAAAAGAGCCAAGTCATTCACAGTTGACCAACATAGACTATTGCTGTTCTCCTGGTTCTGCTCACTTCACTTTGCATCAGTTCATGTAAGTCTTTCCAGGTTTTTCTGAAGTTTGCCTTCTTATCATTTCTTATAGCACAATAATATTTCATCACAATCATAACCCATGGCTTGTTTAGCTACTCCCCAACTGATGGGTATCCCTCCAATTTCCAGTTCTTAGCCACCAGAAGAAGAGCTGCTATAAATATTTTTGTATATATGGGTCCCTTTACTTTTTTTTTCTCTTTGGGATACAGACCTAGTAGAGAGGTATTGCTGGGTCAAAGGGTCAACTTTATAGCCCTTTGGGCATAGTTCCAAATTTCACTCCAGAATGCTTGGATTAGTTCACAACTCCACCAACAGTGGATTAGTGTTCCAGTTTTCCCATATCCCTTCCAACAACCAATATTTTCCTTTTTTTTTATATTTGCCATTTTGAAAGTTATGAGGTGGTACCTCAGAGTTGTTTTAATTTGTATTTCTCTGATCAGTAATGACTAAGATAGCTTTGATTTCTTTGTCTGAAAACTGTTCATGACCTTTGACCATTTATCAACTGAGGAGAGTATTCTTATAAATTTGACTCAGTTCTCTACATATTTGAGAAATGAGACCTTCAGAGATACTTGCTGTAGAAATGCCCCACACCCCCACACCCCAGTGGAGAGTTTAAAATCAAATGAAAGCGAGGCCAGGCAGGCTGAGAAGAAGCCCAACCATTGCCCGGGCCACGCTGTAGCTTAAACAGTGTGTCCTGGAAGCAGTGCCACACTTTAAGAAGGAGTTAAAAGCCAAGAAATAGTAAGCCAGGATGAGTAGGAAGAGAAAGCAGAAGACCATCTAAAACTTCTTTGGGGGTAAGGTAGACCACAATACAACCTGAGAAAAAGAAGATAATAACAGGGTCAAAGCTCCAACATCCAAAGCTTCCAAGAAAAATATGAACTGGTCTCAGGCCATGGAAGCTCTCAAAAGGGACTTTGAAGAGAAAGTAGGAGAAATAGAAAGAAGATGTAGAGAAAAGGAGGAAAGAATGGAAAGGGAAATGATAATGATTCAGGAGAGTCATGAGAAAAAAGTCAACAGTCTGAAAAGCCAAATGGAAAAGGAGATTAAAAAATTGTCTGATGAAAATAACTGCCTAAGAATTAGGATTGAACAAATGGAAGCTAGTGACCTTATGAGAAACCAAGACACAGTAAAGCAAATCCAATTGAATGAAAAAAATAGAAGGCAATGTGAAATATCTCCTTGGAAAAACAGCTGACCTAGAAAATAAATCTAGGAAAGATAATTTGAAAATCATTGTACTACTTGAAAACCAGGACCAAAACAAAAGCTTAGACACCATCCTCCAAGAGATTGTGAGGGAAAATTGCCCTGATATTCTAGAAGCAGAAGATAAAATAGAAATTGAAAGAATCCACCAATTACCTCCTGAAAGAGATCCCAAAAGGAAAACCTCCAGGAATATTATAGCCAAATTCCAGAACTCCCAGGTCAAGGAGAAAATACTGCAAGCAGCTAGAAAAAAAGGAATTCAAATACTGTGGAGCTCCAATAAGGATAAAGCAAGATCTAGCAGCCTCTACATTAAAGGACTGAAGGGCATGGAATATGATATTTCAGAAGGCAAAGGAACTGGGACTTCAGCCAAAAATCACGTACCCAGCAAAGCTGAGTATAATCTTTCAGAGGCAAAAATGGGATCTCAATGAGAAAGAGGTCTTTCAAGCATTTGTGATGAAAAGACCTGAGCTGAATAGAAAATTTAACTTTCAAATACAAAATCCTGGAGAAGCATAAAAAGATAAACAGGAAAAAGATTTCATGAGGGATATTAAAAGATCAAACTGTTAACATTCCTATATGGGAAGATAATACTTTGAAATCATAAGAACTATCTCAGTAAGCAATTCACAGAAGACAGGGCTAAACTGAATATGAAGGGACTATATCTGTAAAGCATTTATGTTTTGTTCTTTGTAGAGCAGACAGGGTGGGGTATCTTATATCTGGGGCTGGATTTGGGCTTAGGGCCTCCTGGCTCCAGGGCTGGTGCTTTGTCCACTGTGCCACCTAACTAATCCATGATGACATTAAAATAGGGTTGAAGTGTAGGAGGAATAAACTAGGAGAGGGATAAGGGGAGAGATGGTCTGGGGAGAGGTAGTTCACATGAAGGAAACAAGAAAAAAGCTTATGGAGGAGAGTAGAAGGGGGGAAGGAGTTGGGGAGTGAGTGAACCTTAATATCATCAGAATTGGCTCAAAGAAGGACTAACATACATACTCAAGTAGGTATAGTAATATATTTTTGCCCTGAGGGGAGGGGGAAAGAGGGGAAGGAGGAAAGGGCAGATTGGGAGAGAGAGCAATAAAAAGCAAAACACTTTCAAGGAAAATGAAGATGTTCTGCATTACTGCGCCAGTATGACGTATTGAATTGCTTGATCTCATAGGGAGGGTTGAGGAGGGAGGGAGGAAGAAAAATTTAGAACACAGAATTAGCTCAGGGACCCTGATCTTATTGGAGTGGGCTCATGGAGGAAATAGCCTTCATACCCAATTGGGAGGAGCAATCTATTTAACCCTGCAGGAAAATAGGAGGGGAAGAAGATAAGGAAGGAAGGGTGAAAAAAAGGAGCGAAGAGCGAGGGAGACGATAGTCAGGAGTAAAACATCTCTGAGGAGGAATAGGGAAAAAGAAGAGAGAGTCAATGTCATGGGAAGGGAGTCGGATGGAGGGAAATAGTTATGATGATTGATTGTAATGGCAAAACGTCTGGTACCTATTTCGCTGGGCTTTTATGAAGAAAATTCTCTGTCAAGCTTAAGGTACTATATACAGGTTATGATGAACAGGATACTATCAGAAAAACCTGGAAAGACCTACATGAAATGTACTGTATACAAAATAACAGCAATAGTAGGGGATGATCTGCTGGGAAGCATGTGGTTATTTTCAGCAAGGCAATGATCCAATATAACCCTGAAGGATTTATGAAGAATTGCAGCCCATCTGCAGAGAAAGAACTGATAGTATCTGAAAACAGATGGAAACACATTTAAAAATTTTTTTCTTTTCCTCTTTGACAATTTCTTAATCTGAAGTTTTGGGGGTTTTTTGACTGTTTTCTCTCACAACTAGCTAATATGGGAATTTTTCCATTACTACTCATGTATAACTTATTTTGAATTGCTTGAGTTCTTGTGGGTAGAGGGTGCAAATGGAGGAAGGGAAGAGAAGTTGGGACACAAAGTTTTAAAAAAATTGATGTTAAAATTTTGTTTTTACATATATTTTGGAAAATAAAATTCTATTAAAAAAAGAAAAAAAAAAGAAAATGACCCCAAAACATCTACAAAGCAAAGGCTAAGGAAAAACTAAGGAAAAAACAAAGCTTGGGTGCAAATCCAACCAGGAGCAATAGGAGAGATAAAGCAAGAATTAGAAAAAGAATTTAAAAAGGGAGGAGGCACTTGAGGGAAAAATGGACAATGAATGAGAGCTGTGGAAGACAGAATTGGGGAGTGAATTAACAGCTTGATACAAGAGGCACAAAACCTACCCAAGCAAGATTCCCTGCTAATTAGAATGAACCAAACAAACATCAATGGCTCCAAGAGGCAACAAGAAATATTAAAACAAAGTCAGGGAGCAGCTAGGTGGCGCAGTGGAGAAAGCACCAGCCCTGAATTCAGGAGGACCTGAGTTTAAATCTGGCCTCAGATACGTGACACTTACTAGCTATGTGACCCTGGGCAAGTCATTTAACCCTCATTGCCACAGCAAAAAATAAAAAAATTTTTAAAAGTCAGGTCCATCCCCCCCCCCTCCATCACACACACCAAATAGAAGAAAATGTAAGATATCTCAGCAATTAACAATTGATCTGGAAAAGAGATTGAGGGGAGAAAAATTTAGAATCATCAGACTCCCTGAAAGTCATGACCAAAAAAAGGACTTAGGCATGCTCATCCTAGAAATCTTAAAACTGTTCAGACTTCTTAGAACCAGGGGGCAAAGTGGGTTTAGAAAGAATCCACTGGTCTTCTGAAAGAAACCCCCAAATAAAAATTCTCAGGAACATCATTGCCAAAATCCAGAGCTTCCACATCAAAGAAAATAATGATACAAGTAGACAGACAAAAAAACATTCAAGCCACAGTCAGAATCACACATAATTTAGCAGACACCATTATCAAGTAAGGGAGAATTTGGAATACGGTATTCCAGAAGGCAAAGGATATGTGCTTACTGACAGAGTAATGCACCCAGAAAAACTCAGCATGATCCTACAAAGGGAAAGTGGATTTTTTAATGAAATAGAGGACTTCCAAGCATTCCTGATAAATAGATCAGGGCTAAGGACAACTTTGACATTCAAACACAGGAGTAAAGAGAAACATAAAAATGGAAAAGGGCAACATGAATAAAGAATGACAAAGGACTAAGCAAAGCCACACTGCTTACATTCCAATGTGGGGGGATGGTACATGCATCCCTTCTGAACCCCAGAATCGCAGGAATCACAGAGGAGTCTAGTTACCTGGGAATAGTTCTGTTATAAATCAATGATCCTAAGAAAAAAAATGGAAAGAGGGGGAAAGGGAAACGGAGGTTAGGGAGAATGACTTCACAGAATGCGTTGTTATGTTGATCCAATGATACAAACAAGGGGGAGGGGATGGGGAGCAGCTGATACCTGAACCTCACACTCATCTGATCTGGTCAAAAGAAGGAAGAATACATGTACGCTGACACAGTACAGAACATTTCACTCAACTGGGAAATAGGGAAAGGGGAGAAGGAGAAAGAGGGGATTGAAGGGAGTAAGATAGTACAGTCCAGTGGATAAAGCACTGGCTCTGGATTCAGGAGGATATGAGTTCAAATCCAGCCTCAGATACTTGATGCTTATTAGCTGTGTGACCCTGGGCAAGTCACTTAATCCTCATTGCCCTGCCCCCCCCCTTAAAAAAAAGGAATAACAGTTGTCTAGAAATGTACAAAAATATTGATAACATTCTGAGGTGGCAAAGTATGGGAATCTTAGGGGACATGGATTGGCTGGGGAATGGATGAGCAAGATGCTCTTCAGTGGAATGGCCAGCCAGCATTCTAGAGAACTGGCAATAAAATTCACCACCCACCTCTTTATAGGGACAAGAAGGACTCAGAGGGAGAATGAGACAAAGAGTTTATTGGACAGAGCCGATGGGAATATTTGTTTTAGTTGACTATACATGTTTACAATGGAGTGTGGTTTTCTTTTGTCCTCAATCATGAGTGGGGAGGAGACAGTGAGAAGGGGAATCTTGTCTGATGACCAAAAAGCGATAATTTAAAACATATAGACAAGGTCACATGCTCATAGGATGCATGGATGGATCGAAATCTGTAGCAGCAGAGGGAGTAATTCACCTGGGTAAGACAGTTCATCCAAGATGGGATTTTGTTGGGGTTTTTTAACAAATATTCTTCAGGGCTGCGTGTTTGAGTGGGTTTAGAGGCAGAAGACCCAGGTTTCAGTCTGGCTCTTCCACTTTCTAACTCTTTTTTTTTTTTTTTTTTTTTTTTTTTTTAGTGAGGCAATTGGGGTTAAGTGACTTGCCCAGGGTCACAAGGCTAGTAAGTGTTAAGTGTCTGAGGCCAGATTTGAACTCAGGTACTCCTGACTCCAGGGCCGGTGCTCTATCCACTGCGCCACCTAGCCGCCCCCACTTTCTAACTCTTGATCGTGCATGAGTCATTCCCCAGTTGGATGTCATGCCTTAATGGTCTCTCTCAGCTTTGTGATGGATAGAAGGACATATGTTTGTAATTCCAGTTTAAATAACCTCTCTCACAGAAACTTTCGATAGTGTTACTGTGTCTTTAAGAGTGAAGGAAGGGACTCGGGGAAGGGCAGTCTGCCTGGCTACTGAAATGAGACCTTGCCGTGGCTGAGAGAAAAGGGGTGAGGCACCAAGAGATAAGATAAGGTGAGTTAACTCTCCGAGGAGAGAGACATTTTGGTCCAGCCAGGATCAACACTCTCCTGTGGAGAAAATCACCTGGAGAGAATTCCTGATGTTGCTGTCCTGAGAGACTCCCAGAGTGGGGCTCTCGCTGGAGTGTCTGGGGAGGAGCCATCAGCTGCTGACTCCATGACCGAAATATTTGAATATGTCTGTATTGTTTATTGCACTATTCACAAAGCAGTTAGCCAAACATTTTGATGTGTATTTAGAGAGAAGAGAGCCAGAGAGAGAGAGACACACACAGACAAATATAGTCACAGAGTTGGAAAGACAGAGGTAAGGCAGAGAGAGACAGAGAGAAAGAAAGAGACAGGGACAACAAGGAGGAAGAGAGAAAGAAAGCTTGTGAGAAAAGAGCTTTCTTCAGTTTACTGGGTTGGGCATTTAGAGCTAATTGATTGCCCAATGAGAGAATGTGTATCTTTCTTAATTTATGAGGAAATATCAGAACATTCCCCTTAATGGCTTTAGAACTTGAAAAGAGCTGGTAGCAATTAGAGAGATGTAAGGAAGGGCTGGTGTAATTATATATATATATATATATATATATATATATACATACATACATAATACATACATACCTATATATACATATATATAATTATTATTAAATTAAATAACAAAAGTTAAAACAACATGTAAAAACAATTTTTATTATTACTCTTTTGGGGGGTTTTGGGGGGTGGGGCAATGGGGGTTAAGTGACTTGCCCAGGGTCACACAGCTAGTAAGTGTCAAATGTCTGAGGCTGGATTTGAACTCAGGTCCTCCTGACTCCAGGGCTGGTGCTCTATCCACTGCGCGACCTAGCTGCCCCCTGCTTCTCATTTCATATTTCCTTATGGTGATAAGGCTGGTGTAATTGTTAACCAGGGTAGAGCCTACCATAGCCCACCCTGCCCCAAGTGAGGCTGGCTACACATGGAATGTCAGCTCTCAAGCCTGCTGCCCATTCACAGGGTCACTCTCTGTCTGACTGAAGCCAGGGGTGCCGGATATGTGCCCAAGCATTACAGTTTTGTCTTAGTGGCAGAGGCATCAAAGAGGATCTGTCTTTAATACTGGCTTGTGGTTTGCCTTTAAACGCCGGGCTTTCTTGAAGTGCCCTGGTTGGTTCTGGCCAGCACCTTCAGAGCCAGAGCCCAGACATTCATCCATTTGTCAGGAAGAGATCCGAGGATTCACAGAGTTTGCAACTGGGAGCTCATCTGGCTGAATCCCTTCCCTTAGCAGAAGTGGAAGGTAGAGCCCAGGGATGGGAAGGGACTTGGCTAAGGTCACACAGGCAGGAGGAGAGAAGGGTTTCCCATTCAAAGCCAGGGCTGTGGGGGGGCTGAGGGGAGCAGGGGACAGGGAGGCACAGTTAATACCAGGTTAGAGTCTGGCCTCTGTCTGAATCCAAAGGGAAACCGGGGGTGGTGGGTGAGGCTCCAGCTCTTTCTCCCTTCATGGATGCTGAGAGCCGCTTGGGGCCTCTGGAGCGAGAGGGGGTGAGCCAGGGGACCACAGGGGTGCTGCCTGCTCTCCGTGCGGGCTCCCTAGATCTCTGGAGACCCAGGCCTGCCCCTCCTCCCTGGACTCTCTCCCAGGCTCAGACAGCCGCTGCAGCAGGGAGCAGGAGGCAGCCCAACCCTGCAATTATCCGACCCTCATAATTCCTCTTGTCTCCAGGGGGATTTTCCTGATCTGACTCGGGGGAGGGATTAGGGAGGAGGCCTTGGCAATGCTGCGGGGCCCAGAGGTGCCAGGGGCAGAGCCACATCTACAAGCAGATCACAGTCCCTGCTCCTCACGCCTTGGAGAGGCCCTCACGTGTGTGTGTGTGTGCGTGCAGACACCTTCTACATGTGTGTGCAGGGGCTGTGAAAAGGAAGCACCAACGACAATCGCTCACGTTTACATCACGCCTCTCATGGGCCAGGTGCCTGGCGCCAGGCACCTTACAAATGTTATCTCACCTGATCCTCATGACAGCCTCAAGAAATAGGTGCCATTATCCAGGGTCACGCAGCTAGAAAGTGTCTGAGGCCAGAAAGTCCAAACCTGGTGTTCCACTGGCCGTGTCACCTGGCTCTCTGGGACTTAGGAGGCCATGTCTGGAGACCTTCCCCTTGTGCAGGTAGCAGCCCCCTCACCCCTGGTAGAAGCTGAGAGTTGTGGGCTGCTCACAGCTCGGGCCCCAAGGATTTTCCTTCCCCTGCTTCCTCACTTTTATCTGGGCTCCGAGAAATGGACGCGAGTGTGTTTGCTCCTGCCCTGTGCTGCTTCTCCTCGGCCGTTTCAGGGGCCCCCGGAGGCGATGCCAGGGGGGATGATCCCCACAGGACCCGGACATGATGACTTTGTAGCCAGGTCCCGGCCGGTGGTGCAGCCTGCTGCCCAGAATGGAAACCCGGAGAAGGACCTGGGACAGTGCTCTTTGGGAACGAGCTAAGCTATGTCCTAATCCTGTTCCCCTCCCTAGGGATGGAGGTGGTACAGAGGAGCATTGCACCTCCCACGTGTTGGGAGAGTAAGGGAGAGAAAGACAGACAGGTAGGCAGAGAAAGAGAGAGAAGCAGAGAGAGAGGAGAGAGAGGCAGACACACACTCAGATACACAGACACACACACAAACACATGTGCACGTGTGTGTGGTTCTGGGCCGGGGAATACCTTGCCCTGTAGCGGGCAGCAGGAAGCTCTCCACTTGAGCTCAGAATACATTAGAAGCTACCTTGGAATCATTTCTGACTCAGAAGGACCTTGTAGAACCCATGCGCCCCGCTCCCCAACACGCCATGCTGCCCCCTCCACAGAACTGCAGGTGGATTCTTCACAAAACCCTGGACGCTTTTCTGAGTTCCTAGTTGTGGGGGCTCAGCAGTCCCGCTGATCCCTAAAGGTTGTGCCAAAGGGATCCTGGGAGGCATGTGGGGTCTTCTCCCCTCCAGGCCACCCAGAGAGAGGTAGGAACAGTCCTCCTTGGTCCCCTTGCGGGCTGGGGACTTGGAGACACACCCCGGGAGAGGCCTCTGCCCGCCAAAGTAGAGGAGGTTACAACTGGTAGATTTGGCTCATACATTCAAGGCAACAAACATTGATTAAGCACCTACTGTGTGCCAGGCATTTAGCAACATGTTGGCTAGATGGAGGAGAGGAGGATTTGAGGGCAGTGGTGCCCTCTGTAGTCATGGGCAAATCTGGGGAACTGAGATCGGTTTGGACTTGTCAGGTCCAAGCTGCCTGCAGGAAGGACAGCAGAGGTACTCAGGGGAGCCTTCTGGGCCAGGGCCCGAGTGCCCATGTGTGCGTGGGAGGGCGTGGACAGGCCCAGACCTCCCGCATCGGTCTCTGGGGCTGTCACCGTGCTGAGAAGGCAGAACAAGGTCCACCAGCCAAGGGCGTCTCTGGACCTTTTTCCTTTGGCACCCTCTGGGCAGCAGGAGAAGGTGGAGGGGTTAGACAGCCAAGGACAGATCCCTCACACCCTGGCTAATGCAAGGATGGAGGAGGCTCGGGCATCTCTTCCCCCAACCAGTTTCAGCCTCCCTCAAAGGAGAGGATTGTCTGGACTGGCATCTTCTACTGGAAGATGAGTCTTTTCTACGCTCCAAGAGTAAAATGGGGTGCTAGTGTGGGAGAGGGTCCCCTCCTCGGGGGCTCTCCCCATCTGTGTGACCTTGAGATGGTCTTTGCCCTTCCTGGGCTCTGCATGAGCCCATGGGACCCAGGGTCCTGCTTTTGTCTGCCACAGCTCGGGGTGCAGGGCCAGGTGCGGTGCAGACCATTCAGAGTTTGGGGCACTGAAGTAGAAAGCCTCTTGAAGATGGTGCCCAGACCCCGGGAACCTTGGCACCCTCTAAGAGGGCAGCCCCCACCCACAGGCATGCCCTCTCTGCATACCCTGCCCAGTCGTGCCTGGGAGGCCCTTGATGACAGACAAGTGGACTGCCCGCCTCGCCCCAGCCGACGCAGTCCCTGCCACACCTGGGCAGTGCTGCCCAGAGAGCCCTAAGCGTATGTCTCTTGAGCCTTCAGAAAGTTCTTGTCACTGAATGTTTGAGAAGAGTTTTCTCCAGCAAAGTCCTTGAGGACCATTCATAAGGTATGGACATCAGTCAGACCTTTTCAGTTAAATCCAAGAAGCATTAATTGAGCACCCACAGTGTGCATTGCTTTGGATGCATGGGACTCAGAGACAAAAACAGCTTCTGTGGACACTAGGCCCAGAGCTCTGTGAACCATGGCGCCACCTAGGTGTCCATAACATATGTACAAAGCAACAAAGGGGTGGGGCGATGAGAAAGGACTGGTTGGGTGTGGGGTGGAGTGCCCGGAAATCTGGAAGGCTTCTTGTGGGCCACTCCAGTATGGCTGGACCTTGAGGGAATCAGGGGGGAGGAGAAGGAGCATTCCTGGCAGGGGGCACAGTCAGAGACAGGATCCGCCAGGGTGTGTATGGTGAAGAGCAAGATGTCCAGTCTGGCTGGAATAGACTGCGTGACAGACGTTGAGGCAAGGACGTCTGCGAGGAGAGACTGGAGCCAGATTGGGCTTTAAATGCCCAACAGAAAAGTGGGATGCTGCGGGGGCCAGAGCAAAGTCTGAGGCCCCAGGCACAAGTGCCACCGTCTGTTTCCATCACACCTTCACTGGGTGCCTGCTGATGGGTTTGATTGGTAGCACCTGCTTATTAACAACAATCACAATCTCCCCATTCATACAGCACGTCAGTGTCCCCAAGGCTCCATCACAGAGACCATAGACACTGTTACTATATCTTTAAGAGCCAAGTGGTTTATATTTATATGTATAAGTATATATATATCCTATATTGGATTGCTTGCTGTCTGGGGGAGAGGGGGAGGGAGGGGAGGGAAGGAGAAAAATTGGAAATTGGAAATCTTATGTAAACAAATACTGAAAGCTATCTCTACATGAAATTGGAAAATAACAAAATACTTTTATTAAAAAAAAAAAAGAGCCAAATGGAATGTTGTGAAAAAGGCCGTTTTGGGCGGAGGTTGGGAGTCATAATTGAAAACGTCTCGTTAGGAGGGGCTTCTTTCTACGGGCTCAGGCAGAATGTGTTTTTATTTTTAATTTCCAATGTTCTCTGAGAAAAATAGAGAAAAGACAGAGAGAAAAAAGGAGAAAGCTGCCTAAATTGTTGTTATAAAGAGAATTCTGTGAAGTTTGTGAGCAGCTGGAAGACTCAGTATATTATTCTGGAAAGCTGATAGCTAAAGAGAAGACAAAAACAAATCCCACTTAACCACTCAACATTTACTTACAGACTGAATTGAATTCATCTTGAACAATAATATGTAGAAGATTCTTGAGAGATTCATCAGTGTTTGGAGTAAACAGAATTGTGAAATTGTATTTCTGGAAGTGAATTCTCACAGCCAAAATATTTTAAATAATTATCAATGTCTTTGTTTATTAATTCTTTCACTTGTTAATAAATCACGTATTCAATCGTTTTACTTAATCATAGAGATTGAGGGATTTACTATACAGAGAAATAAGAGTAATTATTATTATAAAAGGTTTTTCTAGTTTATTAAATGAACTACGATGGGGGCTCAAGATGATTAATTATGAAAAAACAGTGGCAATTGTATTAAATAGGACGAAGACATTCGAGCACGTTCCTGGATTTCTTGAGAGCTGAGGCTAACGAGATTAAATGAGAGGATGAGTCAAGCAGCAGACTGGCAGAGCAAGTGGGGACTTACTCCAGGTTGCTTGACAGATCGCCCATGCCCATTTTTCCATAGGTCAGAAGCTCCCAGCACTCATGTCTTCCTTTATGTCTGTCCTCTCCAAAGGCAGAGCTTCAACTACAGTGCTCCACCTGGGGCTGAGACATGCCCACGGACATTAGCTGGCTAGAGCTGCTCTAAGTTTGCCAGGGTTCTCTCTGGGACTCTAGGCAGGCTCTTTTCTGACTCAGCCGCTGTCAGGGCCCCTGGGTGGTGAGGCATGGCAGGCTCCCTGCATACAGACACCGCAGCAAACCCGGGGAGCTGACCTGGCCACCAGGGTCTTCTCACGGGTTCATTCTTCTGCTTCTGCTGAGCTCCGTCTAGAAGTAGATCATCACCTCTTTCAAATGGTTCTGCAAATGTTTAGCATAATGTCTGGCATGCAGTTGGTGCTTAATAAATACTTCTTCCCAATGGGACAGACCTACCCAAGGAAGATCTTCCTGCATGCTAAGGTCAATTGAATTCAGCTCCAAGGTTTTGAGAGGTGATCATTAGCGTAAGCCCTGTGCATTTTGTGAGTTATAGTAGGAATTTTCTGAACTGGTGGCATCCAAATTTCCCTTCTGGAGAAAGGGAGCCCTGGTAATCAGAGCTGACAGGGGCCAAGAAAGAGCCATGGAAAGAGGCCAGGAGAGGACAAAGTGATGGGTACAATCAAAGGAATGAGAACCATTTCGCCACCTGCCTGGCTACAGCTTGTGTTTCGTGAAGTATTGGCAGGCAATGCTAACCAGATAACAGAGGGATGAGGAGGGGAAGGAACACTCCCCTCCCGAAGTGGGTTCTACTGGGTAAATAGAATCACGAGCAGTGGTTGTCACAAGAGGAACTGTGCAGGGAGCCTTGCCAGGCTCTCCTTCCCATCTCCCCCCAGCCTCAAGCGTGCCTTGTCTTCGCTGACACCTTTCCTCAGGGCTCACTCATGTTCTACCTCCCGGAAAAGACCTTTCCCAATCTCTCCTCCCCACCATTGTGCATTTTTAGTATTGGAATTTGATGCTGTAACAGTAGATTTTTAGAGACCCTAAGCTTAGGAACCACAAATATTTACACAAACTCCATACGAAGACCAAATGTAAACTCATCAATATTCTAAGTGAATACTGAGCTAAAATATAATAACATTCTGTCTGCATCATGAGGTACTAGGTTCTAGGGTTGGAAGAGACCTGTCCAACCCCATCATTTTCTAGCTGGGAACCTGAGACTCAGAGAGGCAAAGGAACCAAGACAAGGTCACACAGCCAGCAGTAAAAAGGTTTTGGATCTGGATCCCAAGTCTTCTGAATCCAGATCCCATGCTCTCCCCACACTCATCAGGCAGCATTGGGAAGAACCCCCTGCCCTACCAGGAGCATGACTCAGTGTCTGTCCTTGGGGAGATGGAGGGTCTCATGGCCCGCTGCCTGCCTCTCGTCTATGTCTCCCTCCCCTAGCTACAAGAGCAGACAGAAGGATGGGGCAGGAAATCAGGAAGACCTTAGGTCTACTTGCTGCTGCTCCTTTCCAAACTGTCTCTGCTTGGGCAGTCGAGAGAGACCCAGCTACTGCTGAGTCTTCTTCTCTACCCGAACATACATGCTCTTTGAGTGCTTCCTTCACACTCTCCTGCCTGCCCCCTTTGAGTATTGTTGCCTGCCAAGGCACCCCCCACCTCCATCTCTCTATCTACCCCTCCCTCCACCCCCCCCCCCAAAAAAAGCTGAACAACTTATGGTGATGACTTGGCAGAGTCCAGCCCAAAGGGGGCCTGCATGGGTCTAGTCAGAAACTGTGGTCTCAGTGGACCTCTGTTGGCTTCCTTCAGCATTGCTCCTCTGGAGTCCTTGAGCGGGTGGCTGTGCTGATCAAAGCATGTCCATGTGCAGGTGCATGGGAGAGCAGAGAGAGGGTCCTCCCAATGCAACCAGGACTCTCAGAGTTCCTGCAACCTTCAAAGCCGTGTGTGTGTGTGTGTGTGTGTGTGTGTGTGTGTGTGTGTGTGTGTCTGAGGTCACTGCTCACCCCACTCTGCATCCCTCTGTCCCTCTCTGCCTCTTTTGCACCTGCTCAATACTGAGGGCCTTTGGACGGGGTTATCTCAGGACTGGCCCCTGCACAGGAAACCCCCATTAGAGCAAACCCGACACAGACAGGTGTTATCATCTCTTCAGCCTTCTGCAGGTTGGGTCACTGCTTGGTGGGAGATTCTTTGGGAACATCTGCTTGTTGCATCCTCATCCTTCACTGAGAATAACCTGGCTGTGTGGGGAGATCATTCCTGATGGTGTTATAGGAATGAGGAAGCGGGTGCGGGACCGTGACTGAAAAACCAGACAGAACAGCCGGACCAAACCAAGCACTCACCAGGCATCTGTGCCGTGCACCGTTTGGAAAGTATCAAGACAGCAGGCTTTTCAGGTATCTCAGAGAGGAGAAAGATGTCCAAAGTGTGTGTGTGCGTGCTCGTGTGCATACTACATGTATGCACACGTGTGCATCTTTGCATGCTCACATGTACCACAATATAGGTACAGGTACACGTGTGTGTTTGCATGTGCAAGAATGTGTGCTCATGTGTATACTATTGCATGCACACATGTGCATCTTTGCACGTTCACATGTGTCACAATATATGTACAGGTACACATGTGTACGTGTTTGCGTGTGCAAGAATGTGTGCTCGTGTGTATACTGCGTGTATGCACCTATATGCATCTTTGCATGGTCACACATGTATTACAATAGATTACAGGTACACATGTGTGCATGTTTGCATGTGCAAGAATGTGTGCTCATTTGTGTGTGTTCTCATGTGCATGTGTTTGTGTGCGCATGTACATGTGTGCACATGGGCATATGTGCCTGTGTGTGCAGGGCAGGGATGCTTATGGTCAGACCTACGGCAAGAAATGGACCCGCCCATCTTTGCAGAGTGAAAAACCAACATCTGGGATAAATCAGAAAATGAATTCTCTTCCACCTGATAGGAAAACCAGGATTAGCCATCATTCAGAGCAACATGAGGGGCAATTACCAACAATGGTCAGCATCATCTTCCATTCCCACAAAATTCGACATTGTGCTATTGAAGTGAAGTGCAGCTGTCCCAGTGTAACCTGGGAAAGCCTTGGGGACAGGCTGCCTTGGGGCGGGCTCAGAGCAGTGGAGGGGAAGTAGTGGGCTCACCTTTCCCAGTAGCCTCTGAGCTGGATGACCCTCCCTCAGAGGGCACTGATGTTCAGGTAAAGACTGGGCCAGAGGCACTAAGGGATTGGATGGAATTCAAATTTTAGTACATGTTAGACCCTAGCTGAAGTATTTTGGGGGGGGTGAGGCAATGGGGGTTAAGTGACTTGCCCAGGGCCACACAGCTAGTAAGTGTTAAGTGTCTGAGGCTGGATTTGAAGTCAGGTCCTCCTGAATCCAGGGCCGGTGCTCTACCCACTGTGCTACCTAGCTGCCCCCCCAGCTGAAGTATTGATCTGAGAGAAGACAAGATGGTTGGAGTGAGTTGAGCCCCTCAAAATCAAGACATTTTGTCCTAGGTTAAAACAAACAGATACAGGGCAGCTAGGTGGCACAGTGGATAGAGCACCAGCCCTGGAGTCAGGAGTACCTGAGTTCAAATCCAGCCTCACACACTTAACACTTACTAGCTGTGTGACCCTGGGCAAGTCACTTAACCCCAATTGCCTCGCTAAAAAAAAACAAAACAAAACAAAATAAAAAAACAAAAACAGATACGGCACAAAAATACAGTGTACCTTTCCTCTCTTTTTGACTTCTACAGGGTGAGGAACCAGGAAATCAGGACAACTGGTTTGGGAGTATGTTTTTCTCCACTATGATGTCACCATTTGTTGTCACAAACCTTTCAGCTGTTGCTGTTATCAAATAAATTAATGCTCACCAGTCTTCTTTCAACTCTAGCTTCAAAAACTCTTAAAAGGGGGCAGCTAGGTGGCGCAGTGGATAAAGCACTGCCCTGGATTCAGGAGGACCTGAATTCAAATGCAGCCTCACACACTTAACACTTACTAGCTGTGTGACCCTAGACAAGTCACTCAACCTTCATTGCCCTGAAAAAAAAAACAACTCTTAAAAATTGAAAGGCCAAATAGATTGCATGTTTGGGAATACCAAACCCATTTAGTTGATCTAAATATTTTCTATTATTGAAGGGTACCTGAAGTGAAGAGAATATTTGCCAATAGACCCCCTCCTCCTCTCACTCCTCCTCCTTCTCCTCCTCCCCCTCCCCCCCTCCCCTCCTCCTCCTCCTCCTCCCCCTCCTCCTCCCCCTCCTCCCCCTCCTCCTCTCCCTCCCCTCCTCCCCTCCTCTTCCTCCTCCCCCTCCTCCTCCCCCTCCTCTCCCTCCTCCTCCCCCTCCCCCCTCCTCCTCCCCCTCCTCCTCCCCCTCCTCTCCCTCCTCCTCCTCTTCCCCCTCCTCTTCTCCCTCCCCTACCCCCCTTTTAAAGGAATTTAGGCCCATCCTGCTCTTAATGAAGCCATGCTGACTCATTGTGATGACTGCTCCCTTTTCAAGACGTTCACTAACTATCCCTTTAATAGTACTTCACACCCCCCCCCCCCTTGTTGTTGAGTCACTTCAGTCCTGTCAGATACTTCCGGATCTCATTTGAAATTTTCTTGACAAAGCTACTGGAGGGTTTGCCATTTCCTTCTCCAGCTTATTTTACAGATGAAGAAACTGAGGCAAACAGGGTGAAGTTGATGTGGGATGGGAAATTAATCATGAGTTGTCCCAAAAGAATTACAAGACTCAGTGACTCATGGAGGTGTCTCTCCAATAAGGAAAGAAAAGACAGTTATATTGATAGCATGGATAAATTGATTATCAGCCTCATTATAAGCATCTCCACTTTAGGGAGGCACAGGGGAGGCTTTCTCCTTATTTGGAGTTCCGGGGGTCCTAAGCCAACGCCCGAGGCGAGCGCCTTTTTCTATGGAAATGTGTTTTGGGGGTTACACGTCATAAGGTGAATCTGGGGACAAATTTGGCCTTTTCTGCCCATGTCGCCTTTTCACTCCCATGCCTAGTTCCTGAATATTTTCATTTATCAGTTAGAGTTTCTATAGCCCGTCTCTATGTCTTTGTTATAGATAAGGTCTCTATGATCTGCCTCTTTCTGTTCTTGTTATGAGTGGTGATTAATGTGGGCAACAAGAGCCCAGGCCCTGACTTGTAATGAAGGCCCAAGTCTTCTGTTCTCCATCAATCCCTTTCCGAGCCAGGGTCTGTAAGTTATAGCCCCTCTTGGAGATCAGATCAGGTCTTAAGTTTGTCTGTTAACCCTTTCTTTGCATCCTACATCAAAGTGACTTGCCCAGGGTCACACAGTTAGTGTCTGAGGCCAGATTTGAACTCATGAAGCTGAGAATCCCTGACTTCCCTTTCCTCCTCCCCTCCCCTTCTCCTTCCCCCTTCCCCTCTCCCTCTTCCCCCACTCTCTCCTCCTCCCCCTCCCCCTCCCCCTCCTCCTCCTCCTCCCCTCCCCTCTGCCTGCCTTCTCAGGGTACCCTCTGGCTTCTCAGCATCTTTCCTGTCTTTCCTCCAGGACTCTGAAGAGCTGCCCTTGGCCTTTCCAGAGAAGTTATTTGTTTTGAGAAAGCTGCCTGAGGAGGCAGCCCCAGGGCCTTCCTTCCCAGGGGAGGCCAGTTGTCCCATAGCCTTCCCCATCAGGTGTCCCTGGAGGGGTCCCAGAAGCTAGTAGAAGGGGCTTCTGGAGCCCCTTCTCTGCAATGGATATGCAGACCAGCCCCTCATTTTATCAATGACGGCTGGCCCAAGCTGGGGAGTGTCTGAGTCAGGATTTGAATCCCGCTCTTTGGACTGCGGCTCCAGGGCTTTCCTTTGCCGTTCCTTTCAATGTGCATGTCCGCCGACACAGGCTGCCCCTCAGGCTTCTGCCCCATGTGAGTGGGCAAGGCACCATCTTCTGCGGGCTCCCAGTGGCTCTA
Source organism: Dromiciops gliroides (assembly GCF_019393635.1). NCBI lineage: Eukaryota > Metazoa > Chordata > Mammalia > Microbiotheria > Microbiotheriidae > Dromiciops > Dromiciops gliroides. Next base: position 1,661,143 of record NC_057862.1, on the reverse strand, counting down.
GCCCTTCTGGCCACGAGGATCATTTCCCCAGTGGATTATTAACCAGGGTGACATCTTCAGCTGGTTCTGTTTAATGTCAAGGAATGAAGGCACGAATGAGCTGAGGACCCCAGCCCAAGAGTTAGAAGGAGCCCGTGAGGCCCCCTGCAGCCCTTCAGCCTCTCTTCCTCAGACTAGTGCAGGAGCCGGCTGTTCCTTTCCAGGGGCCATCTGTGTGGTGTCCTCCCCCCTGGGGCAGGAAGGGAGTGGGCGTTAATGTAGTGCCTGCTGTGTACCAGGTGCTGGGCTTTCCAGATGTTATCCTCACAACAGCACTGGGGAGTGGGTGCTGGTCCTATCCCCACTCTACAGTTGAGGAAACTGAGGCAAACAGCCAGTAAATTCCTTTCTCAAGATCACACAGCTGGGCAGTGTCTGAGACAGGATTTGAACTCAAGTCTTCCTGACTCCAGCTCAAGGGATGTTTATATTCTCAGAGCCTGTTTAATAAATGTTCTGTCTGTCTGTCTCATAATAGGCCACCTGGGGGGCCTGGGTTTGAGAGCTGCTGGAGTCAGGAAGACCTGAGTTCAAATCCATGCTCAGACACCTACTAGCTAGGTGATCCAGGACAAGCCTCAGTTTCCTCAATTGTAAAATGAGAATAATAAGAGCATCTTCTTCCCAGGGTTATTGTGAGGATCAAATGAAATGTTTGGCATTTGGCCCAGTGCCTGGTATACAGCAGGTGCTTCATAAATGTTTCCTTCCTACCTGTCTGGCATCTTGGATGGGCTTTGAGCCCTGGGTCCTTCATCCAAAAGGCTAACACGGCCTTGTAGTAGATCGTGGGCATGTCTAGGCCAGGGGCCACTTGCGTCTCCTGGCCTGGCATCATCTTTGTAGCACTCGATCCTGGGGAGCTCGCGCAGCCCCTATGGGTCCCCCCACCCCAGCTGCCCTGCTGTCCTTCAGGCTGTCTAGAGATTGAAGAAGGGAAAGGGGAGCAAGATGAAATCCCAGGTGCAAATTCTATGTGGAGCAGGTCACAGAATCAATAATGAGGCGTAAACAGCAAGGCTCTGGATGGAGGTGATGTGGAAGACTTATGTAGGGGGAGAGCAGGTGAGCCTGCCCCCCCCACCTGCTCAGCCTCAGGGGACCCAGCAGCATCAAGGTGGAGGGCACCCCCCCACCTCCACGAACCCCTTCCACCTCCACACCCCCCACCCCACCTCTACACCCCCTCCCACCTCCACAACCCCCTCCCACCTCCACACCCCCCACCCCACCTCCACAACCCCCTCCCACCTCCACAACCCCCACCCCACCCCCACAACCCCCTCCCACCTCCACACCCCCTCCCACCTCCACAACCCCCACCCCACCCCCACAACCCCCTCCCACCTCCACACCCCCTCCCACCTCCACAACCCCCTCCCACCTCCACACCCCCCACCCCACCCCCACAACCCCCTCCCACCTCCACAACCCCCACCCCACCTCCACACCCCCCCCCCCCCCCCCCCCCCCCCCCCCCCCCCCCCCCCCCCCCCCCCCCCCCCCCCCCCCCCCCCCCCCCCCCCCCCCCCCCCCCCCACCCCCCCCCCCCCCCCCCCCCCCCCCCCCCCCCCCCCCCCCCCCCCCCCCCCCCCCCCCCCCCCCCCCCCCCCCCCCCCCCCCCCCCCCCCCCCCCCCCCCCCCCCCCCCCCCCCCCCCCCCCCCCCCCCCCCCCCCCCCCCCCCCCCCCCCCCCCCCCCCCCCCCCCCCCCCCCCCCCACCCCCCCCCCCCCCCCCCCCCCCCCCCCCCCCCCCCCCCCCCCCCCCCCCCCCCCCCCCCCCCCCCCCCCCCCCCCCCCCCCCCCCCCCCCCCCCCCCCCCCCCCCCCCCCCCCCCCCCCCCCCCCCCCCCCCCCCCCCCCCCCCCCCCCCCCCCCCCCCCCCCCCCCCCCCCCCCCCCCCCCCCCCCCCCCCCCCCCCCCCCCCCCCCCCCCCCCCCCCCCCCCCCCCCCCCCCCCCCCCCCCCCCCCCCCCCCCCCCCCCCCCCCCCCCCCCCCCCCCCCCCCCCCCCCCCCCCCCCCCCCCCCCCCCCCCCCCCCCCCCCCCCCCCCCCCCCCCCCCCCCCCCCCCCCCCCCCCCCCCCCCCCCCCCCCCCCCCCCCCCCCCCCCCACCCCCCCCCCCCCCCCCCCCCCCCCCCCCCCCCCCCCCCCCCCCCCCCCCCCCCCCCCCCCCCCCACCCCCCCCCCCCCCCCCCCCCCCCCCCCCCCCCCCCCCCCCCCCCCCCCCCCCCCCCCCCCCCCCCCCCCCCCCCCCCCCCCCCCCCCCCCCCCCCCCCCCCCCCCCCCCCCCCCCCCCCCCCCCCCCCCCCCCCCCCCCCCCCCCCCCCCCCCCCCCCCCCCCCCCCCCCCCCCCCCCCCCCCCCCCCCCCCCCCCCCCCCCCCCCCCCCCCCCCCCACACCCCCTCCCCCACTCCAGCCCCGGAAGGCCCACCAGCTCTCCTCCTCAGTTTAGGCCTGGCTGGGCTTGGGCGGGACTGGCCACAGTGCTAAGCCAGCAGCCTAACACTGATTTGTGGGACAGAAGTTTCTGTCCTAGGGCAAAGCCCACAGGCTTCTGGCCCCTGGGGCTGGACTCCCCCCACCAGCACCCCCTCTCTCTGGAGGCAGAGAGGGACCCCAGCCCCAGGCATCAAACACCTTCCATGAGGGGGGTTTCTGGGGGCCAGGGACAGTGCCAGGGCTTGAAGCCCACAGGTTCTGGGCAGGGGCAGAACCCCTGAGAAAGACCCTCAGGGAGGGGCCAGGACCTCTTGCTGTCTAGGCCCAAGTCTAGACAGGTGAGAAAGCTGTCATGAAAGGCAGGGGACAGGAATAAGCATTTATGGAGCACCTACTGCCAGCCATGACCTGGGCGAAGCACTTTATGTATACGATCTCATTGGATCCTGAGCCAAGGGCCCTCCACGAGCCAGGTTTGAGGGTGAAAAGCCCTGAGTTTGGCCCTTCTGAACCGGCTCTGCTTCTCCCTTATCCAAGGCTGAGGTCCGGGCCAGGGTTTACAGCAGGTTACTCCAGAAGGGAGCCCCCCACCCCCCAATTCCCACGTGGTTTCCTTTCCTGTGGGTTCTTCACTGACCCTATGCAAGCTGGCAGAGACGTTGGGAGTGGGCCCTCAGGGGCTTCTCCTTTCCAGGGTGGGCTGGGCTGATTATCACAGGCTCTCTCAGGGGCCAGGGGTCGGGGGTGGGGGCGGGGGTGAGGCATTTGCCTCCAGCCCTGACTCCCCACCCCCCCGCCCCCCATGGGAGAAAGATGGTTTCAAAGCTTGGCTCAAACAGCGCCTACCACAGGAACCCACCAATCAGTCCACGGTCATTTATTAAACTCTCTCTGTATGTGAGGGTGCATGAGAAGGCAGACAGATCCTGCCCCCAGGGGCTCACTGTCAGACGTATGGCAAAGACGGAGGGGGGAGGGAGGGCCTGGGAGAAGTCCCTGCCAGAGGGAGGGCTGGAGGTGACTCCTGAAGGAGGTGAGGGAGGACAGAAATTCAGCTCGGAGGACAGCTTCCCTAGGTGTGGCCTTGGCGCAGGGTGCTTTCTGTTTGAGGAAGAATCGGTCAGCCAGGGCCAGGCATCTGGGAGGAGGGGGAGAGCTGGGAGCAGTCAGGGGACCCAAGGAGGGTTTGAGATTGGATCCTGAAGTACAAAACAGGTCACTCTTCGCCTCGTCTCCCCAGGGCCTGCCCTGCTGCCAGGCAGTGCTTCTAGACCTCCAGGATGACTTCGGGGGGGCGCGTACTCCTGGGGCCCTGCCCTGGCCCCCTCCGAGACAGCCCTTGAGTGCCCCTGGGAGTGGAGGCTCCTGACAGGCCGGGCATCTCTGCTGCCAGCTGTCGCTGCCTCCTTCTGCAGCTCACAATGACCTTTCCAACAATCTCATTTCGAGCTTTGAAAAGGGCACAGCACACCGTTAATGCCAAGGTCTGCTCCTTGGCATTACCCGTCTGATTTATTCACAAAGTCTAGCTGGATGCAGTCTCTATTTAGCACAAACAGCTTCGGGCCCTAGGGAAAGGCTGGGTTGCTTGGCCAGGGGCCCTCTTGGGCCCTTGGGAGAATGACCCCAGCTGCCCCATCCCCCTACAGGGGGAACTTTGGAATGTCCTGCAGAATGGGCCTAATCTTGCTGGCTCCCTCGAAGTCTGCATTGGATAAGGGGGCAGGGAGACCAGGCTCTGCTAATCTCTTTGGAAGAGAACTCTGGGGCAGAGAGCGGGCCATCACACCAGGGCAGACCATCCTCTGAGGGGTCTGCGCCAGTTCCTGGGGGATTAGCTCAGCCAGCCTCCCAGCCCTTCCTTGGTGCTGCCGGGGAGGGGGCAGAATTCTAGAGAATGTCCCAAGCTGTCCTTTGATTTTCCCGACCGGGCCCTGGCTGTGGGCAGAGCTGAGGTGGGGGCCGGGGAGGGCTCTCTCCTTGTCCTTCCTGAGGTCAGCATTCCCAAGCAGAGAGGGGAGCCTGCACTCTCAGGCTCCTCATAGCCGGAGGGCTTGGGGATCTTTAAGGAATCCCTAGAGAATCCCCTTGTAGCATGGACCATGGAACAACCCAGAACATTCATGTAGACTGGCTCTGGAATCCTTGGTTCTGGGTTCGAATTCTAGGTATGACACTTACTACCTGACTGACCTTGTGAAGGTGACTCCACTCTCCCAGGCCTCCTTTTCCTCCTCGATAAAAGAGGGGTTTGGAGATGACCTCTAGCTGGACGATCCATGGCCTGCTGCACTTGGCCCAGGGGGTATTTCTAGGACTCAGCAGATTTCGGGGCAGAGACAGGGCCAGAGGAGAGAGAAAACCAGAGGGCTGGCTTGGCTGAGTTTCTACATGTCCCTGGTAGGACCCATGGCATGGCATCTCAACAGAATGGCCCGAGGTGCTCAGGGACATGAAAGTTTGGGACAGTCTGGGATGGCTGAAGACCTCGATGACTCACCACAGGGTGAACTCTCTCCAGGCACCTGGGGTGCTTCCAGGAGAGCAGGGCCCTCATTGGCCTTGAATGTCAGCAAATGGATGTATGGATGCATGGATAGGTGGGAGGGTGGGTGGATGGATAGATAGATGGACAGTCGGATGGATGGATGGATGGAACCTGGCCACTGGATCAGTCAGGGGAAGAGCTCATGAGTCTGGAGCAAGGAAGATCTTGTAGGGCCCCCCGGCAGGAGTGGGATCCACAGGATCTATAGAGAGCCTTGTCTTCTGTGGGCTTTCTTTTCAGGGACAAAGAGTGTGGAGTGTGTTTTTTTTTTAGTTTGGTTGCCAAGGGGTGAAGCGAGGATGCCCATTATCACCCCTATTATTTAATATTGTACTAGAAATGTTAGCTATAGCAATAAGAGCAAAAAATGAAAGGAATTAGAGCAGGCAATTAGGAAACAAAGCTAGCACTCTTTGCAGACGGTGTGATGCTATACTTGGAAAATCCTAGAGAATCAACTCAAAAAGTACGCGAAATGATGAGCAACTTCAGCAAAGCTGCGGGATACAACATAAAGCTGCATAATGTGGTCTTTGCCTTGCTGCCAGTGTCCCCCTGGGCTCTCTGCCTGACCTGGCTCCTCCCTCTCCTGGGAAGGAAATCCCATTTCAGCATGGATGTGCTTGGTCTCTCCATCCCAGGCTGGTCGGGAGCTGCAGACCCCAGGCAGGTTTCCCAGGCCTATTGGACCCGTGGCAAAACAACCGTTTGAGCGGCAGGGCTGGGAGGAAGGGGCAGATTCCTGGCTTGTTTGTGATGAACCAAGAAAACAGAGGCTGCTTCTGTTTGTGCCTCCTCACGGCTTCTGACAGGCATTCCCCATCTCCTTCTCTTTCCCCCCATTAGACTAAGTCAATAAGCATTGACGTGCCTACTGTGGGCCACACACTGTGCTCAGCTCCAGGGCTCAAGGAAAGGCAAGGACAGTCTTGTTGGTCCTTCATTCTTTTTTTCTTTTTTTTTAGTGAGGCAATTGGGGTTAAGTGACTTGCCCAGGGTCACACAGCTAGTAAGTGTGTGTTAAGTGTCTGAGGCCGGATTTGAACTCAGGTACTCCTGACTCCAGGGCCAGTGCTCTATCCACTGCGCCATCTAGCTGCCCCCGGTCCTTCATTCTTGAAGAGGGCCAGGACGTCGAGGGGACACCATGACTGCCACTGAATTGGATTGAAGGGAGGAAGGGCTGTGCAAAGTCACCAGCCTCACTCTCTCCTCCAGAGCCATCTGGGTCCAGGGGCGAGATATAGATCAGGACGACTGGAGATGGTCCTGGATGTTGTTTGTTTGTTTGTTTGTTTGGTGAGGCAATTGGGGTTAAGTGACTTGCCCAGGGTCACACAGCTAGTAAGTATCTGAGGTGAGATTTGAACTCAGGTCCTCCCAACTTCAAGACCACTGTGGTAACCACTGTACCACCTGGCTGCCCCATGCTGGATCAATAGGAAAGGATGGTCAGAGGGAGGGCCCAGAATTAGGAGGGGCTGGGAAAGACTTCTTGTCAAAGGGCAGATTTTAGCTGGGACTTAGAGGAAGCTCAGGGTGGGAGATGAGGAGGGACCCAACACCTGGAGTTGGGAGAGGCACGTCCTGTGTGAAGGACAGCCAGGCCAGTGTTCACTGGTCAGAGACTGTGTAAGAAGCCTGTGAAGCTTGGGACTTCGGTCATGTAGGGCTCTGAATGTCAGACAAAGCTTTGATTGAATCCTGGAGGTAAGCTCTAGTAGGGGGTGAGTGTATGAGTGTGTGGAGGTGTGTGTGTGTGTGTGTGTGTGTGTGTGTGTGTGTGTGTGGAGATGTTTGTGCATGTGGGGTGTGTGTGAGTTTGTGGGGGGTGAATGTGGGAGGGGGTGAGTGTGTGTGTGTGCGTGTGTGTGTGTGTGTGTATGTGCGTGTGCCCGTGCGTGTGCAATGGCCAGACCTAAAAGGACATTTCCACAGCTGGGTGGATTGGACTCATTTCTCGCAAGTCGGAGCCTCCTCCCACTCTAACGGAGCCAAGACCAGAAAGAAGGAGCAGAAGGGACCCGGGGACAAGCTTCACTCCCGGTTCTGGGGATGCTTTTTGTCTCCCCTGGGCCTCACCACTGTGAGATTCCACCCTCGCTGCCGCTGCCCCGTGGGCGCCGCCCCGGGGGGCGGGAATCACTTTGCAGCTCCTGAATAAGCAGCCACTGCATTTCTCCGGCTTCTCTCTTTTCTGTGGCGTTGTTCCAAGCACTGTCATTTTTGTCAACAAGTGGGACTATCTTCTCTGCAGCCAGAGACGAGGAGAACCAAGCGCTCCGTTAAATGGGGCCTCAGGACCCCACAGGTCGCTGTCTGAGAAGCGGCCCCTCTCTTTAAGGGCTCAGCCCTGAGCCGGGGCCTCTCGGTGGGTGAAAGCAGGGCGGGTAAGCCGGTGGCATCGCCCCTGGGCTGGGCAGCCCCTGTGCCAAGCGCTCAGGGCCCGCCAGGCCTTCTCCATGGCTGCCCAGGCTGCCCGAGCCCTGGGCGCTCTCAGAGGTCGATGCCAGAGCCACGAGCCCATCCGTATGTGGAAGCTCTGAGGATGGTGGCAAAGTGCGAGGACCCAGAGACGCCCGTGGGTAGCTCCCCGTCCCCAGATATGGGTGAGTAGGGACTCGGCCGCGGCCGTCAGCGCAGCAAGAGGACATCCGGCTGCGGCCCAGGGAGAGCGCTCCCGGGCCATCCCTGGCGGGGCCCCTTGGCTGCCGTGTGACGGGCCCTGGGCGGGACTTCTCAGAGCCAGTGTTTGAGGGGGGGCACTAGTGGCCTTGGGCCCCAGACCGCCCAACAGAACGGTCTGGGGATCATCGCCAGGCTGGGGGGCGGGTGGGGGGGATTTCTGCACCCGTGCCCTGATTCCCCCTGGGGCTCATCTTTCACTCCCTGCCGGGCCAGCCTCTCAATCCACGGAGCTTCACACCCCTCGTCCCTGCCCCCAGGGCTAAGGTGATTAGCCTTCCTCCCCCCAATTCCAAGGTTCAAAGGAGGGGATTCGTCCTGCCTCTGCCCACCATGCCCCAACAGAGATCTGATGACCTGTGGGGAGGGGGGTGATGACTGTGGCACCTCCCATTCAATCAGGAGCCCCCCCCCCACTTTCCTTTTCCTTTGTCATTGTCTTCACTCGTTCATTTTCACTTCATTTGGTAGACAAATACAAAGTGATGGGCTGGACAGGGTTCTCTCCACAGCACCTTTGGGTCCCAGCACGCCCAGCTTCATGCCAGCTGGAAAAGGGATCTTGGTGGTTGCTCCCCTTCCTTTATAGATGACTCCGACCCTGTGGTTCAGGGTCCAGGACCTAATGACCAAACAGGAAGTTGGACTTGGGCCCCCAGACCAGAGCCAATGGACGATTTTTCCTTTGCTCACTCACTGCACTTCCAAAGGATGCTTTGGTACCTTAATGGTATCCCAGGCAATTGTGGTGCAGTGGTTAGAGAGAGAGAGAGAGAGACCCGTAGGGTTGGGAAGACCTGGGTTTAAGTCCTGCTTCGGACACTGGCTCTGGGACCCTGGTCAAGATGCCCCTTCTCTGAAGCTGTTTCCTCATCTCTGAAAGTGGGGAGAACAATCCCACTTCCTGCCCCAGCTAGTCATGAGCTCCACTGAGGTAATGCCAGTTATTCTTAAGAAGGGCAGGAGGGGACGGGAGTGGAGCAGCCTAGATTGCCCTGGAGGCAGGAGGAAGGAAACCCCGGGCCTGAGGATGAAGCAGAGGTGAGTGGCAGACTAGACGTGGCCAAGAACGTCCCCCAGTCCATGGGCTGTTTTCCTGGCGCAGAGCATCTGCCAGGGCGATGTGGGTTCTGGTGGGTGCAGAGCCCTGCTTCCTTCCCTCCCCAATGGCCAAGGAAAGCCCTGGGGCCCCTGCGCTGGGGATTCTGTTCCAGGGCAGCTGGCCAGGGTGTTGGAGGGTCACTAAGTGTAGATCAGGGGCTTCTTAGACCTTTTCCACGCGTGATCCCTTTTCACCCAAGAAATTTTCACACGACCTGGGCAAAGAGGTATATAAAATAGTGTTACGTAACCTTTTACTGTTGCCAGATTTTAATGGGATTGTGACACCCCCCCCCATTTAAGAAGCTTTGGTATACAAGAGCCCTCTAGGTTTGAAGGAGGGAGGGGTTGTGGGTCACCCATACATCTTCCTCACTTGTGCCCTCTTATTTCTACATTGGCACTAACCTGCCTTATTCAGTGCCCAGGACAGGAGCAGAGCTCCCTGGCTTCTCATTTCTCCCCTGCCATCTGTTGATGGAGAAGGTGACACCAGGGCTGAAGCTTCCTGTTAGGAGCCAGGATGGGGAGGGGGCAATACCCCGCATCTAACGGTCTGTTTGTGCCACTAAGCCAGCTCGCTACATTTGGTCCCAATGGGTACCATGCATTTCTCTTATTCGTAGTGTTTGGGAGCCTTTTTCATGCCACTGCTGCTAGTACATCATGATTCTTTTGACGACTGTCTGAACATACCCCTTTACCACTTCTCTATCAGAGAAGCAGCTTTTACAAATTTACATCAATTCCCAAGGAATCTTCCATATTAGACCTTTATCAGAGACATTTGGGGACAAGATTCCCCCAATTGTTTCCCTTCTAATTCTCACTTCATTTATTTTGTTTGTGCAAGAAGTTTTAAATTTTATTCAACCCAAACTGTCCATTTTAATCTTCTGTGATTCCCTTGTTTGAGCAAGGACTCTTCCCCTAACCATGGGTGAGAAAGGCATTTCTGCTCCTGCTCCCCTCCTTTGTATAGAAGGTGACTTTCTATCTAAGTCCTGCGTCCATCTGGAGTTTATCATGGTGTTTGCTCTTCTGAACCAAGGGTTCTTAACCTTTCTTGGACCATGGATCCCTTTGTCCATCAGTCTGGGAGGTTTTGCTGAATCTTCTTGGAAGAAGATGTTTAAAAGCACAAAATAAAATGCGTAGGATTACAAAGGAAACTGATTATATCCAAATCCTGCCTTGTACACACGTGGGCCCTGAGTAAGGATCCTCTGCTAGAGCCTATCCCAGCTCTCCTGGCCACTTCTGGTGAATGGTGTGTCCCTTCCCTGCTATGTGGGATCTTTGGTTTATTAGAAATTACACAAATGTGGCCTATGGACTTGCTTCTTGTGTTCTAGTCTGTTCCATTAATAAACTTCTATATTTTATTTTTAAATGTTAAAACAATATTTTATTTCCCCCAATTACATGTAAAAACAATTTTTTAACAATTTTTTTTTTTTTGGTGAGGCAATTGGGGTTAAATGACTTGCCCAGTGACTTGACAGCTAGTAAGTGTCAAGTGTCTGAGGCCAGATTTGAACTCAGGTCCTCCTGAATCCAGGGCCAGTACTCTATCCACTGAGCCAACTAGCTGTCCCCCAACAATCATTTTAAAATAAAGTTTAGAGTTCACAACTCTATCTGTCCCTCTCTCCCCTCCTCCCTCCCCAAGACAGTAAGCAATCCAGCCTAGGCTAAACATGTGCGATCATGTAAAATAATTCCATATTAGTCATTTTGTGCAAGAAAACAGAAGGAAGGAAGGAGGGAGGGAAGGAGGGAAGGAAGGAAGAGAAAGAAAGAAAGAAAGAAAGAAAGAAAGAAAGAAAGAAAGAAAGAAAGAAAGAAAGAAAGAAAGAAAGAAAGAATGAAAGAAAGAAAGAAAGAAAGAAAGAAAGAAAGAAAGAAAGAAAGAAAGAAAGAAAGAAAGAAAGAAGCAAAGCAAGAAGCAAAGCAAGAAACCAAGCAAGCAAGTTCAGATGACACCAGTTCTTTCTCTAGAGGCGGATAGCATTTTTCATCTGGAGTCCTTTGGCATTGTCTTGGATGACTGTATTGCTGAGAACAGCTAAATCATATTAATGTTAATTTGTGCAGTGCTTTCCTGGTCCTTCTCACTTCACTCTGCATCAGTTCATATAAGTCTTTCCAGTTTTTTCCGAAATCGTCCGGCTTGTCATTTTTTATAGCACAATAATATTTCATTACAATCATATACCACAATTTGTTCAGTCATTCTCCAATTGATGGACATCCCCTAATTTTTCAATTCTTTTTTTGGGGGGGAGGGTGAGGCAATTGGGGTTAAGTGACTTGCCCAGGGTCACACAGCTGGAAAGTGTTAAATGTCTTAGGTGGGATTTGAACTCAGGTCCTCCTGACTCCAGGGCTGGTGCTCTATCCACTGCGCCACCTAGCTGCCCCATATTTTCCAATTCTTAGGCACTACAAAGATAGCTGCTGTAAAGATTTTTGTAATGATAAATCTGGTGATGTTTTATATAATTGCACATGCATAATTTATACCTGCGTACTGCCTTAGGGAGAGGAGAGGAAGGATAAAATTTGAAACTCAAAACTATAAATAAAAATGTTTATTATTTAAAATTAAAATAAAAAATATTTTTGTACAAATAGGTTCTTTTCCTTTTCTTCTGGATCTCTTTGGGGATACAGACCTAGCAGTGGTGTGGCTGGATCCAAGGGTCTGCACAGTTTTTATAGGGGCATGGACTTCTCTATTTTAAATCATATCAGTTTGAAGGATCACTTCTTGGTGGTCCAAACTGAGATCTGGTACCGCTAACCTCATTCCTTTTCACTGTTATCATTATTTCCTTTGAGCTTCTTTCAGTCCAAATCAATAAACATGTGTTAAGTACCTAACACCTGCTAAGTGCTGGGATAAAATAAGAAAAAGAAAGAGAGCCAGTCTTCTCCAGGAATTTACAATCTAATTTGGGGGAAGACAATGTACAAAAGGGAGCTGGGAAGGGGAAGGTAAGAGAGACGGATTCCAGGAGGCACCATGGACTTTGAAGGTACAGCCACAAGCCAACCTTGGAGAGGGGAGGGAGTGGGACCATCCAACTCTGGAAAGGGAGGGCCGCTGACCTTCTGCTTGACTGCTGGCTCATCCAGATGAATTTGTTTGTTATTTTTTCTAGCTGTGAAAAGTGAGAGTAGCTTGGCTTGGCACTGAATCTGTACATTAATTTAGGTAGGATTGTGAATTTTGTATTGCATTGTCATGGCCAAACTATGAGTAATGGATCCTTTTCCAATTATTTACCTGAGAGACAGAAAGAGGAAAAGAGAGACAGAAGGACAGAGGGATAGAGACAGAGACAAGGACAGAGGGAGGGAGGGTAGGAGAAAGAGGAGGCGGAGCAGCAGATGAAGGACACTTTCCGGGAGGATGACTCTGAGCCTTGTAATGTTTGGGCCTTTCCTGTCCCTGGTTCACTTTTCAGCTGATCAAGAGGACCATTAGGAGTGATGAGGGAGGCTCTCCAGGATTATAACTTGGAGAAGCCACTGGAATAATATTGAACTGATTCCACACTGCTTTACTGCTGCATGCACTGGGTAGCATGATGTTTTACCAAGTGTTTTTCCATTTTAAATCTTGCTCACTAGCGCTGATGCTAATCCCCACTTTCCCCGATGCTGAGCCATCCTGGCATCCCTGGTACAACCCACCTGGTCCAGATAAGTGATTGTCTGGATAAATAGCTGGAGTCTGTTTGACAGGGTTTCATGTAAAATCTTTTAAATCAGTATTCATCATTATTAGTAATATTACTGTCATGGGGAAAATGGGGTAGGGGTTTGGGGTCCTTAGGAATTCCTCTTTAAAGAATGACACCCTCTTGCACACAAAAGCAATTAGAATAAAATGGTAGTTTATTCTGGGACTGAGGAAGGGAAGGGGAAGGGAAGGGAAGGGAAACCATGAAGGAAGTCCTTGGACTTCTCCTAGGGAGAAAGACATGGCACAGAGAGAGTGGCTCTGACATACCAGTCTCCTCGAGCAGGAGACAGGCAGGTACTTTTATAGAGGGCGGATGGGGGTGACCATCTGACTGTGGAAAGTTCCTTTAGTGAGGGAGGACCATCCCCCACTGGTGGTGGCTGGAGGAATTGGGTGAGGGGTGGCTACATATCTCCCAAGCCATCTCCTCAGGACACAAAGGAAGCAGCCACACCTAATCTTATCTCCCTAGGGTTGAGGGAGACTAGAATGAAGAGTGGGGGAGCCTGCTCAGTCCGATCTGGTTCCACTTATCTCTCTAGGCGTGTCTGTCCTCTGGTTTAGTTTCTCAAGGAGAAGATTCTTTGATGTGCCCCAGAGAACTTCTGGGGTGCCCTGGGACCCATAACATTATGATAATCATGATAAACTAACATTTAGACAGTACCGGGCACTGTGCCCACAACACCCAGCACTCGTCACTGTCCTGCCCAGCTGCTGCTTTCATTCCTGGTTCATCGATCTCCTTTCCTGGTTTAGGGATTTGGACTAAGCTCATCTCTTAACAGGAAGCTGGTAGAGTGCTTTTGGGCTCTAGCTTTGAGAATGATTTCTCTAGTATAAGTGCTCATTGTTCTTTAAAACTTTGATGAGATTGTCCTGTGAATTCATCTGACCAAGAAGCTATTTTTCTTCCGCTTTGGTAATTCCTTTTCAGTTATTGTGATTTCCTTTTCTGAGATTGGATCTTTAAGATCTCTATTTGGTCTTTTGTTAGTTTAGGTATTTTATGCTTTTGAAGGTTTTCCTCTCTTTCTTATGTTTTCTCAGTTTTGTTTTCATATCATCGTTCTGAGAATTCTTTTCATTCTTTTATAGCTTTGTTGTGATTTTGTTGATTTGATTCTCTCCTCTTAATCAGATTGGCTAAAGATTTATTAATTTATTGGTACTTTCAAAAGAGCCAGCTTTTGGTTTATTATGTCCATAGAGTTTGGGTTTTGTTTTTTTTTTTTGAGAGTTTCCAGTTTACTTCCTCTCTAACATTGAATATCTCATCTTTTGTGCTGATTTTAGGTTTGTCTACTTTTTGGTTTTCTAATTTTTAAAATTGTCTCCTTTTACATTGTATTAATGTATATTTGTAGGGATATACTTTTCCCTTGGTGCCTGCTTTAGCTTCCTCCCAGAATTCTGAGATGTTTCATCATTATCATTTTCTTTCACATAATTTCTATTATTTGTTCTTTGACCCACTCATTATTTAGGATTTCATTGTTAAGTCTCCTTTTGGATCTGTGTTTTTTGCTTGTGCTTGCCGCACTGAACCTATTTTTATTGTTTTGTAAAGAATGTGTTTAAAATTTCTACCTTTTCACCTTTTGTTTGCAGTATCCCTGTTCCCTGATTCGTGGTCGATTTTTGTAAAAGTTCTATGTGGTCCTGAGAAATATGTATACTTTTAGCAGCCCCATTTCGAAGAGAACATAAGTCTGTGCTCTAGTTGGTCCAACAGTTTGCTTAATTCTATATTTTTCTTTTTGTTCATCTTTCTGTTATACTTGTCTAAAGCTTAGAGAGGGATATTGAAATTTTCCACTATTTTATGACTGTCAATGTCCAACTTATTCTTTCTTGTTTATTTATCTAGATATTTAATTGTTCCTATCTCTTTTTTTCTTTCAGTTAAATAGTCAAGTAAAACCCAAACTTCTCCTTCCTCTTCAACCTGGTTTGTTTGTTAGTTTTTTGGGTTTTTTGTTATTGTTGTTTTGTTTTGTTTTGTTTTTGCGGGGCTATGGGGGTTAAGTGACTTGTCCAGGGTCACACAGCTAGTAAGTATCAAGTGTCTGAGGCCGGATTTGAACTCAGGTACTCCTGAATCCAAGACTGGTGCTTTATCCACTGTACCACCTAGCTGCCCCTGTTTGGTAGGTTTTTAAAGTATTTTATTATTTTCCAGTTACATAAAAGGATAGTTTTTAACATTTGTTTTCATAGGATTTTTAGTTCCAAATTTTTATCTTACCCTCCCTTACCTTCTCTTACCCTCTCTTACCCTCCCTTTACCTTCCCTCCCTCCTCCCCAAGACAGAAAGCAGTCTGATATAGGTGGTATATGTGTTTGTTAGTTTTTTTTTTAAATTCATTTTACTGCATCTTTTTTTCTAAAAAGGATTACTTTCCCTTGTTTTACTTATGATTTCTCTTCCTTTTCAGTTTTAGACTTTTATTCTTTGATTCATGGTCCTCATACTTAATTATTACTTCTTAATTTCCAGTGGGGAAATTTGAGGGCAGCTAAGTGGCTCAAGGTTCCTGTCCTGGAGTCAGGAGGACCTGAGTTTAAATCTGGTCTCAGACACTTAATAGCTGTGTGACCTTGGACAAGTCATTTCACCTGTTTGCCTCAGTTTCCTCATCAGTAAAATGAGTTGGAGAAGGAGATGCCGAACCACTCCAGTATCTCTGCCAAGAAAATCCCAAGTGAGGTAATGGAGAGGCAGACACGACTGAAATGGCTCAAACACAACAATTTCCTGCATTCCTTATGGTGGATTGAAATCTTCTCTTTCCCATCATCTCCATCTTCTTCTTCTTCTTTTTTTAAACAAGATTCTTTTTTTTTGTGGGGCAATGAGGGTTAAGTGACTTGCCCAAGGTCACATAGCTAGTAAGTATCAAGTGTCTGAGGTCGGATTTGAACTCAGGTCCTCCTGAATCCAGGGCCAGTGCTTTATCCACTGTACCACCTAGCTCCCCCCATCTCCATCTTCTAACCAACATCTCCAGCTCCCAGGGATCTCTTCCCCACTTTAAATCCCCCCTCCTCTTTGTCCTTTGCCTCTCTCTTTTGTCCTCTCTCCTTGGAAGCTGTAAGAAATCCCATCTGACTCATGACCTGCTGCAGAAATGGAATTCTGGAGTGCCTCTGGGACTGTTGATGGGCACGTTTCTGGAAGGGGGCATTCTCCCAGTGGGCAGAGTTGGCCAACTCCTGCTGGTCACCAGCCAGGGGAGGGACTCAGTCCTTGCTCAGTCCCACTGCCAATGCACACTGTTTATGCAGTTCCTGATGGTCTTCTCATCGTCTCAACTTGTTCTTCCCCTCTCCTCTTTCTTCCGTGTGTCCCACGTGTGCTCGTCCTTCAAGGCTCAGTGAAAGGCCAGCCACTTCCGAGAGGACTTTTGCCCTTGCAGAGGAAGTAGATCCAGAGAGGCGGCTTTCCCCACGGGCAATAGCAGCACATAGGAACAAGAAGAGCCAGGATTCAGATGCAGACCCTGGGAGCCCAGCTGCTCCATAGGTCCTTGGGAAGGAGAAGTGCTGCAGGAGGCCTAGAAGGACGGACAGTCCTCATCCCACGGGGCTGACGTGTCAAAGGCTCGTTTGTTGTCATTCTCCGGAGAATGGTGGGAGCAGAGAAGGGGGGCTCGCAGGCCCCAACACCAATGGACCCTCCCCTTTTTCATCACTGGTCCATGACTCAGGGGTTACAATCTACTGCAATACTGGCTAACCAGAGGCAGTATTCCTAACCCTAATTTCCATAATTATTCTTTGGGTTCTTAGCCAATGGGGGAGTGAGGCAGGGACAATTCTTCAGTCCCCCCTCATATGGACATAGCTCAGGAGCCCAGCACAGGGCTTCCCTGAACCATGTGATTTTGTTTGCTGGAGGTGAGAGGGGAGGAGAAGACCTTTTTCCTCAGACAGGTCCGGAGGAGTGTCATCTGAATGGTGACTATTATATTCTTATTGAGAGGAGACCATTCCCCATTTCCTCACACTCCCCACCTCCTTCGAGGGTTTGAGCCGAAGGGACAGATGATGAAACTGGCTCACAGGGTGGTCCAGAGTCACAGGTCGGAGGCAGGAGTCACGCCTGGCCTTCCTGACTCCAACTCGGCCTCCCTGGGTCCTCGAGTCACGGGCACCTGCGGCTGGACCTCTTTGCACCTTCTTCCAGGCCTTTGTCTGATTGTGGGAGGCTTTTAAAAGGCCAGACCCTCACTGGTCATTGAGTTCAGCTCCTCCGATCGCCTTCTGGATGAGAAAATGGGGTCTGGAAAAGTGGAGAATGGGGAACACTCCCATACTCCTTTGTCAAAGAAACAAGGTGAGGCCCAGGGGGTACCTGAATGGGGAGGGGTAGAGCCAGGTCTCCTGAGGGCCTCCGTACAGACACAGCCACCCATCCGTGGCCCCCTTTTAGAGTCCGTCTCTCCTGTGCTTTCTGGAGTCCTGCTCTTGGACTTGTTGAAGCAGGCCCCATGTTCCCCCAGAAGGAGAACTCTGTGGGGGCCCTTCCTTCAGCAGGCTTCTGGGCTGAGGTTGAAATCTGGTCTGCACACCTATCCAGAGACAATTCCATAACAAACATGTTAAACACACACACACAAACCCCAAACAAACGTGTTTACCCTCACCCGCCATGCAGGAACCCGTTCTGGAGGGGAGGGGGAGCAGGTGGGGGCCAGTTGGGGAAGGTCCTGAGAGGCTAAGGACACCACGGGAGGGTCGTGGGTGCTGGGGTGTGGGGCCCCAGAAGACAGACTCTGCCTGGAGATGGCTCTGCAGCCTCTCCCAGACAAAACCAGGCCCACACATGCCTAGTCTACTGCAAACAATAGCTGTTTGCTGAGCAATCAGTCACCTGAAGTAGATAGTCTGCCATCTTTGAAGGGGTAATCTAGTGGGGATTCTTTTTTTCTTTTCTTTTTCTTTTTTCTTTTTTTTTTTTTTAGTGAGGCAATTGGGGTTAAGTGACTTGCCCAGGGTCACACAGCTAGTAAGTGTTAAGTCTCTGAGGCTGGATTTGAACTCAGGTCCTCCTGACTCCAGGGCCGGTGCTCTATCCACTGCGCCATCTAGCTGCCCCCTAGTGGGGATTCTTAAGAGAAACTTAGCAGAACAGCTGTTGAGGGTCAGTGAGGGGTGAGAGCTGGTGCAGTCCAACCTTCCCCTTTGTGACAAAGCAGGAAACTGAGGCCCAGAGCCAGGGAGGTGAGAGGAAGCTCTAGGGTTCTAGCTCTTGATTCCAGAGCCAGGCCTGGTTCTATGCTCCCTTTACTGGGCTATCAGAAATGGTTCGGCCAGTGGCTGGGCTTCTGCTGCCTTAATACTAGGGTTCTCAGGGCCCATGGGGACCCTTCCAGGGAGACCCAGATCCTCCACAGTCTCCCCGATCTCCCAGCCCCAGGGCCCCTGACTCTCAGTCCCGGGCTCTTCCTGGCTCTGTTGATTGTAGCTGCACAATCTTCAGTCAGTGAAGGTACCGCGCTGATCCTCTGTTCTCCCCATCTGTAAAGCGAGTGGTTTGACCAGACACCCTCTCAGGTCCCTTCAGGCTGGCCCTCAGTTACACGTCCTGGGGAGGAGAAGCTCTTGGCCAGGCCTTGTCTGGCATCTGACTTTTCTTGTTCCTCCATTTCTGCCCGTGCCCTTGGTTGGCATTTTCCTGGTCGATGGACATGCAGCATTGCTTTGGCACCCTTCCCAGATTCCCAGGGGATAATCTAGTGAGCAATCTCTTCCTCCTTTCTCAGGCCTCTCTTCCCAGGGGCCCTGGACTCCAGCTCTGGGGTTCCCTGATTGGGTGGCAGGGAGCAGCCAGGGCCAACCCTGGGGGCCCACGGTGGGCTTCTGGCCAGGCCTCAGCCAGTACTGAGAAGCCTCCTGGGAACAGGGTAGCTGGGAGGTCAGCTGAGGACAGAGGCTTGCCCCCCCAAGTTCTGCCTGGTGGTGTCCACGACTGGCAAAGAACATCCACGTGCCAGACATCTCCTCCCATTTCCAGCTCTCCAAATGTTTAGGAAGTGCTTTGAGGCTAGGGCAGCCTCCCACACTGCCCTGTCTGCTCTGGGAACAAATTCAGTCAATCTTCCCTCTTACCCCCCAGTGCCCACCAGAGCTGGGGCCCTCATCTCCTCTCCTGGATTAAGCTCTAACAGCCCGGCCGTCCCCTCTGCCCCCATTCTTTCCCCTGTCCCTGCAGCTCCTTGGGCACCAACCAGTGATGTGACCCCGTGGGGTCAAGAAAACCGAATAGGGTCATGCAGAGTCAGCCACGAGCAGCAGACGCCCCCTCGGGTCACATAGTTCTCCTAATGCCCAGCTCTTCTCAGGTCACTCCTCACTCCCAAACCACCCAGGGCTCCCGAATCCTGGTGCTCCGGCCCCCCACGGCCTCAGTCTGAGGGATCTTTCCAGCTGGCACTCACTCTGCCCCTTTCCTCCTACTTTAAATACCAGATGAAAAGGGCTCCTTCCCTCTGTCCAGAGCCAGAGCCGTCCTTGCCGCCCACGAGGACCAGGGCACCGCTGCCTTTAGGACCTGTGCCAGTCTGTGCTCCCTCTCAGTAGCGATAGAGGCTGGTGGAGGAGGAAGCCACGCAGCCACAGCCTGCCCCCAGGGGTCTCCTCTCTTGCCCCACTTCTGGCTCAGTGGTTCTGAAGGGAAGCCAGACCCTCTGGGCCTCCCAGATCCTTGTTCATTCAGGATCAGGGAAGGGCAGACGCCTCCCTCGCACTCGGAGCCTCGGGCTTGCCCAGACAGACAGCGGGCTTCAGACGCCGTGTGCTCACGGCCACGTGGCATCGGCAGAGGACCAGACCCAATTCCTTTCTGCTCCTCTTCCTGACCGTGGCTCCGAACAGCCTTGACAGACCCTGAGGCTGGGAGAGAAGAGGGCACTGGAGGTCCCCAGCAGGGAGACTGCGGCCCCTCAGGGCTGAGTGTGGGTGTCAGCTCTGCTTCTTCTGCTCCCCTCACTTTAAATAGTGAGAAGGGCAATCGGACTAGAGAATTCATGGAGGTGGGAGGAGGGATCAGGCCCAGGACAGGTGGGGCACCGACTGTGAGGGGCTGTAATGAGAAGGCAAAGGGGTCCCCACTTTCTCCAAGGGTGATGCAGAGCCTGGTGGAAGGCCCCTTGGCCAGGTCAGTGACCAGGGGAGACTCTTGTTGCAAGAAAACCCCTTAGGCCGCGTGGTGGAGGAGAACCTTCCCGGGTCACCTTCGGGCTAGCACAGCCCCTCTCAAATATGACCTCATTTGAACTTTACAACTCTGAGAGGCAGGTGCGTTGTGATTCCCATTTTACAACTAAGGAAACTGAGGCTGAGAGGAGCGGCCCTGTGCTCTGCTCACAGAAGAGAAGACTGCTGGGGCCCTCAGCTGTTCGTTGTGCAGGGCCTGGAGTGAGTGTCCCAGCCAAGTGACCTTGGGGAAGTCTCTTCCCTGAGTGTCTGCGCCCTGGGAAACCAGGGCAGACTCTTGGTCAAGCCTCAGCCCTGGGCACAGCACAGAACAAGGTGGGGAGTTTCAGGGCTGAAGCTCAGGCGCCCGTGCCCCCTCACCCCCTTGGGTCTGTCCTGTTCAGGAGGGCCAGAATGCTGGCATCAAAGGCCACCCTCCCCATCCTGCTCTCTTGCTTCTCTTATCAGAAAGGCAGTGGATCCCCGCTGTGCTGCCAGGCTGCCCCGCTGCTGGGCATGGGCACTTCAGAAGGAGGGCAACCTGCCCCTCAGTTCTTCAGCTGCCAGGGGCCTTAGAGGAGCTTCTGAAAGCAGAGCCAGGCACGTGCAGGGCAGGGCTGGGCTGGGGACTGAAGTTGGGGGGGGGGGCTGCAGCTCAGACCCCAGACGGTGGAGGTGGAGCCAGATGCTGTTTCAGCACAAGCCATCAGCCCGCCCCCCCCCCCACCACCATGTGGCACGCCCCCTTCTTGCTGCTGACACACCTGCTCTGCAGAGATGCCTGGGAAGAGATAACCTTCTGTTACTGAGCAGAAGTGGAAGGCTGGGAACTCCCATGGTCACGCTCTCCAATGCTTTCACCTGAACTTCAGAGGCCCCACCCCACAGCCCTGGGTGACTCAGCCCCAGCAGGCGGCTCCCAGGCTGACTAAGCTCTTGGGAAGGGCCTGGGGTCCCCACAACTCCCTGGGGTGTTCCCATCACACATCATCACAGCCCTCTGGGAAGGCAGAGGAGCAGTGGCCAAGGTTTTGTGCAGGGACATCCTCCGTCTGCCTGTGTCTCTCACACATGTATCCATAGATGCACACGCACACAAATGTCATAAACATGTGCACACATGTATAATACCCAGAATGCACTGTAGTACACCTTCCAAACCCTGAGGCACTCTATAAATGTTAGCTATTACATAGAAATCAATGCATATGCACATATATGTGTTTACCCTCCCTCCTTCTCCCCCTCCCCTTATAACAAATATCAGAAAAGAAAGGAAAAAAGTTTATTCTGCAAACTAGCTTATTACTAGCATTAGGCAGTGTATTCAGTGTTCCACAGCCATAGGCCCCCACCTCTGCAAAAAAGTAGGGAAGGGCTTTCTCTCTCCTCTGGGGCCACTATTGTTTCAGCACATCCAGTTGTGGTTTGTTTCTCAGTCTCCTTGTTTCCTTGGCTCGGCCTGCTTCTTCTTCAGTTCATATCTGTCTTCCCTGGATTCTTCATATTCCCATTCTGTATAGCACATCAATATTCCATTAATCCGTGTGCTGCAGCTTGGTTCCTCGGCCCCCATTTGATGAGCGTTTGCTTCTACACACGTGGTTGCTGTGAAGAATTGGGGTTATATGGGACCTTTCTTTCTGTCTTTGACCTCCTTGGGGCTGCTGGTTCAGTGGGATCTCTGGGTCAAAGGGTATGGACATTTTAGTCAGTTTTTCAGCCTAACTTCAAAGTGCTTTCCAGAGCAACTGGAGCAATTTGCACTCCACCCACAATGTACAAGTGTGTCTATTGTCACAGGACTAGCCCCGTCCCTTCTTTGCCATCTACCAGGTGCCCCAAAGAGACACTGCAGAGGCCCTCTCACCTTCCAGGCTGTGTCTTCCTGCAAGCAAAACCACAGAGTGACCTTCTCATGGAGGGCTAAGGTCCATGAGAGAGAGTCATGTCTGAGATCCACTGGTGCTTCATACGCATCCTCAATTATTCCTGGATCCAGCCAATGATTTCTCCTTTTTACCCAATGCCAGCGAGGCCCAGCAAGGAGAGCAGCCTGGTGCCATTCACTTGCAGTCCCCGGGCACAACACCAGCCTGGTGCTGCTCCAGAGGTCCTGGCGACTTGCAGATGGTGGAGGAAACTGAGGCCGACTTGCCCAGGGTCACACGGCCAGGAGGTGCTTGAGGCTAGATTTGAACTCAGGTCTTTTCTACTCCAGACTCAGCACTTTATCTACTAGGCCTCCCTGCTACCTAGGGACATTTAAAGACATTTCCCCTGAGGACAATTAAAGGAGAAAGCTTAGAGGTAACAGAGGGCTGTCTGTGTTGGAGTGAGCCTGTGTGTATGTGTGTGTATGTCTGTGTGAGTGAGAGTGTGTGAGTGTATGTGTGATGGTTGCAGGGTAGGGGGATCAGCCCCCTGTTTGCTCACTGTATGGCTGGGCTTGTCCTTGTCCTTGCAGGCCCAGAGTCTAGCTAGCCCAGCTCACGGGAGGGAGGTCAGCAGGTCACCACTGGAGGGCTGTCACCCCGTCCAAACTGCTCCTTGAGAGCTGGGAGCCCATGGCCTTCTCTGAAGCCTCCCCAGGGACACCAGGCCCAGTCCAGGCCTCCTTCTGAGGGTTTATGGAGGTTTGTCTGATGGGGGTCATGCGGGCCAGCCTGGGCCAGATCCTTCAGCATCTGTTCACATCTCTCCTTTCAGCTCAGTGACCCTCCCTTCCTTCTTTTTTATTTTATTTTATTTTTGGTGAGGCAATCTGGGGTAAGTGACTTGGCCTGGGCCACACAGCTAATAGGTATTAAGTGTCTGAGGCCGGATTTGAATTCAGGTACTCCTGACTCCAGGGCTGGTGCTCTATCCACTGTGCCACCTAGCTGCCCACCCTTCTTTCTTAATGTGGATGTAGAGGGGGCTCCTGGACAACAGCAAGAGGGGCACCTCCAGAAGACAGCAGCCCCGCCTCATTCTCAGGAAGATGAGACCCTTCTCTTCCTCCTCCCAACCTGGGATTGCCGCGAGGGGACCATGCCCAGACTTTTCAAAATCCTGGCCTGGCCTGGTGGCTTTGCTATTGTCAGCCTGGGCTCATGAATATTCATCATAAAATGACCGGCCTCTTAAAACTGCCAACTGGGAGCTGATATTTGCACATTGTTTTCTGAATTCAAAATGCACCCAAAGATGAGCCTGGGAAATGTGGGCAAACCCCAGGCCCAGCCCCCAGCCCAGGGCTGCTGCTCTCCCTCCAAGAACAAAGTGCCCACAGAGGCAGGGGGCTGGCCGGAAGGCCTTGGCGCCTAGAGGTAGCCTGGACCATGCACAAAGGGAAGCACTGGGGAAGGGGCAGGGGGAGCTGACCCTACCAAGGCTGTGTGGGCCAATGGGCAGAGAGGGAGCTCAGAGAAGATGGAGTGCTCTGCTCATTCTCCAGAGGACTAGGGAAGAGACTCCCCCAAGGAGCCCACGTAGAAGGGGTAGGTTTTGAACTCAGGTCGGTCCCCTGACTCCAGATCTAGGACTCTTTCCCAGAGGCCCCTCAAGGGGCCCCCATTCAGTTAGTTCAAATCCTGACTCTCTGGGCCCTGTTTGCTCATCTGTAAGATGGCTTGTTCAGACCACATGGTCCCTGTGGTTCCTCCTGGCTCGGGCCCTGTGGTCTCTCTATGCACCAGGAGGATCCCCGGGAGGGGGCACTAGGAGCACCTCCCAAGGTCGGGTTGCACAGGGGAGAAGGGTGGAACCTCTGGTCACAGCTGCTTATCAGAGAGAGGTGTAGTTGTCACCTTTGGGAGGGCCCCAGGATGTGACTCAGGCCCCTCTTTATCTTTGATTTGGTTAACCATTGACTCGACCTCCCTGTCACACTCTGAGCAGCCCTCCCTGAGGCCTCCCCTTGAGTCTGAAGGAGCCAGAACCATGGAGGAGGGGGCCGACTTCTCTCCCCTTCGGGAAAGCAGGGGCCTGACCCTTGGGTGCACTCGGGCTACAGAGATCCCGTTCCAAGATGAGTTGTGGTCTACTCTGCTTTGTCTCAGGGACACCCTCGGGGCTGTTTTCTTTAAGTCCTCGGACAAAAGGGACCTGCTAGTGCCCCATAAGTCACTGATGAGTGTACCCCAACTACACGATGGTCCCTGAGTTCATGGACTTAGCTCTGCAAGGACCTCACAGCTCAGTCCCCTGGCCCAGCCCCCCACTGTCCATCAGAGGAGGAATGGAAAGGGAAGAGAATGTCCCCAGGTCCTGTAGGGTGTGAGGGGCAAGGCCAGTGGTGGAAGCCAGGCTGCCCACCTGGGGAGGCTCCAGACCTCCCAGTGCATTGCAGTCTTGTTCCTCTAATCAGTGGCTGCCCCACTGTGGGGTGGGGCCTAACAAGAACAGGTGGAGAGAGAAGTCTTGTTTTTGTTTTTGTTTTGTGGGGCTGTGGGGATTAAGTGACTTGCCCAGGGTCACACAGCTAGTAAGTGTCAAATGTCTGAGGCCGGATTTGAACTCAGGTCCTCCTGAATCCAAGGCCAGTGCTTTATCCACTGCGCCACCTAGCTGCCCCTGGGAGAGAAATCTTGGCACACAGGGATGCCAGCCCTGGCTTCTGGCACCGAAAGGGAGGCAAGACCACGTGTATGTGTGTGTGTGTGTGTGTGTGTATGAGTATGTTATGTGGTGAACATGTGAGTGTGTATGACTGAGTGTGTTGTGTGAGTGAGAGTGTGAGAATGTGTGTGTGTGTGTGTGTGTGTGTGTGTGTGTGTGTGTGTGTGTGTGTGTGTGTGTATTCCGGGATCTCTATGAGGCCTGTCTGCCTGGCTCTTCTGGACTCAGCCTGTCCCTCTGGGGACAGGCATCTGCTGTGTGGGTGTCTATGCACATTTGGGGGTCTCTCCCACAAGACAAAAGCCCGGCTGAGGTTGGAGGCAGCACTGAATACTCCCCCTTCTCCTCCTCCTTGTCTAAGTGGGCTTGGGGAGGCACCAGAGGAGCCCCTCCCCCCAGCCCATGGCTGTTCTGCGGGGAATCCCCTCGTCCTTCAGGGGAAGGCTAATGACCTAATCCCTGGCCTGAGACAGAAAACCAATCTCCCGTCAGGCCTTCTAATTAAAATAGCCCCTAACTGACGGCTGGATGGGCCGGCAGAGGCAGCAGGACTGAGGCAGCGGGACAGACAGACAGTAACGAAGGGAAGGCACCGGTGGAACACTCGCAGAAGACCCGGAAGGAGCCCCGATGGGGCCAAGTGGGCTCCGGGTCAGGGAGCTCCCTGCCACGGTTAATTCTGCTGTCCAGGGCCCCAGGACACCGGGGCCCAGGGGCCTTCAAAGACGCTGATCACAGCATTCCAGGCTGCCAGGGACCCTGTGGCCAGGCCCTGGGGGCGCAGGGGCAGACGCTGAGGGGAAGGGCCTGGCCCAAGGATGGCAGGCATGGGGGGCGGGGCAGGGGCAGGCATGTCCCAGGCCGAAGGAGGCCTCTTTCTTATCTCACATGCCTCAGTGACCAGACGGCCTACTCACCGCCCCGCGCCCCCCCCCCCAGGGACTGGACCCAGAAGTCAGCGTGGTCGCAGGGTCTCCCAAGAGCCTTGCCCCATATCTGGAGCCCCCCCCCCTACAAGGGGCTACACCTCCTTGAGCTGCCCACTGCCCTTCCCACAGACTCTGCTCTCCCCTGCTCATTGTCACCCCCGGCTCACCCTGTCTCTCTGTCCATCTCTGTCTCTGCCTGTTCCCAGCTTGTCATGGGTGATTCAGGCTGTGGCTGAAGGCTAGTTTAGGAAGGAGGCCAGGAAGAACCGACCGCCAAGGTCTGGGTCAGATGTAGTGGGGGGCCCTGGGGAAAGAGACAGGGGCACAGATGCGGGAGACGGGCAGAGGAGGCGGCCGGAGAGTGCCACAGAGAGAGGAGGAGCGAGTTCAAATCCCGAAGCTGGCAAAGGAGGCCTGAGCAGCTCTGGGGGGGCTGGGATAGAGGGAGACTGAAGAGAGGGAGGGGACGCCCGTGGGGCAGGTTCTGAAAGGTTCTGGTCCTCGACAGGTAAATACCAAATAATTTGTAGGGGGGGGAGAGCTGGCGAGGGGCGGGGGCCAAGGAAGGAGCCGCGTAAGGCCTCCCATAGGAGGCAGCTCTTGGGGGCCTTGAAGGAAGTCAGAATTGAGGGGGGGGGCATTCCAGGGGCCTGGAGGGGGGGGGGTCACCGAGGCAGGAGACGGAGCGAGGCGAGGGGGGTGGGCCTGAGTGAAAATACAGCAGAAAAGGGGAGGGGCGAGGTTCAGTCCGGGAAGCCGGCACCTCCCACAGGAAGCCTAGGCTGATTGACTCCCCCCTCCCCAGGTGCTAGTGTCTGCCCAAGCACCTTGTATGTGTCTCATCTGTACTTTGTGTTTAATTATCTGTGGGAGCTCATTGCTGGCGAAGACTCAAGAAATGCTTGTTTATGGAAGGAAGGAGGGAAAAAGGAGGGAAGGAATGAAGGAGGGAGGGAGAAAGGGAAAGAGGGAAGAAAGGAGGAAAAAAGGAAAGAAGGAAGGTGGGAAGGAAGGAAGTGTTGTGGGGAAATAAGGTAGGGGTTTGGGATAGGGATAGGCATAGGGGTTGGGGTCCTTAGGAATTCCTCTTTAAAGAATTACACCTTCTCGCACACAAAACCAATAGGGTAAGATAATAGTTTATTTAGGGGGCTGGGGAAGGGAAACCAAGAGAGAAATCCCTGGGTTTTGTTTTTGGGTTTTTTTTTTTGTTTGTTTTGTTTTGTTTTTTTGTGGGGCAATGAGGATTAAGTGACTTGCCCAGGGTCACACAGCAAGTAAGTGTCAAGTGTCTGAAGCTGGATTTGAACTCAGGTCCTCCTGAATCCAGGGCCGGTGCTTTATGCACTGCATCACCTAGCTGCCCCCGAGAGAAATCCTTGGACTTCTTCTTGTGGGGAGAAAGCATGGCATAAATCGTGGCTCTGAGATACCAATCTCCTTGAGCAGGAGACAGGCAGATACTTTTATAGAGGACTGATGGGGGTCCAATGAGGTGATCTTCTGACTGGGGAAAGTTCCGCTATTGAGGGCGGACCATCCCCCACTGGTGGTGGCTGGGGGAATTGGGTGAGGGGTGGCTGAGGATCTCTTAAGCCATCTCTCTGCTCCTCTGGCCACAAAAGCAGCAGCCACACCTAATCTTATCTCCGCAGGGGTGGGGGAGACTGGAATGAAGGGTGGGGGTCCAGGAGCTGGCTCAGTCCTGATCAGGTTCCACTTATCTCTTTAGGTGTGTCTGTCCTTCGGTTTAATTTCTCCAGAAGGTTCTTTGATGTACCCCAGAGAACTGCTGGGGTGCTAGGCCCTATAACAGGGAAGGAGGGAGGGAAAGAAGGAAGCAAGGAAGAGAGGGAGAGAGGAAGGAGGGAAAGAAGGAGGGAAAAAGGAAAGAAGGAAAAAAGGAAAGGAGGGAGGGAAGGAACGAGGGAGGGAGGGAAGAATACATTGTGGTCACCCTCCTCCTCAGTGCCCTCTGCCTCTCTGACTGGAGGGCAGGAAGGAGGAACGAGGAGCTCAGGAAGCTCCTACTGTCAGAGGGCCCCCAGGCTCACCGTCTCTTCTTTTCCTCTGCACTGGGCTCCATCCCACTTGCCTTTTCTACTTCCCTTTGTGTGCTGTCTTCCTCCTCTAGATTGTAAGCTCCTTGAGGGCAGGGGCTCTCTATCTTTCTCTCTCTTTGTATGCTCAGAGCTTAGCCCAGGGCCTGGCAGAGAAGTTGATTGACTGACTGATTGACTGGCTCCTGGTTCCTCTTTTCTCCCTGGGCTTTTGGGACACCACATGGACCTGAGTCTCTTCCTGGGTCTGGCCGTTCCTCCGTGGTCTCTGTGGCTGGATCCTCATTCATCACTCGTCCCTGTGTTACTCCGGATGTCTCCTGGGTCCTCTTCCCTTTACTCTCTCTGCCGTCTGTCAATGATGCATCTGCTCCCATGAGCTCAGCCACCATCTTCATCCAAATGATGACTCCAAGGTCATCCCGCCGCTCAGCCCCTGGACGTCCTAAACTGGACATTCCACAGTCATCTCAAGCAGGTGGATCCACACCAGAACGCATCCCCTTCCCCTCTGCTCCCATCTTTCTAATCCCCCTCCTTCCATGGAAGACGCTCCGCAGGTTCACAGCCTTCAATACTTTCTCAGGCACCGGGCCCTTCTAGCCGATGGGGCCAAGTCTGAGCGGGTCTCCTTCTCAGGCTCTCCAAGCTCCCCTGTTCCCTGGAGTATTCATCCAGCGTCTCCTCCTCCAATCAAAGTAGATTTTGGTGAATGGCTAGGGCTCAGTGACACATCTGACCGGGCTGCCCTCTTGTAGGAGTTCCCAATTCCTTCTAAGATCAAATACGGCACCTCTGTTTGAAGCCCTTCCCAATCGGACTCCCCCAGCCTCTTCAGACTTATCCCACATGATCACACACATGTTCTAGTCAACCTGGCCGATGTCCTGTCCTCTCATGGAGAGTTCATCTCCCACCTCCACACTTTTACCCCCAGGCCAGCCTAGAAACAAAGAGCTCACTGTCAATCCCAACACAGTGCTAGAAGTTGGATGGAGCCCCATTCTTGACTTTTTTCTCTCCTCTTGTAAAGACCACACCTAACTCATTTGTGATTTACAGATGAACTCATTGTTTCCTTCAGCCTCTTTATCTTGCTGTCTCATTGCTTTATATTTTCTTTTTAAAATTTTATTTATTTATTTTTTGTGAGGCAATTGGGGTTAAGTGACTTGACCAGGGTCACACAGCTAGTAAATATTAAGTGTCTGAGGTCAAATTTGAACTCAGGTCCTCCTGACTCCAGAGCCAGAGCTCTATCCACTGCACTACCTGGCTGCCCCCTAAAATTTATTGATTTTTAATATTCACTTCTTCAATATTTTGAGTTCTAAATTCTCTCCCTCCCTCTATCTCTTCCCCCACCCATGAAGAAGGCAAGCAATAGGATATCCATTACACATCGGAAGTCATATAAAACATATGGCCATATTAGCCATATTGCAAAAAAGCAAGAAAAATAAAGTGAAAAAAGAATGTTTTCATGTTGAGTGCTTCCAACTGTACTCAGAGTTCATCAGTTCTCTCTCTGGAAGCGGATAATAGTTTTCATCATGAATTCTTTGGAATTGTCTTGTTATGTTTTTTTGGGGGGAATGGGTGGGTAATGGGGGGTTAAGTGACTTGCCCAGGGTCACACAGCTGGTGAGTGTCAAGTGTCTGAGGCTGGATTTGAACTCAGGTCCTCCTGAATTCAGGGCCAGTGCTTTATCCACCATGCCACCTAGCTGCTCCCTGGAATTGTCTTGGATGACTGTATTGCCAAGAAGAGTGAAGTCATTCACAGTTGACCATTGTACAATATTGCTGTTGCTCTATATGTTGTTCTCATTCATGGTTCTGCTTACTCCACTTTGCATTAGTTCACATAAGTCTTCCCAGATTTTTTTGAAACCATCCCCCTCACAATTTCTTACATCACATTTATTGGCATTTTCAAAAACAATTCTAACAAGTAATTATCCAACACTTTATGTTGGTTACCCACAGCTTCATGCTAAACATACAAAGACGAAAATGAAAAATGGCTCCTGCCCACAAGGCCTTTCTGTTCTATAGGAATACACAAAGTAGTATCCCTGTATGTCAACAAAGAAGTTAATACACAATAATTTGAGATGAAAGAGAGATACTGAGAAATGGAGAAAGAACATAAGGAAGAATCTAGTCATTGTTCTTGAAGAATTCCAAGTTGTTTTTCAGAACAGTTGGACCCATTCACAACTCCTCCAGCAATGCATTAGTGCAACTATTTCTCCACATCCCTTCTACCTCCTTTTGTTATATTTGCCCATTTTCAGTCATTCTCATTTTTGTTTCTCTTGCTGTTGGTGATTTATATCAGTCTTTCACATGGTTCTTGATAGTTTTCAATTCATTTGAAAACTCTATCATGGCTACATCTCTCTCAGACCATGCATGGCCCTTGGGCTTGCCTATTTGGGTCAATTTTTTCTATATCTTGCATTTCAGAATCTTATTTGAGGTATTTGATGCAAAGATGTTTCCCCAGTTACTGTTTTCCTTCTTGCCCTAGCTGCATTGGCTTTGTTTGTATAAAAAATTCATTTGATGTAGTTGAAATAGCTTGTTTTATCTTTTTGGACAATTTTCTCTTGTCCAGTTGATTAAGTCACAGTTGTATGAGATTGCTTCTTCCACACACCTCTATTTAAAAATAAAAATTGTCCTTTTATGTATTTGGTCACGTAATCATTTGGCTTTTCCAGCTTTTGAGCCGAGACCTGTTTCTTCCTCTAAACCAATCTATCAGCCTGATAACGAATGGAGTGGGTGACGACAGGGAGTGAAAGGCATGAGATTGAAGCTAGAAAATGTAGCTGCCTTGTCAGACCCAGGTGGGGAGAAGACTGAGGCAGCCCGCCAACATGCGATGGTAGCTTCAATTACTGCAGCAATCTTTATTCCTTTTTAGGATGGGGGAAGCAATGACCTTGCAGTGTGGAGGGTTGGGTGCTGGTCCCAACGCATCGTTACCTAGAGGACATCACTTCATTGCTGAGCCTCAGTTTTCTCACCAAAAAAATTGAGAGGCTCCACAAGATGAAACATGCCCTGCTTGGCCCCATGGAGGAGACATAGGAGCTGGGGAGAAGTGACAAAGAGATGGAAAATGTCCCCGTGTCTAAGCTTCCCAGCATGGTCCAGGCTGCCCCAGGGCGCAGGGAAGGGAATCATCATCTGTTAAGTGCCTGCTGTCTGCCAGATGCTGGGCTGACAACTTCACAAATCACCTCATTTGATCAGCAGGTTCAGACGCCTCTTTTCTTCTGGCCCAACCTATCCAGTCTCACCTCCTACTCCTGTTCCATGACAGTCTGCTGATATGAGCAGGAGAACGGGGTTCTGGGGGGGCCAGAAGTGGGAGAGAATGCAGGAAATCCTTGGTGCTGAGCATGGCACCAAGCCCCTCCCGGCCCTTGGGCAAGAGTCGAATTGAAGGGAGACTGGACAAGAGGGCTGTTCTGCAAGAGCGTTTAGGGGACCAGATGATGGGGGTGGGGCTGCTGTGTCTTGGCGTGGGAGTGGGGGGTGTGGAAAGTTGGCTGAGGCAGCACAGCTCCTGCTGGATCGGGGTGTGGGGGAATATTCAAGTGTTGGACCCTAAAGCCCCAGCCTAGAGGAAGGTGAATGTAACTAAGGCTGAGAGCAGATCCAGCTCTGGAGAAGAATGCTGGGAGGTGGTCCTCGGGCTTACAGGCCAGACAAGCCTGCCTTTTCACTGCCTCCCAAAGTGCCACACGCATCTCCTACTCCCATCCCACACCCACTCATGACCTCTCAATCTGGGAATGCTTCCTTCCTACCTCCCCACCCAGGAAATCCAAAACACAGCTCTAGGGCTGCCTCGTTCCTGAAGCCTCCTTCTCCCACCATGAGCCACCTCTGGACCCTGCACAAGGGGGAGGGCAGGGTGGGCTGGGTTTCAGAAGTCTGTCTGCAGGGGACCTCTTAGCTGTCTTATCCTGGATCCAAATTAGGTCATATCAGGGAAGGGACTTCGGGAAATGAAATGATCGCAAAAGAGCCGGGAGAGTCTGTTAATGAATGTGACCAATGACATGGTGATCATGTTACAATAAACATTCATTGCATAGTACTGGACGGTTTGCAGAGCACTTTACAACACTGATCTCATCTTATGCTCCCAACAGCCCTATAATACAGGTACTGTTATGGCCCCATTTTAAGAAGGGGAAATTGAGGCAACCAGAGTTTGAGCAACTTGCCTGGGGTCACGTACCTGGTAAGGGCAGATTTGAACTCAGGTCTTCCTGACTCCAGGCCCAGCGCTTGGTGCACTGTGCGCCCTCTTACAGACACGTCACCCCCACTAATTAGGGCTGCTCCCCCAGGGTCTGTCCTGGGCCGTTTGCAGCCTCCACACTCCCCTGGTTGCATAATAGCCCTCAGTTAATCGATGTTATTGGTTAGTTTTCTCCGACCTCACCTCCCGCTACCCCCTCCCCCCCCCACCAGCTCCATTGGCTCCAGTAGCCGCTGCCTGCTGGACAGCTCCTCTTGGGCCCCCGCCCCTCCCCCTCTGGAGTCCCCCTCCTCCCCAGCTCCTACAATTGTGCTTCCTTCTTTAGGACGTCAGTGGGCACCTGGAGGGCAGGACCTGCCTTTGCTCTCTTGGGTCGCCAGCTCCTCGCAGAGCCTGGCAGATGGGCAATGTCGGTAGACGCTTGCTGGTGAGCAGAGCATCCTCGAATTGGATTAAAACACAGCCGCGCTTATTCTGTGGGTTGTCCTCATACGAAGGTGACACGATTGATGTTTCCCTGTCCAGGGAAGGACAAGGGCCCTGGGGCTTTTCCCCTCGCTGGTGGGCATGGAGACGAATCGATGTAGCCATGCCCTTGCGTCTGTGCCCGCCCAGTGGGGTGCCCCGAGCACGGTGCGGCTGGAGCCCTTGGCCCATGTAGGCCCCGAAATGCCATGACCTCGGCTGGACAAGCCGGTGTTTAGATTCATCCAGGCTGCCTTTTAGGCTCTGTTTTCAGACACTCATTGAGAGGGATGGAGGTGGTGTGGCATCATGAGAAGGGCCCTGGATGGGGAGTCAGGATACGTGGGTTCTAGCACGTGGCTTATCATGTGACTCTTGCTTGGCCTTAGTTTCCCCATCCATGACATGGGCCTACATGACCCCTAAAGTCCTTCCCAGCTCTGGCTGTCTCTGGGATTTGACCTGGGAAGGGCCTTACCCAGTAGCACCTTCCAAGGGCCAGTGCCACGTGGAGGGCTCACTCTCAGAAGGGCCTGACCAGGGTCTAGCTGGGGGACAGTCCCTCTGAGAGACCGAGCAGTCCTCCCACCAGGAGCTGTGGAGACGCCACTTCGATTGCTACATAAAGCACAAGACAGAGTCTCTTGTGGAGCCACCGAGAGGCTGGCCAGGCTTCCAGGCTCTCCAGGCAGGCAACACCCTGGGGATGCCAAGGGAAGAGTCTGTGGCTGATACTGCTCCTTGACTTTGCAGCGGGTCCCTGCTGGCATCCTGGACATGGCTGACGTCTTACATCTCAGCCAGTGATGCTGGGCTCAGAGGGCAGGGACAAGGACCAGGGACCCCCTGCTGGCTGTGCACCCATGGGCAGACCACTAACCTCTCTGATCTCAGTTCCTCAAACGTAAAACAGAGGCAAGGCTGGCCCCTGCATCACAGGGCAGCTGAGGCTGGACGAGGCACCCCTACGACTGTGACAGGAGGCAGGCTCTGAAGGCAGCCCACAGAAGTGGTGGTTCCTTCCCACAAGAACCTGCTCTTGAGTAGTTTCCCCCAGTGGTTCCTGTTGGTTTGTCTCCTTTTTCTGTCAGGTGCTCTGCCCATCCCTCTCCTGCCTGGGGGTTCCCTGTCTTTCAGCCCCTCACCCTCCTTCAGTTTCTCTGGAGCCCTTGGCCTGGATCCTTCTGGATTCCACATGCCGGGCCTTGCATCATGGCGAGAGGTGCCCTCTCCCCATGGGGCTGAGGGCTCCCCAAAGGCAGGGCATAGGTCTTGTCCTCAGCATGGATCTCCCAGAGCCTGGTACACACAAGCATTGCTGGGCTGACCTAGCCTGAACTGAGCCCTGGGTCCTCTACTGGAATATATTCCATGAAGAATTGTGCCACAGGTGTGAGGGCCCCAGGATCCGCCGCAGGACTCGGTGGGCCCTTAGTCTGGCCCAGCCAGTGTTGCTCAGCTGTGCTACCCAGATCCCAATCCCCACACTGTGGCATTGGGCTCCATTCATTCCTCAGGAGAGGGACTTTAGCATCCCCATCACCTTGTGTGATGGGCAGGGCCAGAGCCTCTAGGAGAGTGTCACCTATCCAGCCTGCAGCGCCGCCCCAATTAGGCTCCATGTGTCTCACTCATTGTCCCCCAATAGAAAAGCAGCAGGGAAGGAGCAGCCAGGACAAGGACAGAAGGAACCTTTAAAAGGAAACTTGAGAGGCTGGGGGAAGAATCTGCTGGGAAAATTGGTGTGGGAGGGTGGGAGACAGTACTCCAAGGCCAGGCCCTAAATCTGCACCCAGGAATACTGGACCAGTGTCCGTGGGAGGCCCAAAGTCCAGTGGAGAAGCTCTCCGGCCTTCTTCGAGGAAGACCTTCTGTGAGTGCTTGCCTGTGGCGTGGGCCTTCCCATGGGAAGGGAGCCTCTCCCCAGGTGGTGATAGCCATCCCCTAGGGGCAGGCTGAGTAGGCTGATGAGGGGAGGGGAGAGCAGCTGCACATCTTTCTGAGTCTTCCTGTGTTTCAGGACCCTGGGCAGCTTCCTCAACTTCTCCCAGACTTCTCTGCCAATGAGAGAGTTAGCCTCCCTGCTCCGTGGGCCTTTCCAGCTGCCACTTGAAATTCTGCCTCCAGCAGCCCCAGTGGAGGCTTTTAGAATAGGCTCGGTGGGCCTATGCTCACTGCTATTGGCCAAACTTCCCCCCAAAGAACTGTTGGGTGTGCACAGACATTCTGAATCTCAACAAACCTTCTCCAGGGACAAGGAAGGGAAGGGAAGGGACCAGATTCAGGGAACCTGGAGATGGAAACAAAAGGCTGGGGACAGGAGGAGAAGGAGCGAGCCCCCAGTCACATAACCGGCAGGACACACGTGGTCGGCCTAGTCCTTGCTGGCAGCAGCCGTCTGCACCCAAGGGGCTTCCTTCAGGGCCCTGGGCCTTCCCCACCTCAGCTCCTGATAGTCGGCTGTGACACGTTCAGTGTGAACACAGTTTGCATCTCCCTTTATTTCCTGGGGGGCCCAAGTCCCCCATGCCAGCCCCCAGCAGGGCGTGGCAGCCCATGGGAGCTCCCTGCCCATGCAGCCGGGCTGGACCAGAAGCAGGGGGAGTACTTGCCAGGGACCCTGAGTGCAGAGTCTGTCTCTGTCTGACAGGGGCACAGGCGTAGCGGGCACCTGACTTGGGGGCAGAGCCTGAACCACACTCCGATCCCCAGAACGTCTGGGTTTGGGCCGAGCCTCTGCAGGATCTGGGCACTGGGTGGGTGCATGGGTGGGGGTCTAGAAGAGGAGCAGCCTGGAGAGGCGCTATGTTAGGCAGTCTTTCTGTTCCTCTGCTTTCTGTGTTTTGTTTGTTTGTTTGTTTTTTGGGTTCAGGGCAATGAGGGTTAAGTGACTTGCCCAGGGTCACACAGCTAGTAAGTATCAAGTGTCTGAGGTCGGATTTGAACTCAGGTCCTCCTGAATCCAGGGCTGGTGCTTTATTCACCGAGCCACCTAGCTGCCCCCATTGTTCTGCTTTTTGATTCTTTTTGCTGTGTCTAGCCTAAAGGCAATGATGCTCTCAGCCTGTCTGTCTGTCTGTCTGTCTGTCTGTCTGTCTGCTCCCCTGAGAGCTAACTCCAGGGTGCCGGCTTGCTGCCCTTCCCAGAGGAGGTGGGTGGAGGCTCAGCACCATCTTCTATTTGGATAAACCCATCAATGTACCCAGCCCTTGGTAGGGAGAGGGCACTGCCCTGCAGAGAGGGGCAGAGCTCCAAAATAGGAAGCTGCTGACTCTCACAGAGCCATGAGGAGCTGACTGCTCAGCAAGACCCAGCAGCGTGGTTATTGAGCAGCGGGGACAAAAAAGAAGGCAGGGGGCAGTCCCTGCTCCCAAAGATTTCCCTGTCTCCTGGGGGAGACCACATGGGAACAACTGAATCCGATCCAGGCAGGAGAAGTCGGGCAATCTCGGGAGGAGGTGCCAGGGACTGGGAGGGACCAGGAAAGGCTTCTTGCAGAAGCTGAGCGAGCAGTGGAGGGGGGAGAGTTCCAGGTGTGGAGGAGATCCACAGAATAGAGGGGCACACATTCTCTCCAGGCTGAGTGGGGGCTCCTCAGGCCCAACAAGAATCTGTAAGAGGCCATTACTGCCCTCTGGTGGTTAAATTCATGTTAGAGCTTCAGGCACTTGAGGCTTTGATTACTCTATCGTTTATTGTTCTATAGATCACTTAGTCAATCAACAAGCATTAATAGAGTGTGTTGTGGATAAGAAGACCAGGACCCCGGCCTTGGCTTGCTTCGTTTGTGGCCTCAGGTCCCCCTCTATAAAGTGAGGGGCTTGGGCTAGATGGGGGTCAGCAAGCTGCCCCCTGGAGGCCAAAGAAATCACCCACCCACTGTCCAGGCAGGAGCTAACAGTGATTTTTACCTTCTTAAATGAAGTTGTGTATTTAAAAAGGTAAAAGCCATTCTCTTAGTTCACAGTCCAGCTGAAAATAGGTACTGGGCTATATTGGGCCACAGTGGGCTAAGCCCTGGGCTAGCTGCTCCAATGTCCTGTTGTACACAGGTTCCACCTACCGGAATAACTCGGTATCAGCTTCAGGAGGGAGCGAGACTAGGAACATGGATGGGCCTGAGCCTTGGTACATTTTCTTCACACATTTTTCTTCCCATTCCCCAAAAGCACCTGGGTGGATTGGTGTCTGCGGAAAATTGTGCCTTCAGTGAGCTTTGGGGAGGGGCTTGTCTCAAGATCCCCCTGACATGAAGGAGAGAAGAGACGCCTCTTTCTGGGCACAAGCTCTTGTGAAAGGGTCCCTGACCTCCAGAAGAGACTAGATTCTGCCAGCCAAGGAGAACAGCTGTCCCTCATCTGTGACGAGTGAAACCATATGTGTAGTCACCTTATTCCTGCCCCAATGAGGAGCATGAAGCATTTATTAAAGTACAGTAAAAAGAGAACACCTGGGTCGGAAAGTGAAGAAAAGGCCCATCTAGCCTGGAGCTGGTGCAGCTTGATGGGCTTCTTCTCAAGTCCTCCACCAGGAGAGAGATGAACTGACCCTGGAGGCATGTCCTGCCTCCGGAGGAGAGGCGGGCCTTACACACTGCTTCAAGCTCATTGGCCAGCATCTCCCAAATCCATTGGTTCACTGGCCTTGAGGGTGGTCCTGTGTTGAGGTCAGAGTCCACAGCCTCTGAGAACACACCCTCTGGAGAGTCAGGCGGGAGTGGTTTCAATCAAGTCAGCTTCAAGTGAGTCAATCAGCAGTCAGCCAATCCAATTCTCTCCAGCTGGGGCCTTTGGGCCTTCCAAAACCCATTATTTTCTCACACATCCTAAGAAGGGGACATGGCATCTGGGGCCGTCCAGTGGTTGCATTAACAAGAAAACCTCAAGTCTGGGGACTCTTCCTCTAAGGACTGACATTTCTGCCGCATGTTAAGCTTTGCAAAACACTCTGCAACGTGACATCCTTTGTTGTTGTCCCATTTTATGAATGGGAAGCTGAGGCTCAGGGGGGGCTCAGTCACAGCCAGAGTTTGAGGTGGGGGATGGACCCAGGTCTCCCCCTCTGCCCACATCACTGATCAGCTGACCAGGGTAGCTCCTCTTTTCTTGAAGGGTTAACCACAATTATTAGCATGTGTCTTGTCTTCAGCGTGGGTTCCTTTTCCTCAGGGAGGGTCTCTCGCAGGCCAGTCTTCTCAGTGTCAGGGAAGAGAAAAGGTGACCGTTGGAATTCTGGCCCCATAAGGCAGTGGGATTGCGCCACCTGGTGGCCTTTCCCCCCGTGCATTCTGACTTGATGATTGACTTGATCATTCCACAGAAGGCTGCTCATGTGCAAGGTTATCCCAACAGTGAGGGACAGGAGAGGCCAGAGGAGGAATGAGCTCAGAGATGATCTAATTCATCCTTAAGTGGCTAAGCGTCGCCTCCCCAGCATCCTGGCCTCCAGCCTTTACTTCAATCCCTCGGTGAGGGGGAGCCTTCTGCCTCCAGAGGCCCCCGTTCCCCTTCGGGACAGCACAGAGTATTAGGAGCCCTGATTGTCCTCTTGTAACTTCCTCTCTTCAGGGGCTATTCAGTCGTTTCAGTTGTGTCCACTCTTCGTGACCCCATCTGGGGTTTTCTGGGCAGAGATACTGGAGTGGTTTGCCATTCCCTTCTTGAGCTCATTTTACAGATGAGGCAAGCAGGGTGAAGTGACTTGTCCAGGGTCCCACAGCTAGTAAGTGTCTGAAGCCAGATTTTAACTCAGAAAGATGAATCTTTTTGACTCTGGGCCTAGCACTCTAACCACTGTACCACCTAGCCACAAGCCCCCCCCCACCCCTTTAGGGGAATATGCATTTATTCCCAGAAGACCTAAATGGACAGAACAGGAGCCCTGGGATAAGGAAGACCCCAGCTAAAATCTGGCCTCAGACACTTTCTAGCTGTGTGACCCCTGATATGTCATTTCACCTGATTGCCTCAGTTTCTTGATCTGTAAAATGAAGATAATAGTGGCACCTACGTCCCCAGGATCAACTGAGACCATAATTGTAAAGTGCTTAGCATGGCATCAGCTATTATTGTTGTTGGTGATGGTGTTGGTGATGGTGGTGCTGCTTACTGTATGGCCAGGCTCTGCACTAAGCCGTGCACAGATTATCTCAGAAACTCAGACCCTGCCCTGGGGGTGAGGCAGAGCACCTTGAATGCTTCTACCCAGCATGCCTCCAGGTCTTTGGAGACAAGTCACAGTCCCTTATGCATTTTCTTCTCACTTTCAGGTCCTCTAATTAGTCCATATCAGGCACTGGGGTAAGGTAGTGATTCTAGGCATTATTGCCTCCATTTTACAGGTGAAGAAGTTGAGATTCAGAGTTAAATGACTTGTCCAGGATCACACCCAGCTAGTAAACAGCTGGGGCAAAATCAGAGCCCAGGTCTTCCTGCCTCCAAGTCCAGGAGGCTTTCCATTTCTCCCCATGACTTTCCTGCCATTAGGCAGGCTGACACTCAGAGGGGCAGGAAGCCTGTAAAGAAGGAAAGCTGAGGGCCCGACACACCAGGAGCACGGAAGACTGGAGGGAGGGGCCATAGCAATCGGCAAAGGGCAGAGCTGCTCAGTTCTCCTTTCACTTCTGTTGACCAGCTGTGCTAGAAGCATAATGCATAGGGCTAACAGGAGGCTGACACGCAACCAGATACTCAGGAAGGAAATGCAAGGGCATGGTATTGCCCTTGACCAGCTTGTCTCCGGATCCACATGATCTATAGCTCTGGGTCCTGAAAGAACTAGGCCACGGGCAAGGTCCCTAGGCCTGACAAAGGCCAAGCCTTGTCCCAGTCTTCCCAAAAGGGAAGAGCAGGGAGACTGCCGACTACAGACCAGTGAGCTTGACTTTAATTCCTGACAACATTCTGCAGTGTTAGAGGAATGCTTAGTCTGCATGTGGAAGAGGAAGCAGCGATCGTGAGAGCCAGCCTGGCTTCCTCCAGAACAGGAGGAAGATAACGAGCATTTCTGCCCCAGCTCAAGGCTGGCAATGCCCAGCACATGCTCTCCTAACTCATTCCAAGGCCCCCCAGACTCGCCTTGTTTCTTTAGTCTTGACAACAAGTGTCATCAACTTGGGTTTCCCATGTGGGGAGAGATTCTGGATGGCCGACAGGAGGCTCCATGGGCTTCTAGGCACTGATGCCAGTCACAAGCATCAAGAGGACTCCACCATCTGTAAGGAACCAATCCAGGTCAATTCAACTCATTCCAACTGACTTCATCTCATCAAGCACTTCTCAGGCACCCACTGTGTTCCAGGAACCCTGCTAAACACTGGGGGTAAGAAGACACAAGTCAAACAGCCCCTGCCTTCGAGGAGTTTATGTCCTATTGGGGAAGGATGAAACATGTGTCAGACGCATCAATACAATATAGAGACAGAGGGTGGCTAGATGGCGAAGTGGATAAAGCACCGGCCCTGGATTCAGAAGGACCTGAGTTCAAATCCGGCCTCAGACACTTGACACTAGCTGTGTGACCCTGGGTAAGTCACTTACCCCTCATTGCCCCGCAAAAATAATAATATATAGACACAGAGTAAGCACCAAGCATCTTCCCTCTGGGATGCCGCATTCCAATGGGGGCGACAAGGTGGAAACAGCGCATACAAGCTATGGACTGGACACAGAACTCCTCCTTTGGGCAGGAGATGGAATTCATCGAGCCAACTTGCAGGAAGCCTGGGAGGTTAATGCTGTACTTCACATACTTGGCAAAGAGCCAAGATGAATATAACCTTAGTGCATTAAATGGGAGGTGGTGAGGAGCCCAGCTTGCAAGGGACCAAAACACAGGTAGTTCTATTTTCCATCATGGCTGACACATTTTTGTTACCGAGAGAAAGTTGTGCTCCAGTAAAGCGAGAGGAGAGTAAGGGGAGTGCGCTGCTAGAAAGCTCTGCTCCCGTGGAGGGAGGGGACGTCTCAATGACGTCAATGAGTGAGACGTCTCAATGAGTAGCCCACTCTGGGTCCTCAGCTCACTGGAGGGTAGACAGCTCACCACCTGTGTGGCTCACCAGCACCACCTGCTGCTCACAGGAAATTCTACAGTGGATTAAATTCTAGAGATGCTTCTATTCATTTATTCAAGGAGGACCAAGAAGCTTCTCCCCCACGCCCCCCCCCCATGGCTTTGGTATCTCAGTAACTCTACAGCTCCAAAGGGCTGCTTCCACTTGGGGGAAGGTCCTGATAAGAATGTTGGGGAAGACACAGACAAGGGTCACCCACGATGGGCAATGTGGATGGGGAGCAATCTGCACTGGGGAGATGCCTGGAACACAAAGGTCACAGCTCCCCTGGGGGATCCAGCCATTCTAGCACCAATAAATGTGGTTTTTCTTGAGTGACTTGCCCAGGGTCACACAGCTAGTAAGTGTCAAGTGTCTGAGGCCAGATTTGAACTCAGGTCCTCCTGAATCCAGGGCCGGTGCTTTATCCACTGTGCCACCTGGCTGCCCCTTTAAATGTGTTTTCCTTTGAAAATCAGGACACGGTTTGTGGTGTCTCTCATTTAGGCAGGAAGTTCAACTCACTAGAGTTTGTCTTCCATCTGTTCTTAATTAGGGCTCCATTTTGAGTTGTTTCGCATCTCCATGATTCTCTCTCTCTCTCTCTCTCTCTCTCTCTCTCTCTCTCTCTCTCTCTCTCTCTCTCTCTCTCAAGTGCTTCATCTGCCTGACCCAGAAGTAAAGCACTTCATAAGGAGATGTATGTTTTTA
Source organism: Dromiciops gliroides (assembly GCF_019393635.1). Lineage (NCBI taxonomy): Eukaryota > Metazoa > Chordata > Mammalia > Microbiotheria > Microbiotheriidae > Dromiciops > Dromiciops gliroides. The sequence continues at coordinate 1,620,269 of NC_057862.1, read as the reverse complement.
AGTGGTGGGTGTGCCCAGAAGGGGTTCCTTGACATTGACCAAAAAGTACCACGTGGCCCCCTCCCGAAGGTAGAACAGAGCAAGACCTCTGCCCCAGGCCACAGCTGGGAGCCAAAGCCAGCTGCTAGCCTCTAATGACCAGGGACTGGTCTTTTTAAAGAACCTCCTAATTACAGGGTGGAGCCTTATCTGTTCAGAGGACGAGCGGAGACAAGGAAGAATGGCTTGGATCCCTCCAGAGCAGAAGGACCCTGGGCCCATGCCCTCCAGCAGGTCTCGGGTCAGCTCCTCATGGGCTGCGGCCTCTGAGCTTCTGGTGTTTTCCATCTTGACTGGCAGGCGGGAACTGGGCAGCACAGGACCAAGGGAGCCTGGGTAATTACAGGGGACAAAGCAGAGCGTCTGTGTACGAGCCAGCGGGGTGGGGAGACAAACCAGATAGACCCTACACTTTCCAGAGAGGAAATGCTCCTGGGAGGCCTCACTCCTGTGCCATTCTCAGCTCCTGCTCCCTCTGCCACAGGGAGCCCTTCTCAGGCCCTCTCCGGGGTGGGGAGCGGCTAGGAAGGGTCTGCTATGAAGGGGAGTGGCAGCCTCCCACCTCTCCCGAGCTTCTCTTTAAGCCCCTTGAGTCCCCCTGTCACTGAGACTCCTCTCAGATAGGCTCTCTGGCTGCCTACCACAAAATCACTGTGCCCAATGTTGCTTTGGGCCCACGAGCCACACACCAGAGAGTCCTGCCTGTGGGGCGTCATGAACATGTGGAGCCTCCAGGTCCGGTGGCCCAGGATTAGCCTTGGGGACCCTCTCCAAGTCCCAGTTCTGACATTTCCTAGCAGCGTGACATCCTCTCTGATGCTCAGCTCCCTCATCTGTGAAATGGGAATAGCAATGCATGTGCTCTGCAGTGATGTATAGAAAGTGCTTCCATACCCTGATGGTTCCGTAAGGGTCTCTGACTGTTCTTGGTCAGGCCGCAGAGTGGTTGTGAGAGCCGTGTTTTGCGAGCCACCGTGGGCTGTGATCATGGGTCTCTAGTAAAGTTTAGGACCAGGCAGCTAGGTGGTGCCATGGAACACAGAGCACTGCTACTGGAGTCAGGAAGATCTGAGTTCAAATCTGGCTTCCAACACTTACCAGCTCTGTGATCCTGGACAAGTCACTTACTTCCTATTTGCCTCAGCTCCTCATCTGTGAAATGGAGACACACACAGTAAGAAGGGAATGGACACCACTCTAGTATCTTTGCCAAGAAAACCCCACCCGGACAAAGTCCATGACTCATGTAGAGTCAGCCACGATGGAACAACAACATAGGAGTGAAGGCTGAGGTGGGCTCAGGTCCTCAGACAGTGTAACCTTCCTATCACAGTCTGAAATGTGGGTGGTAACATAGGCTGGAGCAGGGGCCACAGCACCCCAAGGACGTACCTGGCTCACACCTGGGGAGCAGATGGGCATGACACAGGTTCCTACTCTGAGTGACCTGAGGGCCATTGCCCTGCTGGGCCTGGGATAGTGAGTGATGTGGACCAAAGGCCGGTCAGAAATCTCAGAGCACACTCGCCCTGCCGACAGCCCCGAGGCCTTGGGGGACGTGCCTGGTCCCCACAACAAGTGGATACAGGGGTCTAGGCAACAGCTGGGCGGTGATGCAGCAGCCAGACTCCTCCCTTGAGCCCCACAGTTTTTGCTGGGAATGTCTTCTTTGAGGCCTGGCCTGTTCAAAACTGGTCCTAGAAAGAAACGATCTTCTGGACTGAAAAATAAGTAAATACCAAATATAACTTTTGTGTCATATGCATGAGAAAAGAGAAAGGGCAGATGAGTGAGCTGCTACCATAGAAACAGAGCCTTCTGGGAGGAATGTCTCCCGCATCCCTGACACTCTTCCTCCTAAGTCTACGCCCCATTTCTGGTGAAACAAAGGAGAGGGGAGGCAGACAGATCCCTGTATCTGAAAGGGGAGATGGCTGGCGGCTTGAGCTAATATCAATAAAGCCCTTTGCAAGGCTCAATGCACTGTGTGAAGGCTAGCCATCGGCATCATTATCCCCCCCTCATTATTATTATCATTATTCACACCAGAGATGCCCGATTGCCCCAACTCTCACCTGAGCTCCTAGAAGCTGTCGCATGCATAGCAGCCACGCCCTGGTAACATCCTCTCTAGCTACGCCAAGTTGAGGGTGACCGATGGGGCACAAGCCCAGAGGTGAATGAGGGGGTGTCTAACCCAAGCACGGGCAGACTTTCCTTCAGCAAAATGGGCAGATGAGAACAATGTGATCCAATGACCACCAAGGTGGCTGAAGTGAGTGCTGTGGAATGCTTGGCACTTGGTCAGACATAGAAGATGCCAAAGTCACCCACTGCCTGCTGGGCCATCGCCCGCCATCTTTGCTTTGTCCTGCCACTGGCCTCTGAGGATTCTGGAAGAGAGAGTGAGGCTGCCCATTTTGTGCCCCTTGGCCTCACTTCAATCCAAGTACTGAGCAAGTGAAGATACCACCAGTGATGCCATTGATTCTCTTGGAAAATGGAGGACAAACATTTTGATGATGATGATGATGATGATGATTCGTGGCCCCATGCAGGTTCCTACTTCCTGAACATCTTATCCAACAATGATTTCTCAGAGAATCACCGAATTTCCAAGCTGGAAGGCACCCGAGTGCCTCCTAGTTCGATTATTAGCACATGCCAGGCCCTGTGTTCAGAGCTGGGCATAGGAGCAGCAAGAGTGAAATAAGCCCTACTCACAGAGGCCTTCCATTCTGATGGCCAGACAGGGAGAGGTGTGTGTGTATCTGCATCCAGACTTAAAGGAAATATCTATCCATCAGTTATCTATCATGCATTCATCTATCTTTCTATAATCTATCATCATCGTCATCTGTCATCTATCTACACACACACGTGACATGTACATGCTCACGTGCACACACACACAGAGTAGTGAAGTCCATGGTTATGGTGGGATGGAGTGAGAGAGGGCACCCCAGTTGTCCACCTCTGAGGAAGTGCCCACTCCACCACAGGCAGCAAGGGCTCTACTTGAAGACTTCCTGCGGCCCACTGCCTCCCAAGGCAGCCTGCCCCACTCTGGGCTAGCTCTCATTCTTGGGAAGTCCCTCTGGACATTAAGCCCACATTTTCCTCTTTGCCACTTTCCACCATTGTTCCTGGTCCTGCCCTCTGTGGACAAGCAGAACAAGGGGTGCCCCTCCAGCCCATGAAGTCCTATTTTCATCCCCCCCCTACCCCCACCTCCACTTTTCTCTAGGGCAGGTGAAACAGCCTCGGTTCTTTGAACATGGCATTGACCCGAAGCTCTTTGCTCTTCTGCCTGCTCTCCTCTCTGGGCTCCAACTTACTGATAAACAGAGTAAAGAGCCCAGGGTCAAGATGGGTCCTTTGATCGCTCTACTGAAAGCCTCCTTCCAGGTTGACACATAGCCATTCACAAGGAATATGATCACAACCATATGAAAAATGCTCCAAATTATTAACAAGAGAAATGCAAATCAAAACAACCTTGAGGTTTCACCTCACACCCTGTAAATTGGCAAAAATAAGAAAAATGGCAGCAGTCAATGCTGGAGGAGTTGTAGAAAGTTAGGCACACTAACACATGATTGGTGGAGCTGTGAGATACTACCATTTTGGAAATCAATTTCAAATTATGAAAATAAAGTGACTAAAATGTTGATACCCTTTGAACCAGACACTCTATTACTGAGCTTGTACCCAAGGAAGCTTTCAGTAGGGGGAAAAAGTCCCCATGTACTCCAAAATATTTATATCAGCACTTTTTGTGATAGAGTTGGAGTCAGAGTCAAATTAGAAACAAAGTAAATACCCAGTGATGGGTGGCATGGGGGTGGGGGGTGGGGGGTGGGGGAAATGGCTAAACACATTGTGATGTAATGGTACATTACTGTGCTGTGAGAAATGATGGGTATGGTAAGTCTAGAGAAACCTGGGAAGAGCTACATGAACTGATGGACTGAAATCAGCAGAACCAAGAAAACATTCACACAGTAACTACAGTGAAATAAATGGAGAAGACACACCCAAAACAGAAACAAAAAAAAAAAAAAGAAAACAACATTCAGCAGCACTGAAATGAAGATGATTGAGAGGATGCCCTGGCTCTTTGGGGAGGAGGGAGGCCCATATTTTCAAACTTCGCTAATGTGTCGATCAGTTGTGCTGACTTTTCCTCTCTAATAAACTCTCTGTTCCATGGGATGGTTCTCAAAGAGGAGGAGGACAGATACATGTAAAACTCTGGTGACGTAAGAAACAGTAAACAACAAGAAAAACACGTTTAAATTTTAAAATGACTGAGTGTAGCCATCAGGCAGCCCTGAATGTCTTTTCCTCTCCAGCAGCCCACACGTCTCCATCTTTTCTATAAGCAAAGTACAAGACTTGTGAGTCAAATGACTTGCAAAAAATCCAAGACAATGCAGCATGCAGCATGCGCCTGTGTTATCAGACAGAACCATATCATAAAAGGAGATGAGGCTATTTGAGGATGGCCTGTCATCTTCTTTCCTTCCTTCCCTTTCCCCCATCCATTGCTTTCAAAGTTTTTTATTCGTTATTATTCTGATCTTGGCACACATCAACAACATTTCTCCACACGAATAAAAAAAGCAAAAGAGAATTAGATAGTCACGTTATGACTGTTATAGACAACTTGTTTTTTTAAAAGAGTATCGAAAATTCAAAAGAAGAATGTTAAAAATTCAGTACAGTAGTTCCAAAGCTTTCTTGCTTATATCTTCTTCTCCACTCCCTTCTGTGCATTTGAAGAATGCTTCATCAATGCTCTTTACTTCTTTTTATTTTAGACACCACCCTAGCTGACCCATCTCCCCAAATTTACCCCACCCCTGCCTTTGGACAAATAAGCAAAGCCAAGAAAAACAAATGCACGTGTCGGCTCCTTTTGGGCCTTTCTAGCAGGAGGTGGTGAACGGGCTTCATTGCTTGTCTGTTGCAGTTGTGGCCGATTTCACTTCTTTTCTAGGTCTTGCATTTATTTTTTCCCTGGTTCTGCTCATTTCACTCCGCATCCCTTCAAATAAATCTTCCCAGGTTTCTCTGAATCTGCCTCTATTGTCATTTCTTATGGCATGATGATAGTCCATGTCATCCATAGATGATAATTTGATTAATCATTCCCCTGCTTATGCTTTCAATTCCTTGGTACAAAAAAAGGTGCTACTATGCATATTTTTGTGCATATAGGTCCTTTTCCTTTTTTACAGATCTTTTTGGGCTATTTGTTTTAAAGTAGTATCACTAGGGGACAACTAGGTGGCACAGTGGATAAAGCACCAGCCCTGGATTCAGGAGGACCCGTGTTCAAATCTGGCCTCAGACACTTGACACTTACTAGCTGTGTGCCCCTGGGCACATGTTCCATCATGAGTCCTTTGGAACTATCTTGGACCATTGTATTGCTGAGAAGAATCAAGTCTATCACAGTTGATCAGCACACAATACAGCATAATCTTTATAAAGATGTTTATTTATTGCTGCAGGGCAATGAGGGTTAAGGGACTTACCCAGGGTCACAGAGCTAGTAAGTGTCAGAGGTTGGATTTGAACTCAAGTCCTCTGAATCCAGGGCCAGTACTTTATCCACTGCGCCACCTCACTGCCCCCAACATAATCTTTAAAGGGCTAATGTGACCATGGGCTGTGTGTGTGTGGAGAGACATGACTTCTAGGAATAAGGAGGCCACGGGCCCTGGTCAGACCCCGTCTAGAGTCTTGTGCTCAGTTCTGGGCCCTGGTTTATGAAAGCCACTGACAAACTGGACAGTTGTCATGGTGAAGGGCCTTCAATTCACACCATCTGAAGAGCAGCTCAAGGACCCGGGCTTGTTTTGCCTGGAGAAGTTGAGAGGGGGAGGAGAGAGTCCAGGACTGGGAGGGCCCAGGTGCCCACAGAGCAGGATTAGCCTTGGTCTGTTTGGCCCCTCAAGGCAGAGCCAGGAGCAATGGGAGGAGGAGGGAGATAGCTGCCAAGAGGTGATGGAGGCAGAAGGGTCTTCCCCATGTTGACAGCCCTGGGCTCCCTTTCCTTGGCGGGCCTCAAGCAGAGCCGGACACCCCTGGTGGGGTCTGTTCTCCTGGGGACGCTGTCAGGGCTGGCTTGGATGAGAGGCGGAGGAGGTCCCTTGCAGCTTCCAAACCTGACTTAAACCACTCAGCCCGGGTTCAGTTTGAAGTCTCCTCTTCTCTACTCACACAGGGGATTCTGACTGAGGACCTATCACCTCTGCTTTGGGCAATAGCCAGCGCCTCCCTTGGTTCCCTGATTCCAGTCTCTCGTCTCCCAATCTGTCCTCCACCCAGCCGCTCACTGAACATTCCTGAGCCATCGCTCTGACTGGGTCACTCCCTGACTTACCAACCTTCAGCATCTTCCTGAGTGTAAAATACATGCCCCAGCCCCCACTTTTCTAACCTTTGCCATCAGGTTTCTAGTGTCCTCACCGGGCTTGTTCCACAGGACTCCCTTCAGACTGTTCCCAGTCCTGTCATTCGATGCCCATCTCGGTGCCTTTGTCCGTGTTGTCCCTTTTAGCAGAATGTCTCACTCCCCTTTCTCATAAACCCCTAGGCTTCCTTCAGAGAGTCCTTTCACATGGAGCCTTTTCTAGTCTCCCTCGTGAGAAAACACGTGGACTTTCTCCCTCTCATAATGACTCTGCATTTACTTCTCTAGGCATACATTGCAGTCCTCAGAGAGAAAGCCAACACCTCCAGCACGGAGCTAGGCACACAGCAAGTACTGCATGAACTTGTAGACCAAAAAGGTCACTCACTCCCTGCTGTGGTTCTGTCCCCAGCAGAGTCAGTCTGGAGAACAACCAGGCTGGGGTGCGGGCTGCCTTGGGGAAGGAACAAAGACAGGTAACACATGAGCAGCTGCATAAACGGGGATTTGGCTTGTGATTCCCTAAAGCACCTTTTCATTTCCATTCAGGTGTCCTCAAAGCCGCGCTGTTCACTATGACATGGGGATCCCGGATTGGCTTGGTTTCTGTCCCTTTTCAGGGAAAGAGAAGAGGAAGTTGGGGACATTGGGGCAAGAAGGGGGTACCCTCTAGCCACATCTTTTCATGGGCACCAAAGGCTGCAGGTGCCCACCTGTGTCTATGAGGATAGACAAAATGGGACCCAGCACCCACATCCCAGGAGGCCACCTGCTGAGGACATGGATATTTCCTGGGCCCTCTTCCCTAGGTTGAATAGCCAGCCTTCCCTACTGGCCATGCCCTTCTCCAGACCTGGTAGATAGGCCCTCACACAACCCATTGGCTTTTCATGTAGAAGTGACATAGCTGGGCATCCCTCAGACTGCCCACCTGGGCCCTCTGTGCTTTGGGCACAGAGTGTTCCCAGTATGGGGGAGGTCTCTAGGGTGATTGCATGCAGTCAGTAGCAGCATCCTTGGGACTGGCCTGGACTTGGCTCAAAAAAATACAGACAAGAAGTCACTCTTCATTATAGTCTGTGTCACACAGCCTCCATTTCCTCCATGAGTTTTGGTCTTCTAAGGTCCCCAAAGCCGAGGGCCCCATTTGGAGTTGGAAGCTCTGGGCTTGAATCTCAGGTGGGAGACTTACTGTGGGTGTGGCCTACCCTCCTAAGAGAGAGTAAGGGGGGCAGCTAGGTAGCACAGTGGATAAAGCACCAGCCCTGGATTCAGGAGGACCTGAGTTCAAATCCAGCCTCAGACCCTTGACACTTACTAGCTGTGTGACCTTGGGCAAGTCACTTAACCCTCATTGTCCCCCCTCCCCCCAAAAAGAAGTGAGAGAGAGCAGGGACTGGCTCTTTCTGTCTTTGGAGTACATGGTAGGTGATTAACACACATTTCTTGAGTAATTGGTCTAAGTGTCTCCTCTTCTTCTCTGAGTCTCATCTGAGACCAAAGAGGAAGAATGAGGGGGGTGGGCTGGGTGATTCCTACTCCCTCCATTCTAGGTCCTGTGGGCCAAAGACTTCTAGGCGTCCTCAGCTACAAAATGATGTACTGAAGGATTCAGATGTCATTTGCCTCTTCTATGCAGGGCCAGACTCTTAGCAGTTGTCCATACATGTTTAAGAATTGAAAATAGAATCTAACATCATAGATTTAGGGTTGGGAGAGACCCCAGAGATGTTCTAGGTCAACCCCTTTGTATTTTTTATATTTTGTTGTATTTTATTTATTTTGTTAAATATTTCCTAGTTACATTTTTAAATAATATTTTTCCACAACTACATGTTGAAAAAAATTTTAACATTTGTTTTTTTGGGTTTTTTTGTGAGGCAATTGGGGTTAAGTGATTTGCCCAGGGTCACACAGCTAGTAAATGTTAAATGTTTGAGCCTGGATTTGAACTCAGGTCCTCCTGAATCCAAGGCTGGTGCTCTATTCCCTGTGCCACCTAGCTGGCCCTACCATTTGGTTTTTAAAAAATTTTTGAGTTCCAAATTCTATCCTTCCTTCCTTGCCCTCCTCCCTCCCTGAGACATTAAGCAATCCAAAATAGGTTATATATGTGCAATCATGTAAAATATTTCCATATTAGTTCTTTTGTATAAGAAGACTGAAGCAAAGGAAAGAGAAAGAAAAGAGAGAGAGAAAAAAGAAAGAGGGAGGAAGGATGGAAGGAAGGAAGGAAGGGAGGAAAGAGGGAGGGAGGAAGGAAGAAAGGAAGGAAGGAAGAAGGAAGGAAGAAGGAAGAAGGAAGGAAGGAAAAAGGAAGGAAAGAAGGGAGAGAGGAAGGAGGGAGAGAGGGAGGGAGGAAGGAAGGAAGGAAGAAAGGACGAAAAGAAGGGGAGGGAGGGAGGAAAAGGAATAGGAAGGAAGAAGGAAGGAGGGAGGGAGGAAGGAAGGAAGGAGGGAAGGAGGGAGGGAAGGAGGGAGGAAGGAAGAAGGGAAAAGTAGCAGACTTCAGTCTGTATTCAGACATCCTCAGTTCTTTCCCTGAGGCAGATAGCATGCTTCATCCCGAGTCCTTTGTCTCCGGTCATTGTATTGCTGAGAATAGCTAAGCCATTCACAATTCTTCATCGTACAATGTTGCTGTTACTGAGTACGATGTTCTCCTGGTTCTGCTCACAAACACTTCATTTTTTTAAAATGTACTTTACAGTTTACAAGACAGGATTTACAAGGAGAGCTTAAAAACATTTCCTTTAATTTCCTCTCAAATTTTATCTTATTATTTTTTCAGATTAACAAGCATTTTTCTCTCCCTTTCTTTCCTCTTCCTTAATTGAATAATAAAAGTAGAAAAGTAAAACTTTCATGACCACCATGAACAGTCCCGCCAACAGATGACCACACAGCTGTCCATCTCTGTCTGCATCTCAGGCCCTCCCTTCCCTAGAGGAAATGAGCAGCCAGCTTCCTCATCAAGCTTGTGGCATCCTGGCTGGTGGCTGCACTCAGCGAGTCCTCTGGGCTTTCCAAAGGGTCTTCCCTGATAATGTTATCATCACCTGCTTCCCTTTGCTCTGCATCAGTTCAGAGAGGTCTTCTCAGGGTCCTTAGAAACTGTCCATTTGGTCATTTCTTATGACACCTTAGCAGTCCTTCATGTTCAGATACCCTCCTTTGCTTAGTCCTGTCCAGGAAGGGGCAGCCGCCACGTTTCTGGTTTGGGACTGCTACAAAAAGAGTTGTTGGAAATATGTTTGTGCATAGAGTCCTTCCCCTTTCTTGGACCTGTTTGGGAGATGGGCCAAGTCATGGCATTACTGGGTCAAAGGACATACACACTTTAGTGACTTTAGTTGCACTTCCAAATTGCCTTTCAGAATGGCTGGGCCAGTTCACGATTCTGACAGCAAGGCTTGGGTCTGTTCCTTTTCCCGTAGGTCTGTCAACACTCACCATCTTGGTTTTTGCCATTTAGGTCAGTCTGGGGGGTATGAAGCAGCTTGCAACTTCCTGGTCTGCTCTACCTCCACCTCCATGCCAGCTGCCTCACCCCTCAGAGGGGGGGGTCCTCCTCCTCTTCTCCTTCCTTCCTTCCTTCCTTCCTTCCTTCCTTCCTTCCTTCCTTCCTTCCTTCCTTCCTTCCTTCCTTCCTTCCTTCTCCTCCCCTTTCCCTCCTCTCCTCTTTCCCTTCCCTCTTCCTTTCCTCCTTCCTTTCTTCCTCCTCCTCCCCTTTCCCTCCTCCTCTCCTCTTTCCCTTCCCCCTTCCTTCCTTCCTTCCTTCCTTCCTTCCTTCCTTCCTTCCTTCCTTCCTTCCTTCCTTCTTTCCTTCCTTCTCCTCCCTTTCCCTCCTCCTCTCCTCTTTCCCTTCCCTCTTCCTTCCTTCCTTCCTTCCTTCCTTCCTTCCTTCCTTCCTTCCTTCCTTCCTTCCTTCCTTCCTTCCTTCCTTCCTTCCTTCCTTCCTTCCTTCCTTCTCCCCTTTCCCTCCTCCTCTCCTCTTCCCCTTCCCTCTTCCTTTCCTCCTTCCTTTCTTCCTCCTCCTCCTCCCCTTTCCCTCCTCCTCTCCTCTTTCCCTTCCCTCTTCCTTCCTTCCTTCCTTCCTTCCTTCCTTCCTTCCTTCCTTCCTTCCTTCCTTCCTTCCTTCCTTCCTTCCTTCCTTCCTTCTTTCCTTCCTTCTCCTCCCCTTTCCCTCCTCCTCTCCTCTTTCCCTTCCCTCTTCCTTTCCTCCTTCCTTTCTTCCTCCTCCTCCTCCCCTTCCCTCCTCTTTTCCTTCCTCCTTTCCTACTCAGTTCAGCTTCCCTCTCTTTACGTTTTGTCTTCCCCCATTAGAATATAAGATTGTTGAGAGTAGGGACCATCTTATTTTCTTGACTCATAGAAGACGCTTAGTCAGTGCTTTATCTAAGAGCTGCTTTACTTTTCATTTCTCTATTAGTGATTCGGAGCATCTTTCATATGGCTGGTGATAGTATGGATTTCTATACTTGAAAAGGTCTTCTTATCCTTTGACCTTTTTTTGTTTTGTTTTTGGTGAGGCAACTGGGGTTAAGTGACTTGCCCAGGGTCACACAGGGAGTAAGTTTGTATCCTTTGAACATTTATCTATTGGGGAGTGGATCTTGGTCTTATACTTTTGAATCAGTTCCTTAGACAGATATTCCCCTTTCCATATTATGTGAAATGGGCTCCTTTGTAGGTGGGCAGCAGGATCCTTCCAGATTTCTGGGCTCTGGCCCGGACAGGTGGTTGCAGCCCACCCAGGGTCCTCTGACCCAGGCACTGAAGCCCCTCTGCTAAGTGAGAAGTGTCTGGAGGTCTTGAATTTGAAGCTTCAGCAGAGAAACCTGCCACAGAGCTTTTCCCCAGTTGCCCGTTTCCCCCTTTCCCAACATTCTAAGACTGAGGAAATGCAAACCCAGGGAGGACAAGGACTTGGCCAAGGTCACATGGAGAGTAAGCAACCACCCTGGTCGAGGGACTCCAAAGTCAGCATGCCTTTTCCACTGACGCCTCCTGCCTCCCTCATGCTCTGGTCTCAGCCCACGACTCTTCTGAGACCTAGCTGCCTTCTTGTCAAACTCAGAAATGTCACTGAATTCACAAGTGGGTGCTGAGAACGTGATGTATTCTCTGTGATCCAATTCCGGAGCAGCATCTTCTTGTCCTTGCCTTCATGGGTCCCCAGCTCGCAGCCCCCACTCTGTGTGCTGGGAGGGGTGCCATTGGGAGGGGCGCCTTCAGGAGGGGCTTCCTCTTTTGGCGCTGACGGAAGAACGCCCATGTCCCGGAACAGCTCACCCCTTGTAAATTAGACAAGACTTGTAAAGCCAGCTGGAGGGGCGTGCAGCCTGTCCCCAGCTGTTCACTGCAATCTGATATGAGCCCATTAATGCACTTTAACAAGTTGTTTCTTTTGGTTGTCGACAGATCATAAACACTGGCAGACCCGGCTCACCCGGTCGGGGCTCAGTCCTGTGTGGGAATTCTTCTCTTTCAGTATTAACTGAGGAGTCACACACATACCTACCTTTCTGCCTCTGAATCTGGGGACAGTCAGGGAGAGCATGGCTCTGGGGAGACATGCAGAGCCCTGGGCATCAGGCAAATGGGAGCTCCTGGTTGGCCTGCGACCCACTTACGAGCATGGACTGGAATTCCTCCGAGGGTCGCAGCCTCTCATCGCTACCCGAGTCACAGACAGCAGGAGTGGGGGTCTAGTCCCACAAGTACTGGAAAAGGAACACCCTGGCGACAGAGGAGGGAGGGCAGCCCCTGCACCCTGGGACACCTGGCAAAGTGGGAACATTTTTCCTGACATCAGCCTCTATCTGCCTCTGCCTCTGCCTCTTCCCAGCTCCCACCCACGGCTCTCGGGTGACTGGCTGCCCACGTAGGAGTCACTTCTGAATCAGAGGTCTGTGTGGAGTCAGCGGAATTGTTAGAGCCAAGAGTGAGGAGTGCACAGCAAGGGAAGGACAGATGTGAGGGCAGCTGAGGTGTGGGGCTCAAACACCCGCAGCCTGACCCCTGGAGAGGCGCTATCGGCTTCCCATTTTTCATCATCCAGTGTGATTTCAATAGGTCAGGCTGAACGTTGTCCCTGAGGTCAATCAATTGCCGTGACTGGCCAGTCAGCCAACACTGCCAGCCTCACAGGGAGCACAGGAGATGAGGCGATCGCCCAAGGTCAGAAGATGCCCTTGTGATAGCAAAGTCTTAGGGAAACACACGCAGTGAGACCTGCCTGGGGAACAGATTCAAGAAAGATTCGGAAAGAGTCTAAGTCACCCCATGGACACCCAAGAACTGGACAGAAGAAAAGAGACAGATGAAAGCTGCAGAGCCCACAGATGTTTATTTCAAAAGTGTTTTCACCTTTAAGGACTGTGGAGCCCCCAGCCCTTAAATTCTAACATCACCAGCCTGAATCTGCTCCTTGAGGGTGTGGAGATGATGCTGAAGAGGGGGAAGATGGGCAAAGCTGCCCACCCAGCCCGGGCCCACCCCAAGAGGGAGTTGGGTGGGTATGACACCAAAGGTTGGGGGAGAAAAGACACTGTGGCCTCCCTGTGACCAAAAATGGGACCCGAGAGGCAGGAATTCCTGAGTCATCCTCCAACTTTCCCACGTGTATAAATTGTTATGAGAACAATATATGCAGGAGCAGCCCCCACTTGGGCGTGCCTCCAGAAGGTCTGGCTATGGAGTTGGGGGAAGTGGGCCAGGGCTGCCTGCTCCCCCACACTCTCTAGACTCCAGGAACATTTCTGGGGAGCATTAACTGGAGGACAAACTGCCCAGAGACGCTTTGGCTCTAGCCAGCAGAGAGGCGTGTGGGTAAGTGGGGGAGGTCAGGCCAAGTCGGAAGACAGAGGACGAGAGGTTCTCATCTTGTCAGATGGGCGGAGAATGGCCAAGACAGACCAGCACCCCTGGGCCTTCCTGTCCAGCTCTGCTGTCCTGGGCTGAGCAGAGCTCCCAGAAATAGCCCCGGGCAGATGGCCAGCTCACCCTAGCAGTGTCAGAGCAGGGCAGTTGGGGAGTCTGCTTGTGGGGGTGGTGGCAGAGAGAAAGAAGGTGTCTGGTCCAAGGCTGCCAGGCTACGCCGACGCCATTTGTGTCCTGCCCTCCCCTCCCCAGCCCTGCCCCCACGCACTGAACCCAGCCTCAGGGGCTCATCCTTCACAAGTGAGGGAGGATGGGAAAGTGCCTTTATGCAGAGACGGGGGGTGGGCATTCTGGCGAGGGAGGGCAGTTCAGTGGAGCGAGGGGTGGAGATGCGGCAGAGGAGCCCGAGGAGCGCTAGCAGAGGGTGGGTGGCAGCCGAGCTCAATGGTCAGCTCACACCAGATGGCCTGGCCACCATCCCGGGGGCCACCTCCTTTTACCTGCTCCCACCCAACACTCATCTGGGAGAGGGAAACTGGTGCCTCCATTGGAAGCCCTCCCCCCCACCCCAGCTTCTCCTCTGGGTGGGGCATCCTGAGCCTTTCTGGGCTGCTTGCCGGTCACCCACATGTCAGCGTCGCCATTCCTCCCAGGGAGATGAAGGGCTCTCAAGCCTCACCATGTGCCAGGTCTTCTGGGCTTCACCTTCTGCCCTTCCTTAAGCCTCCGGGCCCTGGGGCACTGCCCTGGGCTTTCCTAACTCACCCGATCCTTCCCCACCCCCAACCAACCTCTAGGCCTTCCAGGGTGGCCACCTGCCCGCGCTGCCCCCCCCAACTCTCGGGTGAGCTTCTGGGGGGCAGGAACGGCCTCATTTTTCCATGTCTCCCCAGCATTTGGCATAGTGCTGGGTACGTGGGAAGCTCCTGAGAAATGCTTTCTCCCCAGTCACAGACTGTGACCACCCAGGTCCTGGAAGACTGGACAGCTCCAGAACAAGAGAACCATCAGGAGGAGGAAGGGCTCCCCGGCAGGCGCCCCAGGCAGCCTTGGCCTGCTTATGTCCCCGGTGGGTGGGAGTTGTCCAAGAGCACACACCCTCCCTGGGCGGCCTTGGGCTGCCCCAGAGAGTAGAACGTCACCCTGGGACATCCTTAGGCCTTTTTGTATGACATCAAACCGAGGAGACCTTTTGGTTTCTGGGCTAATAACTCCAGTGATGAAACTATTCTTAGAATAAGTTCTTTGGCTGTGGTTGTGGTTGTTGTTTTGTGTGTTTTGTTTTGTTTTTTGGGGGGCAATGAAGGTTAAACGACTTGCCCAGGGTCACACAGCCAGTAAGGGTTAAGTGTCTGAGGCTGGATTTGAACTCAGGTCTACCTGACTCCAGACCCATGGCTCTATCCACTGTGCTACCTAGCTGCCCCTTCTCACCTAGTCTTAAGATCAAGACTAAAAGGGAGGTGGGCACTCTTGGCCCTCTGCAGTGAAATATGGTACCCAGAACTGACCACGGTGTGCCACGGTTGGTCTGTCCATGGCAAAGGGCGGCAACACCATGACTTCCCCCTCTCCCCGTGAAGCCCCAGATGCCTTCACTTTCTTGGCAGCCACATGTCACTTGCTGACTCACCCCAAGATGACACTCCCCTAACCCTCCAAATCTTTCTCCCAGGAACTGCTGCCTGGCCACACTTCCCTCCCCTTGTCCGTACCCTCAGCCAGCACAGTCTTTGAAACAAACAAAATCAGAGGAGGAAGAGATGTCATGCCACTCTCATCCCCTGATGCAGCTCCTGGGGTTCTGGAGTCAGGGGTGCAGAACTGGAAGGGTCTGAGGGGCCTTCCAGTCCAATGCACTTGCTCCCGGTCCCACGGAAAGCGATGGGCAGAGCCGGGGTTGGGGCCAGCACACTTGCAGCTGCACCTGGGAGGGAGATGGTTGTTTTCCCCTAAGCATCACATTTCACACATGGTCTGGTGCAGACCCATTGTTCCACCCAGAAAAGTTCCACGTACTGTGTGTTCCCCCTTAGCTTTAGGCCATTCATAAACTTGCTGTAGTGGTCTGATCTAAAGGCCACCAGGGAAGCCCAGGCCAAGGCCAAGAGGCCCCCTAAGGAAGACTTGTTCAGAACTTCCTTCTGTCTCCAGTCTCTCCAGTGAGCTAGAAAGAGGGGGCCTGTCCTGTGCACTGGAGATGGAAGGGGGTGATTAACTGAAGACTGTCTCACTTCCTGTCATGCCCCAGTCACTTGGCTTCCCATCTTATCTGGAAGTATCTGAACACTCACTCATTCTCCCCTCCCTTGACAACTTTCCTGTGGAAAGATTATGTCTGGACACTGGTGGGACCTCAACCGGTCACTTAGTCACCCAAGACCTTAGCGTCTTCCCTTATAAAATGAGGGATTGGACTCTCACTCTCTCTGGGCCACATTCCCCCAAAGGCATCCTCCTATGGGAGCATCTTAATGTCCAGACCATCTCTGAGGGCCCTGGGTCATTTTCAGCCCTACTCACAGCTGGTCCTTCCACACTGAATCCAAGAAACTTCTAATTTGGAGCATTCCTATTGCCACAACTGTAAAGTCCAGGCCAAAGACTGTCTCAATAAGTAAAAATGAAGTGGCCCCATTGGAAAGGTTAAATAAATCGATTCTAGTGTTAACCTCTGGATTTTGCACACAACAGGCTGGGGAAATTGTTCTGCTCCCATGGAAACCAGGACCCCTATTCCTCTGCCTCTTGAGAATGTTTCCAGCGGGACTTGACATAAAACAGTCACTTCCAAATGATTTTGGTATGAAGTATAACATTTGTCAACATGTCAGAGCCATCACTCAGTCACAGAATCTCTCAAAGACTCAGCTCAAGCGACACCTTCTCCAGGAAGCCATTGCTGGTCACCTGCTTATACCTCCCATCGACTGTGCACATAGCTTGTATAAAGTGATGGACAGCTCTGTGGCGCCTCTCCACTGGAATTCAAGCTCTCCAAGGGCAGGGGCCCATTTATGGTTTTTCTTTGTATTTTCAATCCTTAGCATAGCGTCAGAACATAGTAGTAGTAGGAGGCTTCCACCAGTCACGGATGACCATGGATCAGCACCTTGAAGAGCCACAGGCCACAGTGTGGCTGTGCAGTCTGATACGGGAGCCGCAGCTCCTGCCGCAATGAGGACATCAGAAAACTGCGCTCTCTGTTGCTGGTCGGTTCCTGCGTCTCATTCGTTTTTCTTCCTCCAGAGCTTGGAGGCTTATCTCAGCGGCACGCAAGCTGCTCCTGAGTACAGAACTCCATCGGTCCTTGGCCATCTCCTCCCAGCTGCCAGTGTCTATTCCCAGAGTCCTCAAGTCTCGCTTGCATACATCTCTGTAGTGAAGCTGGGGGCGGCCAGCAAGTCTTTGGCCAGAACATAGTAAGTACTTAGTAAATCCTTGTTGATAGGTTGCCTGATGAACTGAATAGAAGGAACATCAGGGTCTGCCTCATTCACACCCAACCTGAACAAGGCAACCTCTGCAACATCCCTGACAAACAATGGTCAACAAGGGAGTGGGAGGTCTCAATGAATGGGAGAATCAAGAAGAGGTGGCATCTGGCTGAGTAAATCCACAAATCCAAACCCTGATAACAAGGAGTCAGTGTTGCCCTGTTAAACCTTGTTCCAGAAAAGAAAAGAAGAGACAGAGGAGCAGGGAGGGAAGAAAGGAGGGAAAGAGGGAGGGAGGGAGGGAAGGAGGAAGGAAGGAAGGAAGGAAGAAAGGAAGGAAGGAAGGAAGGAAGGAAGGAAGGAAGGAAGGAAGGAAGGAAGGAAGGAAGGAAGGAAGGAAGGAAGAGGCACACCAATACTTCATTGGTGGAGCTGTGAATTGGCACTGCCATTCTGGAAAGCAATTCAGAATATGAAAATAAAGTGACTAAAATGTCCTTACCCTTTGATTCAGAGGTTCCACTGCTAGGCTTCAGAGACAAAGGGTTCTGTCTGTAAATGTTTTACAACTGGCTCTCCAGAAAAAAAAAAATCTACAACAGCACACTCTTAATTAGCATCTGAGTGTTCAAGGAAAACTCATACCTCTGATGTGAGGTGTACTGAGCCTTTTTCGGGCTGCTTTTCACTTTTGGTGTCTATTTGATCCACCTAACTCTCCCCTGTGGCTCCAATAAGGTGCAGCATGTGCAGTGACCGCACCCCAGTAAAACCATTTCAGCTGATGGGCTAAACCAGGTTGAGAGTAACTGAAGGATCTCAAACCCTCCTGTGAGTTAGGGGCATGTCTACCCCAAGCTTGTGAAGATTCCCCTTGGCAGATGGGCAGCTGAGAATAAGATTCGGAAGTAAGTGCCGTGGAGCGCCTAGAGCTTGGTCAGACATCAAAGACACAAAGGTCAGCCACCGGGCCATCCCAGTCATCCCGACTCTTGTCCTGCCCCTGGACTTCGATGAGTTTGGAAGCGAGAGTGATGCTGATGACTTAGTGCACCTCTGCCTCACTTAAATACAATTTATGCAAGAATCAAAAGATCACCTATACCCATCACCCATCACCCAGTGGAAATTTTACCATTTTACCACTTTACCTCCCTCAGTGTTCTGTGGGGACAGATGAGTGAAGAAGCAGCAGGTGCAGATACACTGAGAGCTGTCCTCACGACCCTGCTCCCAGATAGCCCAGATCATAGGGTCATCTTCTCACTGGACTGACACAATAATGGAAGTCAGTAGCCCCCTGGGTATCTGAGTTTAAAAAAAACTTTTTTGTTTAACGTTTTGAGTTCCAAATTCTACCCCTCCTTCCCTCCCTTCCCTTCCTCCCTCCCTGAAGTGGTAAGCAATCAGATATAAGACACATGTGCAATTATGTGAACATTACCATGTTAGTAATTTTGTACAAGAAAACTTGAATAAAAGAAAAAATGAAAGAAAGAAAGTGAAAAAATAGCATGCTTGAGTATGTATTGAATCAATATCAGTTCTTTCTCTAGAGCTGGATAATATGCTTCATCATTAGTCCATTGGGATTGTCTCGCTGAGAATAGCTAAATCATTCACAGTTCTTCATCAAACATTGTTGCTGTTACTTTGTGCAGTGTTTTCCTGGTTCTGCTCACTTCACTCAGCATCAGTTCATACAAGTCTTTCCAGATTTTTCTGAAAACATCCCACTTGTCATTTCTTATAGCACAATAATATTCCATTATAATCATATGCCTCAGCTTTTTTATCCATTCCCCAATTGACAGGCATCCCTTTAATTTCCAATTCTTAGCCACCACAAAAAAGAGCAGCTATAAATATTTTTGTAAAGGTCCTTTCCCCCTTTTTGGAATATCTTTGAGATATAAACCTAGTGGTGGTATTGCTTGATCAAAGGTTATACACAGTTCTATAGCCCTTTGGGCACAGTTCACAACTCCATTTCACAATTCTACCCACAGTAGATTAGTGTCCCAATTTTCCCACATTACCTCCAACATCCAACATTTTCTGTTTTTGTCATGTTAATGAGAAGCTTTTTAAAAGGGCTGCACTGCTTTCCTCCTGCCATGAAGGAGGGGCTAGGAAAAAAGCCCTAAAAATTGTCTGCTTCACCCAACCCTGGCCTGTTTACTGAAGCAGGTGAGGATCCCACCCTGTGATTGAAACACAGAAACATGTACAAAATCTTTTGCAAATATGATTCCATTCATCATCTGTCCATGGAATGCACATTCTTATGGACAACACAAATCCAGTAGATCTAAAAGATGATCAGTTCTTGTTTCAAGAGAACTCAGCAGGTTTTTCATCCAAATAACAGCCCTGAGGGAAACAGGGCTGGCAAATAAAGGTGAGAGCTAGATACCCAGTTTTCTGGAGTGGCCGTAGTGGAGGGGAGCACCATGAAGCTGCTGCAGGCTTCACAATCAAAACTAATCTCATTGACACTTACTAGCTGAGTGACCCTGGGCAAGTCACTTAACCCCAATTGCCTCACCAAAAAAAAATAAAATAAAAAAATAAAAAAAAAAAAGCTTGTGTGCCTCCCAAAATGAATGAAGGACAAGCTCATGACAATGTGATTGACATTTGCAGGAAAGCACCAGCCACCATCATCAGGGCCTGTGCTCCCACAAGGATGAACCCTGATGAGGTTAAAAAAATTATGAAGACCTCGAGACCCTCATTATCAATGTGCCAAAAGACAAGCTTATAATTCTGGGTGACTTTAATGCTAGAGTAGGCTCAGACTACTAGAAATAGCAGGGAGTCTTTGGGAAGGATAGGGTCGGAAACATCAACAGGCACAGTTACTACTGAAGACTTGTGCATCTCATGGCCTCTTCTATTTGCCTAAACACAATAAAACTTTGTGGACGCACCCTCACAACAAACATTGGCATTTAATACACCATGCCATTATAAGGAGAAAAGACCGACAGGATGTGAGAGTGACATAGGTGAGGTGTGGTGCAGAGTGCGTAACCAATCATAGACCTATCCTCTCCAAGCTAAACATTCACATTCAACAAAAGCAGTAATCTCAAGGCAAGATGACTCTGTCAGAAGACTTAACTGAGCAGGTTGGTTTCTTGCAAACTTGGGGGAAAAGATAAGCCAACACATGGTTGGCAACAGTAGAGCAGAAAAGGATGGGGCAGCTTTCAGAGATTCGGTGTACAGTACCACATTTACTCATCTGGGCCAGAACCCTTGCAAAAATCAAGATTGGTTTGATGAAACTTAAGGGGAAATTCAAAACTTGCTAAATGAAAAATAAGAACTCCACAGGGTTTACCAGCAAGACAGTGCATCCATTTCTAAGAAGGCAGCATTTTACTCCATCAAAAGTAAAGTGCAAGAGAAGCTTAGAGAGATGCAGGATTCTTGCCTCAGTAAGAAGGCAGATGAAATTCAGTTTATGCTGACAGTAACAATCCAAAGTGCTTTTATGATGCCCTGAAGGTTATTTATGGGTCAAAGGCCTATGGTGCATCTCAACTACTCAGTGCAGATGGAGCCACATTGTTTAGTGAGAAAGACATGATCCTGGACACATGGGCTGAACACTTCCCTAGTATTCTCAAGAGACCATCATCAATCTCTACTGAAGCCATTGATTTTATACCTCAGGTTGAAGTCTTTTTTTTTCTTTTTTCTTTTGTTTTGCAGGACAATGAGGGTTAAGTGACTTGCCCAGGGTCACACAGCTAGTAAGTGTCTGAGGTCGGATTTGAACTCAGGTCCTCCTGAATCCAGGGCCAGTGCTTTATCCACTACACTACCTAGCTGCCCCCCTCAGGTCAATCCCTCTCTAGATGAACTTCCAACTGAGGAAGAGCTTCTGGATAATATTCAGTTCCTTTTGTGTGACAAAGAGCCTGGTGCTGAATCTATTCCAGCTGAGACTTACAAGATGGAGGACCTACTGCTCATACAAAAACTGGCAGAAATCATCCATGTTCTATGGCAGGAGGAGGTTATCCCCCAGGAGTTCAAGGATACCTCCAATGTCCATCTCTATAAACATAAAGGAAATAGGTTGTCCTGTGACAATCACATGGGGGTCTCTTTGTTATTGCTGGCAAGATTCTTGGCAGAGTCCTCCTTAATAGACTGCCCTTTCACCTGGAAGATAGTCACTTACTCTAGAGCCAGTTTGGCTTCGGAAAAGGCCAAGGAATGGTAGATATGGTGTTTGCTGCCCGATAACCCAGAGAAATGCCAAGAGCAAAGCAGAGGTATATATACGTCATTCATCAATCTGACTTTTGATACTGCAAGTCTTGAGGGCTTGTGGAAGGTCATGGCAAAATTTGGCTGCCCAGCAAAGTTCATCAGTATTGTAAGTCCATGATGGCATGCTTGCCTAGGTCTGGATAATGGATGATGCTCTTGTGCTTTTCCAGTCACCAATGGAGTGAAGTAGGGCTATGTGCTTGTTCCCATGCCTTTTAGCATATTTTCAGTGATGTTGTCAAATACCTTCCACAAGGACAAAAAATGTCATAGATATTAGCTACCACACTGATGGTAAATTATTTAACTTGAAAAGTCTACAAGCCAAGACTAAAGTGGAAGAAAAGTTGGTACATGATTTTTCATTCACAGATGATTATGCACTCACTTTAGCCTCTGAGGTCAAGATGCAATAAAGTATGGAAGGATTCTCTGCTGCTTGTAGTAATTTTGTCTTGACAATTAATACCAAGAAAACAGAGGCTCTCCACCAGCCAGCACCATACCATCCATATGTGGAACCATCAGTTACAGCAAATAGAGATATTTTGAATGGTGTACATACTTACCTTGGTAGTATGTACACATCGATGATGAGGTTTATGCATGTATTGCTAGAGCTAGCTCGGTGTTTGGGAAGCTCCAAAGGAAAGTGTGGGAGAGAAGAGGTATTAGACTGCCTGCCAAACTGAAGATGTACAAAGTTGATCTTATTGTTGTATGCCTCTGAAATCTGGGCAGTCTACCAGCACCATGACAGGAAACTGAATTGCTTCCATTTGAATTGTCTTAGGAAGATTCTGAAGATCACCTGGCAAGATAAAATATCAGACACTGAGGTCCTTTCTTGAGCTAAACTGCTAAGCAGACAAACTCTACTTCAGAAAACACAACTCCAATGGGCTGGCCACATTGTTTGAATGCTTAAATGTACATGTGGCTAAAAGAATAATGGAGAACTCACACGGAGCAGGCACTCCCATGGAGGTCAGAAGAAGTGAAGTGACACAAGGACACTCTCAAAGTTTCTCTGAAGAACTTTGGAAGTGATTGCATGACATGGGAGACACAGGCACAGGATTACCCAGCACAGTGCACCCACATTAAAGAAGATGCTGTGCTCTGTGAGAGAAACAGAATTGTAGTAGCTCAAAGGAAATGTGAGATGCACAAATTTAGAGACATCTCCACTCCAAATGTTCATGTGCACTATTTGTTTCTGACCTGTGGTAGAGCCTTCTGAGTCTGTGTTAGTCTGATAAACCACAGTCAGACACATTGTAACTTGATCCCAATATAGTGATGCCATTTTGATCTCTTTTGAGAACAAAGGACAGCAACCAACCAATAAGCAAAACAATAAATCAAGCCCTGATCCATTTCTGAGGTATAAGAGCTCAGACTGAAAATTTAACCATAGGTTCTTGTGAGCTGCCTCCAGTACACACCTACCTAGACACCAAAATATGAATGGCAGATTCTCTTATGGGAGCGAAGGATCAGAAGCAAAGTAGGGAGGGATTAAAGAACCTATGGTACAAGAATGTAATTACTGTGATATAAGATGGCTAATATCATGGGTACATAGAAACCTGGGAAGACTTATATGAACGGATGAAACCTGAAGTCAGCAGAAGCCAACAAACAATGTAACGGAAAGAACAACCACCCAAACTGCATATTGGGAAATGACAAAGAAGATGATGGGGCTCCAAGAACAGAAATGAGGAGATCCCTCTTTTCCCTCTTTGCAGAGATGGAGGTCCATGGGTATGGAATGTTGCATATAAGGCCGGTATTTTTCAATGTGTTGGGGTTTTTTGGCTGAGTTTTTGTTTTCTTCTCTCTTTTAGAATACTTTATTAAAAGGGATGGGTCTCTCAGAGGAAGGAAGGGGAGGGATAAAGAGGGAAATGTAGGTGACATTAAAAAGAGAAAGTTACACGCTAACTGTTATCTATTTAAAAGTAGCAAGTTGGACCTAAGAGATTCACAGTTTCATCTACAATCATCTTTTTTCTATTCTACTATGTTATGAAAAAGTTTTATTTCTAAAGTTCAGAATAAAATTTAAAAGATATCAACAGATAGCTATTCTAAATGAGTTTTTAAAAAGGCTGCTCCAGCTCACTGGGGGTTCATGGACCTCTTTTTCTGCTTTTGACTCTCAGCAGCATTCACAAAGTAGTATAGTATCTCTGGGTCAAAAAGTATGGGCACTTTAATCAATTTTTTAGTATAATTCCCAATTGTTTTTCAAAATGGTTGGATTGGATCTCAGTTCCACCTGTTAAGAACATATGTATTTAATAAATCTGCCAAAGGTGTCAGGCACTGTTTTCCAGACTATGGGTCCAAATGTTATGGTCAATGAACCTAGGTAGCCATAGCCCAGGGTCTCACTTGGTGGCAACAGCTGATGTGTCATGGCTGGGGTTAACTAGCCTTGCTAGAACCCTTCTTGACAACCTACCCTTGTTTAGTCACAGAAAATCTCCCAACAGAAGGGGATTTCATGAAAGAAGGAGACTCCTGTGCCTCAGTTGGCCTCTTCTTGCATAGCATGGGGGGGGGAAGGGCTGGTTAAGGGGCAAAGAAAAAGGAATCTGGGAGCTCCCCAGAGTGAGTATGGCCCACTAAAAGCCAGTGCAAGGAGGTGCAGCTGTGTCTGTGGAAGGAAGCCCACTTGGAGTTTCCTGGGCTATTCTAGAGGACAGCCTTGAAGTTTTGTCATCACCATCATCAGCTGGCAGAAGGAATGGATGAGCTCTCTACAAATAGGACTTCCCAACAATGCACATCCCAGCACCAGATCAAGGGGCCTTTTGGGATGCTGAGCAGGGACATTGAGTCCCAGAGTCAATGAGGAAGCTTCTGTCCCAAACACTGCCTGGAGGAGGAACTTTGCAAGGGGGGAGGGTAACTTGGGAGGACAAGTGGATGGTGGTGTCCCTTGAACTCCATTCTGTTTTACTCATTCTGCCCATCTTGGCTCTGTAAAGAATTAATTGTTATTTGAGGTTTTTATGCCTTGGTGCACACTGGCCTGGGGCTCTGCAAACCACAGGGGCTGTGTATTCTCAGCTGATTCCTGGGCGGTGGTATTTCTTCAGGTTGTATAATTTCCCTTTCCCCATTTTATTTCCTTTCCCTTGATCCTACTGATCCTGTTTGTGTTTTTTTTTTTAAGTTCATTCTTTTTTTTTTTTTAAGTGAGGCAATTGGGTTTAAGTGACTTGCCCAGGGTCACACAGCTAGTAAGTGTCAAGTGTCAGAGGCCAGATTTGAACTCAGGTACTCCTGAATCCAGGGCCAGTACTTTATCCACTGTGCCACCTAGCCGCCCCAAGTTTGTTCTTGTTAAAATAAATCCTGTTCTGTTTTGAGGGAGGCTGCTGGTCTCCTTCCTTGCCCCAATATTGCGGTGAGCTGCTTAGCTAACACTCCCCAATTAAAAATTGGTCCCCACAGCTCTCTCTCTTCCTCTCTCCAAATCATGAAAAACCAGTTGTGGGAAGGGATCTGAGACATTCCCTAAGGCTCAGAGACAATCAGTAATATGCCTAAGGTCAGCTGTTATGTGGACTTGACCCCAGGCCCTCAGCTTCCCAGGGATTCTCTAGAAGCCTGGAGTCACTGAGGACATTAATGGCAGAGGATCTCAGGCTTCCTGACTCCTAGCCCAGTGGT
The DNA here is from genome assembly GCF_019393635.1 of Dromiciops gliroides. Taxonomy (NCBI): domain Eukaryota; kingdom Metazoa; phylum Chordata; class Mammalia; order Microbiotheria; family Microbiotheriidae; genus Dromiciops; species Dromiciops gliroides. The sequence continues at coordinate 1,595,504 of NC_057862.1, read as the reverse complement.
CTTCTCCCCCAGGTCTGCCACAGGGCCGTCCCTAACCCTAACCCTGGAGAAACTCCACCCTTCCTCAGACCCTCTTCTTAACAGGTGTCCTGAAGAACAGGAAAGTGGGTTAGGGATTAGTGGAGAAATGGAGATGACTTCCTCCAAATTAGTGGAAGAGCTTTATATTTTTAGATTGTATAGCGTAAGCCAGAAATTCCTGGCATGGCTTGTCCAGGGCACATGCCCCAGAAACCCAGCACAGGAGACCCAAGTAAGGGCAAAGAATCTGCCTCAGCTCCTATATGTCCTGGACAGCGGCCAAGCAGGCTTCCCCTAAGCAGCCTTCTCAGAGCTCTCTGGGCTGTGGTGGGTCCTCTCGTGGCCTGTCTGTGTTTGTTTGTTGGATGAGGGTGTTGTCATGGGGCGCAGAGCACCCCAGAAGTTCTCTGGGGCACACCGAGGAATCTTCTCCTGGAGAAACTAAACCAGAGGACAGATAACGCCTAGAGAGATAAGCTGAACCAAATCGGACTGAGCTAGCTTGGGATTCCTACCCTTCATTCTGGTCTCCCTTACCCTGGGGAGATAAGTTTGGGTGTGGCTTCGGCCTTTGTGTTCTGAAGAGGGATCTGTAGCCACCCCTCACCCAATTCCTTTAGTCACTACCAGTGGGGGATGGTCCTCCACTCCTCACCCAATTCCCCCAGCTACCACCGGTGGGGGATGGTCTTCCCTCACTAAAGGAACTTTCAACAGGAAGATGGTCCACCCCCATCAGTCCTCTATAAAAGTACCTTCTGGTCTCCTGTTCGAGGAGATTTGGTACCTCTGAGCCATGTGCTTTATGCCAAATCTCCCCATGAAAAGTCCAAGGATTTCTTTCATGGTTTCCCTCCCCCCACCCTTCCCTTCCCTTGTTCCTCAATAAACTACCACCTTATTCTAACTACGTTTTGTGTGCAAGAGAGTGTAATTCTTTAAAGAGGAATTCCTAAGAACCCCAACTCCTACACCAACCTGTACCCCATTTTCCCACCATATCAGTGTTAAGACCCTAGGCAAAGAGGAGCAGCAGTGCCAGGGTGGCAGCCCAGAGTCCTGGTGTTCCCCAGGTGTGGGGGAGGGGCTGGACATCCCCAGGCCCTCACCTAGGAGACCACCATAGGCTGCTTTTGCCTTGCCCCTTATGGTCCGTGTGTCTGTGTCTGTGTCTCTTTCTCTTTCTCTCTCTCTCTCTCTCTCTCTCTCTCTCTCTCTCTCTCTCTCTCTTTCTCTCTCTCTTTCGGTGGGGCAATGGGGGTTAAGTGACTTGCCCAGGGTCACACAGCTAGTAAGTGTCAAGTGTCTGAGGCTGGATTTGAACTCAGGTCCTCCTGAATCCAGGGCCAGTGCTTCATCCACTGCGCCACCTAGCCGCCCCTATTTCTCTCTCTCTTCATCATCTCTGTCTCTGTGTCTCTGTCTCTGTCTGTTTCCCTCTCTCTCCTTCTCTCCTCCCTCTCTCTTTCTGCCTCTCCCTCCCTCTCTTCCTCTTTCTTTCCTCTTTCTCTGTCTCTCCTTCCTTCTGTCTGTTTCTTTCTCCTTTCAATTTCTTATCTCCCTCCCCCTTTCCCCTTCTCTCTACCTCCTTTTCTCTGTCCCTGCATCTCTCTCCTCTCTCTCCCTGTTTCTTTCTCCCTCTCTCTCTTTCCAGGAGAGAGCCTGCAATCTCTCTTGTCCCTGTCCCTGACCCTGCACAGGGCCCTGGCATCCCTGTCCCATTTCCTCCAGGCTGTGCTTTAGGAGAAGTGAGTGCTGCCTTTCCCTCATCTAGTTTTCTCCCTGAAGCCCAGGACACCCTTGGAAATGTAAACTCTTCCTCACCGGATGCATCTCTGTTAGAGAAGCACCATCACAAACTAGTTCTGAGAACGCACTTTCCTCACTCTCCATCATTGTTGCTGCTTTGATATTGTTTCTTATTCCACAGCATTTCCAGGAGGCAGAGGGAGGGAGGAAGGCTGCAGGAAGATGTGCCAGGAACCCCAAGGGGCACTCAGTGGTCTGCTGGACACATTCAGAAAACTGGCCATTACAAGGCCAGTAGCCAGAAGCTGAAAGCCCTTTAGAAGGGCACAAATGAGGTGTCTTCCTACATGAGCCAGAAGCCATTTAGTGACAGTCCAGGTGAACCATCATCTCAGGAGACTTGGGGCACAATATACTGCTTGGCTCAACATGGCCTCTCACTGAACACATGAATCCTGCATGAAGACCATGAAACTGACCATCCCAGAATGGAAACGACTTCAAGCTGCTGGCTCTCCATCCCCTGCCAACTCTATGACCTCTAGGTGGCCACTGAGCTCCTGGATTCTGGGGGCATCAATGATGGAAGCTTAGCAGCCACCCTTCCCTGTGTTCTTAAGATGCCCCAGGGTCTCTGCAGCCTCCAAGACGAGAGGGATGGGAGGTCCCCAGGCTGTATCCAGTGCTCCAAGGAATGATGATGGTCTAAGACAGTAAAGCCCAGGTGCTTGGAGGGAATGCTCTGCTACTATTATCACTACACCCTTTCACTAAATGTCTGTACTTTGAACCAATTTTGTCTGTCTGACTAGGAAAAGCAAAGCCATTGGTGGGGGCTTGGGAGCTATAGTGGAGAGTCCATGTGAACCAGGGAGAACTGGAAGCTAGGGTAGCTTTTCAGGGGGCCTCACACGAGAGAAAGGGAATGCCCCCTCAGGGGAGGCTGCTGGCGACCATCTGTTTGTCTGACCTGGAGGCAATACTCCTGGGCTTCTCTTTGCGTTCTTATTCCATGGAGAGGAGCACATGCCAGGTACTTTTCTGGCTCTTTTCCTTCAGAAGGCACGAGACAAACTGGAAATAGGGAGATGCCAATGGAAGCCCTGTACTTGTGAGCTTGGGTGAGTGAGGTCCTCAGAAAAGGACCTGAGGTTACTTCAGGATACAGATGGGGCGGGGCAGAAACAAGAGAGGTCACAGCTTCTTGTCCCTTGCATTCAACACCATGAGAAGCAGCAGGAAATCTAAGATGTCCACTGTGCCCAGGGTGGTGGCTGGCACAGCTGCCCTTGAAAGCAGCTTGAAATGATAAATTCCTCTGAGAAATGGAATAAATGCCACCATATGGGCATCAGAAGATAAGGCAGATCCACCAAAGGGGAAAAGGAGCTTTCATGTGCATCTGCTCTAGACAAAGAAAGCAGACAAAAAGGATCTTGTTTACACCTTCTGGTGACACTGCAGAGAAGTTTGGAGACTCTAGTTATTGGAGCTGACCTTGGAGGAAATGGGCTAGAATAAAAGTAACCAAGCATCTCTGAGTTGTGAGGGGTTTAATAAACCTCAGCCTTATGAAACAAAGCTGGGTCCTTCATCTCCTCTCTCTGCAAGTAAGTGAGAAGAGCTGGTTTGTGTTTCTATAAATTAACCCAGTCATCATTTTGGTATTTCTCCAGAGCTTAGCACAGCACCAGACACATAGTAGGTGCTTCATGGATGCTAAGTAATTGACTGGATGAAAATCCTTGTGACAAATTGCAGGGGCGGGGAAGGAAGGGCACCTTTTATTTGTCAGCAATTAGCTGATCTTACAGGGTCCCACAGATCTAGTGCCAGGTATCTATTGTGTTTTAGACACATGTTAAAGAGGAGTGAGAGGGAGAAATAAGAGAATTAAAGAAGAGATCCCTCTAGTCAGGGCCTTCCCAAACAGAGGCTCCATGCTGGTTCTGTAACCCAAGCCTGGTGTCTCAAACTGGCTGCCTGGAGACCAGGCCATGGGTCAGTTAAAAAGATCAAAGAAATAATGCCCAAGGGGCTACCTTTTGACCCAGCAACACCACTGCTTGGTCTGTACCCCAAAGAGATCATAAAAAGGGGAAAAGACCCTCATGTAGAAAAATGTTTATAGCAGCTCTTTTTCTTTCCAGATTTTTCTGAAATCTCCCTGTGAAATATAGCACAATAGTATTCCATTGCATTCATACACCAAAACTTGTTCAGCCATTCCCCAGTCGATGGGCATCCCCTTGATTTCCAATTCTTTGCCACCACAAAGAGAGCTGCTAGAAATATTTTTTGTACATGTTAGTCCTTTTCCCTTTTTTGTGATCTCTTTGGGATACAGACCTACTAGGTCAAAAGGTATGCACATCCCCGTAACCTTTTGGGCATAGTTGCAAATTGCTCTCCAGAATGGTTCACAACAATCAGTTCACAACTCCACCAAAAATGCATTAGTGTTCCAATTTTTCCACATCTCCTCCAATATTTATTATTTTCCTTTTTGTCATATTAGCCAATCTGAGAGGTGTGATTTGGCACCTCTGAGATGTTTTACTTTGCATTTCTCTAATCAATAGTGACTTAGAACATTTTTTCATATGGCAATAGATAGCTTTGATTTCTATGGCAGCTCTTTTTGTAGTGGAAAATAATTGGAAATTGAGAGGATGCTCATCAATTGGGGAATAACTGAACAAGTTGTGGTATATGCTTATGATAGAATATTATTGTGCTTTAAGAAATGATGAGCAGGGGCAGCTAGGTGGCACAGTGGATAAAGCACCAGCCCTGAATTCAGGAGTTCCTGAGTTCAAATCCAGCCTCAGACACTTGACACTTACTAGCTGTGTGACCCTGGGCAAGTCACTTAACCCCCATTGCCCCGCAAAAAAAAAAAAAAAGAAAGAAAAAAAAGAAATGATGAGCAGCAGATTTCAGAAAAACCTAGAAAGACTTATATGAACTGATGAAGAGTGAAGTGAACAGAACCAGGAGAACATTATACACAATAACATCAGCATTGTGCAAAGATCAACTATGATCATGAGAACTATAGCTGTTCTCAGCAATACAATGATCCAAGACAATTCCAAAGGACTCATGATGAAAAAAGCTATCTGCCTCCAGAGAAAGAATTGATGTTGTCTGAATACAGACTGAAGCAAACTTTTTCTTTTTCTTTCTTTCTTTCTTTCTTTCTTTCTTTCTTTCTTTCTTTCTTTCTTTCTTTCTTTCTTTCTTTCTTTCTTTCTTTCTTTCTTTCTTTCTTTCCTTCTCTTCTTTTTCTTTATTGCTTTGTTTTCTTTTACAAAACAACTAATATGGGAATATATTTTGCATGACTGAACATGTATAGGACTCAACAAGACGCCTCTTTTCACTTCCTGAAGGGGTCAGGTCTTAGCATCTTGAGGCACTATTTTTTAAAAATAAGTTTTATTGATGTCTCCTGTTTCTTATGTCATCAAAATTATCCCCATAATTTCTTCCCTTCCCCTCCCCCTCCCAGAGAGCCAACCCATATAAGGATTTTTAAGAAGGAAAAATAAATGAGCCCAGCTGATTGAAAAAGTCTGAAAAACTGTGCAATCGTAAGCTGTGTGGCCCCCGACAGACTGTAAGTGGGGTGCGGCTGATTGGATGGCTGTCCTCAGTCAAGGCCTGCCTCTATCCCCATTATATTTCCTCTGATTGATTAGAGTCAACCCAAGGTTCTGCCAGTCAAGATCTCCCCCGTGTAAGCTTCCTCTTCCAGTTTGTGTCACCCCAAAACATGAAGAACTGGCCTGCTACGAATGGCTCCCAGTCATTAAGAAAACTGTTAAACAACTCAGCACCAAGGACAGATCCCCAGTGCACGTCACTGAAGACCTGCTCCAGTTACACACACACACACACACACACACACACACACACACACACACACACACACACACACACACGAATGCATGTGCCAGAACATATACACAGAATGATGCACACAAACACGCATGTACCTACAAACAGAAATACAAACACAGGCAAACACATATACAAGGATACACACACTAAGCCCCAGACACAGTTACAAATATAGACACAAACACATGGATGCACACATGCATGCGTGCACGCGCCAGACAATAAACATAATGATGCACATACACAGGTACCTGCAAACAGAAATCCAAGGCCACACAAACACAAATATGCAGATAAGCACACCAAGCCCCAGACACAGTTACAAATATGGACACACAAAGACACAGACCAACTGAGGCACAAGCAGGCGGAAGCACAAGGCACCCCCAAGGAAACACAGACACAGGTGTATGCTCATAGGAACAAGGACAAATGCCCCCTTGTCAAGCAGCCTCTGATGCTGCTGGTCTCTCCTCCTCCTGGCCAATCCCCTCTCTCCAGGCTCTCAGGACCCCCCCCATTCTCCTCCCCCTTCTCTGCCCACCCCTCAGGCTCCTGTGCTCCTCCAGGTCACGTCCTCTAACTCCAGGTGTCCCTCTTCTTTTGTCCCTCTAGACTCCTTCACTTGGCGATCTCATCAGCTTCTCCGGATGTAATGACCATCTCGGTGCTCAGGTCACTAGGTGGTGGTACAATGGATGGAGAACACAGGGCCTGGAGTCAGGAAGACCTAAGCTCAACTCTTCCCCCAACACTTCCTAGCTGTGTGACCCTGGGCCAGTCACTTCACCCAGGTTGTCTCCGTTCCTCATCTGTACAATGAGCTGGAGAAGGAAATGGCCAACACTCCAGTATCTTTGCCAGGAAAACCCCCAATGGGGTCACAGAGAGTCAGACAACCACAAAGCTGGCGATTCCCGAATCTGCCCATCCTGCTCCAGTCTCTCTGCTGACCCCTCCTCCCGATCCCCTGGGCTCACAACCCAGGAGGAATCACGCTTCACTCTCTCTCACCAATTCCATGCAATATGGAGCCAAAGCTTGTCAGTCTCACCTCCGCAGCCTCTCTCCAACACACCCCTTCTCTCCCCTGGCACTGCCACCCCCTTGGCAAGACACTCATCCCCTTGGGCCTGGACCGTGGCAATAGCTACTGGGGGAGGAGCTGCCTCAAGTCTTTTCCTGCTCCAATCTATCCTCCATGCAGCCACTAAAGGGATTTTCACAAAGCACAAGTCCAGCCATGTCCCCCCCACTGTCTTCTGCCTCTTGTGTCCCCAGCACTTAGCACAGTGCTTGGCACATAGCAGGCACTTAATAAATGTTTATTAGTGCACAGATTTGTTACATCGGTATGCATGTTACATATGCATATACAGGTACACAGAGAAAGAGACACATGCAGAACTAGTGACACGCAGATCCATTTCCTCCAATGGAAAAGTCCATTATGATGTTAATCCCTAGCATCTGTTCAGTGGGCTCGAGTGTGCACAGTGCTGCTCATAGGACACATGTGTATTATACACGCACCCACACACATGTGTACACACATTTATTATTGTCAGGCATTTCTGCATAGATCATGTGCAGAGTTTATGGGAATAGAGACATATCAGAGCTTCACAAAGTTCTTTGTGATTCTTTCCTCTTCCACAGCATGAAATGGCACAAAGACTTTTGGAGCACCTTGCATTGCTGTGTGTACATGCACATTGCATGCATACACACCATATACATACACATATGCCAAATATACAGATATACAATATACATACACATAGACACAACATACATACACATATACCATATACATAAACATGTGCACATATCACAAATACATCATATACACATATACTGTATACAACATACACATAACCATCACACATATACATATACACACATATACATAATATACATACCACTTGCATGTATACCACATTTAAACACACATTAATACACATATACCATATATGACATACACATAACCTTCACACACATATATATAATATACATACACACCATATACATATATACCACATACATATGAGAAATAATAACTAATAATTAATATCTTGAGGGACCCAGTGATATCCCTTTTCCTCCCCCACTTGAAGGCCAGCTCTCCTTGAGAGATTTCATCAAATCTCATCTAGGTCAAACCCATGCCAACCCCAAACTCACAAGAGGAGCCTTGGGTGGAGACAGATTCTTTGGCCTGGATAAGTGGAGGACTGATGAGCTTTGACTTGCATGAGCCGTTCATCTTTTCTTGAATCACCTGACTTCTTTTTACTGTAACCCACTTCCAAGTGCTGCTAACCAATTAGACATGATGGCTGTGCAATAGACCTCCTGTAGGAGAAAAAGTACATGAAGCTGACCAGACCAAGAGGGAGAGAGATGCCACAGACCTCGTTTTATTAATAACCTGCCAGCCATGTTAATAAAGTGATCACATTACCCAGATGCCCTGTCTCTCCTATTCTTAACCATCACATACATAGATATATACATAATGGGCATCTATCACATGCACACATCATGCACATCATATACATGTACAACACACATTCTTCATATGCGTCGTATAGTAGACACATATCATATACACATGCACATATATAGTGTAACCCATGAACACAATACCACAGCACTCCTATATACACAAACCACATATGTATACATATGCACGAATTGTGTGCATATATCACACATCACATATACCTACTATCATTCACAAACATGCATGTTGCACATGTGTGCACATTCACAACATATACACACAGACACACCATATCCATGTGCACTGTATGTATAACAGACACACCCTCTACATATAATGCACAGCCTATACACCCACATCCTGTCCATGTACATAGGGATGAACACCATAGATGGCACACACATTATACATGTGCATTGCATGCATGTGTCATGCATAAGTGTATTGAGTACCTGGAGAGGTGTGTGGGTGTGTACACGTGTCTAGATCCATGTGTATGCACACTTTGAGTTTACACACAATAGGAAAGGCATGCACACATACAGGAATGTAGAAAAACCTACCTTTGCAGCCATGATATACAGAGATGGGAGCCCACAAATGCAGATATCAGCCAGACTCAGATACACACATATGTGCACAGGGACACAGGGACACCCAGAGGTGCCCACACAGACGCAGACACACCCACACACTGACAAAAGCATAGAAAGACACATCTACAGGGACACAGGGACAAGGCCTTAGTGTGGTGCTGGGAGCTGGGAGGAGACCAAGAAGCTCAGGAGGAGCCACTGTGACCAGACCCAACCCCCAACAACCCTTGTGTCCAAAAACCACTGAGGAAATCTCTAAATTCCCAGACTTCAGAGGTGGGGCTGTGATCTCCCTCCACAATGCAGATTGCAGCCCATCTTTTCCAGATCTTCCCATAATTTTTCTGGGCACACAAAGGCCAGGAGTCAGGACTGGTGGCTTAAGCCTCATGGAGAGTGAAGACCCCAGCTCAGCCATCCAGTCATGGAACCTGGGCCAGTGAAGGGGGTCCGAGCAGTATGCAGAGGGTGGGGGGGGGGCAGGCAGGCCACCTCCCAGCATCGGCTCCCACATCTCCCACTCTGGAATCATTTCTTGGGGTCAGTCCAGCCCCTCTGCAAAGCCTGCAAGACCAGAAGGAGGGTGAATGCACCAAGTCGTCTTCCCCCACATTCACTCAAACAACAAATATTTACTGAGGAATTCACTCCGGGGACCCTGTTTGGTCCTGGGTCTGGGGATGGAGGAGTCAGGTCTCTGGCTTGGGGAGCTCCACAAGAACCCACCTGGGAAGATGCTAGGAGCGTGGTGGGAAAGAAGACAATGCAGAGGGCAGCTCGGTGGTGAAGTGGATAAAGCACTGGTCCTAGGTTCAGGAGGACCTGAGTTCGAATCCAGCCTCAGACACTTGACATTTACTAGCTGTGTGACCCTGGGCAAGTCACATAATCCTCATTGCCCGCCCCCCCATATATATGTGTATGTATATGTGTGTATATATGTGTGTGTATACACACACACACATATATGCTCATGGTTCTTCCATTAATGATTTTTTGTGTGTGTGAGGCAATTGGGGTTACGTGACTTGCCCAGGGTCACACAGCTAGTAAGTGTCAAGGGTCTGAGAGCAAATTTGAACTCAGGCCCTCCCGAATCCAGGACCAGTGCTCTATCCACTGTGCCACCTAGCTGCCCCCCCCCCATTAATGATTTTTAAAGGAGTCAGTGAAGAAGCCGGCTGCTGGTGACGTCTGCCCCCACCCTCCCAGATTCAGCGAATGAAGAACAGGGGTGGGAGGTGATGCCGTCCTGCGCTATCTCCTCCCCGCAGCCCACCCCTGAAGATAGCGGGGAGCTTCCCAGGCCTCCTTCAGCACTCTCTGGTGCCAGGAAAGAAGATTCTAAGACCCTCAGGAGGGCATTTAGGGCTATTTAATGGATTCACATTTTAAATGGACTGAGTCAGAGACCAGGAAGTGAGTCCCCCAGCTCAGAACAATGAGTAGGAATAAACATAGCGTCAATGCAGCCTTGGCCTTGGGGGCTGCTGGGGGCCCTGCCCTGCCCCCCTCAAAGCTGACACACATTTCCAGCCCCGGCATCCCTAAGGCAGCCACGATGGCATGTTTCATTGGGGGCTGAGCTGGTCCTCGGAGTGCGCTCAGTGGCCCTCCCCAGCCCCAGGTAGGAAGCCAATTGTCAGAGCCCCGAAGGGTGCATCAGTCTCGTCTCCTTCGCCGGACCACGTCTGGGATGGGGCCACCTCCCGGTCCCATCCTGTGGTCCTGGGTCTTCTCGGGAGATCTCACCAGGCAGGTCACTTCTCCTTTGTCCCCTTCCTGGCCACCAAAACAGTGGGCATCGCTGCCGGAGAAGCCGCAGGGCCAACCGAGGAAAAGCCAAGAGGAAAAGAGCTGTCCCCACAGAGAAAGAGCCCGCTTAGCCTTGAGCAGGTCGACCCCGGTGTGGGCGCAGCAAAAAGGCAGCGAGAGGCCCCGGGTTCCGGGGCCCAGCACAGAGGCTGCAAGAGTGGCCCCCGACTGCCCGAAGCCACTGCTTCAAGGTGCCCTCCTGGAGGGGGGAGGACAGAATGCCTGGTCTGTGCTTTTCCCCGGGGAGCGCCTTACCCGTCCCCCCCTCCCCAGGACTCCCCAGGTCCTTTACACTAATGAGGCTGTAGGGCTGTCCCTCAGGAGGCCGACATGGGGGTGTATCGGGAACAAGGGGAACCCGACGCCCCTATTGATGAGACAGTCAAACCCCAGCAGGGAATGGGCAAGCACAGGGCCGTGAATGACAGCCCCAGGAGCCTGTGACAAGGGGAGGGGCTCCAGCCCTCCTCTCTCCGCCCTTCCCTCCCCTCCCCTCTCCTCCCCGGGCTCCTGCCCTTCTAAGGCTTACAGAACTCTGGGGTGTCACTGGAGCAGCAGCAGCGCAGCTCATCACTTTGCCCACAAGAGGGCACCATGCCCAAGCCACCAGCCCCACGGTCCCATCATGGCGTCCTTTGGTGTCTGCACCAAAGATCCCTTCATCCCCCAGGCCGGGGTCCGAATGGATCCGGGGCACGATAGAAAATGTCTCAGGATTATTCCAGGAAGCCTGTTGTGTGGCGCGTCCCTGCTCCCCGCCAGCCCCTCGGGGGCCCAGGCGCTCCATGGACCAATGGCCATTCATAGGGATGTGTGAACAGTCCCTCCAGCGGGGCCGACCACAAGCCACCACGTACGCCCACTCTGTGGCTCTGACCATGTCCTCTGCTCAGCTTCCCCACCACGTTCTGGGGGCCTCGCCCACCTTCTCCTCCATAGGGGGAGTTCCCATCCTTGCCCTTGCCGCCATCTTCTCTTCCTACTGGAAATGTCCTTGGTGGCTACTCTTCTTCTTCTGACGTCAGCCTGCTCCCACCCCCCTAAGCATCGCCCGTCATCTCTGGGGTGCCTTTCTGTTGCTAGGAGGCTGTTGTGCTCCCCCCTGCACAGCCCCACCAGGGTGGGTCCCAGCCCACAGCCCTGAGCCCAACCTCATTTCCCACTGAGTCCTCCCCACGCCGATGGACAGGGCTCACGGCTCATCCATTCAGACCCACACACCAGTCTGGGCCAGAGAAGCGCTTCTTCCACGTGGTCTCTGCTGTGGGGATGGTCACTAAATCCGGTGGACTGGCTACAGACTTCTTCGGGGGCTCACAAATGTCCCGTCCTTATCCAACTCAGTAAGACCTTAGACAGGGTGCGATGCTCCCCTTTGGCAAGCACTGCCTCGTGGTCCTCCCTACCCCAAGCTACCCCTCATGACACCTCCCGGAGCTCCGTTTGTGGCCGAGGAGGGTCATGGCTGGGCCCTGGACTTTATTGTTGTTGTTTTTGTTTGTTTTTTTGTGAGGCGATTAGGGTTAAGTGACTTGCCCAGGGTCACACAGCTAGTGTCAAGTGTCTGAGGCTGGATTTGAACTCAGGTCCTCCTGAGTCCAGGGCCAGTGCTCTATCCACTGTGCCACTTAGCTGCCCCTAGGCCCTGGACTTTAAACACAAAGGCAAGGGTGGCATAGGGAGAGAGCCTTGCTTCCCCATCCCCATGCTCCCAACTCAGCATCTGCCACATCCCAGGGCAGACAGAGGCCCCTCAGCAGTAACTCCTGAAATCTTGATGGGCAAAGTAATCCACAGCAGCAAGGATGATGGTGATGGTGGTGGTGATGGTGGTGATGGTGATGAAGGTGGTGGTGGTGATGGTGGTGGTGATGAAGATGATGGTGGTGGTGATGAAGATGATGGTGGTGGTGGTGATGAAGGTGATGGTGGTGATGGTGGTGGTGATGAAGGTGATGGTGGTGGTGATGGTGGTGGTGATGAAGGTGACGGTGGTGGTGATGAAGATGATGGTGATGGTGGTGATGGTGGTGGTGATGAAGGTGATGGTGGTGGTGGTGGTGGTGGTGATGGCGATGACAACAATAAGAATGTTAACATTTGTGAGGTTTGTGAAGCACTTTACAAATATTTTCTCACTTGATCCTCAAACCATCCTTCGAGGTACGTGCTATTATTGTCCCCATTTTACAGATGAGGAAACTGAAGCCTACCGAGGTGACATGATTTGCCCAGGGTTACATGCTAGAAAGTGTCAGTGGTCACATTTGAATTTGGCTCTTCTTTAATCCAGGCCCAGCTCTCTGGGCGCTGTGGCACCCCCTAGCGGCTGACATTTCCACTCCAGGGCTGGAGCTCCTGACCCTTGCAGAGCTGCCACTGACCCAAGCAATCAGCATCATTGGGCATGGGGGGGGGGTGGCAGAGAAGAGGGCCCTTAGAAGGGAAATGACTTGTCCAGTGCCACACAATAAGCATGTCTTGGGACATGCCTCAGGCCTTCCCAGCTCCAAGCCTGGCTCTTTTGCCCTTGTGCCTCCCTGACTCTCTGGGCCCTGGCAAATAGAAACAAAACACAGTTGGGGTGGGTTACGGTGCAGCATGTGCACAAGGGAGCACTTGGAGAGGAATCAAGGCACGCCTTCCTGGAAGGCGTGGCCCCTGAGGGAGCCTCATGGGCAGGGCAGGAGGATGAGAGGAACCCTGCAGAAGCCTCCCACCCCCTCCCCAATTCCAGACCTGAGGGGAACCTCCATGGGATCATAAACAGAAGTGAGAAAGCTGCCTTGCTGTCAAGTATCTTCCATTCTTCTGTGGGAAGATAACGCCGGGGGGATCAGGGAGGGAAGCGTGCAGGAGACCACCCAGCAGGATGGTAGCAGACCCTGAGAGTAGTTTGGGGACATGGACCCCAGGGAGATAACGCCAAAGCTCAGCCTTCTAGGGACCCAGGCCCAGACTAGGCAGGATGGCTGCTGGGGCGGGGGAAGGGGGGAGGGGACGGAGGACAGTATGAAAGCTGCCTCAGCAGAGAGAGAGCATCAGGTATAAAGTCCAAGAACCTGGGTTCGAATCCTGGCCCCTGCCTCTCTGGGCCTCAGCATCCTTCTCTGTAAACAAAGAAGGGGTGGGCACCAGTTCCAAGCCGGGGCTCTGAGGCCCCTGGCATGACCGTTACCAGCCCTTGGGCCCTCCCCATCACTGTCACCAGCCTTGGGGCTCCTCTCCCTCCCCGGAGGTCCCCTCAAGGCCGGCCAGGGAGGAGCTGGAGGAAAAGGAAGCCGCTCTGACTTTGGAAACGTGGGGGCTGGGGGGGCCGGCTGTGACCTAACTGGGGAGGTGGCCTCAGGCTGTTCTTTCCTGCAGTCCCCAGGCCCTAGAGCTGATCAGGTGACTGCTCTCAACCCAGAAAGGGGCTCCTCCGGGAGACAAGATGGCCAGAGGGAAGTGTCTCATTTCTGCTTGGGGCCTGGCAAGCGCTTCTTCTCTTAGCTCCCCCGTTCTGCCTCCTGCTCTGCCCTGGCATGAAAGGGGCCCTCCACTATCCCTGCTGAGAGACCACTGAGGCAGTGAGGGACATGGTCTTTCGGTCCCTTTATTAACAAAAAGCAATCGTCTGGCATGCCCGGTTCCCTGACATTGGCCCCCATGATCTGGACAAAGAAGCAGGGATGAAGGGGGGTGGGCACAACCGGGAGCTAAGGAGAAAAGGAGGCACAGGAGGCCAGGATGCCCAAATGTCGGAGCACAAGGCAGAGACTCAGAGATCGGCTCTTCTGATCTCATTTGATGGACAGGGATGATGCCTCAGGTGAAGGATTTTCCCAGGGCTGCACAATGGGTTAGTGGGAACAGCGGGATAGACCAGGGTCATCAACTAAATTGGACAGGCTTTGACAAGGTGCCTGCTGTGTGCCAGAGATAGGTTTCCCCACCTTCAGATAGGTGACAACAAGGCGGGCCGATGGAGGGATGGCAGAGCTGAGGCATCCACTTCCTCCTTCCTGAAATGGGGCCCCTGAGGTCCAGGGGCAAAGTCCACTGTTTGCCAAGATCACGATGTCCTGGGACCACAAAGGTGAAGCTCATCTTCCTGACCTCGAGGAGGCCCATTCGGAAAGCCTAATTCGCTGACCCTGACCTTTAGGGCCAAATGGGCAGAAGTGCCCTCTTGTGGAGTTGGAGACCTGGCTGGGATGTCAGGAAGTCCGTGCAAAGTGCCTACTATGTGCAGGCATTGTGCCCGCTGGCTGACTGGGTGCAAGAGGAGCTGTATGAGTCAGACTCTAACTTCCTATCAGCCCAGGGCCCGGGAAGGTCCTGAGGCTGTCCAGGCTGCTGTGGAGTCATTGCAGGCAGGTGGAGGAAGGCGCGGCTCCTGCCAGGATCATTTAGCACCTCTGTGGTGTTGAAATATTTTTGAACTAACTTAATTTGGGGGGGACTAAAGCTGACTGGAGGACTAAACTGGGGACCATTGACTATTTGGCTATCTGACTTCGTTAATTTAATGTGGGCCGTTTGTAAAGTTCCACCACACTGCTCCCAAACTGATAGACTAAAGATTAAGAAGCCTCTAACTAAATAATCAAAGCAGAGTTTATTTATGAGATACTATTTCAAATTAGGAATACAGGGAAATAAAGTGTACAACCTGACTGCTTTCCTGCGGTCTCTTTCCACTGTGTCTCTTTTGCACCTGCTGGCTTGGAACTTCTTGAATACAATAAGGGCCTTAGCCGCCTCCGGCCTCAGGGCACGTAACCCTTTCCATGGTTTGTATTAAGGCCTGTAACCTTGTCAGACCCGGCTCTCCTTTTCCGAACCGAACTCTCCTCCGTCCTTGTCTGGGCTCCCCTCTAGTCAGCCTCTCTCCTAGTCCGTCCTTCTCTAGTCCGTCTCCCTCTAGTCTCCTTCCTTGCTCTAGTCAGCCGTTCTCTCCTTAATCTTGTCTCTCTATCTAGTCCGTCCTTGATCCTTCTTTTTCTAGTCCATCTCCCTCTAGTCTCCTTCCTCCTCTAGTCAGCCGAACTCTTCAGCTCCCCTTCTTTCTCTTCTGTCCTTCCTCCCCCTTTTCTATCTAACTCCCAGGTCTATATATACATTTTCTTCTCTCCACTCAAATCTCGGGGCTTCCTTTGCCCCCACAGACCAAGCTAATCCGCCAGCCAGAGCTGTGGCTGTTGGGGGGGGGGGGGAGATGTGCGCTCCAAGTTTCACGTGCCTCAGCACAGGCTATCCGGGATCCGCTCAGGTCAGAGGGAGCTGGGGGCTTTTTTTTCCTCCCAGCTGTCTGACCTGGCGTCTTGTATAGCACACGGGGCTTTTTCACTCAGCTGAAGCTGAGGAGGAGGGGGGAGACCCTGAGGGCCTAAGGCTTTCCAATCTCAGCCTAAAGGTAGGGTCCCCAAATCAAAATAAATTTCCACAGTGGGGAGACAGACGGATGTGAGGTTATTGTGACCTTGAAGGTGCTTGAAGGGTTGGCTCCTAGGACAGCAGGTGAGGCTTGCAGAGACGGTAGAAGGTCACTTGCAGGAGGGTGGGGTCCCCCAGAGGGAGGGCAGGGATCCCCCTGCAAGGTGATGGTCAAGTGCCCTACGCCACCTCCACTTCCTGCCCCCAGCAGTCCCCTCCCACTGCCCCCAACTGCACGAGCCAAGGGCCTGGCCAACCAGGTCTGGTGCTGCTGTGACCCTCCAGGCTGGGGGGGTGCGGATCTTCCAGGCTCAGAAGGAATCCCTCCTAAAGGCTTCAGTGACCAAAAAGGGTAAGCCTGTGCTTCCATACAGCCTGCAGAGCACGTTTAACCTGAAGTCGCGCCACGGCAGCCGGGGGTGCAGGTGCCCCAGCAGACCAGGAGATTCATGGTCACCTCAAGGCCCACCCAAATCACTTTGTGGGGGTTTAGGACCATGTGCGCTGCATGTGAAGAATCCCCCGCTCCTGAATCAGTCCTCAGCACAGCTTTTGTGGAGGGGGGTCACCGACCTCAGCCCAGAGCCCTCCCAGGACGGAGGCGGCTCCTCAGGACAGACTAAGCCAGCCTCTCTGTAGTGCCCCCTGTGCTTCTGGGCCTGCTCTCTGGGCCAGGTCAGCCTAGCCCATGGTGACCCCTCCACATTCCTGAAGGTGGCGCTCATGAGCCTAACCCAGGCCTTCTCTTTGCCAAGATCCATGATTCCTCCAGCCAAGCTTTTGCCTTCTCTGTACTGATATCCCCATGCCTAGCTTGGACCTGGCAGACAGTAGGTGCCTAAAAAATGCCTGTGGTTGTTGACCGATTGTTGGTAAGAAGTGGACTTCAGACCCTTTCCCGTCCTGCTCACTCTCCAACTCAGCATGCAATGGTAACCCTAACATGGGGTACCCCAGAGAATCTGCTTCAGGTTGGGAGCAGCAGGAGCCTCCTCTCCTGATTCCTGGAAGCGCCTCCACTCTGGGTGGCCCAAGACGTTACTGGGCTGGGGGTCCACTCTAACACTCAAGATCTTCTTCAGAGGAACTATTGTATCGGCAGGCCTCCTCCATGCTTGAACTTGCACAATTGATTTTTTGAATCCAAGTACACATGTCTCCCTATTGAATTTCCTCTTACTAGATTCAGCCCAGTGTTCTAACCTGCCCTGATCTGTCATCCAGGAGGATGCTCTCCCTTCCATTTTCTCAGTCCCTTCCACCCCCCCCCCCAATTATCTTCCCTCTGAGAATGTCTCCCATTTACTCTCTATGTATCATATCTGGACACTTTGCATGTTGTTCTGGGGCTGGGGCTGGAGGGTGCGGATGGGGCCTCCAGTGCGAGGCCTGGACATGGGCCAGTTTAATGGGACCAGAGCCCAGAAGAGTCTAGTTCCTAGATGAGTCTAGCAGTAGCTGTTGTATACAGTGGATCCACAGAGGGCACCAGGTCCCCTTTCCCACTCCAGGGTCCCCAGAGACTGCTGATAAAGCCGGAAGAAGCAGATGTCTGGGGGCCTGTGAGGGAGGCAGGAGGAAGAGGGAGCCTGCAGTGTGACTGCCCCAGGGTTGGTCCCTGCCTGGTATTCTCGGGAGGTGTGTCCTTGGGGATAG
The DNA here is from genome assembly GCF_019393635.1 of Dromiciops gliroides. Taxonomy (NCBI): domain Eukaryota; kingdom Metazoa; phylum Chordata; class Mammalia; order Microbiotheria; family Microbiotheriidae; genus Dromiciops; species Dromiciops gliroides. The sequence continues at coordinate 1,577,837 of NC_057862.1, read as the reverse complement.
AGAGACAGCAAAAGCATTTACTGAACACTTACTCTGTGGAGACATGGTCTAGTCACCAAGGCAGGCCCTGCCCTCAAAGGATTTTACATTTCAGTGGGGAAAGACTATGGATGTATGTGTATGTCTGTGTGTGTGTACATGCATATACAAAAATACACATACACATGTGTTCATGTACATATATATCCATACACATGTACATATGCATGCATATACTCATACACATACACATACATATATACATATTTTCCCAGGGATGACTTGGATTTGAAGATAAATGAGATTTGACCCAAACTGCTGGGGAAACTGGAAAACAGTGTGGCAGAAACTAGGTATAGACCAATATCTCACACTGTATACTAAAATAAGGTCAAAATAGGCACATGATTTACACATACAGGATGAAATCATAAGCAAATTAAGAAAGTTTGGAGTCGTTTATCTGTCAGATTTATGGGCAGAGGGAGTATTTAGGACCAAAGAAGATATAGAGAGCAAAACAAAATGTAAAACAGATCATTTTGATTATATAAAATTAAAAGGTTTTTCCTAAACAAAACTAATGTAACCAAGATTATAAGGGAAGCCGAAAACTGGGAAAGAATTTTTGAAAGAAGTATTTACTCTGACAAAGGGCTTATTTCTCAAATACATATAGAACTGAGTCAAATTTATTAAAATACAAGTCATTCCCCAATGAATAATTGGTCAAAAGATCTGAACAGGCAGTTCTCAGACAAACAAATCAAAGCTATCTCTCAAAGGCTTTTTGGGGGGAGGCAGAGCAATGAGGGTTAAGTGACTTGCCCAAGATCACACAGCTAGTCAGTGTTAAGTGTCTGAGGCTGGATTTGAACTCAGGTTCTCCTGAATCCAGGGCCAGTGCTTTATCCACTGTGCCACCTGGCTGCCCCCAGAGCTATCTATAATCATATGAAAAAATGCTCTAGATAACTATTGATCAGAGAAATGCAAATTAAAACAACTCAGGTATCACCTCACACCTATCAAAGTGATAAATATAACAAAAAAGGAGAATATTGGATGTGGGAAAGCTGGGATGCTAACCCACTGTTGGTGGAGTTGTGAAAAGAGAACAATTTGGAACTATGCCTAAAGGGCTGTGGAACCGTGCATACCCTTTGATCCAGCAATACCACTGCTAGGTCTATATCCCAAAGACATCCCAAAAAAGAGAAAAAGAGCAATTTGCACAAAAATATTTTTAGCAGCTCTTTTAGTGGTGGCTAAGAATTGGAAATCAAAGGAATGCCCATCCATTGGGGAATGGCTAAACAAGCTGTGGTATATGATGGTGATGGAATATTATTGTGCTATAAGAAATGACAAGCATGGGGACATGAGTTCAAATCCGGCCTGAGACACTTGACACTTACTAGCTGTGTGACCCTGGACAAGTCACTTAACCCTCATTGCACCCCCCCCAAAAAAAAAAAAGAAGAAGAAGAACTGACAAGCAAGATGATTTTAGAAAGGCCTGGAAAGACTTGTATGAAGTGAGCAGAACCAAGAGAACATTGTGCACAGTGACAGCAATATTGTTGGATGAAGAGCTGTGAATGACTTGACTATTCTTAACAATACAATGATCCAAGACAATCCCAAAGGACCAGTGATGGAGCAGACTATCCACCTCCAAAGAAAGAACTGATATTGATGGAACACAGACTGAAACATATTATTTTTCACTTTCTTTCACTTTTTTCTTTTATTCACATTTTCTTGTACAAAATGACTAACATGTTAATGTTTTACATAATTGCTAAAAAAAAAGATGAGCTAGCTAATGGAATATCAGAGGTGACTAAAGATGACAGTGGGGCTGTGAGGGATGCAGATGGGGAGGGGCTCAAGGCCTGGGCAGCTCTCCCAGGGTCCCCATCGAGGGGAGGGGATGTTCCACCATCTGCCTTTGGGAGGCCCACAGGTACCCACAAGATCCCAGATCTAGCCAGGTGTGGGAGGACCTGGGGGTAACCAGGGCCACAGGCCTCCTGGGCAGAGGGAGGAGACAAGCATTTATTAAGCAGTGTGCTAAGCACTTTACAAACAGGAACTTGTTTGACTGCAAAAATGGAAGTGAGTTGATGTGCATGAGGCTGGGGGGGTCTATTCCTCTCCCCCCACCCTGGGGGTCAATAAACCCAGTGTCCAAGGCCAAGCTCTGGTGGTCTGCTGTCAGGGGGGAAACTGGGAGGGCTTTCCCAGTACCAGGACCCTGGGTGTGCACATCCTCCCATCAAGTGGGTGATCAGGAAGGCTCAGAGGCCAAATGGGGTAGCCGGCTGTGGCCTCAGGCCTAGGGAATCCCTGAGGGGTATCAGAAGGGGAACCAGGGGGTCAGTGCCACTGTCCAGCCCCTCTCAGTGTCTAAGACTTCAGGCAGCTCCCAGCCCAGGGTGCACATGTGGGACAGACACCCCCAACACCGTAAACACCAATGCACAAGGAAAGTCACCCAGGTCACTAGATTAATAATGAAAATAACAACAACAACAATAATAATAACGGATCAGGCTCTGTTCTAAGCTCTTCACAATTGTGAACTCATTTAATCCTCACAATGACCCATTTTACAGATAAAGAAACTGAGGCAAACAGGGTAAAGTGACTAGCCCAGAGTCTCAGAGCTGGTAAGTGTCTGTGGCTGGATTTGAACTTGGATCTTCCTGACTCCAGCCCCCTCTTTACTGCACTTCTCAGAGTGAAGGCTCACACGTCCCCACAATTCTCCCTCCTTCCAAGACTCCCCCATTCCCCACCTATATCTGCTTGGCAGGAGGCAGGTACCCTCAGAAGACCCTGGCCCCAGGCCAGTCACACTGGCAGCCCAGGCGTGGGTACCTCTGGCTATTCCCCAGAAGGCAGTGAGTCACTCACATGACATTTCAGGCTCAGTACAAAGCTCCCAATGTGAGCAGCCTTGTCAGTCCCTCCCTTGTGCCTGAGGGCTGAGCCTGGGAAGGTCTCCGTAGAAGACTGGGCAGCACCCATTTGTCTCCCCCCGCTCCCCCGGCTGGCAGCAGATGGGCCATGGAGAGCACTCAGGCCCTGGGCTCTGGGCTGAGAAGGTGCTCAGTGCCAATGAGAGGGTCCAGCTGGCCTGGGGAGCCATTGAGGCCCCAGGAACGGGAGGGGGCCGCTGGCTCTCAGGAGAGTAGCCCCATTCCTGGCCCCCTCCATGGGCCTTAGCAGACGTAGGTGGTGCAGCCAGGCCTGTCCGTAGTTCTGTCTCGGTGTGGCTGTACAGGCAGCTGGGTGGTACAGGGGCTAAAGCACTGGGTCTGGAGTCAGGAAGACCTGAGTTCAAATCTGGCCTTGGGTACTGACTAGCTTGGTCACCTTGGGTGAGTCCCTTAACCCTGCCTGCCTCTGTTTCCTCAGTAAAATGTTGAGGATACCAACAGCACGCGGCTCCCAGGACGGCTGTGAGATCATATTTGGAGGACCTCATACAGGAGGTGCATTGGATATGCATGAGATCGCGTGCTACCGCAGTGCAGTGCCCAGCTCAGCAATTGTGCCCACGCAGCTCCAGGGACGGAGTCAATGGAAAGGCTCTGCCCACTCTCTGGTGGAGAAGCTGAGCAGGACTGAACTGAGTTGGTCCTGAGTCTCTCCACATGTGAGCCGGAGACCAGATGAGCCCTCCCCCACCCGGCCTTAGCCCCTCCCCCGCCATGGGGCGCCAGCCAAGGGCTTCTTGGCCATCTGCCCCAATCCCTGGGTTGCCTCAGGCCGTGCGATACCGGCACCCAGCAGTGCAGGGCAGCAGCCGAGTCATTCTATATGCCAATGCTCCTTACACTGGCTCTGAACTGAATGTGGGGCTGGTAAAAAACTGGCAACAGTCAAAGGCTCTGGGCCCATGTTCTACAAACCTGTATCCCTGCATCACGTGAAATTCCTCAGGCATGAAAGAATGGAGAAAGTGTAAGAAGCCTTGCAGTGGCTGAGGAAACTGAGGCCCAGACAGAAAGAACTTGTGCAAGGCAACACAAAGCAGGTGGGAGAGTGAGGTTTCCAATCCAGCGTGTACATCACACCCCACTGCAGACCTGGGTTCAAATTCTGCTCAGACACTAAAAGTCTTACTGGCTTCCCTGGGTCTCCGTTCCCTTTATCTGTAAAATGGAGATTGTGGCAGCTGGATATACACTTCACGGGGTCATTGGGGTTCTGGGAAATGGTCACTATGGTTGTCATCACCGATATTATCCTTAGTGTCCTTAACAGTCCTGGCTTCGTTAAGTCCTGAAACCCCACCTCCACCAGGGCCTTCCCTTGGCTAATTAGCTCCTATCTATCCAGGCTTTCTTTGTCTACATTCATTGGCATGTTGTGGTCCCCATTAGACTGGAAGCGCCTTGAGGGCAGGGCCTGTCTTTGCCCCTCTTTGTGTGTATCCCCAGGACTTAAGCACATAGTAGGTGCTTAATTAATGTGAATTGATCAATTCCAAAGCTCATCGTACTGAGAAGAAAACCAGAGGCAATAAGAGGCCGAGCCCTGAAGTGGCGTGAGGGCAGGAGAGCCATCATCACAGCTCTGCTGTGAGCCCAGCTGTGGACCTTGGGCAAAGCCCTTCCTCTCTCTGCACCTGTTTCCTCTTTTACAAAACAAGGGCATTGGATGAGCTCATTCGCCTCCTGTACTTCACAGCCAGAGGTAGGTAGTGCAAGCGTCCCTAGTCTCCTTTTACAGGCGAGGAGACTGAGGCTTAGAAAGTGTGATTGCCTAAACTGGGGGAGGGAGTAAGAAGTCGCCCGGGACTTTGGATTCTAAGCCTATTCGGTGATTTCTAAGTTCCCTTTCAGTTTTAAAATCACATGATTTTTAAAAAGGGGCAGCTAGGTGACACAATGGATAGAGCACTGGCCCTGAAGTTGGGGGGACCTGAGTTCAAATCCCACCTCAGACACTTACTAGCTGTGTGACCCTGGGCAAGTCACTTCATCCCCATTGCCTTAAAAATGGAGAGCATCACCAGTCATCCTGCTCTATATTATTCCACTGAACCCAGATGGTTCTGGAGGGGAGAGTGAGGCTCATGACTGTACACAACTCTCCCTCACTTAAATCCAATTCACTGCCGGTCATGACATCACCTCAATGTCATGGTCCTCTTCGAGAATGAAGGACCAACAATAACAGCTCTATGGTGACGTTTAATGGAGATGAACATAAAATCTAACAACTGGCTTCAGAAATCCATTTCCAAAGCCCAGCATGGCGCCCAGAGGGCTAGAGAACAGTTCCAGGATAGAGTGGCCCCTTAGAAAACTGATGTGCCCCACAGCGCCCCTGTGTGGAGGATCTGGGAGGTGGCTATCCTGCTGCTTTCCCCATTCCACCATGTCCAGGCATTGCATTCCTGAGTGGTTTTCATGATTTAGGAAGGACGTTGACAGACCACCGCACGTCCAGAGGAGCGTGACCAGGCTGGGGAAGGGCCTGGAGCTCAGAGGCCGAGTGGGGACACTTGACACGGAGGAGACAGTGCGTGGGGAGGGGGCTTAGTCAGGAGAGTCTCTAATTGACCCCCAAGACAGAACCAGGGGCAATCCTCGCAAGTGAAAAGACTTCTTTGTCTTATCTTTTAGTGCCAAGCAGAATGCCCGCTGCCACCTCCCGACCTCCCCTCACACTCACTCCCTGTGAGGGTCCCGGGCACTGATATCCCTCCGAGGCTCCTAGCCTCGAAGCCATCCCTATGTCATCATCTCGGGCCTCTAACTCACTGTTCTGACCATCTCCTCTCTGCTCCCCCGCCCCTTCCGGACACCGCCCATGGCTCCCTCCTGACCTCGGGCTCTTCCCATCTTTGGCACCTCATCTCCAGCTCTGGGGTCTTTGTACTGGTGGACCACCAATCCTGCCCTCCCTCCTCAGCCATCTCACTCCTCCTCTTGGTCTCTCTACATCCTCTCCTTCCTTCCAGGCTCAGCTGAGGCTTCCCGCCCCTGGGTCCAGTGTTCCCGGCCTCCCCTCGGCCCCCTCCCACCCTCAGGAGACCATCAGCTCTCTGAGGACAGGCATGGGTTGGTTTGGGGTCTCGGCCTCCCCAGGCCTGGTAAAATGGACTTCAAGTGTCTATTACACAAATCGAGGTGTAGCTGCCATTGGAGGGGGGAGTGTCCCCCCCTTTCACTCAGGCCCCAGCAGCTGCACTGAAGCCTCAGTCACTGAGCAAGGAGCTCATCCTTTCATTTGACATGCAAAGTGCAGTCTGGCAGGGCACAATGCCCAGAAGGCTGAGGAAGAACACGGCCCCAGGAGGGGGCCAGGGCAGCACCCCTGCTTGGGCGCAGGGGTGCAGCTCTGCCTCCAGGTCACTGAAGGCCACCAAGCCCAGAGAGTCTCAGCAGCAGAGCCAAAGGATAGCTCTTCCCTCCCAGTGAGCCAGCATTTACATACTCATTAGTATCAAATGCAAAAAGGAGTTGTAGATGGAGGAGACCCACAGAGACTCCCTGTGTTCTGCCCCAAAGGTTGGACCCCACCCCCATTATTTATTTTTTTAAATTTTTTGGTGAGGCAATTGGGGTTATGTAACTTGCCCAGGGTCACACAGCTGGTAAGTGTTAAGTGTCTGAAGTCAGATTTGAACTCAGGTACTCCTGACTCCAGGGCTAGTGCTCTATCCACTGTGCCACCTAGCTGCCCCCCATTATTTACTGAAACTAAGCCTGCGACCCGGCACCTTTGGCGTCCCACAAGGGAGGGAGGAGAAGGGGCTAAGGTACAGGATGGGAAGGGTCCCCCCCAGACCTCCAGGGGCAGGGAGGGCAGGGGGAGGGTACAGAGAGGTCTGAGAGAGGTGGGGAGGGGGAGGGGGAGAGAAAGAGAGGAGAGGATGGGCCAAGTCCCCACCAGGGGTCAAGGCTGCAGGATGTTCTGTTAGCCTGGAAATGGAGTGAATCACACAGAGCAAGTGGGACACTTTAATCTCCAAGACCAAAGGAGACACTTCAATCCTGCCTCTTGGGACCTGCCTTTCATTAGAGCTATCACCTTTGAAAGTGTCCTTCCCTGGAGTGCTGCTGTCACTGCTGACGGATCTCAGCCCACGACTGGGAGGACAGCAGTGGCTTCTCTGGAGAAAGGGCTAGGTGGGGGAACAGCAGATAAAGGGAAGGTGACACACGAGCCCATCCTGGAAGCCGTGGACGTGAAGTGTCATCAGTGTGACCAAGTGAGCAGGCGTTTGGTCTAAATGCTGCGGGTGATAGCTTCTGTGTGAGCAACGAGGGCTCTGTCTGCTCCATTAAAGGCGAGATGCCCACATTCAGAGCCATTCCAAATGTCCACGTGGGCTATCTGTGGCCACGTGTGGCAGAGCCTCCAGGGCTCGGACTGGCCTGATCTGCCTTGGCCAGACACACTAGCCTTGACCCCCACATCGGGATGCCATTCTGGTCCTCCCCCAGAAAGAAGGACAACCCCCAGCTGTCTGTGCCCAGGACCTGTGCCCAGCCTCTTCCCATTAGGACCCCACTTGCAGCTCTCGTTTCAAGTCTTGTCCTTTGCTTTGACCTCCACAAGACCAAAGCAGAGCATCCCCATCCCCATCCCCAAAGCTATTTCCAGGTCTTTCTCTGCCATCACTGCTACTTACCTTCGGGGCAGGCAGGCCCACCCCCACCGCAGGGGTGGTTGGGTGGGAGATATCTGGGATGGGGGCCAATGAGGCAGTTGTAAGTGCCCTGACTTTGTTCTTCTACATCAGATATGGATTTGGGAAGTCACTCCACAGCATCACCTCCCCCTGGCACCACCGCCCGATGAAAGCAATCAATCCGGTTCAATCATATACTTTCGTTTCAATGAAGAAATCACACAGGCTTCAGGCCAAATGTGAAAAGCCTTGTTGCAAAGGCGCCTTGTTTGGCTATGCTGAGTAAACTTGGTTCTCTGCAGGCCTACAGGTCCTCCATTCATTATAAAACTTGCTTAGAACCGGTGCCCACTGAGGGTTTGGAACATTCTCAGACACCAGTCAAAGCCCGAAGAGGACCCGCTTTGGAGGAGAGGAAAGGCCTCAGCTTTGGCCTTTGCCTGTCTTTTCCTCCCCCTCTTCCCACTGTTCAGAGAGCACCTTGTAGGCTATGAGGTGTCCAGAGTGCTGGCCTTCCTATGGGTATCCTATGTAGAGTGGCTGTCTGTACAGGGCTAAAATTCTAGCTAGACTGTCTAAAAATCTAATGAGTGGTCGCCATAAATTATAAGCTTTAGCAAGAGTTTAGACTTTTAAGTCTTTATTAAGAAGCATAAAAATTTAGTGAGGAGAGAGAAAGAGGACAAGGTTCCTTCATCTATTTATCTCAGGGAGCCAGCATCTCAGCTCCACTCAAACTGAGGTCCCAGGTGAAAGAGAGAGCTCTCGCCCCTTCCTCCTCCCAGAAGCCTCCTCTCCAACCGGAAACAGGGCCGTCCACACGCACACACAGCTCCAAGCTAATTGGCTGGTAGCTTTGATTGACAGAACTAACAGGTGGCTCTACAGCTGCAAGCGGGCCAGCAACATGGCATGGCTTGTCCACACACAGCTTCTCCTCATGGTGGAGCTTCCCTACAGTATCTCTCCTGTAGGGGGTGCAATTCCAATTCTCCCACCTGGCAGCATCCCTGCAATAGCTGATGGCAAAGTCTACATGGGGAGCCAAGGATAGATGGGACTCATGGAGTCACAGGGAACCCAACTATTCCACATGTCTTGGGAGAAATTCTTGGGTATGACACAAGTTGGGGGAGGGACACCCAATCACCAGGAGCTGGGAATGACCCCTTTGCCTCATCTGCTCTCAGAGCTTGAGCCCACTCTCCCCTGGACTCTGTGTGTCTATACTATATGGAAGAGGGTGTCATTTGGTGGAGGGGGGGCAGCATGGTTTTTTACTAACTGTCCTTATGTTTTCACCCCAGTAAATACCCCTTTCTAAAAGCTACTTCAATCTGGCTGACTGAATGATTCTCAAATAGAAGCACACTAGAGAATCACCCCCTACCCTTCAAGTATATCCCTACAATCCTGAGGGTGAGATACAGCCTTGGCCCAGAACTGTATTTGTATGTGAGGTTGGGACAAGAAGCCTCCGAGTGTAGGTGAGGAGCCTCGTTTAAAAAGAGATGAGAACAGGCTCTTCAGAGGAGATGCTAACCAGGAAACAGCTCGGACTGTTTGTGAGAAAGCTAAAATGCAAGTCTTCAGCAAGGCTAGAGGCTCACTAGGAACCACATCAAACCAAGAAGCCCACTCAGGAACTGTGGGGGAGACCTGGGGACTCCAGGCTGGGAATGTGACAGCAGCCTGGGCAGGATCACAGATGAACTGGCTAGAAGAGGGAGAGAGAGTGATAGAGATCGAGAGATTGAGAGAGAGACAAAGACAGAGACAGACAGAGAGAGAGACAGAGAGAAAGAGACAGAGAGAGAGACAGAGATGGAGAGACAGAGGGAGACAGAGACAGACAGAAACAGAGAGAGACAGAGAGACAGAGGGAGACAGAGACAGAGACAGAAAGACAGAAACAGAGAGAGAGAGAGAAGGGTAAGAGAAAGGGAGAGGATGGGAAGAGAGTGGGAGGGGAGGAAGGAGAGGGAGAGGAGGGGGAGAGCTCTTCCTGGGTTCGGACCCTTCCCACCAAGGGTGCATAGCTCTGGACTAGAACCTTCAAGGTCATTTTCTTCCTCAAAAAAGAGCTGAAGTGGGCTCTGCATTCTGGCCTCACTTTCCCCCAGCCCAGCCTCCGTTGGAGGCAAGGTGATGTTGGGTGCTTCAGCCCCAAGGTGGGTGGCCGACTGAAAGCTTGGTGAGAAGCTGGGGACGAGACCAATTTCTTCTCGGGCTCGGGGTGGGGGGACTCTGGACAGGTCTTAGCTGCTCCTCATAGCCGGCCTCTGCCCTGTCTCTCTCTGCTCCTCAGGAGGGTTTCCTCACTTCTTGGCATTTTCCAGGCAAGGGGCTTCTGTCAGAATAAAGATGCAGCTTCATGAGACAAGGAGGAAGCCCTGCTGATCGCCAGCGTAGACTAGCCCTCTGCCTCTGCTGATCTCAGTAACCGCTGCTCATGTGGCTCCCCCTTCCCTCCAACCTAAGAATGCGTCCACACCCCATGGTCATGTGTTCTAGCCCCCTCCCCTTCTGCAGACAAGGAAGGGAAGGCCAAGGAGGAGAATGGCCCATCCCCCAGGCCATAAGGTCTCTGACCCAGGTCCCGGGCTCTTCACGATGCCACAGACTTCCTGTCTGGGCAAAGTCACACCCCCCTCAAGAGGAGCTGGAACCCGCACTGGTGGTTGGTTTGGCTGGGACTGGAGTGGGAGGTTGCTCCCATGGGGAAGACTATTAAAAAGATTTGGAACAAGCCAGAGACAATGTCCCCCCTCCCCCCACACTCTCCCCCATCTCCCCTCAGCAAGTTCATCATGGTTTTCTTTTCCCTATGATCAAAGGCTGCTTGCCCGGCCAGGCTGGCTTCTTTCCATTCCTCATGAGCTGCCTGACCATTCGTGTCCTGGATGAAGGGCTGTGATTTCATGCCAATAACACAAAACTTTTGTTTCATGGCTGAGTGACCCTGTATGAAGTGGGCTTCACACTTAACCTGGGACTCCTTAAAAATTGTAGATCTCCATCCAGAAACTAGAATTCTTTGAGTGGCAAGGGACCAGAAACATCATTTTATAGATGCTAAGTGGTGCAGTGGATAGAACTCCTGGCCCGCAGGCAGGAAGACCTGAATTCAAATCCAGCCTCAGACACTTCGCAGCTGGGTGACCCTGCGACGCATCACTTACTTATTTGCCTATAACATGAGCTAGAGAAGGAAATGGCAGACCACTCCAATATCTTTGACAGGAACACCCCAAACGGGGTCATGAAGAGTCAGACATGACTGAACAATGACTGAACAACATTTTACAGATGAAGAAAGTGGGCCCCAGATGGGCCAACAAGTCATTTGCCTAAGGTCACACACCGCATAGTTAGTGGCTGAGCTGGGACCAGAACGCCAACCAACAGGCTTCAGAGCTGGAGAGTATCTTGAGGGGAAGTGCCTTTAGGGTGCTCCAGGTATTCTCAGCCTCCGGAACAGTGGCCTCTCTCCACAGACCCCGCTCCCTATCCTCTTTGGCTCTGCTTACCTCAGCTCGGCTGCTACTGTCCGCTCTCACAATTCCTTTACATTTTTGCATCAATATTCATTAATGAAATCGAGTCACAGTTTTCTTTCTCTGCTTATCTCTCCCAGACTTTGGGATTGAGATCACGTTTGTCTCATTAAGAGCAAGATAGAGCGTTCTCATGCTCAACTAGTGAGATTAATTTTTGGAAGCACAAGTTTTATTTGCTTTTTAAACATGTGGTCAAATTGCAAATACATTTGGTCTGTGTTTTGGTCCACAGTTATCTTTTGTTTTGTTTTTCCATTTGGCAGTTGACTTGTGGCTCACTTGATTCTCTTCTGAGACTGGATTGCTTAAGATCTCTATTTCTTATTTTGTTAATTTGTAAACGTTTTAAGTGTTGGTGTGGCTTGGTTTCCACAGTTTTGCCACAGTTCACCAGATCCTGCTCATCATCACAGGGGGCCTGCTGGCCCACCTGTAGCTTCAGAGCCCAAACCCATGTGTTTTCAGCTGAAAACCCCACCTCTGGGCCAGAGTTCCTCTGTCCTTGTGATGTCTGTCCTAGAGCCAGGTTCATGGCTTCACCCTCATGCTCCCTCCTCCTCTCCCTCTTAGATGAGCCCCTTTCCTACCAAGTCAGCATCTGGTCAGTCGGTTGTCTCTACTAGATTCCTTACCTTGGTGCATCCATACACCTCCATTAATTTCAAATGGATAAATGTGCTGACTCCAAGAAAGGTGTTCATTAGCTACCCATTACTGTATATTCTTTTCAGAACTCCCAGGGGCCTAACTAAGCACAGCCAGCGTGCCTCCTCAGGCAGTACCTATTTCTAACACAGAGATACAGACAATGGGGGAGGGTGCTAATAATTTGGATTATTTAGGCCAAACAACCTCCCATCAGCATCCATGGCAGGACTGCCCAGTGACAAAGCCTCATGTGTGCTTATGTGGGACCTGAATTTCTCAGGCTGCCCAGGCCTGGGTCCCACACACTATCCCATCACTGTTCTGGGTGGGAAGGGCACTTGGTAAGACTTTTGTTCTATCCCAGACTCCCATTCCAACAATGGAATCCGGCTGTGATGTCGAGCTCACCCGAGGCCTTCTTCAGGCCACCTGCTCTTTCTCTGACAAGAGGCCAAATCCAATCAAGCATCTGCCCCTTCCATGAGGTCACAGGGGAGCAGAAGGGAGCCTGTGGGCTCCAGGGCATTCTTGGATGCCTGGGCCGTGCCCGTGCAGTGCTAAAAATACAACTTCTCTGCCCCTCAGGCAGATCTGGGGCCAGAGGGGGAACAGGCTGTGGGTCAGCTTGATGGCTTGACTGACTGTTCCCGGTGAGTTGGTTGAATGGTTGAATTGACTTGATGTTGACGGGCAGGGTCAGCTGACAGACATGGGGTGCTAGGTGTCAGCTGCTCGTCGTCTGGCAAACCCCCAACAAGACAGAGGGAAGTCAATTTGAAAGGCATATGCTGAGCTTTGAAGAAGGCATGGGGGAAAACCTTGGGCCGGAAGCCAGGTCTGGTCCTGATCTCTGCTCTGTTCCTTACTAGCCGTGTGCCCCATGGCAAGTGTCTTTCCCTCTCTGGCCTGCTGGGCTGTCGCCTGTGGCTAATGGGGGCTCCCGACCCCACGGGATGTTGTGAGGATGGAGCCATTTTGCAGAAGGTGTTTGTGGCTTTAAAAAGGTGAATCCGGGTCAGTGCTTGTGACTGGAGAATGCCAGATGTGAGGAGTCACCTTCTATATCTGGGGAGAAGCAAAGACAGGGAGGTGCCTTCGATGCCAACGCCCTCCTTCATTGCCCCGCGTTCAGAGAGGGAAGGGAGGGGCCCAGGATGAGCCCGTTGTTCCAAGGACGTCGGGCAGGCCTCTCCTCCCTCATCACCTTCCCTCTCTTCTCCAGCGTGAGGGCTCTGGCGAGTTACAGGGAAGGCTTCCTAGCAGGGAAATTCGGGGCTGTCCCTGAGCCTGCCAGTGGTGGGAAGGGGAGGTCCAAAAGCCTGGCCTGTTGCCACCTGTGCAGGATGCTGCTGTCGGGGTCGTCACCGGCCAATGGGAAGGCAACACTTCTCTTCTCTTCAGCCCTCTCTGAGCCTCATTTCCTCCTCTGTAGCAGGAAGGGGCTGGACTAGAACCCCAAGGACCTTGTTCCTTCCACATCCACATCTAGGACCCTCCCTCTTAAATAAACAGGGAACCAATGTCCCCTAGTCCCCAGTTTGGGCCCCTTGGCCTGGATTCAGCCCCGAGGATGTCTCTGGCTCATGACTCCCCCAAGGTCTCTCCCAGGAACCTTAGAATCCAGGCGATGCCTCCAAGAGAAGGTGTGGCTGGGTGTTAGAGTGGAGAGAGGGTTGGGCTTTGAGTCAGGAAGTCCTGAGTTCTAATCCTGTCTCAATCACTTAACCTCTCTCATGCTCCTCATCTCTAAAATGGGCATAATTTTAGCCCTGGCTCACAGGGTTGTGGCGAGGATCATATGGGACAGCATTGGCCACATGCTTTGTGGCCTCCAAGCACCAGACACGAGCGAGCTCCTCTTATTGACAAGGCCCTGGAGGCTCACAAGTAAGGACAAAACCAAAGGGCTTGCCTCCAAGCCCAGACACTGTCAGGGCTCCAGGGAGGCCCAGATAGTCCTCTCAGATGAGAGCGCCCCCCAGAAGCCCAGGATCTCCCAGACAAGAGTCTCCTGGTCATCAGCCTCCATCGGACATCAATGTGGGGAGGGCAAGGCCTAGGCAGGGGCCGACTCTCATTGCCCCCCAGGTAAGGGCTCCAGGGGAGGTCCCTCCACAGGCATTCTGTGCAGGAAGTCCTGCACAGCTCTAACTAACGCTGGCTGGAGCAGTCATCTATGCAGCCTGAGGCTCCCTGGGGAGGGCCCTGTGGCTAAGGGAAGTCCCCTCCTCACACTGGTCCCTATCTTTCATTTGTCTCCCTTGTCCCCGAATCGTCCAGCCTGGTCAGTCTGCTCCCTGTAAAGTCCCAGGTCAGATGTTTGGCTCACATTTGCCACATCTGGGACAATTAGATCCTTGGGTCAATGAGGACTGAAGGCACCACCCACGAGGAGACGTCAGAGCCAGAACAAGAGCTTTCTCCTGGAAGCCTCAAGGGGTCCAGGCTTCACTGCCCCCCCCAAACACACGGTCACTATGAAGAGGGAGGGAAAGTTAACAGCCCCCGGGATTGGGAATAAGGTACTCAAGGGCTTCACTAGGATATGCTACCCAAGAGGAGTCTGGAAGCAGGGTCAGGATTCTTTTTTTTAAATAGAATTTTATTTTTTCCTATGACATGGAAAGATAGTTTCAACGTTAATTTTTGTAAGATTTTGAATTCCTTTCCCTCCCCAAGATAGAAACCAATCGGATATAGGTTATACAGGACAATCATGCTAAACACTTTCTACATCAGGCATGTTGTAAAAGAAGAATCAGAACAAAAGGGAAAAACTACCCCCCCCAAACAGGAAAAAGTGAAAATACTATGCTTCCGTCTGCATTCAGACTCCATGGTTCTTTCTCTGCATGTGGAGAACATTTTCCATCGTGAGTCCTTTGGAACTATCTTGGACCATTGTATTGCTGAGAACAGCCACGTCCATCACAGTTGATCATCACACAATGTTGCTGTTACTGGGAACAATGTTCTCCTGGTTCTGCTCACTTCATTCAGCATCAGCCCATATAAGTCTTTCTAGGTTTCTCTGAACTCCTCCTGCTCATCATTTCTTATAGCACAATAATATTCCATTATATTCATATACCACAACTTGTTCAGCCATTTCCCAATGGATGGGCATCCCTTCAATTTCCAATTCTTTGCCACCACCACCACACACAAAAAAAGAGTTGCTATAAATATTTTTGTAATTTGGGTCCTTTTCCCTTGTTTATGTTCTTTTTGGGATACCAGCATTTATCATTTTCCTTTTCTGTCATATTAGCCAGTCTGATAAATGTGAGGTGGTACCACAGAGTAATTTTATTTTGCATTTCTCTAATCAGTAGTGATTGAGAACATTTTTTCATATAGCTGTAGGCAGCTTTAATTTCTTCATCTGAAAACTGTCTATCCATATGCTTTGAACATTTATCAATTGTGCAATGATTTGTATTCTTATAAATTTGACCAAGAGGCCTTTATCAGAAGCAGTGGCTATAAAAATTGTTTCCCAGCTTTCTGCTTTCCTTCTAATTCTTGCTGCATTGGTTTTGTTTCTGCAAACCCTTTTTAATTTAATGTAATCAAAATTATCCATTTTGCATTTCATAATGCTCTCTAGTTTGGTCATAAACTCTTCCCTTTTCCATAGATCTGACAGACAAACTATTGCTTGCTCTTAATGAAGAGGGAGTTTACTCTAGAAATGGGGGGTGCCCTATGCAAAGATGGGGAGACAAGAAATGGAATTAGGAAGACAGGGAACTTCTACAAAGCAAGTCTGGGTGGAAAATACAGGGCATGGAAGGCAATGGATTGGGATGGGCTAGAGAGAGACTTCAAGGCAGAGTTTTGGTGGCAAGTGTCTGTCAATTGGAGGTGTGTAGACAGCCATGCCCAAAGCGGGACTCACCATCTGCCCTCCCTGTGGCGGTCCAGGACCCGCGGGCCCAGCCCATGGCTCTTCTAGCTTCCCCACATCCGACTTGTCTCCCCTCTCTGCCCTTGCTTCTTCTTCATCCCAGACATCCAGCATCCCATCCCCACCTTCCTCCTCTCTCCACCCACAGTGGTACCAGCCAGGTTAGACTCTGCTCACCTCTCCCCTAAAGAAGAGCCAAAAGCCTCCTGGGTGGTGCCCCTGCCCCAGCCTCCCCTCAGCTGCTACAGCCCTAGAGCACAGGTCTGACCTCCCCTCCTCAAGAAGCTTTGGTGGCTCTCTGCTGCTTTGGCATTGAACAAAAACCCAGCTCTCCTTGAGTTAGAGGATTACAGCCTTAGAACTGGGAAGGGTTGTAGAAGCCAGAGAGTCTATACCCCTCAAATGAGGTAGACATAGGACCCAGACCTGGAGTCAGGAAGATCTGAGTTCAAATCACACCTCAGAGACTTCTTCGCTGTGTAACTTTGGGCTAGTCCCCTCACTTCTTTGCCTCAGTTTCCTGGTCTGTGAAATGGGAATAATGAAAGCCTCCCAGGATTGTTGGGAAGAACAAACGAGGTGACATTTGTAGCATGTGCTGCAAACAGTAGAAAAGCTCTAGGTGTGTGTGTACATGTGCCAGTTATTGTTAGTGCGGATGAAGGATGGAGGCTGATGGGAGGCGAGGAGGCTGCCGAGACCAGGGCCCCATGGCCAGGAAGCGTTTGGTGCAGGATTTGAACTTGAGTCCTCCCATCCCAGGTTCAAGGCTCTAACCATTACACGGCCCAGATCCATCCTGTCTTCCTCCTTATTTCACACACACACACACACACACTACACACTGCACATGCACACATCACAAGGCACATTCATGAACATACATACACACATGTGCACACACATGTACATGTATGGGAACATGTGTGCATCTATATACACCAAATGCACACGATACACACACCATGTGCACACACATGTAACACACTCTCGCGCACCACACATGTACATACTACACATGTGCACACATACACAATGCAATGCGCACAGTGCACATGCATGTACATGCATATACCACACATTCACATGCATGCACACACCACATGTACACAAATGCACACACATACCTACATACACATTCACACGATACACACACCATGTGCACACACATACATAACATGCTCACACATACACACACCACACAATATGTACATACCACACATGTGTGCACATGATACACACACCACATGTGCACACACATGCATGCACATATACACCACATGCACATATGCACATACACATACCACGCAAGCGTGCACACACACCACACATACACACACTCACACACCCCATTCCAGCCCAACAACTCATTCCCTGTCTTTCATCACCAATAGACAATCTCCCACCTCCCTGCCTTTGCAGTGTCCCCATTCTTGAAATGCCTCCCTTCTTCACCTCAATTCCATTCCTTGCAATCACCAGCCTCAACCATCTCTCACAGGAGACTTTTCTTCCTCCTCCCAGCTGTTAGCCATAAGGGCTCCCCATTACTGACCCGAAGGACTCCCTCCCCTTCTAGTCGCTGCCCCCCCCCATAGCCTCCCTTCGACAGCTTTCCAAAAGGCACTTCCCCCAGTTACCATGCAAATTTCCTGGGAGGAATATCAGTCATTAACACTTTAGTGAGAAGGGTGGGCAGAGATGGGAGGGGGTGTGGAGATGAGCACTGGGACCGGCTCAAAAAGGAGACCCTGGGGCCATGGAAGATGCTGCACAGTGGACAGGGCCCTGGGTTGAGAGGACCAGACCCTGGCTTCCCCAGAAGCAAGGCTGCCCACTTCCCCTTTTGCATCCCCCCAATTCAGCATCCTACCCCATCTTGGGCCAAGCCTGTCCTTATAGATAAGGGCACTCAGGAGGAGTGGGACCTAATGGAGCGGAACACGGGGTGCTTTCCTGGGCACCACGGTCATGGAGTCACTCATGGGCCACATTGGCCCTCCTGAGGGCCCCCCTTGTCAGGGAAGGGGGCAGTTGGCGCCTGGCCCCCAAGTGAGCTGAGTCCATGGGCTTATTCTCCCAGCATTCCCTCCCCGTGAAGCTCGACCCCGCAGCCCCGCAGCCCCCCAGCCTCTCTGAAGGAGGGCGGTCATGGAGACCGGATGATGGAGGAGGAGCAGATGGGGGAGGGCCTCCTTCTCCTCCCAGGACAGATTGCAAAGTAGGTCATCAGACGTCAGATCCAAACGGATGCGATTCAGGTTCCACCTCGGCCTTCTCTGCCAATCAAAGGCCCCGTTAAAATTAGCACAGAATCCAAAAGGGCTTTGAGGGCGCTGGGAATGTGAGCTGGGAGGCCCTCTGTTACATAAACGCCCGCGCTCCGCCCCGATTCAATAGATCCTCTCCTCCCTGGAGGGCCCAGGCAGAGATGACACAGGTAGTCATCCCAGTGAGGGGGAGCTCTCTGAGCTCTCCCCATCAGGGCCCCTCCAGAAAGCTCACCTCAGTAGAGACTCAGCCTCATTTCTCTAAAAAGATGCTCTGAACACGGTTACCTCTGATGTGGAGGCAAAACCTCCGCCTGGGGAGAGGGCTGAGCCGCCACAGCCTCAGAAAGAGAAGCTCACTATTGCTGCCCCTGGCTGGATGGAGGAGGGAGAGGAGGAGGGGAGGGGGAGGGGGGAGGAGGGGGGGAAGACGGGAGGGAGGGGGGAGGAGGGGGGAGAGGGAGGGGAGGAGGGGGAAGAGGAGGGGAGGGGGGGAGAGGGAGGGGAGGAGGGGGAAGAGGAGGGGAGGGAGAGGAGGAGGAGAAGGGGAGGGGGGAAGGAGGAGGAAGAGAAAGAAGAGGAGGGGAGGAGGAGGAGGGGGAGGAAGCCTCAGCCCAGATGAAGATGGAATGCCCCAAGGTCACCCATCTAGTTGGCCCAAGAGACCTTTGCTGGTCAGCCTCCTCCTCAGCAGGCATGGCCCCTCCACCAGGGCTGATGGAGGCTCTGCTCCATCCTCACCTACCCGGGCCATGTGGGCGCTGGGTTGCACAGACCATCTGGCACCTTGTATCATTAGTTCACAGGAGACACAAGCCAGCTTCTTGTCTTCAACCCCCTGGGGAGGGCAAGGGTCTCTTGATGCTGCTGTGAGCAGATGGTGTTGGGCTGGTTGGGGCAAACTGGGGAGCGGCAGAGCCACCTCAACCATCCACACAGCAATGCCCACGTGGATTACAAATGCCTGTTACCTGCGCTGTCCCTGCTCTTTGCCACAACCAAGGGAGAGGCCTCCTCTGGCACAAGACCCATCTGCCAGGGTGATTCTGAGTGGTGATGGGGCATGGGGAAGGACCCCTAAGGGCTCCTGGTCTCGGCCAACAGCTCCTGTGAGTCCTTTGCATTTTCGGGGGGAAGAAACAAGGCTGTCCTCTAGCCAAATTGTCACCTTGAGTGTTTGTGGGGCAGCTGTTACACATATTGGAGAAAACAGCTGTAAGAATATTTGGAGAGAATCAGTGGCCAGTTGTCAGGAAGTCCTTGGAACAGTGGCCAGAAGAGCAAAAGCCAGAGGTTTGAGAATGTTGGGGGGCACAATGGCCCCACTGACATCCCTCCCCCACCAAAAACACCCAGGCAACCGGGAAGAAAAAGGTAGCCAGGTGCTGCAGGCCCAGAACCCAGAGTTAGGAAGGCCTGAGTTCACACCCCTAGGCTAGTCTCTAAACTTCTATCTGCCTCAGTTTCTTCAACTGTCAAATCAGGATCATAACCACCCAAGATGATTGTGAGTATCAATGAGATGTTATTTCTAAAGCACTTAGCACCATGCCTGACCCACAGCTTGTTCCCTTCCCCCTCATTTTCACCCAGTGCTACAGAGAGACAAACTGAGGGCTGCCCACTGGGGGATCCCCAGAAGGAAGCCAGCTGTTTGCTGTGAGGAGCAGTTGGACCACAAAGGTCTCTGTGATCCAACTGACCCAGCCTCAGCTTCCCTCAGCAGCAGAAATCCCTGTGACTCAGCAGAGCAGCCCACGATGGCCAGGATGCACAGGACCCAGGAAGCCTGCCTTCCCGAGCCAGCGTGGGAGTTCCTGGGGGACTGATAAGAGGGTTATGGCAGTCCAGCCATGTTGGTGGGATAAGCTGCTTTTAGAAGAGATGAAGGAACCTTCCAAACTTATCTGGGAATTGGGAGATCAGAGCCTCAGTGACTTTATCCTTCTTAGGCCCCAAGACAGTCGAGGGTCAAGGGTAAGTCACTTCTTGCTGATCTTCCAGGTGATGGGACAGGACAAGTTCTTCTTACCATGGCTGACATCAGAGGTTACCTGCTTCAGGCCTTTTGATCCTGTGTCATCGGGGCTCTCCCCTTTATATCCTCTTCTTTTAGAACTCAGTTTCACTGGTTTTAACAGGGCTCATTTTTTTTCAACTCTGTGTTTGCTAGGAATCACATAGACTTTGTCATTTGCCATTGGGCGTCACCTACCTGGCTTCCCACCGTTCATCAGAGGAGCTGATCAAGTGAAAGATGTCTCCAAATCTGAAATTCAGTCCTTGGCTTTGTAATGATTGGAATGACACCACCCGCTGGAGACTTACTGTCGAAGAGTTCCACCCATGAAGTGAAGGTCTTTGAGGACAAGAACATGCGTCTTTTCTTTGGCGTCAGGAAGTGACGTTGGCTAGTGGGAGGAAGAAGGAAGAGACTGGCACTCTGTCTCTCTCTCTTTCCTTTGGACTCTGGTGGAGAGCGGAGCTAGAAATGTGCTATCCCTTTTAATAGATAGATGAATGTAGGCTTTTCTCTCTCTCTTTACCAAATTCTTATTCTCCTTAATAAATGCTTAAAAGCCTAACTCTTGCTAAAGCTTATAATTTATTGGTGACCACTCATTAGATATTTTAGACAGACTAGCTAGAATTTTAGCCCTTAACAGCTTGAAGGCCTCTGTCTTCCACAACTCATGTTGGATGGACCCGGAAGGGGCCGACAGGGAGGTGACAAGAGACTTGCAGAGAGCAGCCGTTAGCCCAATGGGATGTCAGAGGGACCTGTGCCAATCCTCTCAGGTGATGCAAGTGGGGCACAACTCTGGCTGGAGGCACCAAGCTGGAAAGTCACTGAATGTTGTCCCTGTATCTACTCAGTTGTGCTGTCCCAGCTGAGCTCAGACCCAGCAAGGCCCAGAGATGGACTGACCTCCAGAATCTGGCTGTTGCCCAGCGGATGGATATGCATGGCCTTGGGAGGGCCCAAGCGCTCCAGTGCAGAGTGGCTGGGGTCTCCAGCAGGGGATGATGTGCAGCCCCTGACAGCGAGGACCTCCAAAGTGTGGATTCACTTCAATTTTGGACAAAGAAACTATGCTCTGTGGATGACACCAGTGATAGAAAAATAAGGTCAGGAACTGGGGTGGAGGGCACCATAGAGAAGGGGATGGATCTTCTGTTAGTGAGGATTTCACCGGGCGTCTCTACAGTGGATGTGCCCAAATAAAAGGTGTCTGATGAAACCCGCCAACCAGTAGCCATTTCCAATCTGTCCTCAAGGCCAGGACTGGCAAACCAGGTTTCAGGTGCAGCAGACGAGCCAGAGTGTTCATCCTGATTCCAGCAAGAGGAGGGGGTTGTGTAAAAACTTATTAATTTTAGGTAGTCGAATCTATTTTGTGTTTAATTTTATTCTCCATATATTCTTTGGTCCTAAATGCTTCCCCTGCCCATAAATCTGGTGGATAAACTATTTCCACACTCTCTTAATTTGCTTATGGTATTGCCCTTTATGCCTACATCATGTGCCCATTTTGACCTTATTTTAGTATGTGGTGTGAGATGTTGGTCTACACCTTGTTTCTGGCATACTGGTTCCCAGTTTTCCCAGCAGTTTTTTGTCAAATACTGAGCTGTTCCAAAAGCGTGGATCTTTGGGTTTATCACACACTAGATTACTACAGTCATTTACCATAGTGTAATTTGTACCTATTCTACTCCACTGTGCATTTTTTTTTTAGTGAGGCAATTAGAGTTAAGTGACTTACCCAGGGTCACACAGCTAGTAAGTGTCAAGGGTCTGAGGCCAGATTTGAACTCAGGTCCTCCTGAATCCAGGGCCAGTGCTCTATCTGCTGCGCCACCTAGCTGCCCCTGCATTTTGTTTTAAAAGCAAAGGAGAGGTAGTGAAGCCTGTTGATCCAAACAATGATGTGGTTGGACGGTATCATGCACAATTCAGTAACTGAACTATGGGGGTGGGATGAATCAATCAAAAGGATAAACTGACTGAGAACTTGATGGATGGAGAAAGTTCAAGTTCTTTGTTCATTGAATGAAAATATAAAATGTCTGAGAGGAAGTAGTTTGGGATTGGACTGAGGGGGGAGGGGTCCAGTTCAGAGGAAGAGGAATCTGATGGGGGTGGGGGAAGGGGGGTGGGAAGAGTAGGCCCAGTTTCAGAGCCCTGTTCTCACTCTTGGGTGGAGAGGCAGAGGACAGAGTTTCTTCTCCCCCTTCTTCCCCTCATTATTTGAGAGAGGGGACCAGTAGGAGACGGCATGAAGAGCTGAGTTCACGGAAAGACAGAGCCAACACAGATGCAGAAATATGGTGGCCCAATGGAGGAAGCAGCTTCAGAGAATGTGACCCCTTGTGGCAAAGAGAAGTACTTTCTGCAGAGGCATGGGAGGCCTCCCTGGGAGGCCAGCAGTCCCTCAAGGGATCTCCATGAGGACCCTACAAAGAAAGGTTGGGGCAGCTAGGTGGCTCAGTGGATAGAACACTGGCTCAGATGTCAGGAGGACCTAAGTTCAAATCTCACCTCAGACACTTACTAGCTGTGTGACCCTGGGCAAGTCACTTTACCCCAATTACCTTAAAAAAACATCCAGGGCAGGGCAGCTAGATGGTGCAGTGGATAGAGCACCAGCCATGGAGTCAGGAGGATCTGAGTTTAAATCCAGCCTCAGACACTTAACACTTACTAGCTGTGTGACCCTGGGCAAGTCACTTACCCCCAATTGCCTCACTAAAAAACAAAACAAACAAAACAAAACATTCAGGGCCATCTCGTCCTGATTTATATCTTGCCAACGGACCCAGATGCTCAGGAGAAGAGAGTGAGGTTGATGACTCTGCACAGCCCTCCCTCACTTCAGTGCAGGTCACGGCATCACCTCCCCCTAGCCAGGCCACATGGGGTCTCTGTGCGTGCCTCAGCTTTTTATATTTTCTTTGGGCGCAATTTCCCCACATGCCCTCTGTGTGCTCTGAGTAGAGAGGCCCAAAGTTCTGGGAGCGATGCTTGGTCTAGCAGAAGAGCAGAGAGCGTGGTGGTTCCCCAGACCATCCAGGCCCGGTCATCCCAGGGGACCCCATCCCCTAGCACCTCCCCTACCATGGCTGCCAGCACTTCACAGCTCACACTCGCCTCTTCTCTGTGACTCAGACGTGCCATCTGCATCTGCTGAGGTGCCGCTCCCCATTCTCTTCTCCTTGGTCCTCTGCCCTACTCCTGCACTACCATCTTGGGGGCCCTGCTCCAGTGGGAGAAAGCCCCACTTCTGGTCTCGCTCCTCCACCTTCTCCAGCCCATGGAGCCTGGCTCTTCTTGGAAGATGCCTTCACCCTCTCTGCCCCTGGCCCTTTCTTTCATGCCCCCACAGCCCTGGCTTGGTGGAGGAGCCTTATCTGGGGAGCCACTTCTGGCTCCCCCACAGTATCTGGGGCGACTCTACTATTCTCCCTGCAATGGCTCTCACTCTCTCCCCGCAGCCATTCCAAACTTTCCATTCTTCCCTCAAGGCCCTCCCCATCCCTCTCCACAGTCAAAGCACAGCTCAGATGCACCCCCTCAGACGCCTCCTTTCTTCTTGAAAGGACTTTGTCAGCCCATTGACCAAAGGCCCTGCCCTAGGGCTCTTACACTTATAGGCTTGGGAGATGGCTCTCCTCTCTGCCCTTGCTTCAAGCCCCCATCAATTATGCCCCCCATGTTAGGGGTCCCTATGCCCCCTAGTTCCATTTAACCACTTAGCAGCCAGCTTCATTTTTACAAAGGAGTATTTGCTTCAGCAGAAGAACAAAAGGGAGCATAACCTTTTCCCCAATACCTGGGGGCTTACCCCACCCTGCACCACCTTAGGCTCTGGACAGGTCAAAGGCCACCTGCCCTGGCTCCCAGCCCAGCAGGCTGGTAGTCATCCAGCCAGGGCAGGATGGCTCCCTCCCCTTCCCCCAAGGACTCCTTTGTCTGTGCCTAGAACTGAAAAGGACAAGTGAGAAAAGACCAAGATCCCCTGGTCTATTTCCCTGGGAGCCACAGGGCCTATGGGTGAGGGAAAAAAGGTATCCTTCCTGTCTCACTTATCACTCAGAGTCTGTGCAGTGGGCGGATGAGCATCAGAAAGATCCCAGCACTTTTAGAGCAATCACTGCATGTGGGCACAGCACTGAGCTCCTTCCAGTGAGCATCGCGACTGATCCTCCCAACCCCAGGAGGCAGGTACCACTATCATTACCATTTTACAGAGGAGAAAACTCAGGCAAACAGGGGTCACGTGCTTTGCCAGGCAGGGTGGCTGCCCTGGCATCGGGGACCACCCCCCAAGAGAGGTCTTCTACCAGAAGTGGGCCCCTGGCCTCTTCCACGGGGATACATTCATCTTGGGGGATCCAAGTATGTGCCAGTGCGCTACTACCCACTCGGCTATTGATGCAGACGGTGCAACCTTCCAGGAAAGCAAGGCCTAGGCTTCCCTTCATGGCCCCAGTGCCGGGCTCAAAGTATGAAGAAGTCAGTGGAATTGGAGCACCCATGACTTCTCATGGGTCCGTCACGACCCAGCCGGGCTACTGTCAGCCCTCCATCTCCCCATCATTCCCTGAGCACAGTCTGGGGGAGGTGAGTCAAGGCTTTGCTGAGGGCAGTGGCTTCTTCCCCAAATCCGACATCATCACAAAGCCCACCGAAGTCAGTCTGGCAAGGCCTGTTCTTCTTTTATACATAATATACGTAAAGATACATAGTACACAATAACCAATTGTTAACATTCATTGTTTGGTTAAGTTCTGAGTTCCAAATTCTCTTCCTCCCTCCCTCCCCTGTCCCCTCCCTGAGTCAGTAAGCAATCTGATATAGCTTATTCATGTGCAATCAGGTAAAATACATTTCCATATTAGTCATTTCATGTGTGTGAGAGAGACAGACAGAGAAAGGCGAGAGAGAGGGAGGGACACAGAGAGACAGAGACAGAGACAGAGGCAAGAGAGAGGGAGGGAGGGACACACACACACGTGCACACAGAGAACAGTCTGCTTCAGTGTACACTCAGATCCCACCAGCCCTTTCTCTGGAGGCTGAGAGCATTTTCCATCCTGAGTCCTTTGCAATTGTCTTGGATCTTTGTATTGCTAAGAAGAGCTGAGTCATTCAAAGCTGATCACCACATGAGGTTGCTGTTCTGGTTCTGCTCACTTCACTTTGCATCATGTAAGTGTGAAACCTGTTCTTGATGCAGCTGGGCTTGGCAAAGGAAGTAGGGTAGAGTGCATAGGGTGCCCAGGAAGACACGGGTTCAAGTCCCACTTTTGTTACTGACTGGGGTGTGACTCTGGGCATGTCAGACTCTCAGTTCTCTAAGACTAGGCTGCAGAGAAGGTGCCAGCCTATGTTAGGGGAGAGAGTTTCCTCACCTGGGAATTCCCCATCCCAGTAAGCCCTTGTCCCCATGTGCTAGGCAGGAGGAGTGTCAAAGATCGGTGTGCTGTTATTGCAGTGTCATCAGAAGATCCAGTGCCATTTTAGTCAGTTGACCCCGAGCATGTCCCTTCTTCCCGGGCCTCACTTTCCAGAAGGGGACTGAGGAATTTGGACTCGGTGCTCTCCAGTGTTTTCCTCTGAACGTTTACTCGGGGAAAAAGAACAACCTCCTTGGGAAAGGGTCATCTTGCCTCTCCTGGGGGGTGTCAGGGATGGGGAGGCACCTACATCCCTGGATGAGGGCAACAAGTTGACCTAAGTCCATTCACTTCTTCAGTACAGAATCAATCAATCAAACTCCCAAAAGGTAGTTCTAGAGCTAGACACAATAACAACAGGTTTTTGTGGAGGAACAAAGGTCAAGAGCCTCAAAGGTAATGATGAAGAAAAGGGGAAGTCAGGGAGCCTGGCAGCACCCCAACCACCACACGGGACAGGGAAGAAATGAAGAGTTCAGCCAGTGGGGCAGATGAGGAGCCAGCCAGGCAGGAGCAAAGCCTTTGATAAACCCAAAGACCGCATGACTGGGGGAAGATCCACCTTCTGACCAAAATACCTGGGAAGAGCGCACAGCAGCCTGGCGGAAATGAGATCTAGACCAATACCTCACCTCATCCACCAATGTTTGCTCCAGATGAGTGCAGATGAGAGCTGGACATAAACAGTCACATCATAAACTAATTAAAGGAGCCAAGAAGAAATGACCTGCGAGTCGAAACAATGGGTGGAGTACTGGCCTTGGAGACAGGAAGACCTGAGTTCAAATCCAGCCTCAAACATTTACTACTTGTGTGACCCTGGGCTAATCAGTTAACTTCCATTTGCATGAATTTCCTCATCTGGCCCTTCAGGGCAGAGAGCTCCTGGGAGAGCAAGCTGAACATTGGTAGCTGCATTCTGGGACCTTCTTGTTATCATCATCATTATTATATAACGATATACACTGATTCATTTAATTACCACAACACTCCTATGAAGGAGGAGCCATTATTATGCTCATGTGACAGATGGGGAAATTGAGGCTACAAGCTGTTCATTGACTTGCCTAGAGTCAAATAATGGCTGAGACAAGATTTTGAACTCAGGTCTTCCCAACTCCAAGTCCAAAGCTCTCACCACTGCACTGCCCTGCCCCCGACACAGCTTAAGTTAAATGTTAAATGTTAAAATATATTGTCAGGAGAGGAAACAAGCAAATTCTGGAACCTGGGAAGGAGTCATGTCGTGACATAGATATTAAGCTGGAAGGAGCCTGAGGAGAAACTGAGGCCCAGAACAGTTAAGGACATGCCCAAGGTTGCACTAAGGTTGAAAGTAGTGGAGCTGGGACCTGAGCCCATGTCCTGTGACTCGCCATCCCCAGGCTTCTCAGAGAATCACGCTCAAGCTGTGCTTGAAGGAAGCTGGTGATTCCAGGAGGCATTGGTGGGGAAGGACACAGATAATAGAGTCAGGATTTGAACCCAGATCACCAGAGGCAAGGGGCTTTCCACTGGATGGAGTCAGAGGACTTGGATTCCAATCCAGGTCTGCCTTTTGCCACCTCTGAATTCAAGGGCTAGGTAGGATCTAGAAGAACAAGGCAGACATGCCTAACAGCAGCCCTGGGGCAGAGCTCATTGGCTCCTCCAATGCCCCCCTTAGGTGTTCCCCAAGACTATGGGAAGCTTGAAGGGGGTCCTGTCACCCTATTGCTTTAGCTGTCTTACCCCTCAGAGACCTCTGGTGTTTTTAAAGGACCCAGACAAAGCGATCCAGGGATACGTTAAACAGTGCTTTAGAACATTAATTAGACAAACTCTATCTAATTAGGGAAATCAGGCAAACACTCAGGTACCCTGACTGACAGAAGAAAGAAGCCCCAAAAGCACATTTCAAAATGCCTCAGGGCTTCTCTGGAGAGCTGGCTGCTGGCAGGAGGGGTGTGCATCACAAAATGGCTTAACTGAAGACCACTGGATCCTCTCAAGCCATAGGTCAGGGACCACTCCCCCTGCGGCTCAGTAGGAGCCACAGACTAGCAGAGGGCAGCAGCTGCGGGAGCAGCCCTAGACAAGTAGCATCAATTGGAGCGTCCATCAGGAGAGAGGCTAGAACAGCCGAGGATACCACCTTGCCCAGTGACCTCCCCAGAGGTCATCAGTGGTTTTGCAGCCTCAGAGGACTGAGTGGCTGTGAATGCAAGAGCCCTGCTTGCCAGGTATGTTCTTCGTATGCTCCCACTGGGACATTCCTGAGATAGGTGGTCTTTGCCACCCCATCAGCCTCAAGTCTTGGGTTTTATGACTTGTTTCTTTCTATCTCCAGCACTTAGCACAGTGTCTGGGAAACAGCAGGAATACACTTGATGGACCAGGATGGAATTGGACTGGACAGAATGGAAAGGGGTAAGCCCACCCAGATGATATCCTAAAGCCATTAAAGTGTCTTTCTAAGTACTTTTCCATGTCCTTTCCCATGCCCACCTCAAGAACCAGAGAGGTACACAATGTCAGAGCTGCGAGGGACCTCAGTGACCACCAAGTCCAGCCGGTATCTGACTGAGGACCCCTTGAGGACCTCCAGAGTGAGGGGGGGTCAGGGGGAGGGCACCTCACCTTGAGTCACGGACTCACCCAATAGGGTGGACTTGGTCTGGAGAGTTTTGTCTAGTTCGTCATAAAATTCTTCTCTGTCTCTCTTCTTCCCCTATACTTTCAGATCTCATCAGATCCCATGGACTTAATTATCGTCTCTGGTCAAATGATTCTCAGATCTGCTTGTCCAGCCCTAACCTCTATCCTAAACTCCTGTCTTGCACCTCCAGCTGCATATTGGACTCCTCCAATTGGACAGCCTGTAGACACCCCAAACTCAACATGCCCCAAAATGAATTCATCACCTTTCCCCCAGAATCCTCCCCTCTTCCTAACTTCCTCATTGTTTTGTTTTGTTTTGTTTTTGGTTGGGCAATGAGGGTTAAGTGACTTGCCCAAGGTCACACAGCTAGTAAGTGTTAAGTATCTGAGGCTGGATTTGAACTCAGGTCCTCCTGACTCCAGGGTTGGTGCTCTATCCACTGTGCCTCCTAGCTGCCCAACTTCCTCATTATTGCAGAGAGCGCTAGCCTCCTTTCCAACCCTTTGGCTTTTAATGTAGGGGTCATCCTGGACTCCCCACTCTCTCTCAGGCCTCATTTCCAAGCTGCCACCAAGGCCTGCTGATTTCTCCTCTGCAGCACCTCTCCAATATTCCAGACCCTGACCCTTTTAGTGCAGACCCTCACTGCCTCATTCCTGGACTGTCACAATAGCCTCGGGATGGGTCTGCCCACCTGCCTCGGTCTCTCCCCACTCCTGTCTGCCCCCCACTTAGCCACCAACATGATTCTCCTAAAGTCTTCCCCTCCTCACTGGCCTCCGGGTCACAGATGAGGCATTTGCAATGTGCCTTTCAAAGCTTTCCATGGTGTGGAACCTCCTCCTTTCTAGGCTTCCTGCACACCTCACTCTCCTCCTTGGACCCTGTGAACCATGAACAAGGCCTTCACACACCTGAACTGTTTTCCCTCCTCACCTTCCCTTCCTCCAGGACTCATGGGAACCCTCACCTTCCATAGAAAACCTTTGCCGGGACTGCATTTGCATGGATCGTGTGTGTACGTGCACAGCTGTTTGCATGTCGGCCCCTCCGCTGCCTACCACCATTAGAGAAGGGGCTGGGGGAGGACACGGACTGTCTTTGCCTAGTACGATGGCTGGTCCGCAGTAGGTGCAGAAGCTGGCACAGACGTGGCCACTGTCCTCATGGGTGTCTGCACAAACCCTGCAGGTCTGGGAGATCAAGGCTTCTGCTGCCGGGGCAGGTAAAGCCCACGCCTCTGTCTCCTTTCCTCACCTTCTCCATCTGCTGCGTCTTCTCCGTCTCTGGGTGGCCATTCACAGTGAGAACCTCAGGCCCTTCGGGGCTGGTCCTTAAAGTGTTTAACCACATGAGTCTGAGCAAAGATAAAAACACCCAGAGAGCCAGCTTTACTCACTTTTGGTACTTCAACAAGGCTCAGTTTCCATTTTCTCGTCTGATCTTGCCCGTTGAGGGTGGGCACTTTATTATTTGTAGACACTGAAGCCCACAGTCCTCCTTGCTCTCTGCTCCTGCGGCTCTGGCCCCTGACCACCTTCCTGGGCTCTGTGGTTCCAGGATGGAAGTCAGGACATAGTCGGCATGGGAAGCCCGGGGCCCCCTGCATACCCCAAGAAGGCTTCTGAGGGGGCTCTTTGTGGAGCCCCAGCTTGGCTGTCACCTAAGATAAATAACACGAGGGAGTCAGCATGGAGCCCTGGAGAGAGAGGCAGTTGCTCCCACCAGTGGGTGTTCACACCTCTGGCACCCGAGCAGGTGGAGCCGATCTACAGGTTCTTTTCAGGCCAGGGGCCCCTGGTTCTAGGCCAGCCTGCTTCCTCTCAACAACTTCCTGACCGGCCACATCGTCTGGCCCTCTCTTCTCAACTGGTTCTTGACCATTTCCACTTGTGCTGCTTGGAGCCTATTGACACTTGGTTGCTTTCCCATTCCACTGAGGCTGAGATCCATCAGTATGAGGGATTTTTTTCCCCCTTCTCTCTAATCATGATTTGAAACAGCCGCTCTTGAGACACCATCCAAATATCAGGATGTGTGATTCAGCAACCTGATGGCCAGCCATTGGATACCTGCTTGCTGACAAAAACGTATCCCTTCCCCTGAAGCTGGATGCTAGAAGTGTGCCATGATAGCATGATCAACTCCTCCTCCTCCCGCTGCCCCTCCTGACTTTCCAGGGGCACAGTGGATAGAGGGCTAGGCTGGGAGTCAGCGAGACCCAAGTTCAAACCCAGTTTGAGACATTTTCTAGCTCTGTTATCCTGAAAAAGTCAATTAGCCGCTCCTAGACTCACCTGTAAAAGAGGGTAATGAGAATACTTAAGACTACCTTAGAACACTATCGTTCTGTGAGAAATGATGAGTGGCAGGCTCCGCAGAAACACCTGGAAAGATTCACGTGACCTGATGCAGAGTGAGATGTCCTGTATACAAAGTAACAGCAACATTGCAAGATGAGCAGCTATGAACAACTTGGCTGTTCTCCACAATCCAATGGTCGAGACAACTCTGAAGGACTTAGGAAAAATGCAGCCCATCTCCAGAGAAAGAGCTGATGGCGTCTGAATACAGACTGAAGCATATTTTTTTCAGTTTCTTTTTCTTACTTTTTTTTGGTCTGTTTTCTTTCACAACCTGACTAATACGGAAATGTTTTACATGACTACACATGTATAACTTATATTGAATTGCTTACATTCTTAAGGGGGGGGTGGGCAAGAAGGGAGGAAGAGAAGTTGGAACACAGTTTTTTTTTCTTTTCTTTTCTTTTCTTTCTTTCTTTTTCTTTTCTTTTCTTTTTTTTGCAGGGCAATGAGGGTTAAGCAACTTGCCCAGGGTAAGTGTCAAGTGTCTGAGGCCAAATTTGAACTCATGCCCTTTTGGATCCAGGGCTGGTGCTTTATCCACTGTACCACCTAGCTGCCCCCGGAACACAGTTTTTAAAATGGATGTTAAAATTGTTTTTACATGTAATTGAGGGGAAAATGAAATTCGATAAAGATCTAAAAAAAATTGAATAAAAATTAAAAAAAAAACACACTACCTTACTGGGTTTCTTGGAAGATCCTATGAGATCATGAATGTGGAGTGCTTCATAAACTTTAAAGTTCGCTGCAAATACTTGGTCATGGTCTATGCTTTTTTTTTTTTTTTTTTGCTGAGGCAATTGGGATTAAGTGACTTGCCCAGGGTCACACAGCTAGTAAGTGTCAAGGGTCTAAGGCCAGATTTGAACTCAGGTCCTCCTGACTCCAGGGCTGGTGCTCTATCCACTGCGCCACCTAGCTGCCCCTTGGTCATGGTTTATTATTCTTTTTCATTATTATTCCATAGCTCTTTAAAGCTGGGGACTAGCCTCACCCCTATCAGCTCCCTAGAGTCTCCCCACAATCCCATGCAGTTGGTCGACTGGAGGTTTACAACTTTTTCTGTCCCTTAGCAAAAACCCATCTCCCAGATGCTCCAGCAGCGAGGTCACTTCTGGGAAGGTCTCCTGGCTGGAGACTGCATCTCCAAAGGTTCTGGCCTTTCCCTGGCTTTCCCTTCCATCCTCCTGTGCTAGGTATCAGAGGCTAGCTCAGACTGGGCCTGTTAGCCAGCGGCTCTGATTGAGCCACTGAGCAAGGTCTGGTCAGGTGAGAGGAGTACCCGAAAATCACTGCCTACCAAAGTGGGAAGGGACCCTGGGACACCAGAGGAAAAAGAGCTGGAATGACTGCAGAGCTGAAGGGGCCTCAGGGACTAACAAATCCGACCCTGTCATTCCCCAGATGAGGGCAGGGAAGACCGGAGAGAGGAAAGGACATAGGTAGGGTCAGCAGACTGAGGAAGCAGAGGGGGAATAAACAGCTGGCCTGGCTCCCCTCCCACCAAGAGCCCTCCAGGCTGCCGCCCAGTGGTCCTTGGGAGGAGGCTGCAAGCTTTGTCCTAATGGCCCTCTCAGCTATTCAGTCCCCACTAGCGACAGGCGCGTTTAGTTGGAGGCACTAGTGTGGGCAGCCTTGGCCATGGGCTCCTGTCAAGGCAGCAGCATTTCTGTAGGAGCCGGCTCCCCATTCCGGCCAATGGGTCCAGAGACCCAGAGGCAGCAAAAGGTCTAGAACTGCTGTTCCCAGAAAGACCTGAGCCAGGGGACTGCTTGGGGCTAGTCACCAGGCCTCCTTCCATTGCCCACGTGCAGCCTTTTGTTGCTTCTTGGGTACAAGGGCCCCTCTGACTTAAGGCACTACCAGGCCAGGAGACCTTCCACCACCCCCCCCCAGTACCCACAGGAGCCAGTAACCAGGACTCTGGCTCCCCAGGCCTGCAGGGCTCTACAGAAGCTGCTGCCTTGCCATGGAAGAAGGCAGAAAGCAGATTGGAGCTGAGGGGGTGCTGGGGAAGTAATTCGGGTCACTGTGCACTTTGGGCCAGCCCAGAGCTCAGACCCTGCTGCCTAGCCTCCTCTTCTTAGTGGCCTGGGGTGGGCTCAGTCATGCACACTCCTCCTCCCCTGTCACACCGATCTGTTGGAATCATCTGAGACAAGTGCAAGT
Organism: Dromiciops gliroides; assembly: GCF_019393635.1. Taxonomy (NCBI): domain Eukaryota; kingdom Metazoa; phylum Chordata; class Mammalia; order Microbiotheria; family Microbiotheriidae; genus Dromiciops; species Dromiciops gliroides. The sequence goes on along the minus strand of NC_057862.1, from coordinate 1,545,170 downwards.
GTGACTTGGGCAGAACCTCAACCCCCTTGAGCCTGGGCTGGGCCCTGCTGCCTGGGAGTCTGCAGAGAGGGAGGGTGCCCAAGAGGGCTGTTTGTTCAGTGTGGGCCTGACTCCAGCCGTCAGAACTGGGCACAGAGGGTCTGCCCTCCCCAACACTCCCCGCCCAGTCCTGTTGTCCTCTGCTTATCCAAAGCAGGGAGGGGGCAGCCTAGTGGCCCCCATCACACAGTGCACACCAGTTCTCTGGTGGGCTCAGAGGGTTTTAGGGGCTGGCCTGGGGACCCAAGCAATGTCATTTCTATGGGAAAATGTGTCCTAAGTTCCAAGAAACAGACTTCCAAACAAACCTTAGGAATGCAGCTGGTTCATGAGACAAATCGGCCTGCAGAATGAGGGAGAGACTGGGGGGAGGAGCAGAATGAAGGGGAGGAGGAAGAATGGAGATGAGGAAGGGGAGGGAAGGGGGAAGAAGAGGAAGGGGAGAAGGAGAGGGGAGGGAGGAGGAAAAGGGAGAGGAGGAGGGAGCAGGAACAGGGAGGGGGAGGAGGAGGAGGGGAGAAGAAGGAAGAGGAAGAGGGAGAGGAGGAGGAGGAGGGGGAAGGGAGCAGGAGAGGGGAGCAGGAAGAGAGAGGGAGAGGGGGAGGAAGAGGGGGGAAGGGAGCAGGAAGAGGGAGGGGGAGGAGGAGGAGGGGGGGGGAAAGCAGCAGGATCGGTGGGGGAGGAGGAGGGGCACGGAAAGAAGGCAGCAGGCAGCAGGGAGGGGCCAGCACAGGTGGCGATCTGGTCTGTGCCAGGGAGCCCGCCTTAGATTCCTGGGAAAGTCCTAGAAGAGCTCTTTGAAGAGGTCTTTGGTGACCACCTGGAAGAGCACAAAGCACCGTGGGCGGCAGAGCCAGACGGCCAGCCCTCCTTTCCTTTTGTTCCTGGCGCTCTCCTTAAACAGGGAGCAAGGGGGGGGGGGGGGAGGCTGCGATTCCAGATGTTCTTGGACCCGGTTAATGGGAAGGGAAGTGGAGGGGAAATCAGCATTTAAGGACCTACTATGTGCCAAGCACTGTGCTTAGGGCTTTACAACTATCATCTGGTCCTCACAACAACCCTGGGAAGCAGATGCTATAAGGATCCCCATTTTAAAGTTGAGGAAACTGAGGCAGGCAGAGGTTAGGTGACTTGCCCGACGTCCTATAACTAAGCCACGTCTGAGGTTTATTTGAAGCCCAAGGTCCACAGCGGAGGGAGGTATCCAAGGGAGGGCCTGGGGCTGAACAAAGGGCCAGATGGTCCAGTTCTCAGATGGGCAGGTGACCGTAGGCAGGAAGGAGAACCAAACACTGGAACCTCCCCCCGCCTCCCCCAGCGTCTTCCCTCCGTGGCTCCCTTCCAAGCTCAGCTGTCACACACATGAAGGTGGCTGTCATGTGCCCCCAGTCTTCTCTACGTCTGACACCCCCAGGCCCTTCCACCTCCCTTCATGTGGTACGACTGAGGTTCTTCACCACTGTCACTTCCTCTGGGTGCTGGCAGGCTTCCTAAAGGCCCTTACTAAAATCCAGTGCCCAGAACTGACCCCAGGAGTCCAAACAGGCTATGAACAGGGCAGAGAGCACAGGGACCATCACCTCCTTCTTTATGAACACTGTGAATACAGGCCGACAGCACTGCCTTTTGAGGCTGCCACATTATACTGCTGATACTTGCCGAGCTTGTGGTCCATTCAGACCACCAGATCTTTCTGAAATCAAATATTGTTTAGAGACCCCTCCCACATTTTGTACTATGCTTGCAAAATTGATCTTTTTTTTTTATACTTAAAAGTAAGCGTTTACATTTATTCCTAGTCAAATTCTTTGTATTTTATTTTGTCTGGTGCTCTGGCTTTTGGAGATGCTTTTAGATGCCACCTCTGTTGGCCAGTATGGGAGAGCCAGTGGTGGTGGGAAAGCCAGGTCTCTCAGCTCCATTGTCTGCAAATTTGAGAAATGGGCTGTTATGGCCCTGGGTACCCCAGAAGTTTTCTGGAGTAAATCAAAAGTACCTTCTCCTAGAGAAACTAAACCAAAGGATAGACACACCTAAAGAGATTAACAGCACTGAGGACTGAGTTAACTCCAGGACCACCACCCTTCATTCCAGTCTCCCCCACCCCAAGGGGAGATAATATTAGGTATGGGTGCTGCCTTTGTGTCATGAGGGGGAGAGAGATGGCTTGAGAGATCTAGAGTCAACCCTCACCCAACTTCCCCCAGCCACCACCAGTGGGGGTTAGTCCTCCCCCAATAAGGGAACTTTTCACAGTCAGATGATGACCCATCAGACCACCACCATCTGTCCTTTATAAAAGTATCTACCTGTCTCTTAGGGAGAAAGGTGTCTCAGAGCCATGCTCTGTGCCATGCCTTCTCCCCATGAGAAGTCCAAGGACTTCTCTCTTGGTTTCCTTTCCCTAGCACCTAAATAAACTTATTTATTCTGAGTGGATTTGTGTGCAAGAGGGTGTCATTCTTTAAAGAGGAATTCCTAAGGACCCCCACCCTATTTCCCCCATAACATGGGCCATCTCCTCCTTTAGCCAAGTCACTGATAAAAGGGTTAATGGCGAGAGTTGTGGGAAGTCAGGCACATGAACACACTTCAATAGAACTGTGAACCAGTCTAGTTATCCTGAAAACCAATTTGTAAATACACTAAGTGTGTGGTTGAATGGTCTCCACCCTGTGATCCAGAAATCCCTCTACTCTCCATATTCTCTAAGGGAGCCTAAGAGGCTCCCAGAGACTCTGAAATACTCCTCGCCACACTTTTTATAGTCACAAAGACCTGGAAGACAAAGTCAGCTGCCCCTCGATTGAGGAATGACTACCTAAGTTGTGGTATATGAATATAACGAGGTACTATGGTGCAATAATAAATAGTGGCTGACACGGGGTTTGTGGTGGTTCTTAGGTATTCCTCAATAAAGAATTACACTCTCGAACACAGTCCAATTTGAATTAAAGTGGTCTTTTATTTGGTGCTAGGAAAAGTGACAGACTGGGAAGTCAGAGATTTCACCTCTGGGGAGAAGGGCTTAGAAACATTCTCCTCTCCTAACAGAGGGAAGGCAAAAGCTTTTATGGAGGAGAGATGGGGTGTCCACCTGAAAATGCAAAGTTCCTTTTGGGGTGAGGTGGGGAAAGCCTGGCTGCTTGTTATATTCCTGACAGTCTAGGGGGATTTTTTCTGAAAGGATGGTCCTGACCCAAGCGATTATCTCTGTCTCTTAGCTCCGTCAGGTAGTAGCCACACCTGACATTCCTGCTATAGAATTTTATCTCCCCTTACTTCTTAGGTGTGTCTGTCCTGATATCCAATTGGTTAATCTAAACTTTAATAGTCCCTAGATGCCTCGATATGTTTGTCCTATTATCTGGTCATCTTTGCTTTTGCTTCTCACAGAAGAAACTTCTAATTTATTCCAAGCCCATGTCAGTGGCTATGATGAAAGCATGGGAAGACTTACATGACTGGATGCAAAGTGAAAAATGAAGAACCAGGAGGGTCATGTAGGAAGGTGATATAGACCGAGGCTCCATCCCTGAAGATGCAATAAATGACAACAGTAAACAACTGAATTGAGATGCAGGGCCCAGGTCAACCATGGAGAAGAGAGAGGGGAAGGCAGCCCCCTCCCTTCTCTGTAGGGCTAGGGGGCAATGGCTGCAGAACATGGCCACCATAGCAAACTCATTTGAGGCATCACTTACTTTTGTTCTCTCTCTCTCTCCCTCCCTCCCTCCTCTCTCTCTGTCTCTGTCTCTCTCCTCTCTCTCTGTCTCTGTCTCCCCCCTCTCTCTCTGTCTCTCTCCTCTCTGTCTCTCTCCTCTCTGTCTCTCTCCTCTCTCTGTCTCTCTCTGTCTCCCCCCTCTCTCTCTGTCTCTGTCTCTCTCCTCTCTCTCTGTCTCTCTCTCCTCTCTCTCTGTCTCTCTCCTCTCTCTGTCTCTGTCTCTCTCCTCTCTCTGTCTCTCTCTCTCCCTCCCTCCTCTCTCTCTCTGTCTCTCTCTCCTCTCTCTCTGTCTCTCTCCTCTCTCTGTCTCTGTCTCTCTCTGTCTCTGTCTCTCTCCTCTCTCTCTCTGTCTCTCTCTGTCTCTCTCCTCTCTCTGTCTCTCTCCTCTCTCTCTGTCTCTCTCCTCTCTCTCTGTCTCTGTCTCCCCCCTCTCTGTCTCTGTCTCTCTCCTCTCTCTCTGTCTCTGTCTCTCCTCTCTCTGTCTCTCTCCTCTCTCTGTCTCTCTCTGTCTCTTTCCTCTCTGTCTCTCTCCTCTCTCTCTGTCTCTCTCTGTCTCTCTCTCTCTGTCTCTCTCCCTCCCTCCTCTCTCTCTGTCTCTGTCTCCCCCCTCTCTCTCTGTCTCTGTCCCCCCCCCCTTCTCTGTAGAAGTGATGACTCTCTAGGAGGGGGAGGAGGAAGAACTATATTGAGGAATGTAGGTGACCCAGACAGGGACAAGATTGGTCGTAGCATTTCATTAGGTTCAGGTTCTCCCAGATGAGGACACTATGTCTACCAAAACGGGTCAGCGTCTTCTCTGTAGCAGGAGATCCAACCACTTGTCCAGGGTAACACAGCTGGTGTTTGTCAGAAGCGAGACCCAAGGGTTTCCGTCCCTGAGGCCAGGTCCCTGCCCACCGTGTCACGGCTGCCTCTGTGATATAAACACAGAAGATATGAATGACAGATATGTCAACGTTAAAACAATACAGGGCCAAGCTGCGAGCCCTTCGCTGGAGCGGGGTTCCTCTGCCCCCACCCCCATTTCTCTCCGTCCCTCCTTCCTCCTCACGCGGAATCTGAGTCAGCCGCCATCTGCCTCTCGCTCCTCCCGGGAAGAGGCCAGCTGAGCAGGCCAGGCGGGCTGAGACCAACAGCCTTCTCTGTATTGAGGGAGCTCCGTGGAGGCCGCGCTCCACTTCTAAGTAGGTAATTCACATTTCAATTTGGAAGAGATATTAAAAAGCCTCCCTGGAGAGAGTTTCAAAAGCTTCATTGGCAAGAGAATAAAAGCAGCCTGTGGAAACTTCGCTGCCAAAGAGGACATGGGCAGAGCGGCCTGCTCAGGGTGGCCTAGATTCCACAGAGAGCCCCTCATAAGCTCCCATGCCCCCGCCCCCCAGTGACCTTCATCTTATGGGCCAGGAGATAGGGACAGGTCCACATCTGGTCTGTGTGCACAAGGACACACCTGTGGGGCCTGCGTGAGGTCCCGGTGATGCAGAGACAGAGCGAAGCCGCTCTCGTCATGGACTCAGGCCAGAGTTTCATTTGGCTCCAGCCCTCTGTCCAGCTGTGGCCTGGGCACTAAGGAGACCCTAAGGATGGAATGGGCCACAAGCCTAGAGGGAGATGAGCCATTTTACTGCTTAAGATCAGGCCTAAAAAAAGAAAAGAAAAGAAAAGAATCAAGATCAGGCCTGTGACTTTGGGCACACCATCATTGGCCCTAACCAGCTAAATCAACTTAGTGACCAACGAGGGAAGTCGAGTAACTCAGCTCAGCAACATCAGCCAATCAAACAAGTGTGTTTGTGCCAAGCACTGTGCTAGGTGCTGGGAATACAAAGACAAAAGCGGGACAGGTTTGCCCTCAGAGAGCTTACATTCTCAAGAACCATTTATGTGACTCTTACTGTGTGCATGACAATTGAACTAGCATTGACAGCTAACGCTTACCAGGCTGCTTCTAATGAGTGAGATGCAGCCTCTGCCTGTGGGTGGTTTGAAGGAGAACAACTCTGCCATGCTATGGCTGATGCATCAGCCAAATATGATGCCGGTGTCAGGTTCCCATAGGAGGTGGACAGAAGGCCAAGTGCCCCTTGGATCAACTAGACAAGGATGGAAGTTTGTTTGGGTTTGGCATCTGCGAGAGAATTTGAGAGGGAGGATCATGACAAGAAGCACACGGGAAAATCAGCAAATATCCGGAGAAATATTCTGTAAAAATCAACAGCCAGATGCTACCTTTTGAAAATGCAGTAAAGTAAACATCTGGGCAGATGGTGAAAATATCGGGAATAGGAAGCTGTCAAGACCTGGATGGAGCTACTAGAATAATGAGGGTCATTAGTCAAAGGGGAAAAAGCTGTGGGAGAGTCTTTGTGTTTGTCTCTCTGAGTCTGGGCAAAAACGCGGGGGAGAGGAAGAAGGCTAAATGCAAAAGAAAAATGGGTCCCAGCCAAGGAGGCATCCTACAGGATACTCAGAGACTGGTGTGTATGTTCTAGTCAGAAGGAGGGTCTCCCATACATGATCTTGGCTGCACTTGTGCTCTCAAGAAGGGGATTCAAATCCTAGTCCTGCTAGAAATGGGGACTTGAGATGGGCTGGGCATGTGTGGGCAACAAGAAGGAGGGTGACCAGCTGTGGTCCCTTCCACCTCCTCAAACTACAGCCGACTCTGTCTTACTGTGGGATGGCCAGGACAGTGTGGGTGACAGTGGGTAAGTCATGGCCCAAAGCAGCTGTCTCCAGTCATGTGGATGTTGTGGCCCCATTATGGGAGACACTTCCTGATGAGTGCCAGTGGACGCCACTGTTACTCCAGAGGTCAGCTTCACACCTGACTGCTGTGCCAAGTTGGCACCTGGGGTTGATGGGGCTCGAGGTGTGCCATCTCTCTTCCCTGACCAGGGGAAAATTGCAGTAACTCAGGCACGATCAGAGGTGATGCATGGGAAAGGGCTTTGCTTCCAAAAGGCGACTTGAAGGTAGTAAACTTAAACATTCTTACTCGTCACACAACTTCTAAGCTTATATATTCGTAGATCAGTCAACGAGGTCTTCTTCAGCACCTTCACTGTGCCAGGTAGCGTGCTAGGCAAGGAGAAGACAGAGACGGAAATTGGGGGCATTCTGTCCGATCAGGGGAGGTGTCAAAAGATAAATGAGGGAGGGCCATAACAGCTGGGGGGGGGGTCAGCTAGGGCTTCATGTACCACTTGCCCACTTTGGTTTGGTTTGACCGTGAATTTTTTTTCCTATGCCATTTCTTTAAAAAAAATTTAAAGTCAGCTTTTATCATTCATTTTAAAGTCAGTTTTATCATTCATTCCAAATTCTCTCCCTCCCCATTTCTTCTCCCCCATCCATTAAGAAGTCAAGAAAACCAAAGCCTGTTACAGATAAGTATCATTATTGTTCAAATTATTCCCACATTAGCTATGTCAAAAAGAAAAGGAGAGAGAGAGGAGGGAGGGACAGAGAAAGGAAGGAAAGAACAAAGGAAGGAAGGAAGGAAGGAAGGAAGGAAGGAAGGAAGGAAGGAAGGAAGGAAGGAAGGAAGGAAGGAAGGAAGGAAGGAAGGAAGGAAGGAAGGAAAGGAGGAAGGAAGGAAGGAAGGAAGGAAGGAAGGAAGGAAGGAAGGAAGGAAAGGAGGAAGGAAGGAAGGAAGGAAGGAAGGAAGGAAGGAAGGGAGGAAGGGAGGGAGGGAGGGAGGGAATCTCCTTACCCAGCCCCTCTGGCCCCCTATGACTGTGGAAGAGACAAAAGACAACAAAACTGACTGGAGAAAGTGCTGTCCTTGGGACCAGGGAGCCTAGGTTCAGAGCCCCTTCTCCAGTATTTCTTATGGCTTGAATCAACAGTTCATAGACTCCAGAGCTGGAAAGACCTCAGAGCTCCCCAAGTCCATCCTTCTAAGAAAGAAGATCAATAAGGTCAATATTCTGGATGAAGGTGTCTGATAACATCTGCCTTGGCTCCCAGTGGAGATGATCTCTCTGCTGCTTGGAATTCACCAGGGCTGAATTTGACACAAGGAGATAGCCCTAATATCTTTGGAGGCAGGGGGAGAAATGAATCCTGATTCAATAGGTCAACAAAACTCTGGAACTCCTAATTCCCAGAAAGCACATATACATGGGGAGATATCCCATCCCATCCTCAACTATTATGGATGGTTTAGATTTATGTATAGTAGACTCTGTCTTCATGAAATAGACGGGTTAAATTTTATTTGAAAAGCCATCGATGTTTGCATTTCTCAGATTATGCTACTAAAATCACAGCCATCCTATTCAGAAATTTGGTAGTTCTTCCTGGGTGGTCTCCTGTGGAAGATCATTTTCAAAGGGAAATAATAAGTTAACATACATAAATAACAGGGTTTGAAGATCAACAAAGCACTTGGCACATCTCAATTGATCCTCATAACAACCTAGAGATGGAGGACAAAACAAAGATAGAGGAAGAGCACCCTGCCTGAGGCAGTAGGCTGGATTCTAGGTCAGGTCCTACTGAAGTCAGTGCAGAACTTTATCCACCGACTGCCACCTCCTTTCCCTTCAAACCCAGACCGCCCCCTCGGTGGCCTCCCTTCCCCGGCAAAGCCTCCAGCTCTCTAGCCTCTTCCTGTGATCGGCGAGGTCCTCCCTGGACCCTCGGTTTGAGGAAGGGCACACACCAGCTCTGCTCACTCCAGACCTGGACCCACAGGGGACTCCTCAGATGACTTTCTTTTTTAGTCAAAGAAAGCCACTTGTTCAGTTTCATAGCAAAACGTAAACTAGAAATTGTATGCGAAGGAGAATACACAGCAGACAAAACAGAGGGAAGGAACACTCCCTTTGGAAGCAGGTAACTCAGTCAAACCAAGAGAGTCCCAGGGAAAATGAACTCCCCCAAATCTCTCCTGTCGAAGCCTGGGGCTGGAGACATCATGGAGACTGCCAGCTCCCATCATGCCAGCTTTGCCTCAGAGTCCTTTCCTTCAGCAACCTGAAGTGGGGTTGGCATCTCCAGCTTTCTCTCCAAGCTGGAAGCCAGAGGCATCTGAAGTCTGAAGAGGCTTAAGTTTGGAGCTCTCCTGACTCCTCCCCCTCTTGAAGGACAAGTGCAGAGGGCATCCCATGCCAAAAGGCTACACCAACAAGTAACTTGATGGGCTACACCCTCCTCTGTGCCAAAGCTCTCCGTGGTCCCCTACAAAGATCAGCTGGGGCAGGTCCAAACCCTGGAACTCTACAGTATAAAGACAAACATCAGCACTTTAAAACAAGGGGGGGATTTTCCTGGCTCCCAAACCTCTGGCACTTTTGGAATGCAACCAAAACCCTGCTGGGTTTTGCTTCGGACCCCTCCCTGTCACACCCTCCTCCTCCTCTCCCCTTTCAACTCCTAGTTCTTGCCCTATTCAAATCTAAGCTTCCTGAGGGCAGGAACTGTTTTTTTCCCCTTGATTTTGTATCCCCACACTTTGTACTTTGTGTGCTGGCATGCACACAGTAAGTTCTTAACAAATGTTTCCATGTGTCTGTCTGTCTCCTCTCAGTCTGTCTCTCAACAAGTCAGACATATATTCACGGAAGGTGAAGGGAAGCTCATGAAGTAGCTGAGCTGATGGGTAGATGAATGTGTAGGTGCCTAGGATAGCTCCGAGTTTTCTCCTGGAGAAGCCAAACTAAAGAGTGGACTCACCTAAGAAGCAAGGGCAGGTAAGTCCATTCGGCCTGGCTATTACTTGAGAGGCCCCAGGGGCAGGAACATCTCCAGAAGTCAGGTCCAATCCCCCTCCCCCACCCCGCCCCACCCAAAGGCGTGGTCCATTGTCAGGTGGTCTCCCCCTCCATCCTCTACAAAAGCTTTGGTCTTCCTTCTGTTCTGGGGAGAGAAAGTCTCTAAGGAAAGACTTACTTCCCTCTGGATCACTTTCTCCAGTACCCAATAAAGGACCATTTAAATCCTAATTGGACTGGCTGCTGGAATGTGATTCTTTACAGAGGAATCCCCACGGACTCCATGCCTACTTCCCCCATGACAAATGCATGGGTAGGTGGGCAGGCAATGGATGGAGGGGCCGTAGGCAGCCCCCCAAGCCCCTGGACCACCATCCCAAGACAGGAAACACGACTTCATTGAAGCCATTTCCGGGGGGCCATTCTTCAGGCTCTCTGGGCACCCATAGTGATGCCTTCCCAATTAGATACAGCTCCTGCCAAAGAAACCCCATAGTGTCACTGGCCCAAGAAGCAAAGGCAAGGGGGCAGCGATGTTGCAGGGGGAGCACATGTAGTTTTGAAGGTTTCTCTGGCTAGGAGCTTCTTGAATCAGACCCTCCCCTGCAGGACACACTTCTCTGCAGAGATCTCACAAGATTTCTGGAGGTTTACCTACAGGGTATCTTCTAAGGAACCCTCCTTAGCCCTAAATAACTGAGGCCCCCACGGATTGGTCAACAACAGGCCCCAGCCAGGGCCTCCTTTTGCCACTGCTTGGCCTCTTGATGACTCAGGGTGGCCCTAAAGAGCAATTGTGGGGGCAGCTAGGTGGCACAGTGGATAAAGCACTGGCCTTGGATTCAGGAGGACCTGAGTTCAAATCCAGCCTCAGACACTTGACACTTAACTAGCTGTGTGACCCTCGGCAAGTCACTTCACCCTCATTGCCCTGCCAAAACAAAACAAAACAAAACAAAAAGAGCAATTGTGTTTCTTTTGGCCAGAAACCCTGAGGGTCCTCCCCAGTCTATCTTTTTCTTTTTTGACCAGGTAAAAGAGGCCTTTCTTTGCCTCCCTTCTTACCTCATCTTAATCATAGCGTGGGCATCACCTCAAGTAAACTGAGACTTGTGAAAGGCCAGTAACTTAAAAGGCCAAGGTTTGTCTCCCACTGCATCTGGACCATCTCTAGTCATCCTGACTTGAATCTTACCACTAGACCCAGATGGCTCCAGAGGAGAGAGTGAGGTGGGTGACCCTGAAGAGCCCTCTCTCACTTCAATCCAATTCACTGCAAGGCATGACATTCCCTGATGTCACGGTCCTCTTAAAGAATAAAGGACAAACCATTCCAGGAGCAGTGTAGGCCAGTGGCATTTCTGAGAGGTCTCTGAATCCTAAAGGTCCGCGTGGTTCATTTGGCTAAAAAGGAGGTGGAGGTATAGTGACAAGGACAAGGGATTTGGGAGGGTGAGCACCTGGATTCAAATCCCAACCATGCCCCTATTTGGCCTCAGTTCCCTCCTCTGCAAATTGTGGTAGTTGGGTCAGAGCATCTGATCCCGCAGGGATGGTTCACGTAGCCGACAATTACTGTGGCCTACTTGTTTGTCCTTCTCCAAGACATCTGGGTGACGTCATGACTTGCAGTGAATCGGATTGAAGGGAGGGAGGGCTGTGCAAGGTCACCAGACTCACTCTCTCCTCCAGAGCCAGCTGGGTCCAGTGGCAAGATAGACATCAGGATGACTGGAGATGCCCCGGGATGTTTAAGGCAATTGGGGTTAAGTGACTTACTCAGGGTCATACAGCTAGTAAGTGTCTGAGGTGAGGTTTGAACTCCTGAATCCCCTGTGTCACCTAGCTGCCCCCTGTGGTGTGTAGTGGGGGGAGGAGAGGGGCTTGGGTGACAGGGTGAAAGAAGGGAGACATTCTATGCCAAGCGTTCTCCCTGGAGGGGCCCGGATGATGAGGGTCCAAGGCGGGGCTCACAGAGCGCACCGCATGGGCCTAGAAATCGAAGCAGCAGCAGTCAGCCTGTTGATAGTGCCTTCAAGGCTCCAACCCCCCCCCCCCCCCCGACATAGATGTTATTGGGGTTTCTGTGGATAAAGAAGCAGCTTGGGAGGGCTGGAGAGACTGGCCCCCCTGGTCCTCTGGTGGGCAAGTGCCAAAGTCGGGATGCCAGCCCAGGTCCTCCTGGTGCCCAGGACAGCTCCCTCTCCACCCCCCCCCCCCCCATGCTTCTAGTCAGGCCAGTGCAGGCCAATATTTTCCCATGCTGAGCTCTGCAGGTAAATGACTGTCAGCCCCCATTCAGGTGAGAGCTCTAAGAGGCACCCTGACCTTTGGGGCTGAGCTGGGGGGACTACATGGGGGTCACCGTAACAACAATTGTGTTAACACCTCCCATGTGTAAAGCCTCCACAGGAGGCCCAAGGGATCTGAGTCCTGCAGGGTGAACTGTCCACAGCCTACGGTCACGAAGACTAATAATAAATAACAAAAATAATAAAAGGATGATTAACATTTATATTGTGCTTTAAGGTGTGCTAAGTCCTTTACAATTCACTGCATTCTCCCAAGAACCCTAAGAGGCAGGTGCTATTAAGAGCCCCCCTTTTATAGCTGAGGAAACTGAGGCAGAAAGAGGCTAAATGACTCAACCAAAGTCATAGCTAGTAAGTGAGGATGGCTGGATTTGAATTCAAGTCCTCCTAACTCCAGGCCCAGCATTCTATCCACTGTGGAAAGAGCAGCAGCACCAGCCCCCATGAATGCAGCACAAGCTCTGGGGGGCCCTTTCCAGCTTTTCGATTCTGCGCACAGTAGGTACTTAGCCTCCCTCAGCCTGGATTGGGCAGGAAGAGGGGAAATGCTGGCCCACCAGAAGCCTCAGAGCACTGTCCTCCACTTCCCATCTGTCAATGAGGAGTTGGTGGTACTGGGTGGTCTTGGGAGACCTTCCAGCTCCAGGAGGACTTCACTGGGCCATTGGGGGCCTTCAGTTTAAGTTCCAAATGGAGCGTTAACCCATTTGGCCTTTGTCTCTGATCCGTGTGCAAGAGGCTGCCGGTTAAAGTGGACCAGACTGAGGTGGAGTCCTGGGCTTGGCCCTGCCTCTGACATTCACTGACCCTGTGGCTCTTGGCAAGCCCCTCAGCTCATGCACTCCATAAAATGGGGAGAAGCCCCAGAGCCCCCTTTCCTTGTCATGCTGGGGTGGGGAGGGGTCTTCCCAGGCTTCTGATCTGTGTGTCAAAGGCAACGCCTTCCACCCCTGGACTTCCTCACCCGCCCCCTTCTAAGCCCGCCTTTCCTCCCAATGCCTTGCCTGTCTGTTTAAACCGTATATAAAAGCTCACCCTCTATTGCACAGCGTCCTCTCGGCAATAGGCTGGCTAGTGCCCATGGTCATGTTAGATTTTCTTCCCTACTTAATAAAACCTTTTTTTTCTTTTCCATTTTTACGGGCATTGTCTTTCTCTGGTTCCCTTCCCTTTGGGGAAGAAGGGAATTTAAATCTGGAGAATTGGCCTTTGTGTTCTCTGCTCTTCTTTTTGGGGAAAGAGATCTAAATTCCATTAAGAGAGCCTTTGCTTTGGTTTACACCGGGTGTGACCGCTTCTTGGAACTATACATGGGAACTACTGGGCTACCAGGGAGAAATGCCTTTCCCTTGCTTTCTCAGATATGTGTGAGGCCCTGGGGTCAATGACTTGCTCGGGGTCCCACTGCCTCCCCAGTTGTCTCTCTATTCAGGTTGCCTCTCTTAAACTATGGCGTTTTGTCTCTGGAGCATCAACCAGATGGCCAATAAACATTTATTAAGCACCTACTATGTGCCAGACAGTCCTAAGTGTTGGGGATATGATGAATGACAAGAGACAAGGACTGGAAGCGGTTGTTGTCAAGGGGATGGAAATGGAAACATTCTCCATGTAGCCAAGCGAGGGGGAGGCAATGGGACATTCAGTGGGGCTGGGTCTGAATATTTCTCTTGTTTAAGAAGAGATGGAAGTGTCTGCTCCCCAAAGACAGATGAGCCTCAGCCAGTGCTCCGCCTCTGCTGAAGGGAGCCAGCAGTGCCTCTCCCGGGTGAGGAGAGACATGGGGAAAGACTCCTGGGAATTCAGTGACAGGCTATCGGATGCTAGCCATGGCCCGCTGCCCCATTCTCCCCACTCCTTCCTCCAAGGTTCTTCCTCCGGAGGCCCTGGGTCTCACCCCCAGGCAGAGCCCACTGCTCCAGGCCTTCCCTCTGCCGAGCTAATGGACCCCCGGGGAAAGAAGTTCTTGGTGCCCATGAGCTGGGAAGGCTGGTGAAGGCTCGGCTTAGACTCTCCAGGGATAGAGAGCTGCTTCTGAACAGACAGACCAGGGACAGGGGCGAGGACAGTGTGTGTTTCCGGGCTCTGCAAGGGGAGGGCGAGAGGGGCACTGGGGGGAGGGAGGGAGGGAGCCTCCTCCAGGGCCTCTTGGAGACTTGCCTGGCCTCGGGGCCAGGCCACCCTGTGACGCATGACGCTGCACAGGACGGGTCTGATTTGGGGGCCTCCTTTTCCACTCTAACAGTGGAGACCAGGACAGGGCCCAGAGCCGGCGCAGATGTCAGCTCTGCAGTCCCATCAGCCCAGATGCCCTGTGTTCTCGGTGGCTCAGGACAGTGACGGGATCCAGAAGCCACGGCTGTCACGGAATATTCCCCAAAGGTTGTGGCCGTGGGGACTGAGCTGAAGCAGGCATTTCCAGCAGCCCCTGCGTCTTCATCGCAGACAAAGGAACCCTTTCTTCATAAAGGGAAAACTCCCACGGTCCAGCGCCCTATCTCCCTTCCTAAGGTCCTGCTTCTAACTGGGCGGGCACAGCCCCTCGGCATTAGGGGCATTGTGGGTAGACTTGGCTTCTCTGACCACATCACACTCTTCTCAGGAGACCTCAGCAGCCTCCATGGCCTAACGAATAAAGTGTAAAGCCTCCTGTGAAGTGTCCCCCACGTCAGTGTCCTCTCCAGTCTGGTGTGAACCTCCTGCTCTCTCACCCAACCTTACACTGCCCCCCTTCTCGGGTCCTCCATTGCAGTGAAACTGGGCCCCTCCTTGAACTCAAAGGAGGGGTCAAATCCTTGAACTCTACAGGATATTGGGGACTTCCCATTCCCTCCCCATTCAGTTCTGGTGCCACCTCCTTGGTTACACTCAGCCTCCCATTAAAGGCTCTCTAGGAGAGAATAGGGTCTTAGCTCACTCATCTTTGTACACAGAGCCTTGATGACAGGCTTCACGTGGAGTCAGGACCAAACGTAATGGGATGAACCCAGAATCTCAAACGCTCCAAGATCTTTCGTGGGATGCTCAGAGGCCTCCTCCTTCCCCCTTGGCTGGACAGTGGTCCTCCCAGCAGAAGCTTCTGGGCAGCAGAAGTCCAGGCAGGACTGGGCCACTGCCCAACAAGGGGCCCATTTCCCTCGGGAACCTGCGGGATGAAGGATTTCCTAACATGAAGCAGAAATCTGCCTCTTCAAATACCCCCCCAAGACCAAGCAAGACAAGGTCAGTGTTTCCCAGGGCTGGACACTGCTCCCATGGCCCCAGTCTTCCCTTCTTCAGGTTAACCCTCCCTACCTCCTTCATAGACCCTTTCCCCATTCAGGCTGTGTTCCTCTGGACACTCCCCAGCCTAGGAACGTCCTTAAACTTCAGGCCCAGAGCTGGGCTCAGTCTTCCACGGGATGCTTAACCAGGGAGGAAGAAAGCAGCACTATTGCCCCTCCTTCACCCTAACCCGTGTGGTAGTAGTTATTCTTCCTCCCTCCTTCCTCCCTCCCTCCTTCCTTCCTTCCTTCCTTCCTTCCTTCCTTCCTTCCTTCCTTCCTTCCTTCCTTCCTTCCTTCCTTCCTTCCTTCCTTCCTTCCTTCCCTCCCTCCCTCCCTCCCTCCCTCCTTCCCTCCCTCCCTCCCTCCCTCCCTCCCCTCCTTCCTTCTTTCCTCTCTCCCTCCATTCCTTCCTCCCTCTTTCTATTCCTTCCTTTCTTCTTTTTTCCTTTTTTCCTCCTTTCCTTCTTCCCTCTCTTCTTTCCCTTCCTTCCTTCCTCCATCCCTCCCTCCATCCTTCCCTCTATCGTTTTCTTTGTTTCTCTCTCCCTCCCTCCTTTTCTCCTTCCCCCCTCCCTCCCCTCTCTCTTCCTCTTTCTCCTGCCATATCACATTATGGATTCCTTTTTCTACCAGACTGAACTTGTGGTACACTCAACACCCCAGATCTTTCTCACAGGGCCTATTGTATCAGTTGACAAGGCTGACCAATTCTTGGGAGTCTCGTGTAGCCCTTGGGTGTAGCTGTGTGTGTCTGACTGAATCGTGGCACCGAGTGGTGCGCCAGGGCCAGGGGCTGAGATGCCAGGGAGGCCTCAGGTGCAGAGAGAGCAGCCCCCGCCCCTCCACCTGCATCTGGGTCCCTGCCATTGTGCTCCTCACAATATGGTGGATAAGCAGGATGGCTTCGGATCCTAAGACTCTAAATTGCTTCTAGGATCCTGACCGCAGATGACATCACCCGCTCTGTTCCCGATTGTCTCTGCTGACATCTGCCCAGGAGACCATTGTCTGGCCAGCATTCTGGGCCTCCTTCCTCTCCGGCCCTCTGAGCAGCTTCTACCAGGGTCACCATCCCCCAGCGATGCAACGTTCCTGCTATTTTGGCCTAACTCTGAGTGCATTTGGACACTGCGGGATTAGGGTCAGAGGGCAAATACTTTTCAGGCGCTGGAATGCCTACCTCACTTTTTCCATTGCTCAGCTTCTACCAGAGGGGCCGGCTCTTGTCTCCTCTGGGGAGAACAGGGTGAATTTCTGCAGAGTGGTGAATGTGCCCAACTTCAGGAGCAGAAGCCTTTCTAATGGATCTGTGTCCCCAGGCTAGGTCGAGGCTGGCGGGGATGGCGCAGGGAGGGGCCTGCCTCCCCCTCCTCTTTGAGGGAACAAGAGGCCAGCCACCTTCTCATCTGCTGTGTGTTCGTGAACTCCGCTCAGTCACCCCAGTGGCTTGGGGTGAAAGGGGCTTTAAAAATAGCCCACCACAGTGTGTGGTTAGAGCCTATTTGGAAGCTATTATTAGGGAAAAGCAAAAACTGAGTTTCCAAAAAGGAAGGGAGCTCAGCCTCCCCCTCCCCCTCCTCGTCCCCCTCCTCCTCCTCCTTCCCCCCTCCATCTGAGCTGAGCCGCCCCATCCCTGGCCTCTTCTTGATTCTGAGAAGGAGCTGCCCCTCCCAGCTCACTGCTGCTGGGATGCAGGGAAGGGCAGAGTTCTAGGCCTGGGCTCCTCCAGTGACATCATCTCTGTACTTAGCACAGGGCCTGCCGCATAGTAGGCACTTTAGAATCATTTTTTTTCTGCACCACCTGACCCTGACCTTGGGGTTCTGAAAGCTGCTGAGGGAGCCTGGCCCCTTGGAGGACACGGGGGCAGGATCAGGGATGCCCTGGGCAAACAGTCCTCCAGGGTCCATCCTGGTGGCCAGGAAGGCTCCCCGTGAGCTTCCCAGGAGCAAGTTCAGGTCACCTTCCACTCAAGCCTGAGGGCTAAGGCTGCTCCATTCTTCTCCATCTGTTCAGGGCCATGCCCCCAAAGCATCAGGCTCAGGGTGAGCTTCGGCAGAGATTTAGGTAAGCCCTCCACACTCCCTCTCGGCCTTCCCCCCCCAATCAGCCAGTCCCAGCCTCATACAATCTTCCAGCTTCCCACATTTGTGTCAAACCCAAACACTGTCCACCAACCTCTAGGCAGGGATCCCGACAGGCCACGCGTGGGCTTGGTTTGAAGCTGCCACTTGTCTGTGCTTCGTTGTGCTTTTATTATTTTATTAAACATTTACCAGTGAAGTGTTAATCTGGTTCAGCCTGGCCTGCTTGCCCTCTGTGTCTGCTGCCTGTGCTTCGAGGGTCCTTCAGGCCCTCCCCCCATCCAATCCCTCTGTTCTACTGGTGAGCCTGTGGAAGCCCGCAGTGTGGCATCATCTGTCAATGTTGTGCCATTGTGCTCGCAAAGAGGAACAAAGTGTGGAAATCACTTATCCCACTGTAAAAATAAATTTGTTGGGCTAGTGACTTCCATCATTAGGACTAGCTTTGCTCTGCCCACCCACCCAGAGAGCAGAGATGGGTGTCTTCTCCAAACTCTTTGCCAAGCACAGTGTGGCCATGGGAGATTGCCTTGCAAGTGGCTCTGACCTTGCAAGAGGAGAGCTATAGGAATGGGGTGGGGGTGGGGGGCTCAGAATGCTAGAGGAGGACCTGGGGTCTATTCCAGTTCTCCTGCTTACTACCAGGGTGACCTTGGGTGTATCCCTTACCCCTTGGGGCCCCAGCTTCCTCATCAGATTTGGCCAGAGGACTTCTGAGGTCTCTCCTCTTTCTCTCTGTCTCTGACACTGTATCTGTCTCTGCCTCTGTCTCTCTCAATATTTTTAGTTAAAGTTTTGAGTTCTAAATTCTATCCCTACCTCCCTGAGACATAAAACAGTCAGAGAGAGGTTATACAGATGCAATTATGTAAGCCATTTCCATACTGGTCATTTTGTACGAGACGACCTCCTATCTCTCTTGATGATTGCCAACCAAGGAGGTGGTGCTGGAGGCAGAGGCGGGAGAGAACTTCCCTTTTTTTCACAGTCAAATCTTCCAGTGGTTTGAGGCTTGTTCACCCTGGCAAGCAGGTAGCGTTCAGCCCTACTCAGAAGCCCTCACTCCTTCAATTAGCACAAGCTGTGTAGTCATTGTTCGATGCAGAACTGGCCATTCTGGGATAACACAGCCTAGCTGAGAGCACCAGGTCAGGTGGGGCTCCACTGGGCAAGCTGGCTTGGGCCAAGCCTCCTTTTGGCTTCAGAGGAGATGAGGGTCCCCAGCTCAGCCAGAGACATTACTCCCATCTTTCCAGCATCCTGCATCTTGCTCCATGGCTCCCCCTGCCCCTCTCACTGAAGTGTTTTTGTTTCCTCTTTCCAGAGACATCTGTAAAAGGGCAGCCTTGTCCCCCCATCAAACTGTTTGGGGCAGAAAAGGCTTTCTTTGTGAGAGGAATGACAAAATCTGGAACATCCTGGGACTTCTTTGGTGAGAAGAGGGGCCCGTGTGAGTCTGGGATTACATCACCAGAGCAGGAGGGCCCTGAGACACGGATGAGCCAGGCCCAATAGGATGTGGTGCCCTTTCCAAACTCCCGACCAGAAGACCGTCCCTCCCCCAAGCCAATCCGGAGGCGCCCCGCCCTCTGCTGCCCAGAAGGGTTTATCTCCTTGACAAAGCTCTGTCCCCTTTGGCCAAGGTCCAAGGGCCAGTGTGTCCACCCTTTGGTAGAGATGCCCTGGGGCTGACTTAGAAACCTTTAAAGCTCCCTTACCTAGGGATTGATTTTGTTTGGGGAAAATAGAAAAGCCCCCAAACTAAAGGGTCTGTGGCTCCCCCCATGAGAAGTCTGCAGGAGGCTCCTCCTTCACCAGAGAGGGCCAGGTCACCAACACAGGCAAGGCCATCTGAGCCTCAAAGCGGAGGGTTAGATTTATACGGGAAGATACCTAGAAGGTCCAGTCCCCTCATTTTGCAGAGAAAGGCCCCAGGCTTTGCCATGAATGAAAGTGTAGTGTTCAAGAGGTGGGGAAACTGTCACCACCCCACAGTCCACTTTTTAAAGTGAAGCGTCTTTTGAGGGAGGGAAACATGTGGTCATTAGGGAGGACCTTTCTCTGCTTTGCCAGCTGGGGCTCTGAGCTCACTACCAATGAATGGGGATACAGGCAACACTTCTCCAGAGTTCCTCACACCAACTGATCCCCCGCTTTGCTGCCCAGCTGCCGAAGGCCTCTAGTGCTGAGCCTCAAGATAGAGCGGACACAAAAGGCCTCTAAAGCAGAGAAGAAATCAATCAGGCATCTTTGAGCCCCCAGCCCCACAAGGTGCCCATGAGGCCACCAGGGAATAATGACACCTGGTTTTCTAAGTCACCATCAGAAGGGGCTTAGGGTCACGCAGCTTCCCTCCCTTGGCATCACCTGAGTAGATTCAAAGGGAATGGGTCTGAATGGGCTCTGAGGGGCCCACCCAGTAGAGGTGTTGTACTCAATCCAAACTCTGTGTGCAGTCTACTGGGAGAGAAAGGACTTCTGGACCAGGGAGCGTGAGGAGGTGAGACTCACTCTTTGTCTCTATATATCATCCACATTCGCTCACTACGTGCATTCTAAGTTGGGGCTGCTCTTCCCACGGGTGCTGTGTGTATTTGGAGGAGAGTGTGCCCTAGATTTTGGCAGGGAGGGGTTGATGTTCTCCTCTTTCCGTGTCATCTTGGCAAAAGCACACCCCTGGGGATTCACGAGCTAGTCCCAGGAGTTGTTGTTTGTCCTTCATCCTTGAGGAGGACCCCAGTGGAGACGCTCTGCTGGAGTGAAGGCGCAGTGTGTCCACGTGCGGCTGCTCAGACCAGTAGGAGCTCAGGAGGCTCTACCACAGGTCATGTGATCATCTGGAGAGGCTATGGCTCTGAATTTGCGCATCTCACATTTCTTCTGAGCTCCTGCGATTCTGCTTTGCTCCTAGAGCACAGCACCTTCTTAACGTGGGCCGCCACGCCGGCGGTCCCGTGCTCGTGTCTGCCCCATCTCCCAAGATTAATGAATCTTAAAATCCTGAAAGAGTAAGAGAGTACCCTGGTGGGGGGGATGCCTTCTGACTTGCGCAGAAATAAGGGAGGCCGAGCTGCACAGTCAGCGTCACTCTCACTTCCACAGTCCGTGGAGTCCACTGGCAAGACAAAAGTCAGGGGGACTGGCCGTGGCTTGGGATGCAGTGGATGGCCTCATCATCTGACTCCAGACCAAGCTCTAAGCGCTCACAGAACCTGCTTCGTCTGCCTTCGTGACCATTGGAACAGACTGTTCTCACCCTCCCGTTCCACCAGGGAACCCTTTGCATGCTGGGGGTAGACACCCCCCTAACTCCCTGACAGGTGTGAGGCTCGATGGCTCCCCTCAGCCTGCTTTAGCCCGTCTGCTGAGATGGTTTCCCTGGGTGTGACCACTGTGGACATTGCAGCTGCTTGGAGCCCCAAATGAGGGCTGGGTGACAGGTGGAGACCAAAGGTGGATGCGCAGCCCTCACGCTAGAGGGGCCAGTCCTCCTGAGCGCCTCCTATGCCCCAGCAGGAGGAGGAGCTGCAGCCTTAGGGATCCAGCCCTTGAGAACAAAGCAGGGCAAGAGCCCTACAAAGCACTTGATGGGTAGCGTTGAGCAAGGGCGGCTCCTCTGCCTCCTACTGCTACCCTGTCATGCTCCAGCCCTGCGGGAGCTTTGGGGAGACTTTCAATAGAGATCAAACTGCAGCTGGCCCTGGCACTGAGGGCAGTAGGTGACTCAGTGGAGGCATTCAGCAGTCAGAGGTGGGTCTCTCAACCAGGGGAGAAGGTCTAAGAAAATCTTGGGGCAGAAGTAAACAAGGTTTCTTGGGGAGACAATGGACAGGGAGAAATAAAAGGTAGTTGTAACAGAGAGGGGAGAACTTTCAGTGCCAGGCCGGAGGCAGTGGGGATGCAGGGGCTTCTGGTGGGCAAGCCCAGAGTCAGAGAGTTGGAAGGAACCTTGGGTGCCATCTTGCCTAGCCTGTCCTCCAAAGGAATCCTCACAATCACAGTCAACAAGGGGCCATGTGGGACCTTCAGGAAAGAAGTAAGGACCCTCCCCATCCAAGGTTGCCCCTGTCCCCTGGGAATGGTTCTGACCAAGAGTTAACACTGGGCCAGTGCTCCTGAGGGTTTTCTTTGGGGCAAGTCTACTCTTCCTGTCTTCTTCTGAAGACAGCTGCCATTCACCCCTGAGTCTTCAACTGTTCAAGTTAAAGATTCCCAGTTTCTCCCATAGACCCTAACATACGGCACGGACGCGAAGCTCTTCCCCATCCTGCTCACTCTCCTGGGATGCCCTGCCAGTTAGCAACATCCTTCCTAAGCTATGGGGCCCAGACTCGAGCTCTGAGGGGGGCAGAGGCCGGTAGGGTCCTGTTTCCTTCTTCCCACAGGATGCCCGGGCACCTCTAAGAGGAGCTGGCACTGGCCTCACCCTGCACAGCCCAGGGGCATCATTCAGTCAGTGAGCTCATGCCCCACTCAAACTCCCGGCTTCTTCAAACCCACTGCTCCATAGCCATGCCTGCCCACTTAAGTTCTTCTATGAAGTAAATGCTTTGAACCCCAAGGTAGACTTTGCTTTCTCACCTGCAGGGATGTGATCCAAGTACAAGGTTTGCTCATACACACTAAAAGACAATAGGATCTTGGGGTGGTTTTGAGGGACGATTCAAAGGGCTGACAGACATGCAGCAGGCCCCTTGTCCTGCCCTCCCCCCACTCTCCTTTGTTTCTTTTTAGTTATCTTCATTACCACGAAGAACAAGGCTGTTTGCAAGGGGCTGTCATGATAACCGCACAGAGGTTTCTGTGAAATGCCCTCTGACGCCCTTCCTCTCCCTCTTCTGTGATGGGCAGCCAGGCATATGCAAGTTCCCTTAGGTCCCTTACTTCCCTTTCTTTTTTTTCTTTTTCTTTTTGGTAAGGCAATTGGGGTTAAGTGACTTGCCCAGGGTCACACAGTTAGTAAGTGTTAAGTGTCTGAGGCCAGATTTGAACTCAGGTCCTCCTGACTCTAGGGCCGGTGCTCTATCCACTGTGCCATCTAGTTGCCCCCTTACTTCCCTTTCAATGCAGAGCTGAGCCCTCCAAAGGAATCCCTTTGAAAATGCCAGCCGTGTTGAATCTCCAAATCTTCCCCCCACTGATGTTTGACTCAGGTGGAAATAAACCTGGACAAAGGTTGAAGGAGGAAATGCCCTTGTGTGGCCTCTCCCCTCTGGCGTGTTTAGAGAAACGCGCAGCCCCACTGCGGGGTGCTGACTTTCCAGAGGTGGGACCCTGGGCCGATCTCCTAAATCACTTCTCTGGAAGCTGGAAGAGAAGGCAGGCGAAGACTGGGATCTGCCTACGGCTTCAGCCACCTGCCACGTGCCACCGATCAGCCAATAAGCCTTTAGTTAATGCCGACAAAGTGGCAGGCACTGTGCTGGGCACGGGACTCGCAGGTAGAATCCCCATTCACAGGGAGCCCTTTCTAGTGGGGGAGAGATTGTTGTCGTTCACTAGTGACCTCGTCTTGATCCCATTTGGGGTTTTCTTGGCAGAGATCCTGGAGTAGTTTGCCATTTCCTGCTCTAACTCATTTTACAGGAATGTAAAGACATTTTCATGGCATTTACAACTGAAGCAAACAGGGTTAAGGGACTTGCTCAGAGTCATATAGCAAATAAGTGTCAGCACTTGAACCCAGGTCCTTCTGACTCCAGAACCAGCACTCTACCCACTGGACCACCTAGCTGCCCACATTCAGCACATAGTAGGTGCTTAATACATGTTCATTGGATTAGATTGGATCCAACCTGCATTTTAGGAAAATCACTTTAGCGGCTGAATGGAGATTGGTTGGAGTGAGGAGAGACTTGAGGCAGGCAGACTCACCAACAGGTTATTGCAATAATCAAGGCAGATACAATAAATGTTTAATTAACGAAGGGTTGAGGAGGTTGAGAATGGCAACATTTGGTCCCTGATTGGGTTGTGGGTTGAGGAAGAATGAGGAGCTCAGGATAATACCAAAGGCATGAACTTGGAAGAAGAATGGTCATGCCTTTGACAAAAATAGGGACGCCTGACAGAGGGAAGGTAATGGCAAGAGGTGCCATTTTGGAGATGTCTCTAACACATCCTGGTGACAATCAGTGAGAGATCCTAGGGCTGGACAGATTGATCTGGGAGTCATCGGCATGGAGATGGCAATGGGAGAAGTCACCAAGAGAGTGAGCGGAGAAAGGACATCAAAGATCAAGGAGAGAATCTTGGAGATGAATGAGAGTCAGGAGGCATGACCTGGATGATGCACCATCACAGGAGACTGAGGAGAAGTGGGCAGACAGGTAGGAAGAGAACCAGGAGGAAGCAAAGTCCTAAACGCCCAGAGAGGAGAGAGAATTCAGGAGAGGAGGGAGCTCAGCAGAGAGAGCTGAAGGGAGTTCAGGAAGCATGAGGACCTACAAAAGGTCATTGGAGTTGGCCATTAAGAGATCAGTGGCAACTTAGAAGAGAGCAGCTCCAACCAACCACTAAACATTTATTAAGTACTGACTATGTGCCAGGCACTGCGATAAGTGCTGGAGATATTTTTAAAAATACAAAGTACAAAAATGCCAGAGACAGAGAGAGAGACAGACAGAGACAAAGAGTCAGAAAGAGAGACAGAGAGACAGACAGAGATAGAGACAGAGAGTCAGAGAGACAGACAGACAGACAGAGAGTCAGAAAGAGAGACAGACAGACAGAGACAGAGAGCCAATTCCTGCCCTCAAGGAGCTTAAGTTTACAGTCTGCTGAGAGAAGACAACACACCAAAGGAAGCTGAAAGGGGAGAGGAGGAGAAGGTCCTCACTCACCCAACTCAGAGGTTCACAGAAGAAGTCAGTCTGAGAAGTCCTGCAGGAGAGCATCCAGGTGAGAAATGAGCTCAGTTGAGTGATGAGAATGGAATGAGACTCCAAGGGGTGGGTGGGTGAGTTGGAGGAGAAGTGGAGATGAATGGAGATGGTTTTTTCCAAGAGTTTGACTATCAAAAGGGGAATATGAGCAGGTAGTTTGAGGGGATGGTAGGGACTAGTAAAGGTTTATTAGGGATGATTGATTGACTGACTGATTAAAGGCAGGAGGAAAGGAACAAGTTGAGAAGGAGAGAAGGGTTGCGCCCCTGTTCCCCTGCCCCCCACCCCCAGCTGCTAGTGTCCTGCGTCCCAAACGCCTTCTCTGCTGCTACTTTATAGTTACTTAGGATTAATTCTCCTAACATTTATTCTGTACGTTTGTATTGATGTCCCGTCTCCTTAACTTTCTCATGTGGGCGTGTGGGAATTGCTTCCTTCTTTGCATTCAGATTCCTAGCGCCTGGCACAATGCATGGCACACTGTGGGCACTTAAATATTTTTTGATTGATTGATGCCAGGTTTTTGAAGGGCTAAGTAATTGGCACTAAACAAATCATGCTCCTAAATGCAAGATTTTTCTGGGAAGTGTCATCAAATTAGACCATCTTTTGTGACAAATGACTTCTTAAAAACAAAGTCACACCCCAGTGACCAAGACAGGGATAAAGCTGATGCTCCCAGAGCAGCCTCTAGGATACCCTGGGAGCTTCTCCCCCATGTCCCCCCACCCCCAGGGCAGCAAACTCAAACAGCCCTTGTTCTCCTCTGCTCTTTGCCCAAGATAACATCTCGCTGAATGTTAGCTGTGTCCTCCCTTGGCTGTCTGTTTGTGTGTCTCTAGGGGAAAGCAAACCTTTGCACCCAGAACAATGTTCCAGAACCAAGGGGACTTCCATGTGATCACTGATCTAGAGGAATCCAGAAAAGCGAACACCATCTGCTGACAAGCTGTGACAGAGAATGAGGCCATGATAGCCCAGGGCTGCCAAACAGAAGCCAGACCAAAGATGGTGGCAGTGGCCTCACCATTGAAGGCCCAGACAATGGGCCCTTGCCTCTTGCTCCAATATATCACCCCTCCTACTCAAGAACTTTCCATAGTTCATCCATTTGGCTTTGAAATCCCTCCAGCTCCTGCTCTTTCTGCCTTTAGTCTCCTTGATACTTGATTGCTCTCTCTATTCTGCAGTGCAGTAATTCTGGCTTCCGTGCTGTTCCTGGAACAAGACGTTCCCTCCCCCGACTCTGGGCATTTCCTCTGCTTGTCCCCCTGAAGTCCTGAAATGCCTGGGTGCTCTCCAGGCTCAGCTCAGTCGCGAGTCTAGCTGAAACCCCACCGTCTCGCAGAACCCTTTGGTCTTGCTCAGTCTTGGGTCTTCCTTCCAGAACTGTCTCCAGTCTCCTGTCTCTCTCTCCCTGCTTTGCCCTCATTTGCCTGTTGTCTCAACCCCCAAGCTGGGAGATTCTGGGAAGAAGCAGTATGTATGTATATGTGTATACGTGCACACATGTACATATATGTATATAGATAGGAATGTAGTGCACACATGCAATATGTGCTGTGTGTGCGTGTATGTGTCTGGGTATGTGCACATGTGTGCATGGGCATGCATGGGGTGTGTGTACATGTATGTGTATAGACATGTATCTATGTGCACACATGGAGTATGTGTGCGTGCATGCGTGTGCATGCGTGTGCATGTGTGTGTGTGTGTGTGTGTGTGTGTTGGCTTGTGCCTTCTTTTGTCTCCTTAGTGCTTCACCTGGCTACTCAACAGATAAGTGCTGACCCATTGACTTGAATGTCCCGAGCCCCATCACAGGCTCCAGCTGGCTGGATCACCATAGGGGTCACCACTAGGGAGCCCTAGCCTGCGCTATTGGCCAGACTCCTCGGAGGGGGGTGGAGCAAAGCCTCTCTGAGCAGAACATGGGGCTGCCCAGCTGTTTTCAGTCTTGGGCTAGCTACACCGCCCCCCCCCCCCACACACACAGATACACACCATGGACTGGACTGTTGGTGGCCGTGGCTGTGGTCCTGGCCTCTGAGGGAGCATCCCTTCCGTGGCTCGTGGCAGACATTCCCGAAAGTTGGGCTGGGTCCCTCTTCCCCCTACGCCCTCCCCTCCCTGTCTCTTCTTAGAGTCGCTCTTCTCACTCCCTGGAGGAGAAGGTCAAGCTCATACCCACCATTTTGGTGGCCCCTGGTCTTCCGTCTTTGTTTATGGTTCTGGAGGGGGACAACATCCCCTCATGTATCCCAAGAGCACCTGGGAGAAAACTACTACCTCCTTAACACCCTCTGGGCGCCGGGCTGCTGAGGTTGTCCGCCCAGCTTCTGTGGCCCACTGGGATGGCAGCTGCCCGGGTACCAAGGCTCAGCTCCCTGGGAGGACGGTATATGGCTGAGAGAGCCCCTCACAGGAGCTGCTCCATTCTAAGGGGGCCCTGATTCTGGCCGCAGGGTGGGCCCAAGTTGGGCCAGCAGGACAGGCGCTTCACGGTGTCCTACAGGAGTGTTCTTGCCCTCACGGTTGTTGGTTGTCTGCCGGCCGGCTCTGCAAACCCCCTCAAGGCAGTTTGGATTCCTCTCCCAGACACCTCTAGAGTGAGCTTTCTGTGCCCTGAAACTGTCAGTGTTCTGGGCAGTCTTAGAGAACAGCCACGTCACGCCACAGCCTGGGCTCCGTTCTGGCTCTGCGCCCCCTCCCCCAGCCCACTGCTCACCATGGTGGGTCCAGCCCCAGCTCTCCCGAATGGCTGGTTCTGGCTCTCCTGTCCCCCCCCCCCATTCTGGTGAAGTCAGGGAGGTCTCTGAGTGGCTTGCAGGGTAATGAGGGGAGGGGATCTGGACTGGACAGCTACCCATTCGGTTCAGACCCCCTGTGACTCTTGACTCTGAACATGAACCCTGTCTTGTCACAAGGCAGGGAAGGGGGATTCTGACCCATGTTTTCTTAGTCAGTGAGAGAGACCTCCGGAAAACCAGAGCTGTGACGAGTGACCTCAGATGACCCTTGAAGCCTCTTACACAGATCAGCAGCGTGGCTGGCCCCACTGAACAGAGGAGGAAACTGAGTCTCAGAGAGCTTCCCTAATTTGCCCAGGGACAAACCTGAGTCTCTCTGGACTGCTCATGAAGGGCTCCCCTCCTTTCCCAGGCAGACAAGGGTGAGGAGGGCAGCCTTCTCCCTATCCAGTGGAGATATGCAGGCTCCCTTGGAGAGGGACAGTGCCTTGAGCCCCAGGGAATGCCGGGAGCAGAGCAGGAAGGAGACACTCGAAGCTTGTCCATCCACCACTTAGGACCCGGCCTCCAAGAAGGGACAGCGGGAAGGACCAAAACAATGAGAAGCAGCCCTGGGCTCCCTCCCAGCTCTGACATCACTTGCCCTATGACCTAGGCAAATCTGCAGCTAGCATGAGCAGCCTTGGACTGGAGACAGAGCATCTGGGCTAGACATATTTGCATGACCTTGGCCTCTCTGGGCCTCACCCTCCCCTTCAACAAGGGTTAGACGAGGCAAAAAGAAGGGTCTTCTTTACCCTTCCAGGTCTACAACTATGATCCAATCCTCTAAGCCTTGGTTTACCCATCTGTAAAATGAGTTGGAAAGAACTATAAGATCCCATTTAACTCTGTGGTCCTATGGCCTGCCCCATCTCCCCCCTCCCCTCTGAGCTGCCCCGCTAGGCCTGGGCAGGTCTCTGACCTTCCCAATGGCTGGCAGGCAGGGCACAGGTACCCAGAAGGCCAGTGCTGCGTGCTCTCTGTCACCAGGCCCGAGCACGCCCTGAACACTGTTTGCAGTGAGGTGATGAGGGACTGCAGAAAAAGGTTCTTTTCTTGTCTTCAGTTCTAAACTCATAAAGATTTTATTTTTGGTTTTGTGAGTATTTCATGTCAAGCTTAATTAGCTTCAGCCCTTCCTTTGCTTCCAGCCAAAAAAGAAATAAAAAACTGTTTTGTGTTTCACAGGAATCCATTTCACTTGTCTCCCCCCGCCCCATCTTCTCCATTTAGTTTATTTATAATGGGAAATGTGTTTATCGTATCAAGCAGTTGGCATGGGAGTTGCAGGAAGGCTGACCTTGGGAGAAGATCCTGGAGCTGAGGGAGCACAGCCTTCACCTAGCCGGGCCCTTCTAGCCCTCTCCGCTTGTGCCCCAACTCCTGGCCTCCAAGGAGGAGGAGGAGGAGAGGATGGAAGTCGGGCCAGTCACTGTTGGCGGGAAAAATCTAGGAAGGCCAGCCCCCCAACCACACTGAGTGGATCCTCCCTGGGTTTCTGACTCATTCCAAGCCAAGGAGCAGGCAGAGACCAAAGGAGGGAGGCTCTGTAATAGTCCATGTCTGGTCCCCGAGTCACTGTTCAGGCCCATGGACTGAAGAAGCAGTGCATTGAGACATTCTCTTCCATGGAAGGCGAGAAGGGCTTCTCCTCTCGACAGCTAACAGAGTCTGAGGTCTGTAGTGAGGACCAGGGGCTAAGGATGCTTGGGGAGGGGGAGGCTGGGGCCATACCAAGGAGGATGCAGGGCGTGACAGTGTCCTGAGCAGTCATGACTGTGCCCCCAGCTCTCCAAGGAGAGGCAGAATGGGCAGCGTCCTGGCTCTTATCAGGAGTAGTGCCAGCGTTCCCTGGAACTGTATTATGTAAGAGTAAAGGTGAGCGGTAAATGTGGTCATTCAACTTCTCTCAGTCCTGGATGAAGGGACATTTTTACTGCTGTCTGTAGCACCCCAATAAAGCTCAGCCTTTTAGAAAGTGAGCCACCAGTAGGCATCAGTGGGGCATTATTGGCACAGCATTCAAGGGGGACCGTCCCCCGCCAGCCTCTGGACAAACAGATACCAGTGCCAGGTGTGTTTTGGAGGCGCAAGTGGTGGAAAGAGCTGAGAGCAAGAGACGTCATCTGCAGCCCCACCCATGTGGGCCACAGCCCCACCAGGTGGAGTGCCCTGAAAATGAAGACCAGACCAAGAAACGCAATAGCCCTAACTGCTAGTGATCTGATCAAGATCCGAGGCCAGCCACTCACTTGATATGATAGCAGAGCAGCTGTCATATAGACAATATGACAACATCATATAATAGACATATAACAGACAATCATTCATTAAAGGCCAATGCCCCCGGCGAAGTACTTCTTGTGATACTCTGGGGACCCCTTGGCGCCTTTTCTGTTTCACGTCCTTTCTCTGGAGTTCACCTCAATGACTTTGATCCCAGAGAAGGATGTAATGTTTCTATGCCTTCTAGAAAACAGAATGCCCTGGGGGAGCTCTCTCCTAGTCTATGTTTCACTGTAGATTGTACAATGGAACTTGAGGTGTGACTGGAACTAGTCAAGATTCTTAAAAAGACAACCAAGCTGGTGATACAGCCACAGACAAATCCACTTGGCTCCTACCTGAAAGTGTACTACTTACACTAGTCTCTGCTTCCTAGAAATTACGCACAGGAGGAACTAACATTTCCTAACAAGTTGTTCCCTTTTGCAAATC
This sequence comes from Dromiciops gliroides, assembly GCF_019393635.1. Taxonomy (NCBI): domain Eukaryota; kingdom Metazoa; phylum Chordata; class Mammalia; order Microbiotheria; family Microbiotheriidae; genus Dromiciops; species Dromiciops gliroides. The sequence continues at coordinate 1,515,631 of NC_057862.1, read as the reverse complement.
CATATTTTTATATGAAAGCATGCTTTGGTCTCACTCTCCTAGAGTCAGATTGGCTACAGCTCCCCACTACCCTCACTCCGGGCCTTCCCGTGTGAGGTGTCTCTTCTCTAAGAGCCCTCAAGCCCTCACCAGTTGTGATTATATAGGTTGTGTGTGCACACATGTATGTGTGCATTATAGAATCTGGTGCACATACATGTACACCTATAAAGCTTGGTCATGTATGTCGTATGTCAAACTTGTACACAGATGTATATAGTTGTTCACAGGTTAGGATGAAATGCAAACTCCTTGAAGGAAGGACTTGGTTTTGTCTTTCTTTGTCTCTTTGGCACACAGCACCTTATCTGGCATACAGTAAGCATCTAATAAATGCTTATGACAGACTGACTTTGCTTAAAGCCCACCAGTGAGGGGGCCTACTTCCTGCACATTCCTTTCTACCTTTGGAGGTTTTTTGGAGCCATCGTGTCATGAGTTCGAGAGCTTGCTGCTTTTCCTCCTCCATCTTGGCTCTGCCTTTCTACCTTTGGATCATTACAAGGACTGGAAAGTTTTTCTTTCCATGGAGCCCCAGTTCAGCTTTTTGCCTTTTCAATTATTATTGTTCCTGGTCCTACCCTTAAGGTCCAAGCAAAGTAATTCTGATCCTTTTCCTCCTGACAGCCCATCCAGCCCTTTGAAGCAGCTCTCACAGGACTTTTTTTTTTTTTGTGAGGCAATTGGGGTTAAGTGACTTGCCCAGGGTCACACAGCTAGTAAGTGTTAAGTGTCTGAGGCCAGATTTGAACTCAGGTACTCCTGACTCCAGGGCCAGTGCTCTATCCACTGCGCCATCTATCTGCCCCTCTCACAGGCCTTTTGAGTCTTCTCTCTACCAAACTACAAATGCCCAGGTCCTTTGACCGATCTTCAGCCCGTGTGATCTTTAGGGCCCTTTGCCATCTTTGTCAGTCTCCTGGAGGTGTTCTCAAGTTCATCAGCATCCTTCTGAAAATACGCTACCCAGAACTGAACACAAAATTTAGGATGTAGTTTATGCAGGAAAGAAGACAGAGGCAGGTAGGTGGTGCAATGGCTAGATCCCAAGACTTGGAGTCAGGAAGACCTGACTCGGGCAAGTCAGTTAATGTCAACATGACTATATTTCCTCATCAGTAAAAGAGATAATAACAGCACCTAAGCCCAGGGTTGTTATAAAAAAATGAGCCAATGTACGTGAAGGACTTTTTAAACCTTAAAGTGCTGTCTGTTACCAAGATTCGGCTGAAGTCTTTCTATGAAACCAACATGGTCCTAGATTCCCAATAAAAATAGTGGTATAATTACTATAATAGAAAAATAATGGTAGACTAATATAATGATTCAAAAATATCAAATAAAGTATTGGCAAAGAGATGATAGCAATACATCCCAAAACATTTATTATGACCAAGTTTTATAAGATAGATATAGATATAGATGTAGATGTAGATGTAGATGTAGATGTAGATGTAGTTGTAGATGTAGATGTAGATGTAGATGTAGTTGTAGATGTAGTTGTAGATGTAGTTGTAGATGTAGTTGTAGATGTAGTTGTAGATGTAGATGTAGATGTAGTTGTAGATGTAGTTGTAGATGTAGATGTAGTTGTAGATGTAGTTGTAGATGTAGATGTAGATGTAGTTGTAGATGTAGTTGTAGATGTAGATGTAGTTGTAGATGTAGATGTAGTTGTAGATGTAGATGTAGATGTAGTTGTAGATGTAGTTGTAGATGTAGATGTAGATGTAGTTGTAGATGTAGATGTAGATGTAGATGTAGTTGTAGATGTAGATGTAGATGTAGATGTAGTTGTAGTTGTAGATGTAGATGTAGATGTAGATGTAGATGTAGATGTAGATGTAGATGTAGATGTAGATGTAGATGTAGATGTAGTTGTAGATGTAGTTGTAGATGTAGATGTAGTTGTAGATGTAGATGTAGATGTAGTTGTAGATGTAGTTGTAGATGTAGATGTAGATGTAGATGTAGATGTAGATGTAGATGTAGATGTAGATGTAGATGTAGATGTAGATGTAGATGTAGTTGTAGATGTAGTTGTAGATGTAGTTGTAGATGTAGATGTAGTTGTAGATGTAGATGTAGATGTAGTTGTAGATGTAGTTGTAGATGTAGATGTAGATGTAGATGTAGATGTAGATGTAGATGTAGATGTAGATGTAGTTGTAGATGTAGTTGTAGATGTAGATGTAGTTGTAGATGTAGTTGTAGATGTAGATGTAGATGTAGTTGTAGATGTAGTTGTAGATGTAGATGTAGATGTAGTTGTAGATGTAGTTGTAGATGTAGATGTAGATGTAGTTGTAGATGTAGATGTAGATGTAGATGTAGATGTAGATGTAGATGTAGTTGTAGATGTAGATGTAGATGTAGATGTAGATGTAGATGTAGATGTAGATGTAGATGTAGTTGTAGATGTAGATGTAGATGTAGATGTAGATGTAGATGTAGTTGTAGATGTAGATGTAGTTGTAGATGTAGATGTAGTTGTAGTTGTAGATGTAGATGTAGATGTAGTTGTAGATGTAGATGTAGATGTAGTTGTAGATGTAGTGAAAAAATAATTATCAAAAATGAATTTCTTGGGGACGCAGAGATTCAGTTTTCGTTAATCTCTTTCCCTCAACCCAGAAAGTTCAGTTCTTAGGAGGAAGTTTTAAACTCTGCCTGGGATGAACCCCGGTGAACAAAGGAGTGCAGACTGATTCTTTTGTTTAGCTAGGGGAAGAAGCACACCTAGGCTTTGGAATTTCCCCTTTTTTGTATACTCTCTAGACCACCCTCAAGTCATGTCAATCAATGGAATTGGGGTAGCTAGGTGGCACAGTGGATAGAGCACCGGCCCTGGAGTCGGGAGGACCTGAGTTCAAATCCGGCCTCAGTCACTTAACCCTTACTAGCTGTGTGACCCTGGGAAAGTCACTTAACCCCCATTGCCCCGCCAAAAAAAAAAATTAAAAAATCAATGGAATTTAATTAGGCTATAACCAATTAGCTTAGATCAATGTATGGTGACCTGGACTCTATCTAAAGGGGATAAAATCCCTGGGCACACCAGGGTCAGCACCTTTTTTTGCTTTCCTCTCAGCTGGGAATGCTGTCTCTTAGGAGTATGTAATTAGGCCTGTAGTCTTGAGGCTAATGGGGAAGTTGGGGAGACACACGGTCAATATTTTATTGATAGGTAATACTTGCTGCCCAAACAGGTGCAATAACCATTAATTTATGAGTAGTAATAATTTTAGAAAGCACAGCATAGCCCCAAGAATTGCATCAAACATGCAAACAACCACAGATGTATGAGACATGGGTACATCATGTATGTGCTCTATATTCTTGTTCTATTGGTAGTGTCTACCCTTATCTCTCTGCACTTCTGTTGTGGAGATAACATATCTTGTGTGTACAGAGCTGTCCATATGTTAGTGTGTTATTATAGTCATACACAAACATACAATATGTGTCTATATGTAGATGTGTATGTAGACATGTGTAGATGGCTGGCTGGATGTGTGTGTGTGTGTGTGTGTCTCACAGAAATGGAAGCTTATCTCAGAGGGAAGACTTTCGTGAAGAGCGAATGACCACTTGTCAATGAGTTGTGGAAAGCACTCTGATTCGATGGAATATTCTGATATGATTGAGCCCATATAGATGGCTTCTGAGGTCTTTCCTAGCTCTGAGATTCTGTGATTTTTCAGTGGCGATGTGACTGCCCTACCCCTCCCATCCCAGATTCAAAGGGAGCTAGGAGGTCATGAGAATACATTCCAGTTGGGACGGTCCTTTCCTTGCTCCTCTTTCACACTTGTCCCACATATCCAACCCATCATCAAGTACTATTATTTCTTCCTCTATAATATCAATTTCTCACTCCCTCTTTTCCAATCTGTAGATCTGACCTTTGAAGTATTTCTATACCCCTTTCTCTCCTCTGATACTACCATCCCACTGGCATAGACCCTCATCATCTCCTGCCTGGATTATTGCAATAGCCTGCTTGGGGTAGGGGCAGATTGCTTGCCTCAAGCCTCTCCCTACTGCCATCCATTCCCAACTTAACTATTGAAATGCTCTTCGTAAAGTATGGGTCTGACCACGTCATTCACCCAACTCCAGTGAGTCCCTGTCCCACAATGCTTTTTAAACTGTCCCTTTCCTCTATTTCTGGTCTTAATTTCCCTCTCCTCCATGTATTCTGTCATCCAGTGACACTAGCCTGGCTGTTCCTCCCATATAGTAGCCCATCTCTCCATGCTGTGTCTTTTCAGGGGCTGTCCCCTGGGCCTGGAATGCTCCCCCTCCTCAATTCTGCCCCCTGGGTTACTGTGAAACTTCAATTAAATCCCAACTTCTTCAGGACGCCTTTTCTGGTAGCCCCACCCCCACCACCTGAGTCTCTGCTTTAAAAGACTACCTCCTATTTCCATTGTCTGTATCTTGCATCTACATTATTCTTTGCATTTTGTACCCCCCTCAAGAGACTGTGCCATCCTTGAGAGCAGGGACTGGGGGTTTGGGGCTTTCGTTGTATCCTCAGAGCTTGGCACCTTGCTGACACATAGCCAACATTTAATAAGTGCTTACTGATTGATGGACATACTTCCAATGGTACCAGTCCAACAGAGTGTCAGTGTCTGACCCAGTGAACTGGCTGGTCCCATCCATTAAGGAAGGAGGAAGGGTCCCCCAGTCTGGAACCCTAACAACACATCATCTTGGAACTGCCACTGGCTATTGGAAGCCCACACAATTCAGGGGAGATTCTTCAGGGAGAATGCTCCTCTGCCCCAGCTTGAGATCCCAGGGCCGTCTCCCAGCTTCTGACTTCCATCTCACCCTCTTGAATGATTCTTTGCTCCAGGGGATCCCTGGTTTCTGACCTAGTCTGGCTTTTGGTTTACATTTTCCTGGCTCATATTTGGACCCCACCCCTTCCTTTTCTCTGGAAGTGATGGCTCCCAGCCCAGGGACTGGCCTAGGGGGAAACACAAGTTAGAACTGAGAGTTCAGACTCATTACCCAGAGTAGGGTCTCAGTTCCAACATGTAGCCCAGCCTGCAGAGTAATCAGGGCAGGAAGCCCAGACCAAATGGGAGCCTGCACTTCTGTTCCTCTGAATCAACAGAGCTTTCCAGCTGGCTGATAGGGACCAAATCCAGCAGCATCTATTGTTGCTCTGACCCAAACTCAGATCAGGAACTTGCAGAGCTCAGACTGGGGGAGCAGAAATCAGACTTTGCCCTGGATCAGATCACTTTGGGAGCAATGAAAGCTTGCAGGTCCCCAGCCTGTCCCTAAAGTCCTGGAACAACATGACTCAATATCTTGAGAAAGCAGCAACAGGACCAAGAAGACCTTCCCTCCAAAAGCATAGAAAACCCAGCCCTAACATCAACTCCTGAGTCAAGAAATAGACCAGAGCAATGGGCAAACAGCCAAACAAAAGAATCCTTCCATAAAAAGTAACTATAGTGTCAGAGAAGCTCAAAACACAAACCCAGAAAAAAAGAATGCCTCCAAAGCAGTTATAAGTAAATCCTCAGAGAAAAACATGTCTTGGACAAAAACTCTACTATATTTCCTAGAAGAGGTGAAGTAAGAATTTTAAAAAGAGTTTAAAATTATTTTAATAAGTGAAAGGAGGCACTTGAGGGGAAAATTGGAAAAGAAATGAGAAGAATGAGAAAGGGAATTAACAGCTTGGTATCAGAATCACAAAACTGGCCCAAGCAATAAACTCCCCGAAAATTAGGATGGGCCAAATAGAAGCCAATGACTCCATGAGGCAGCAAATTAAAGGACTGAAGCAAAATTAAAAGACTGAAAATATAGGATAGGTAAGATATCTCCTAGCAAAAACAACTAACCTGCATAACAGATTGAGGAGAAAACAATTAGGAATCATTTGACTATCTGAATACCACAACCAAACAAAAAGCCTAGAAATTCTACTCCAAGAAATATTGAAAGACAATTGACCAGATTGCTTAGTACCAGAGGGTAAAGTAGAAATAGAAAAAAAATCTACCCGGCACCTCCTAAAATAAAGATACTAGTGAAACCTCTGAGGGACATCATAGCCAAAATTCAGAGCTCCCAGGTCAAAGAAAAAAATACTTTAAGCAACCAGAAAGAATTCAAGTACTGAGGAGCCACAGTCAGGATCATAAATGATTTAGCAGCCACGACTTCAAAGGGACAGAGAGCTTGGAATGTGATATTCCAGGAGGCAAAGAATATGAACTTACAAGAAAAACTTACCCTGTAAAACTGAGTATATAATGCTACAGGGGGGAAATGGACCTTTAACAAAATAGAGGACTTCCAAACACTGCTGATAAAAAGACCAGAGTTGGGGGAAAATGTTGAGATTCAAACAAAGGAGTGAAGAGAAACATAAAATGTTGAATGCGAATAAATAGTGATAAAGGACTAAATAAGCATAAACTGCTTACACTCAAAAAGGGAAAGATTTTACCTGTGTCCCTCCTGAATCCCATTATCATCATAGTTCATAGAAGGCATCTAAGTAGAGAAGGTCAGAGAGCGGCTCTGTAACGTTTTGATGATTTCAAGAGAAGAATGCTGAGGGGGGGGGAAGAGGAAGATATTGGGGAGAGGGGAAAGGAAAGGAAGGTTAGGAAAAATTATCTCACAAAATGAGGTTGTACCCATAGACATCTATATAAACAAGAAGGAGGGGGTGGGGGGCCAGCTGACACTTGAACCTCACTCTTATCTGAACTGATCAAAGGAAGGAAGAATACCCACACAGAGCTGGGTACAGAAAATATGATTTACTCAATAAGGAGAGAAGGGGGAGAAAGGAGGAGGGATAATGAGAGGGAGGATGAATCAATGGAGGCATTAATCCTAAGAAAAACAAACTCTAAGGATACATAAAAAGATTTATAGCTCTTTGAGGTGGCAGAGAAAGGGAATCTGATGAGGTGCACCTACACTAGAGAGTAGATGCACAAGTTAGGATATATAAATACAATAGAATACTATTTTGATTTGAGTAATTATGGTGGAGAGGGTTTCAGAGAAGCTTGGGAAGACTTGTATGAACTGATACAGAGGGAAGTCACCAGAGCCAGGAGAACAGTTGATAACAATATGGTGAAGACAAACAACTTTGAAAGAATGAGGAGCTCTTTATCAAGGTGAAGCCCCAACGTGACTCCAGAGCACAAAAGGATAAAACACACTGCCCTCCTTCTGGTGGATGGATGTGAAACTCAGAGGGCAGAACAGAGCATTGTTTTTTTCCTGGACCTGGCCAATGTAGACATTTATTTTGATTGACTATACATGTTTGTCATAGGTTTTATTTTACTTTTGTTCTTGATTGGGGGGGTTGAGGGATTGATGAAGAAGATTTTTGCTTGTTGAAACAAATTTTAAAAATATATGCATATATATATATTTTAGTCAGCACTAAATAGTTTTATTTTTCCCAATTATATATAAAGAAGACAATTTTTAGTATTTATTTTTATAAGATTTTGAGTTCCAGATTTTTCTCCCTCCCCTTGTTTCTTCCTAAAATGGTAAAGTATTTGATATAGGTTATATATGTGCAATCATGTAAAACATATTTCCATATTAGTCACAGTTGTGAAAGAAAAAACAGACCAAAAGGGGAAACAAGCCCACAAAAAAAATTAAAGTGAAAAAAATATTCTTCTATTGGCATTCAGAGCCCATCAGTTCTTTATTTGGATGTGGATAGCATTGTCCATCCATGAGTCCTTTGTTAGAAATATATATATATATATATATATATATATATATATATATATATATATATATATATATATATATATATTTTGCGGGGCAATGGGGGTTAAGTGATTTGCCCAGGGTCACACAGCTAGTAAGTGTCAAGTGTCTGAGGCTGGATTTGAACTCAGGTACTCCTGAATCCAGGGCCAGTGCTTTATCCACTGCTTCACCTAGCTGCCCCCAATAAATATATTTTTAAAGGAGTTGTTACTGAGTTGATCCATTTTAAGAAGATGGCGAAGTCTGAGTTCTCAGTCCCCAAATGATTGAGCAATAATGCAGAAAGTGAGAGTGTGGATTTTGGGCCCCCAGAATGCCTTTTTTGCATCTGAGGTGTCAGGAGCAAGGAATGGAGACTTTGGAGCCCACACAGTTCAGACCATGGATAGGTAAGGGGTGGGGGTGGGAAATAGAGGGGATTTGCCAGGAATCCCCCTGGGTCACATCTGATTCTGAGGCCTCACCCTACACTTAATAGACACTGGTTGAGTTTCATAGTTCACCTTGAACTTTTCCAAAGCTGAAATTGATCACATTCCTTTCTAAGTTTATTTGACTTTAAAGACTTCATTTCAAATGCGTTTGCAGTAAGACTTGGAACATGGTGCCACTCCCCTTTTTGAGCCTTGGAAGGGAGGCCGCAGAAAGGGTGGGCCTTTCCTAGCCCTGCTAGCTCCGTTGTTCTCTTGTGGCTTGCCCCCTGGGAGCATGGGCCAGAGGCACTGTCTACTTCAGACACGCTTTTTAGGAGGGGTGTTCTCAAAGCCAGAGGGCCGCACCAGGCACAGTGCTAGGCACCTCATGCAATATGGAGGTTAGGGCAATGGTCCTGGCCCTTCCCCTAGCTTTGGAAGACCTGGCTTGGATGACTACAGGAGCCTGGGTCAGTTACCTGATGTCTCTGACCCTCAGTTTCCTTCTCTGAAAAATGGGGGTGGGGGGAGGAGGGGACTGGATGACAGAGTTTTAAGGCTTTGAAAAGCACTTTACCTAAGTCATCTCACACCTGTGAGGTAGGTACTATTATTGCTGTTTTACAGAGAAGGAAACTTAAGATACAACAGAGCTAAGGGACTTAGTCAGAGTTCCATAGCCAGCGATCTGGAGGTAGGATTCACACCCATAGCAGCCTGCTTTCAAGCATTACTCCACTTAGCTGCCTGGATGAGCCCTAAAGGATCCTTGAGCTTCTTACACATGAAGGGCACTTGAGCACCCTCACCATGGCTGGTAGGAGTCCAGAGAGGGACGGGCTTGCTTCTGCTGGGGGTGATCAGCTCACACTTTTCATTTCTGATGCTTGCCTCTTAGGGGACCTCAACAGTTATGTGGTCCAACACATATGTCCTGCCCCCTCCATGCCCCAAACACCACAGGGACTTCGGGTTGGATTGATTCATGTCTTTTGCCTCTTTTTGCATCCCCAAAACTCAGTACAGTTCCTAGCACATAGTAGGTGCTTAATAAATGTTTACTGATTAATTGATTGGTCATGAGTCAGTTTCATGTGAAAGAGAGAAAGACATGCACATTTTCAACTGAGAAGCTTGGTACCCAATGAACTCATTGTGTCTCCCTCAAAGCAGGCATCCTTCAGGGGGAAGTAATTTAATATGAATATATTAAACAACCTCCCTCTTAATGAATTTTGCATTTGTTGACCATTTCTGGCAACTGAAGAACTGAGTGTGGAGTCACAGAAGAAATGAAATGGTAACGCGTGTGGATTTCCTTTTCTGTCTCATTAAGGCTTTGGTCACTTGTACCTTTCTAATCAGTCAATCACAGCATCCTGGCATCAGGAGGGATTTCCATGGTCACGTAGGTCAACCTGGACCAGAAGAGTAGAGGATGCACAGCCTTGAGCTGAGGACCCTCCATACATTGCACTATGCTCTCTGGCCATTGCACTCATGGATGGACAGCTCTTAGCTCTCGGAAGTTCCTGCTGATGCAAAGACACAATGTGCCTCTACAGCTCCATTCAAAGCTCAGTTTACCTTCAGAAGATTGTAAACTTCAGGGAGATAAGGACTTTGCTTTTGTGCTGGGAATACAGTGAGCCCTTAATCAATGCTGGTCAAAGGAATTCCACTGCCACTCCACTGGCTTCCACGTGATACCATCCCACAAATTGCGACTCAGATGGAGCATTCCACTCACCACCACTCTGCCCCCCCTCCCCGGTCATTTTCACATGTCTCTGCCATCTTTTATCTGGGAAGTTGACTCATTGAACCCGAATGTAACACTTGATATTTGTCACTATTGGATTTCATCTTATTCTCTTCAGCCCAGTGTCCCATCCTGTCAAGATATTTTCCAGTACTGACCCTGTCCTCCAGCACATGAGCTCTCAGTTTGGAGTCACCTTGAAATTTGATGAGCATATTCTTTAAACCATTAGCCATGTCACTGATCCAACCAAGAAGGGCATGTGACCAGTAGAGATCTGTGGGGTACATGACCCAGTAGAGAGCCCTTGGGCATTCCACTGGAGAGCTCCTTCTAGACTGAGACCAACCTGTTCATGGTTACTCTGGGCCTGGTCATTTCACTAAAAATGAGGCCCCTGCAGGACCTATTGTCTAGGCAACATCTCTTCGGCTTTTATACAGTAATGACATGAAGCATTTTGCCAAATGCTGTTTGGAGATCGAGGTAGATTCTCTCTGCACCGTTTCCCTCATCTCATCATCCCAGTCCTGCCCCACAGAAGAGGAGACAGGCTTGGCCTCACCTGTTGTTGAATCCACTCTGGTTTCGTCCCCCCTTTCCTTTCTCTTGAATGTGTTTGGAGGCTTTCTCAGGAGTTCCCTTCAGGCTCACCACCCTTTCTCGTGGGGGTGGGGATGAGCATCTGCCTTCCCTCCTCACCATGTGTAGAAGCACAGAGGCCGGGACAGCTTTCTGCTGCCTCCTTTTATGTCACATAGACCACACAAAAGTAGCTGAAGAAGCTCCGTCAAGGCCAAATGAGCTGGACAATGTCTTCGCTCACAATTCTAGGTCACTGGTTCTCTGCGATCTTTTTCTCCCCACGTCTCCCCGGGGTCTTAGCCATCTTATTTTCCTCCCAATGGCCAAAAATGTTCAGTTTCTGAAAAATCAGTTGGAATAGACTTCCCTTCTGCAAAGATATATCACAGCATTATAATGAGCATCAACATGCTTGATATTTCAAGAATGGTTATTCCAATGTGACTGGTAATCATCTCACCACAGCATTTATAGCATATCCTCCAGCAAACACTTCTAGCTCTGTGACATTGGGTGAATCACTTAATCTCAGTTACCTCATCTGGAAAATGGGAACTAGAACGCCCACCTAGAATTATTGTGAGGCTCAAGTAAGATCATATTTCTAAAGCACTTAGCACAGTGTTTGGAATGCGCTTAACGTGCTGAATAAACACTTGTCTGCCCCATCTCCCATGCACTGATTTTATTGGTGCAGAAGCTTTTCAGTTTCATGAAATCAAGATTATCTATTTTTTTCTCATATAATTACCACCATCCCTTGTTTGGTTAAGAATCCACGATCTTTCTCTTTGATTTTTAAAAATAGTGTGATCTTTGATATTAAAGGCACATATCCATTTTGAGTTTATTGTGGAATATGGTGTAAGATGTTGATATAACCCTCATTTCTGCTTTCCAGTTTTCCCTGCAGTCTTTTCTTTAAAAATCAAATATGGAGTTCTTAACTAGGCAATTTGTTTTCTGGTTGTTGTTGTTTTTAAACACTGGACTATCATGTTTCATTGTTTCTAATTCTCCTTTGTCTAGTCTGTTCCATTGACCTGTTTCTCAATTAAAAACAAACAATTCCAAATAGTTCTGATGACTAACTCCTGCTGTATATCAGAATTTGAAGCTATTCCTTTTTCTCCACCTCTTTTCATTATTTCTGTGAAATTCTAGAATTTTTGTTTCTTCAAAAGCATTCTCTTGTCATTTGATCAAATCCCACCATACATCCCTTTAATAAATAGTATGATTGGTAAAGCATTAAAATTATAAATTAGCTTTGGAAGCATTGGAATTTTTTATTGCATTAGCCCAGTCCCACCATGAGCACTGCATATTCCTCCAGCTATGGGTGACGTTCTTTATTTCTTTAAAGAATACTTTTTAATTGAATCTTTATAAGTCTTTTTTGACCTTTACTAGATTGACCTCTAAGTATTTTCTGCATTTTGTAGATGTTCTGAATGGAATTTCTCTCTCTCTCTTTGCAGGACAGTGAAGGTTAAGTGACTTGCCCAAGGTCACACAGCTAGGAAGTGTCAGTGTCTGAGGCCAGATTTGAACTCAGGTCCTCCTGAATCCAGGGCCGGTGCTTTATCCACTGCGCCACCTAGCTGCCCCCATGGAATTTCCCTATTATTCCTTCTTGGATTTTGTTCTTCTATAGAAATGCCATTGATTTTTGTGGGTTTATTTTGTACCCTGTAGCTTTGCTTAAGCTATGAATTGTCTCATTCAGTATCTTTGTTGATATCCTAGAAAATCTAAGTTAACACTCATGTCTTCAGCAAAAAGGAAGTCTTTATCTCCCTTTGGCCTATCTTTATTATCATTTTCTTGTCTTATTTCTCTTGCTATCTATAAATATATCTGACAGTGGTTGGGAAATGGACATCCTTGCTTTATTCCTGTATTTATTGGGAAGCTTCGAGTGAATCTTGAGTGAATATGATGCTTGCTCTTGGTTTCACTTAAATTTCTTTTATGATGTTAAAATTTTTCCTCTATGCCTCTATCTATGGTCCCTAAAGAGTTATCTGCCTTCCATGTCTTAATTCCACTTCTCCCTGTGGGGCAGTGCTAACACATTGTTAATGAATGTCTGGATTTATGGATTTATTCCATCAAAATCTGATTGGATTGCCTACCTCTTGATGTAGCCCTCTCCCTTCCTAAACTTGATATATTTCACAGAGCCCTATTGTGCACTTGGCATGATGGTGCTGGCCTTCCATGGAGCCAAACAAACATGCTTGGATACTGTATGGAGTGGTTTTTATTCAGCATAGAATCAATAGATAAACAGAATATTAAAAGGAGAAATGGGGGCAATAGGTGGTGCAGTGGATAAAGTACTGGCCGTGGATTTAGGAGGACTTGAGTTCAAATCTGGCCTCAGACACTTGACACTTACTAGCTGTGTGACTCTGGGCGAGTCACTTAACCCCCATTGCCCTGCAAAAAAAAAAAAAAAAAACCACAAAAAAAGGAGAAATGAATAGTAATAAAATATCTACCAAACAGTAGTACAGCTGTGTAACTTCTGGATACCAGAAGCTCCTCAAATGGTAGAGATGATGTTTTAACCCAATACATCTGGAAGGGACTTGGTCCACATATGGAATAAGACAGGTGTGGGGGGGTGAGAAGCTAGGGCAGAATTCCTCACCTGGAATCTCACTGGTCTGCTCTGTTTGAAACAAAGCATCTTGAGCAAATTCTTGAACCTCGATGTTCTAGGCACCCAATGGCCTGCTGGTGACTCATCTATAGGAATGTTAGGGATTGGTTGTTAAATAATCCCAAAGCATTTTATAGCTAGAAAGGGCTCTGTAGAGGGTTAATGTTGACTGCTGAACCTGTTTGTAGGGTTATTTGAGGAATTCAAACTTCATGCCTCTAAAGGACATAGCAGTTAGAAACCCATAAATGCTGATCCCCCTGGTGATTAGCAATCTCTCTCCCCTCCTCAGATTATCTTGTATTTATACAACAGATGACTGAAGAGCTCTGAAAAATAAGAGTGGAGGATTTTCTCAAAGGATTGTGGCACAAAGAGAGGATATGGAGCAGTCAGTGGCAAGAGTTGATGGGTAGATGGTTTGAGAGCTCCCCTGCAATTCTCTTGAAGACCTCTAGCCCATTGGGTAGATCCTCTGAGGTGAACTTGGAGAAATGTATAACTGAGAACTGAGCAACAATGGCAGGCTTGGGAACTCCCAAATCAAGGAGATCATAGACTTATTGGAACATGTGGGAGTGGACATGTTGTGGTCTCCCAAGAGACTGGCAGCTTCCTGAGGGCAGGAACCATTTTGGTTTTGTCCTCCTGACAAAGTCATTCACACATAGTAGGTGCTTAATAAATGTTTGCTGGATTGAGTTGGGTAATCACAGCTCATTACCATCTCGAGCTAGACAGTAGTCTGATTACTCCTGGGCTAATGGACTTGAGTTTCTTTTCAGAGACATTACAACATGCCTCTGTTTAACAAACAGATTGGGCCAAATTCTCCCCCAGGGAGGGTTGAGACCATCTAAATGAATTGCCTGGCTCAGAAGCGAGCTGGCTCTGGCTTCGATATCCGTGTCAGAGTAAGAGATAAAGCAGCGCGCTGGAGCTGGCTGAGTTCCACACTCCCTCTTTGGTCTTTCCATTTGAAATGGCACTCCCCAACCTGGAGGCCATGGCTGGGCCACAGGCCCAGCTCCCTCGCTGACACAGTGAACATGGGGGTCATGCAAAGCTATGGCCACCGGGAGCCTGCCCCCCACAGCATCCCCCGGCCAGCTGGCCTCTGCTAAGGGGAGACCCCCTTGAACGCTAGGACGTCTGGGACTGTGAGGAAGACTTGGCTGACATTGAGCCTTACTGTCCCTTTGTCATGCCCCGAGCCCCTCTTGTTCTGAGGCCTCCCCTCCAGAGCTGGATTGTAGGCAACCAGCCTTCTGTGTCCTGCTCCTCTCTCAGGGAAGGAAATCATGCCTCCTTTCGTGAAGATGGGAAAATGCGCTATCACATGGCAAATGACTGGGGCCTCTTTCAGCATTGGGCAGAGAATTCTTGGGCCTCTCTCTACCTCTGAGCTATGCACCTGCTCCCCCCCAATGAACAGTTTCCAAATGAAAGTGAATTAAAATGACTTGTTTGGGGGATTTCCTGGCCCTCCCTTCAGATCCTCTAGACTATCAAAAACAAGCCAAAGATGCCCATAAAAACACACCAGCAGGAAACAAAAAGCTACAATCACCAACCATGGCAGCAGCAATAAACCCAGGGTAGAAATCAGTGCTCAAAAACCCGCCTCTTCCAGGAAGCCCTCCCCAACCCTTCTTCCTTCTTGGGCTTTCGTTCTCTCTGTTAATGATTGGCCATTTCTACTTTATGGGGCTGGTTTGTGCCTCTTTGTTTGCATGTTGTCTCCCCCTTTAGACTGGGAGCTCCTTGGGGGCAGGGATTGTCATTTGCCTCTTTTTGTGGCCTCAGTGCTCAGGGCCTGGCACACACACTAGGTGCCCAAGAATTATTTTTTAGGCTTACTAAGTGACCCATCTCTTCCAGTTCACAAGCTCTCAGCAGAGTACCCTCACCATCCAGAGCAGCTCATTTCATAAGGAGAAACAAAAAGGGGAAACACTTCTCATTTATATGGAGAGAATTGGCCAGCATCCCCTGGATGAACTGTTTAAAGAAAAAAAAAGAACCGTTTGAGCTCCAAGTCAAATACTCCCAGATCCGATGAGGAAAAACCAAGAGATCCTGACCCCTTGTAGGAACTGCTGCTCTTGGGGGTTAAAATCATAATCCCTGGCTTCTGGCTGGAAACATCTCCTTACACAGGGAGAGTTGTTAATGAGCTGGGATCACCTTTACCAACTCCATTTCCCTAAACCTTGGCCATAGTAGTGTTTGGTTCGTTGACTGGAAGACCGTACCGACAGCGGCAGCGGCAACCATTACAGCGCCAATAAGAAGGGCTCCCTTAAGATGGAAGAGCCGTGGTGCCGAGCACGATGCCCATGGCAGCTCACAGACCGCAGACTCTTTTACTTTCCACTTAAGTCCAAGTCTTTTTCTTCCTCTGGGCCCCATTCTCTCAGCTCATCTGGCGCGGACCCCTCTCCATCCTCCTGCCGCTGGGCTCCCTTGTCACTTCCCGGCGAGTCCTCTGAACCTCTATCCAGGAACTTCTCTCTCTCTGTCCTTCTTTTACTTCCCCCTCCTCCTCCCTCTTTTAGCTTTTCTGCCTCCTTTCTTCCTCCTCTTCCTTCTTTCCTTCCTTTCCGATTTCCCCAGAGTCTCCGAGGCGGGAGGACCTCAGAAGACAGCTGCTCCAGTGGCTGTGCAAGCCCCACCTCCTACGGCTCATCCTTGCAGATTCATTTTCGGAGCCCAAGGGTGAGACCCTACTCTATCTTCATCAGAGCTCCAGCATGGGCTTTCCTCAGTGCCGGTGCTCTTTTGCTTATGTACATCTTAGCCTATGGGTCTGTAACTTCTTGTCTTGGGAAATTGCCTGAGGCTCAGAGGTCAAGGGAGGCGTCCAAGGTCACTGAGCGTGTCCATCACACCTCACCAGCGATCCCATCAGCTGCTCCTTCAGTCTTCCCATTCCATTTCCTAGGGTTATATCTGGCTCCCAGCGGCTGGCACCCTGACTCTGTCAGCCAATATCTTAGATCTCCCTGCCTTGATGTCTGTGAATTCGAATGCCTCTACCCCACTGTTGGAATACGCTTGGACTTAGAGCATTGTGGGTTAGAGTTCACAGCCCACCTTCATCTTCTTGTCAGGAAACCTGAGGCCCAAGGAAGCAGCTAAGTAGTACCAAGGTGTTGGACTTGAGTCAGGAAGAACTGAGTGAGTTCAAATTTGACTTGGACACTTACTGGCTTAGTGACCCTGCACAAGTCACTTCACTTGTTTGCCTCAGTTTTCACATCTGTAAAATGGAGATAACAATCGCCAATAACTTGCAGGGTTGTGAAGATGAGATAACATTTGTACAGCACCCTATAGGTGCTGTTCCAGCTATATTCACTAATGACTTGCCTGAGGTCCCAGAGGAAACAGCCTCTCCCACTGCAAAGCTAGTGATGGCTCTGTGGTCCCCCCTAGCTGCTTCTGTCCTCCCCTGTTATCTTGTATGTACTTTGTGTGTGTGTGTGTATGTGTTGGTGTGTGTGCACTTGATTGCCTCTGCAGAAAGATGATGAACTCTGGAGGGACAGAGGCTATTTAACTGTGCCCCTAGTGCCTAGCACACAGCAGGTGCCTGATTAATGCTTGTTGGGTGACGCCCAAAATGTTAAACCATATAGAGCCAATGCCCAGATCCCTGGGGCGCTCCTGAAGAGACCTGCCCCAAGTCAGCATGGACCAGACTTGCTACGGGGTGTGAATGCCTTCCCTATACAGCTTTCTACCCACATGCTGCCATTTTTCAAAGGCCAACAGCATACAAAGAATTTCATCAACCAATCAGTAAGCTTTTATTGGTTCATAATAAAGAGTATTCCATTCCAATGGTGAGACAGCAAAAGTGACCTACAACATGGATACAAAGCAGCATGAGCCCACTCCACAGAAGGCAGTTTGGGAGGGAGAATGAGGACTAAGGAATGTAGGTGGGCAGGAAAGACTTCCTGAACAAGAAGATGGCCCCACACTGCATCTGGAGCCAGGAACGCCATGAGGAGGAGAAAGGAGGGCACATGTTCTGGGTGCACGGGCAAGGAGGAAAGGGGGCCCAGCCCGTGCCAGGCCCTGTGCTACTGCGAGAGTCTGGATGCAGGCACTACTACTCTCCCCATTTTATGGTGGGAAACACTGAGGCAGCCGGCAGTGAAATGCTTTGCCCAGGGTCACCCAGCTGGCGTCTGAGGCCACTTTCGAGTCTTCCTGACTCTAGGACCTGAGCTCAGTGCCCTGTGGTGCCACTCAGCCTCCTCTCCATATAAGCACTGGGCATGGAAGATGGCAGATGGATCCCCGAGGGGACGATGAGGACTGACGTCCGTGAGACTAGACAGGATTGGTCGAGGCTTGAGAAGCTGAACAGAGGAGCTTACGCTGTAACCAAGAGGCCCTTTGCTAGTGCTGGGGTTACATGAGGTGAATGTCTCAGTGCCTCTTCTCCTAGACCTTCCTTTCTTCTGTGGATACAATGTGTATAGATAGAGCCAAGCAGACCCACATTGTATTAAAAGGGATACAACGCAATTTCAAGAGAAAGAAAACCTGGAATTGAGAGGGTCAGGCACGGTCTCAGGAAGGGGTTGGTTCATACCCTGAACACTCCAGCAAGCCGGGGCTTTGAGGAAGCTGAGGTGTCCCCATTTTGGGCGAGGACAGCCGGGCATTCCAGGGCACAGGAGGTGGGAGATGGAATGTTTGCTACGGAGCCAGAGCTGGGCCAATTTGACTGAGCCCAGGAGCACATGAAGCCTTGTGATGACAGAAGACGACAGGGAAAGGGGGAGCGGAATATGCTGGCTTTCCTTTCAGAGACGAGAAGCAGCCACTGAATCTTCTTGAGCAGAGGAGTTCAGATACATAGAGAATGTCCTGGAGAAGGAAGAGACTGTCCAGGGGAGAGGGGATGAGGGCTGGCAGAGAGAAGATGGGAACCAGCAGCATTGGGCACTTAGGAAAGATAAGCCGTGGTAACTGACTGGATGTGTAGAGAGGTGGATGCTGGCGCCCTCACAGACGTTCAAGGAGGGCTCACTTTGGGGGGAAATAGATTCCATTTTGTTTTGGATGCATTGAATCCAGATGCCTGGCGAGGGCTGTGGATAACGCACTGTTGGTGTTCGGGAGAGATGTTAGGTGGAGAGCCAGGGATCTTGCCCACAACTAGGCCAGTGTGAGGCATTGTCAAAAACCCAAACAACTAAACTCAAGGTGGACTCTATTCAGGGCATTCCTCGGATCAAGAAGGTGAGTGAACCTGTCCAAAGGGGAGATGGAATGAGTTTGGCAGGACCGGTCCTTAACGAAGCTGTGACGACTCTCCGTGAGCCGGCTTCCTGGGTGAGTTGTTTGCTACGATCCCTTTAATGTGTTCTCAGATTTTACCAAGAGCTGGTGAAGCTCAGTGGCCTCTAAACTGAAGCCCCGATTCTCTTCCTGCTTTTTGATGACCTTGGCACCACCTGGGCCCTTCTTCAGTCCAGAGGACCTTTCCTCCTTTTCCAAGATGGCTCAAATGCCACTTCTGGTGGCTCCACCATCACATCTACTTTCCCCAGGACTTTGGACCTGGAGACTTAAGCTCATTAAATACAGGGAGGCGCTCCCCCCACCCCTTACCCTTGGGGTTCCACTTCCTAAGCAAGTGACTTTTGTCTGCCCTTTCCAGTCACTCTGGTTTCTCCCCTTAGTGGAGAACTGGGCAGCTCTGGTTTCTCACTGGGTTCAGTTGTTACTGTCCTAGCCAAACCCAAGTAGGGTCCCAGCCATTCTTTGATGCCTCCAATAACACTATTGTCCTTGGCTTTTCTGAGCTCACGCTGATATTCTTTTTTTAAAACAACATTTTATTTTTTCCCCAATTACATGTATGAACATCTTTAACATTCTTTTGTTTTGAGTTCCAAACTCTATCCCTCTCCCTCCCCCTCCCCCCACAGTAAGCAATCTAATATAGGTTCTACATGTGCAATCATGTAAAACACATTTCCATATTAGTCATTTTGTGGAATAAAACTCAAACTAAAAAAAAAACTCAGAAAGTGAAAAATAGTCGGCTTCATTCTGTACTTAGATGACATCAGCTCTTTCTCTGGAGGCAGAGAGCATTTTCCATCATGAGTCCTTTGGGATTGTCTTGGATCACTGTATCGCTGAGAAGAGCTAAGTCATTCACAGTTGATCATCACCCAATGCTGCTGTCACTGCGTACAACAATCTCCTGGTTCTGCTCACTTCACTCTGCATCAGTTCCTGGAAGTCTTTCCATGTTTTGCTGAAATCATCCTGCTCACTCTGACATTCCTCTTAAAGCATCAAAGCTCCCTTTTGTATCCATCTGGTTACTTTTCGTTACTTCCCTTTTCATTATCCTGAAAAGCTCTAGTTTCCTTTGTCTATCCTAATATACCCCCCCAACATTCCTGGGCCAGGCACAAAGGGATCACAATTTCTGGGAAGATCTGGTTGCCTTGTGCTATCCTACAGGCTGCTTTACTCTTAAAATCAAACCCAGACCTGAGACTTCTGCCACAATCAGGCACTATCTATCAGTCCTGCAGTTAGATCACCTGAGTGTAAGGACTGGGCTGGCAGACCTAGGAACCCATCAAGCGTCTGGCCAATTCTCTTCTCTAATGGAATTGAGTGTCTCAGTATGCTATCTTCAAGGATTTCCCTTACCTTTTAGGCTGAGGTTCCCTGAGTAGTATCTATAGTAAATATTTAGAGACCTCTTAAGATTTCCTAAGCATCTTTTCCCATACTATCTCAGCTGAGTGCTATTATCTTCCTCATTCGACAGAAGAGGAAACTGAGGCTGGGACACACACCCAGCTACAGAAACATCTGGATGAGATTCAAAACCATGTCTTCCTGTCTTGTTGCTCAGAGCTCTGTCCCATCTCGCTGTCAGAATTCTACCTCAGTGCCTTCTGAAGAGACCTTTTTTTGTTTGTTTGTTTGTTTTTAGTGAGGTAATTGGGGTTAAGTGACTTGCCCAGGGTCACACAGCCAGTAAGTGTCAAGTGTCTGAGGCTGGATTCCAACTCAGGTACTCCTGACTCCAGGGCCTGAGCTCCATCCACTGCGCCACCTAGCTGCCCCTGAAGAGACCTTTTAAACTGGCTCCTCCCAAACAGACCAGGCCTGGTTTTCCTTCCTCCTGCAGGGACGCTGGAAGGGAGAGGATATAAGGTGTCCATCACTTACACTCCAAGGACCAACTTCTTTTTGATATTGAGAGTCAGATCTGAGGTTGACTCAGTGTTTCCTCCACCTCTAGAAAGATGCTATGCAGGGGCAGCTAGGTGGCGCAGTGGATAAAGCACCTAGGACATGAGTTCAAATATGATCTCAGACCCTTGACACTTTCTAGCTGTGTGACCCTAGGTAAGTCATTTAATCCTCACTGCCCTGCACATACGCACACACACACAAACGGGTGCTATGCGGGCAGCTAGGTGGCGCAGTGGATAGAGCACTGGCCCTGGAGTCAGGAGTACCTGAGTTCAAATCCAGCCTCAGAGACTTAACACTAGCTGTGTGACCCTGGGCAAGTCACTTAACCCCAATTGCCTCACTAAAAAAAAAAAAAAAGAAAAACAAAGGTGCTATGCGCTGCTCTGCTTGGTCCAGGAAGAGGCCACATGTGTTGGGATAATGGACATTCCCATCGCTCAGGTATCACTCCTCTGGATGACACTTTGGGATCTGCATGTGCATCTCTTCTGTCAAGGGCCACTTCTACTTATTTCTTCTCCTGTTGATCTCTTGAATGTTCTCTTCCATGATTCTACTTCTGGAACCAGAGATACAAAGGTATCTCTTCTTGTTTTTGTTTTTGGCAGGGCAATGAGGGTTAAGTGACTTGCCCAGGGTCACACAGCTAGTAAGTGTCAAGTGTCTGAGGCCAGATTTAAACTCAGGTCCTTCTGAATCCAGGGCCGGTGCTTTATCCACTGTGCCACCTAGCTGCCCCCCAAGGTATCTCTTGTTAAAATACAGGGTGGCTAGGTGGTGCTTAATAGCTGTGTGACCCTGGGCAAGTCACTTAATCACAATTGCCTTAAATATCCAGGGCCATCTCCAATTGTCTTGATCTGTATTTTGGCTCTGAAAGACAGCAGCTGACAAGAGATGTTTGATCTCCTGTGGTCTGCCCCCCCTCCAGTGGGAGAGGGAGGAATAATCCTTGGAGAGCCCCCTTAATTTGTTTTGTTGACATTTGGACCATAATTGTCCATGGTAGGTTTGGGGTTTTTTTTTGGCAAGGATACTGGAATGGTTTGCCATTTTCTTCTCCAGTGGGTTATGACAAACAGCGTTAAGTGACTTGCACAGGGTCACACAGCTAATAAGTGTGTAAGGCTGGATTTGAATTTAGGTCTTCCTGACCCCAGGCCCAGTGCTCTACCCAATGAGTCATCTAGCTGCCCCCTGCAAATTTACTGGTATTTATAAAAGGTAGTTGTTTAGAGGATAATGCCTAGCCCGTTTGGTGAGTCCTCTGTAGGAGACAGTGGATTGACAGGCATGGTGGGGGACATCAGCCTGGGAAGGGGGCATGAAGGTCAGGGGCTGAGGCAGCTCCCATAGACTGAGGGTTATACTTCTGGGGGTGGCAACACGGTAGGGCAAAGAACCCTCCAGCAGACTCCGGGAAATCTCCTGAGGTCCAGCGATCACTGCTGTAATCTTTTTGCTTCCTTTGCCCAAATTTAATAATCTTTGGATCCCACCCTTCCTTCATACCCTGGGGGAAAGCTGGGGTTTCTCGGTTAGGGCTTGAGATATCCCTTTCAAACTTGGGAGAGACTGTTTGCCTTAGTATCTCGACAAAGAAGGGACGGCATCTTTGGCCGTCTTCTCCTTTGGGCAGAATAGGTGTTTAAGAAACGTCTGTTAATCTGAGATCTGAATTGTGCTGCAAGTTACCTCTCAGGAAGCCTAAGGCCAAACCCTCCATGACCTCTCGCTGTAAGCCATTAAGGACCCTTGGGTCACTGGAGTCCCGGGGCTCACCCTTTACCAAGCAAGGCACAGATCAGCTTGACAAGGCCCTGCTGTGCTCCCCAACACCGGTGTCAAGTCACTGATTCTGCAGCCATTGGCTGCATCTGCCGGGATCAGTCTGTCTCCCAAGGAAGTGGGTGAGGGGATCCAGGAGGTCGGCCCCCCTTTCTCGCACACACATGTGCATTTACACAGAAACACACCAACAACACACGCACTGACACACACATTTACACCCACGAACACAATCATGTACACACCGAACCACTCATTTACAGAGACACTAACATCCAAACATACACTGGGCCCGCCTTCTTCCTTGACTCCCCCTCTCCCACAGGCAGCCCGGCGGCAGCAGCCGGAGCGGGGACTTACATAGCTCCCCGCCCCCTCCCCCCAAGCCCCCCCACCCGCCCCCGGCCCGGGTGACACGGTCCCTTTAAGAGCCGTCGCCGCGGTCGCGGGCCGGCCGTGACGTCACGGGGCGCGGAGCCGAGCGGAGCCGAGCGAAGTCGAGGAGCTCGGAGCCCGGAGCCCGGAGCCCGGGAGGCCCGGCCGCCACCGCCGCCGCAGAGGAGCCGAGGCGCGGGCAGAGGAGGAGGGGGCGGCGGGGCGCCGGCCCACGCGCGGACGCGCGGGCCGCCCCACGCAGCAAGGCCCTACGTACGCACGCACGGCCCGGCCGCCCGCCCGGCCTCCAGCGCCCCCCGCCCCGCCCCCCCCGCAGACGGCCCCGCCCCCTCCTGGCCCCGCCCCGGCCCCGCCCCCGCCTCCTCCCCCTCCTCCCGCAGGAACTTGCCAAGAGCAGGGACACGGCGGCGGCCGCGGCGGCAGCGGGAACTTTTCTGGCGGACCCCGAATGGCCGCGGACGGGGAGCGCTGAGCCGGGCCGGGAGCCGAGCCGGGCCGGGCCGAGGGCGCCGAGCCGAGCCGGGCCGAGGGCACCGGGCCGGGCCGAGGGAGCCGAGCCGGGCCGAGGGAGCCGGGCCGGGCCGGGAGGGCCCCCGGAGCAGAGCGGGCCCCGCAGCCCCGCAGCCCGAGGGCTGGCCCGCCCCGTCCAAGGGCCCCGCCGCCCTCCCGCCGCGGCCGCCTCCGTTCCTCTCCCGAGCGCGGCCCCGAGCCGCCCGCGATGCGCCCGGGGCGCGGCCCCCGGCTCCGCCGCCGCCGCCGCCCGCGCCGCCCGCTGCCCGCCGCCGGCCGCCCCGTCGGGGCCGCCTCCTCCTGAGTTCGGCCGCCCGGCCCGGCCCGGCCCTCGGGCCCGCAGCCCCTCCGAGCAGCGCCAGCCTCCGGGCCGCCCCCCGGCCGAGCCCGGGGCTCCGGGCCGCGCGCCGCCCCCCGCCGTCGGGCCGAGTCTCCCCCGCCTGCCTGCTCGCCTCCCGGCCGCCCCGCCTGCCGCGCGATGGCCGGGAAAGCGGCGGCCGCCGGCGGCACCGGGATCCTGCTCGTCACGGCCAACGTGGGCTCGCTCTTCGACGACGTAAGTGGGGCGCGGGGGGCGCGGGGGCCGCCTGGGCGGGATGGACGGGACGGGCCGGGGCCCCGGGCCCCGCCGGGGGCAATCGGGGGCGAGCCGGGGCGGGGGGGGGGCGGGGGGCGGGGCCGGGTAGGGGGCCCGGCCGAGCCCCCTCCCATCCCCGCCCCCCAGCCGGGCTCCGGGGGGCGGGCGTCTTGCGGCTCCGCCGGGAATGACAACCTTAACCCCCTGCCCTCCTCGGGCCCGGGCCCGGGCGCCAGGCCCGTCTTGGCCCGGTCCGGCGGGGGGAGAAGCTGCGGCCGCCCCCTTCCCCGGCCGGCCCGGCCCGGCTCGGCCCCGCCCCGCCCCGCCTTGGCCGGCTTTGCCCCGCCGTGCCAGGGAGCGGCCCCTCCCTCGCGGCTCCCCCTGTTCCTCCCTCTGGAGGTCGGGCCTGGCCGCGCTGCCTCCGGGGGCTGGAGCCGGGGCTCGCCCGCCGCCTCGGGGCTCTTGGGGTCCTGCCTTCGTGCCCTGTAGCCCAGTCCCCGCTGTCCCCCTGCCTTTCCCACCCCGGCTGACCTTTGCCTAGGCCAGAGCCAGCTTGGGAGGGGCGGCCTCACCCCAACTTCCCTCTCCTGGCTGGCTTTCCCTTTCCGAAGAACCCCAACAGCTGAAACAAAGCTTGGCCCTCGGAGGGCCGGCTGATCGCCCCCCCAATCCGGAGTGGGACAGCCCGCCTCCTGGAGCCCAGGCGGACCCCAACCGATTGGACCCCGCCTCGAGCCGAGGCAGCCCCCAGCCCCTCCCTCCTGCCGAGCCCAGGGCCGAGCCCAGGGCTGAGGCCAAGGCCGAGGCAGCCCTCTGACCAGCCTGGCTGAGCCGAGCTCGGCCTGTCATCCAGACTGGCTCGGGAAGAGATGGAGCCCCCGCGAGCGTTCGGGCTTTCCGCCCACCTGGAGCCAAGCTAAGGAGCTACCAGGACAGGGCCTGCTCCCCGTCCCCCCCCCCCCTCGCCGTCCCCCCCCCCCCCGCCCCTCTCCGGGCTACTCCTCCCGCCCTCTAGGGCCCCCTGCCCAGAAGCCGGCTGGGGCCCTCTCTGAACTGCGGGCCCTCTGGGAGCATGCCCTAGCCTGCCGCACTCCTCTTGTCAGGGAGAAAAGGGAAACCGAGTCTTAAAATAGAACTTTACCTGGAGTCCCTAGCCCATCCCCCCACTAGGAAAACCCGGCCCAGTTTGGGGGTGACCCTCCTAAAGCCTCCCCCAGCGCCTTTGCCAGCTTCTCAGGGGTGCTTCGTGGTGGGGGGTTATCGGGGATGGGGGGCTACCTCGCCTTCAGGTACGCGCCCAGGCTAGCCCTCGCCAACAGCTGGGAATGGCAGAAAGGGGAGCTTGTGGGGTCTGACGGGGGAGGGGGGGGGTGCGGCGGTGTCTCCGTGTGCCCATGGCCCGGGCCTGGCCATTGGGGGTTAGTCAGGTGATTCAGATCTTCCTGGGAACTGTCTGGGGAGGGGGAGGGGAAGAGACAGGGGGAGAGGGGGGCTGGCTTTTCCTCTTTCTGCTCCCCCCTTGCCCGGCTTTCAGTCCCAGCTGGGCCTTCTCCACGACCTGACCCATTGTTTGCCCACCACTTGGCCTTGCTGACATTCAAGTGAGCCATTGGGTTGGCTGCACTGTTCCTTCTGCACCCCTCCTTATCCAGTGGGTCCCCTTTCCAGAGGTAAATGGGGCATTTTGCAGCCTGTTTGGATCTGAAAGAAACTTGGAAGCGTTTTTGCCCAAAGAAACATCTTACTTGTCCAGAAGCCAGTTTGGGTCCAGTGCCTTTGGCTCCTGAGTCGGCCTGGCCCTGGCCAAGGACAGGTGCTTGTATTCTGCTGAGGCTTCATAAGTGCAGGTGGCCATCCCAGGTGGCACCTGGCAGAGCCTCCACCAATGGAGCAGTTAGCTCCCTGCCTCAGAAGCGAAAGTCATGGGATAGTTGGTGTCTGCCAGGCTGTTTAGAATGATCCTTTGACTCTGTTAAGAGATTCATTCACTCAGATAATATTTGTGACTTTTGCAAAAAGGCAGGAGGGAGCAGCTTGGTCAGGGACTTGGGAGGCCTGGGCTCAGGGCCGCCAAAGCCCCTTCTTCAGTTTTCTCCAGGGGCTGCGGGGGATGAGCACGCCGGGTGGACAAAGCTGCTCCTGCCTGTCTGCCCTCTGTCCTTGTTGTCCGGATTTCCTCCTGTCTCCTGAGGAACTTGTAGGGACCTCAGAGACCCAGCTTTCTTGTTTTTCCAAGGACTAGGCCAAGCTGAGCACGGAGCCCAGGCCCAGGCGGGTCCTTGGTTGGGGTGGGGGGCCCTTCCCTGTTGCAGGCCTATGGGAAGCCCCTGTTTACTGCTACTGGCAGGAGAGAGAAAGGGGGTCTGAGCTAGAGGTGTGTGTGAGCTCTTGGGCTGGAGGCTGCTGGGCTCTGGCTGGGCCCAGGCTTGGAGTCCCGCCTCTGCCCAGCTGCCTCCCTATCTGAAGTGGTCTAGGAGGAGCACACCAGAGGCCTGTGGGCAGGGCCTTGGGGATCTGAGCCTTTATCCCGTGCCTGTGCTTGTCTTTTGGGGTGGCAGCTTGGGGGTGTCCCGGAGGCCTGGCAGTAGTGCCAAGGCAGCCGGAAATTCTAGCTGAGGGTATACATCCCTGGCTCCCAGGAACAGGTGCCTCTTGACCCTCTGCTCCCGTATGGCTGGTCTGTCACCTTTCTCCTGGGAGCTGGGGCCCAGCTGTGGCACTGGGAAGGCAGCAGTGTAGACAAGTGCAAACATCCTGCTCATTCCATTGAAGGACTCCCAGAGTGGCATCTGTTGCTTGTGGGGGGCCTCTCCTGGGAGGGCCAGCAAGGGAGGGATGGAGGGAGGGAGGCTATCAGCAGCCAGTGGGTTGGTTGCCACCTCCCGGCCCCAGCTCCGAATCAGTCCAACAGCACTTATTAAATGCCTGCTGCGTGCCAGGCATTGGAGGGAACACTGGGAAGGTCGGCTGCAGATGCCAGGCTGTAATTCACTGAACCACTTACCAAAACCTTAGATGGAAAGCTGGTCACTGGAGAGGCAGGGGTGAATCGAGGACATGGGCCCTGCCCATGAGAGCCTGGGCAGATGGGACACATAGGCCATCATAGGGAGCCTACGATTAGGGAGTGCCTCATCCTAGGGGTTCAGGACCCGCAGGTCGACCCCCTCCATACCAAGGCTGTTGCTGGTGGGGAGGGCCCAAAGGCTGCCAAAGATCCAGGGGTCATGGGGTCACTCCCCATGGGCACTGTAGAGAACAGGCCTCTGGGGGGCGCGGCAGTGGCTGGCCAGAAACAGGCATCGTGCAACATGGAGAAGCCGTCTTCCTTGCCTGGGCTCCCTCAGGGCCTCCTTGCTGGGCTGGCCTGATGGTGAGACCTGGAGGCAAGAGGCCAGCGCCTGGCAGTCTCTGGCTCAGGTCTAGGAGCAGGTGGGTGCCCGGTATGTGCTGGAGACAGAAACAGTGTGTGTAGTGGAGTAGTCAGGGCTGATCTGGGCCTTGTGCCCAGGGCAAGGCGGGGGTGCAGGAGCTGGACAGATCACTGGGCATTTGCCAAGTCAGGGGGCCCAGGCAGGGCTGCCAGGCACACTTTGTTTGTGGCCCCCAATACTGAGGGGGTGTGTGTTAGATGGGCAGTATACATGCGGGAATGGTATCTTCAGGAAGAGACTTTGGAGCGCACATCGGGGGGCTTCTGTCGGCATCCCCTAGATGCCACAGGAGGCACCGCCGCTAGTGAATGATAGGAGAAAGGTCTGGATGGTGGAGCTTGCCCGCACGTGTGTGACAGCCTCTTAGGAGTTGGCTCTGTCATGGTGGGCACTGGGACGTCACGCCAGGGAGCCGGAATGCCCCCTTCAGCCATCTGGGCTTCAAGGGCTGGGGTTCACCATGAGCAGCTGACAGAGTGTGGGATGATGCCCGGGCCAGGGAGCACTGTGCTGAGAGCCACTGGGCAGTGGTTGGCCCCCCACGGAGAGGATGCGAAGAGAAAGTGTTTTCTCTTTTGATTTGAAGAAGTGCTTCTGGGGGTGGGGGGCTGTGCCCTGTCCCCTGCTAATGCGGGAGGAGCCCTGGGAGGGTTAATGTGGTGACCCAACAGAGCAGGACCACTGTTTGGACAGGAGGATAGGCCCCTGCGGGCCTGTCTGGCATGGGAGCAACTGCTTTTCCATAGGTCCTGGGCTCCTCTGGGTCAGCTTTGTGGCTGGTCACTCTGGTGTATTCGGGGCATACAGCCTCAATGGAGGAGAAAGAAATAGTCCAGTGCACTTGAGATCCCAGGACCGAGGAACCGGCTCGGCGAAGGCTCCTGCTTGTGCTCACATGTGTATGAGTGCATACGTGCAATGCGCGCGCACACACACACACACACACACACTGCTGTGCAGTGCACACACATGTTAGTGTGTCTGTACAGGCGTGGTCATGTGTGTATATGAGTGAATGTGTGCTCACATGTGTATGAGTGCATACGTGCAATGCGCGCGCACACACACACACTGCTGTGCAGTGCACACACATGTTAGTGTGTCTGTACAGGCGTGGTCATGTGTGTATATGAGTGCATGTGTACTCACATGTGTATGAGTGCATACGTGCAATGTGCACGCACACACACACACACTGCTGTGCAGTGCACACATGTTAGTGTGTCTGTACAGGCGTGGTTATGTGTGTATATGAGTGAATGTGTGCTCACGTGTGTATGAGTGCATATGTGCAATGTGCGTGCACACACACACTGCTGTGCAGTGCACACACATGTTAGTGTGTCTGTACAGGCGTGGTCATGTGTGTATATGAGTGAATGTGTGCTCACGTGTGTATGAGTGCATACGTGCAATGTGCACGCACACACACACTGCTGTGCAGTGCACACATGTTAGTGTGTCTGTACAGGCGTGGTTATGTGTGTATATGAGTGAATGTGTGCTCACGTGTGTATGAGTGCATACGTGCAATGCGCGCGCACACACACACTGCTGTGCAGTGCACACACATGTTAGTGTGTCTGTACAGGCGTGGTCATGCGTGTATATGAGTGAATGTGTGCTCACGTGTGTATGAGTGCATACGTGCAATGTGCGCGCACACACACACACACTGCTGTGCAGTGCACACATGTTAGTGTGTCTGTACAGGCGTGGTCATGTGTGTATATGAGTGAATGTGTGCTCATGTGTGTATGAGTGCATACATGCAATGTGCGCACACACACTGCTGTGCAGTGCACACACATGTTAGTGTGTCTGTACAGGCGTGGTCATGTGTGTATATGAGTGAATGTGTGCTCACATGTGTATGAGTGCATACGTGCAATGTGCGTGCACACACACACTGCTATGCAGTGCACACATGTTAGTGTGTCTGTACAGGCGTGGTCATGTGTGTACATGAGTGAATGTGTGCTCACATGTGTATGAGTGCATACGTGCAATGTGCGCACATACACACACTGCTGTGCAGTGCACACACATGTTAGTGTGTCTCTACAGGCGTGGTCATGTGTGTATATGAGTGAATGTGCGCTCACGTGTGAGTGCTATGCAGTGTGTCCACATGCATACAGACACACAGGTGCCCATGTATGTGTATGAGTGTGCCCATGTGTGTAAGCATGTGTGTTCATGCTTGCACATATATGCTCATCTGTGCGATCACCTTTGTGTGCATGTGCCTCTGTGTACCTGAATGTGTGTGTGCATGGGGGTGAGGCTGGAAGAACACCTCTTTCCTGGATGACCTGATCTCAGACTCTGAGGGTCCATTCTTAGGGCAGTAGGCCCTGGGAAAGGGCCTTTCCAGGGCTTTCCAGCTCTAGTGCTCACTGAGTTGCTTGACTTCTCTGAGCAGTGTTTTTGTTTTTTTGTTTTTGTTTTTTTGTGAGGCAATTGGGGTTAAGTGACTTGCCCAGGGTCACACAGCTAGTAAGTGCATAAAGTGTCTGAGGTCAGATTTGAACTCAGGTCCTCCTGAATCCAGGGCCTGTGCTCTATCCACTGCGCCACCTAGCTGCCCCTTCTCTGAGCAGTGTTACGGCCGGTGTCACCTGTTGCAGGGTTGTTGAACATTTAGTAACAACGATAGTAAATAACAGCGCGCATTTCTGGAGCGCCTTAAGGTTGATGAAGAATTTACACACTGGGAGGGAGGTGCTACTACTAACCCTCTTTTACATATGAGGAAACTGAGGCAGGCAGGGAGTAAGAAGGTAGCCATGTCTGAGGGGATACTGGGGCCTAAAAGTGCTTTTCCCAGCTCACTGCTTAAATCCTGATTGGTAGGGGAGGGGTTGGCTTGGGCTGGGGTGGGGGATGGGCTCCTGCTGGCCCAAATACTCTGACTGCTGGGGCTGGGCCTGGTGATCATGGCTGGAGGGAATCTGGATTGATTGTAGCCTGAGAGGATGGATCACAGCTCCAGAGGGTGGATCATAGCCTAGAAGGGCGATCCCAGCCAGAGGGGGTCACGGAGACCGCCCAGAGGACTGTGTTCTGGCTGGCAGTCCCTGGGAATCTGCTGGGGAGGGGAGTTTCTTCCTGGGGGAGGCGGGGGGGGGGGCACCACAGTGGATAGAGCTCAGGTCCTGGAGTCAGGAAGACTCATCTTCCGGAGTTCAAATCTAGCCTCAGATGCTTCCTAGCTGGGTGACCCTGGGTAAGTCACTCCCCCCGTCTGACTCAGCTTCTTCGTCTGTAAAATGAGCTGAGGAGGAAATGGCAAACCGCTCCAGTATTTCTGCCAGGAAAACCCCAAACGGGGTTGTGACATGACTGAAATGACAGTTTCCACAGAATTTCTGTCCTTTGGAATGTGCATGGATTTGTAGATGTTGAGGGAGGCCTGGCTGGCCCCTGCCTGCACATTTTCCCCCTCGTTTTCAAGGCAGTCGTGGGGGTAGACTTGGGTTCAAACTGTTTCTTCTCCTTCCTAGTTATGTGGCCTCCAGCAAATCACTTATCCTCACTGGGCCTCAGTGGTCCCATCTGTGAAATGGTCCCTTCCAGATGCTGGTCTTGTGACCCTGCAGTGATCAGTTAGGCAGATGCTGTGATGAGTCGGACTCTGACACTTTGGGTGGGAACCTCTTGAAGATGAGGACATTTCTTCATTGGAACACGTCCTCTAATTGGTCAAAGGTAGAAGATGGGGAGAGGGAGGCTGCAGGCATCTAGATTTAGAAAGCCGTGGGCCTTTGGGGGTGCTGGGCCCTATTACTATCAGTGGTGCCGTGTGCATCAGCCCGGGGCCGGAGGATGCTCTTTTCCCACCTTCCCTGTCTAGGCCGAGCTCCTGGAAACACCAGTCGGCGCTAAGCCCCGACTGGGTGCTCTCGTCCCATGTTCATCCCTGGGCTGCCGTGGTTTACCACCATTGGCCCATGTCAGCCCGGCTTCTCTGTTTGGATCCAGAGCCTCGGGAGAGTAAGCTGCTGCACGTGCGAGATGGGTCGGTGAGCCTAGGATCACACACAGGGCCCGGGCCAGCTGTGCTTTGCCACTCTTGCCCTGAGGACCCCGGCTGACTATCCCCTTCCTCCAGGTTGGCTACTTCCCAATCCTGCCTCATCAGGTGGTCACTGGCCCCTCAGCCTTCTTCTTGGCTAGGGGGGCACCAGTCCAGGGAGATTGGCATTCTCCATCGAGCGGGTGATGGCTTCTCTAGACAGATGACGATCTGAACATCAGTGAAGACCAAATGCCTCTCTCTCTCTGTTCCCTTGGGCCCGAGGTCACTGAAAATCAGTTTGTTGGCCGAGTGTGTGTTTGGCTTTGTTGCCAGATGATTTGGTGGTAGTGGAAGGAAGAGGCTGGGAATGAGTGAGTGTGAGTGAGTATATGTATGTATGAGTGTATATGTGTGAGAGTGTGAACGTGTGTGAGTGTGAATATATGTGTGAGTATGTGTGAATGAGTGTAAATGAGTGTGGGTGTGCACGTTCATGTGTGCTGGGGGGGGGGGCTGTCACTCGAAAGGAGGCTCAGCCAGAGATGGGAGGGGCTGTGGGCGGGTGACACTATCTGTGGGTTTCTGGGTCTCTTTGTGGTCCCAGTGATCCTGCCCATACCTGTGAGGATGCTCCCCTTCTTCGCAGGGAGTCTAAGGCTCTTCCCTGCTCTTTTTGGGGTGCCCTACTGGGCTCCTGGGGGTGCAGGGAGGGGACCGGTAGAGCATTCCCCTGATGGAGTTCAGAGCCTTTTCCTCCAGGATGGGAGACTCTCTGAAGGGGCTCCTGTACCCGGTGCTGGGTCTTCAGGGCCATGTCTGTCCTCCCTGTTCCTGCTTGCTGCTGGCTTCGGCAGGGCTTGGGCAAAGGTGGGTGGGAGTCAGGGTGGGGCACTGGGAGGAGCCTGGTGCACCTGCTTCCAGGGAAGCAGACTATAGTCAGCTTTTTTTGGGGGGGGGGCGATGGCCTGATTAGACTCAACTGCAGAGGGCTCCTCCTGTCACTGCCAGTCCTGTCCAGAGTGCTAATTCACCCTCCCTGATCCCCAGTTTTACATGATGGCCTCAGTACCCCAAGCATCTTCTGACTCTGCTGGGCTTTGGCCTTCACC
This sequence comes from Dromiciops gliroides, assembly GCF_019393635.1. Lineage (NCBI taxonomy): Eukaryota > Metazoa > Chordata > Mammalia > Microbiotheria > Microbiotheriidae > Dromiciops > Dromiciops gliroides. Next base: position 1,483,278 of record NC_057862.1, on the reverse strand, counting down.
GTGGGCCAGGTGATGTGACCTCCTGTTTGGCAAGGCTTGGTTCTCCAGGGTCAGCCTGGAAACAGGAGGTGCTGGCCATTGAGGGAGGGCCCCGCCTACCCAGCTGCCCGCTTGGCCCAGGTCACGCCCCTGGCCACCATCCAGCCTGGAGGGGACTTTTTTAGGACACTCAGAGTGTGGGAAAGTAGGTTAAATGTGGATGTCCATATACACCGTGGGAACCTTGGCTGTGCGTGGCCCTCCTGGGCGAGGAGCGTCTGACCTGGCCTCTGGGGGCCCTGCCGTGGTGGCCTCTGGGGGCCCGGTGACGCCCGGCCTGGGCCAGCTTCCCTATCCCATGGACCCCTAGTGCTGTGCAGGCCTGGCTGTGAGGGGCCCTTCTGTTCTTCCCGTCCTGCGCAGCCTTCTCTGCCCGAGTCTCCTGTGCGGTTTCTCCCTCTCCCTTCTCTGCTGTCTGGCTGGGTGTGAGGCCAGGGAGCACACTGCTGAGAGTCCTCCTAAAGGACACGTGCTCCTCTCGTGGGAAGACACCATTCCTGCCCAGACATGAGGCCTCATGGGGTCAGGGACTTTTCAGGCCCTAGGCTAGCTCTACTATGGCCTGCTCAGGTTCTGAATGCTGCCTGGGCCAGAAAAGGGGCAGGGAGAGAGAGGGAGAAGGAGGGAGGGAGGGAGGGAGGAGAGAGGAAAGCGGGAAGGAGGGAGGGAGGGAAGTAAGGAGAAAAGGAAGGGAGGAAGGAAGGGAGAAAGGGGGAAGTGAAGGAAGGAAGGAAAGAAGGAAGAAAGGAAGCCAATGCTGGCTAAGTAGCACCCAAATGTTATCTCATCTGGTCCTCACAACCTTGTGAGGTGGGTGCTCTTATTGTACCCATTTTGCAGTTGAGGAAATGGAGGTAAAGTAACTTGCCACAGCTAGTAAGTATCTGAGACTGGATTTGAACTCCGGTCTTCCTGCCTGCAGGCCCAGAGCCCTGTCCCTCTTGCTGTCGGTTGCCTCAGGGACCCCAGACCCTGCCCATGGGACAGACAGTGAACTTGCTTGTTCTAGCTGGTGTGAGTTGGAGACCTGGGCCTGCTTTGTCTTGAGCCTTATTCTGCTGGTCTGCCTGAGGCAGCAGAGGCCCAGAGCTGAAAAGGGGAGCCTGAGGTCCTGATGGTCCAGCCTGTCCCCACGTCGGCATCTGTGGGCGCCCAGGTTGGGGGCTGGCCCTGAGCCGGCCACTTCCCACTGGCCCTGCCTATCGGGGCCTTCCCAGTGCCGGGGCTCAGAGAGCACTATGGGGCTGGTAGAAGAGGCTGGTTCTCCTGTCCTCCCTGTCCTGGGAGGCAGGTCCTGGAGTGGTCATTGGCCCCATCTTCCAGCTGAAGAAGTGGAGGCTCCCAGATTTCCCCTGAAGCCTAGCCCGCGTGGGAGGCGGGTCCAAGTGAGCCTAGGCCTCAGCCACTCTCCATGGCATTCCTTGGGGAGCTTGAATGGGATGTGACAGAATCAAGGGGAGGGCTTGGAGAGAGGGACCTCAATCCCTCCCCTCCCTGCGGCTTGTTTATCCAGGTCTGTGAGTGCCCCAGGATAGCCCCCAGCGCCCAGTGTGGAGCCTGGGCCTGTAGGCAGAGCCTGGCTGGGACCCTGAGCAGAGGGGGCATCCCTGGGGCTGGCGCTGCGGCCCCCTCCCCCGCTTCTTCAGGGATGGGCTGCCACACTAGCCCACCCCGTGGGGCCCTGTGGATCTGAGGGGGGTGGGGCAGGGGGGCGGAGTGAGACTGTCCGAAGGCCGAAGGGGGCCAGGGGGCTGTTGTGGGGGTGGCTGCCAGGCTTCTCTTCTTCACAGCTGGTTACGGTTTTTCGAGTCTGTTACAACTTCCTGTTTTTGACACACTCCTGTCACAGGCCTGACCCCAGCTGGCGGTGACTCCCTCGGGCCCTGTGGGCATAGTCCTGAGGGGCAGGCGCCTGGGCAGCTGGGGGCCATGTCCTCTTTGGGTGCTCTGGGTTTGGGCAGGCCCTGGGCCTCGGCCCCGAGGGTCTGCCCGGGCTCTTCTTGACACTCCGTCCCAGGTAGCCTTGCCTGTGACTTCTGTGTGAAGCCTCATTTGAGTTCAGGTCTTCTTGACTTCAGGTCCAGGTGGTGCCCCTAGTGCCTCCAGACAATATGTGCTTTGAGACCCGAGGGCAAACTAGCCATGGGTTGCTGTCTGCCTCGGTTTCTTCATCTGTAAAGTGGGGATAACAAGAGTACACCTGCTTCCTAGCACTGTTGGAGGCTCTCCTTGTGAGGGTCCCCCCCCCCCCCAGCATCTGGTCCCAGGGCTGCTGGGTGTGTATGTGTTGGGGGAGGGGGCTGCAGCAGCAGCACCGTGTGTTTGTGGCCGCCACTTGTTTTCCTTTGCTGGAATTAGCAGGTTTCTCTGACCTCCTGGGGACAATGACATCATTACATAAGGCTCTCCCCAAGCCTGAGGCCTGAGGGCCCTCACTTTACCTCCTCTGGGCTTAAATCACCCCCAGCCTTGGAGGAGAGGGACCCTTCTAGGCAGGGCAAGGCAGGGGAGGTTGGGAGCTTTGAGGTGGATCCATCCTTGAGAATTTGTTAATTGTCTACGGAATACTGGGCAGTCAAGTCTGCCCTCACAGATCTTGTGCTCTGCCGAGCTTGGAGAAGCGTGGGGCCTTGGAGCTGGTCTCCTGGGAAAGGGCTCCAGGGAGCCAAGGTGGCTAGGCCTGCAGGGAAGGTGGCCGAGAGCCTGGAGTCTCTGCCCTGGAGTGTTGGTTGAAGCCTTGGGCATAATGTGGTGCAGACAGAGGCCGGGAGAGGGGACAGAGGCTGGGAGAGAGAGCGGGCAGAGGCCAGGAGAGAGCGGGCAGAGGCCGGGAGAGAGAGCGGGCAGAGGCCGGGAGAGAGAGCGGGCAGAGGCCGGGAGAGAGAGCGGGCAGAGGCCGGGAGAGAGAGCGGGCAGAGGCCGGGAGAGAGAGCGGGCAGAGGCCGGGAGAGAGAGCGGGCAGAGGCCGGGAGAGAGCGGGCAGAGGCAGGGAGAGAGCGGGCAGAGGCAGGGAGAAAGAGCGGCCTTCCTGCCTAAAGGGGCCTTGCAGAGGGGCCAGGGCTGGGGCAGAAGCGGCAGGAAGGAGGAACCTGACAGACGACAGTTGAGGCTCAGTGTGAGGTCTGTCCCAAACCGGGCTGGCAGCCTCAGGAGCTGTTGGCTTTCCCTTCATTGGGGAACCTCTGCAAGCTGAGCCTGGTGGTGGGGAGGCCCCTCTCTGCTTCCCCTATTGTGGAGGATGCTTTATCTCCCCAGTGCCAACAGGGCAATAATTCAGCGGGGTTTTTGATGCGACCCCTTCCTCTCCCCATTCTTTCTTTGTGTGTGTGTGTGGGGGGGCGGGGGTTGGTAGGTCAGTGAGGATTAAGTGACTTGCCCAAGGTCACACAGCTAGTGTCTAGTGTATGAGGTCAGATTTGAACTCAGGTCTTCCTGAATCCAGGGCCTGTGCTTTATCTACTCCGCCACCTAGCTGCCCCCCCCCCATTATTTCTGAAACCTGATTGCTGAGCCGGAGCCTGAGGAGGGGCCACACCTCCCATCTCATCTAGCTGGTGCCCTCAAAGACTCTGCCCACAAGGAGAATGCTTGAAGCCCTCCAGGGGATGGGCACGCGCAGAGCAGGGAAGACCTTCTCCAAATTATGGGCTTTTTTAATGGGGGGCAATGGTATGTTTCAGGGAGAGGTCAGCCCAAGTGAAGATGATTCCTTCCACAGATATCCTGGGATTTACCTAAAGAGCCCTTTGGGAGATGGGGCAGGGGTGGAGGCTGGAGCTTGGCCCAGAGAGGGTCCAGGCCCTGCCCCTTTGTGCCCCAGGTGGGCCTAGAAGCCCTTGGAGATGACCTGGGGCCTAAGCCCACCCCGTCTCCTCTGGGCTGGATTACTCAGTTTCCAGGCCCTGCAGGGCCTGTCGGCCCCTTCCCTCAAACACAGGGGAGGGGGTCTTTCCAGGCTCACCTCGTGGAGGAAGAGGCTGACAAGCGTGGTTCACGTTCCTCATGGGGCTTCCGTCTGTCAGCACAGCCTAGAGAGGACTTGACATTTTGTAAGATTCTGCCCACGTGGTGCTGAATGGGCAAGGAAGGAGGCCAAGAGAGGCAGGGGAACAGGCAGCCTTGAGGGACTGGCCAAGGCCCCCGCCCATGCCGGAGTGCCCCCTCTCAGGCCTGAGTTCTTCACCGGGCGATCAGGCGTCTGTGCAGGTGAGGCAGGAATAGGTGTGCGTGTGCCTGTCCCGTCCCCTTGGGGGCTGCCCTGTGTTCTGCACAGACCCTGGCACCGTGCCCCCGGGGGTCCTTGTCCAGATCACTAGGCTGATGACTGGCAGGGCTTGTGACCCTGAGGTGGGGGCGGGGCCAGGGCTGTAAGAGGCTCCGCTGAGATGCGCTACCTCAGCCAGTGTCCACTTGGGTTCTCAGAACCAGCAGTGGTCAGAAGGGCAGAACTTCAGGGTTTGTAAAGCGTTTCACCCATGAGAACCTCATGAGGCAGAAGGGAGCATTGTGTGCTTCCCCCCCAGCCCATTTTACAGAGGAGGAGATGGAGATAGCCCAAGCTCACCCAGAATGGAATTCAAACCCAGGGCTACCCAACTCCAAGTCTAGCCTTCTACCCCAGGGAGGTCTCTGCCGATAGGAAGGCCGTATGTTGAGCACAGGCTGTCAGGCTTGGAGTCTGGGGGCCTGGCTGTGACTGGCTCAGGCAGTAAGTGGCTGTGGGACCCTGGCCATCCCTCCCCCCCCACCCCCCCAGCCGCCTTCTCCCCCTAGAAGAGCCCTTAGGACCTGGGGCCTGCCCCGCCTCCCCATCTAGTCCCAGAACCTCTACGCTGAGGAAAGGCTCAGAGTGGCCCAGCCCCCTTGCTTCCTACTCTCCAGATGGTGCCCCCACCCCTGGCCTCCCTGCCCTTAGCCCGGTGGAATGGAAGGTCTTTGAGGGCAGGGCCTGGCTTTCTCTCTCCTGGTGTTTGTGCTGCCAGCAGGAAGCACCGGGCCTGGCACCTAAGAAATGCTGGTAGACTTGATCAAAGCCTCATGCTCCCCTGATCTCGGAGGTCCTGTGTGGCTCTAAATGTGATCCTGTGATCTCGTGGGATGGGAAGCTGAGCCTTCGAGCCACCATGGGGACCCAGCTCAGTCTTGGAAATGGGGACTTCCTTTTATGGTCTGTCTATGTCTCTTCATCACGTTCACTTTCTTCTTCCGTGGTCTGTGCAAGATGACTGACCCTCTGAGTCAGTCCTGGGTGTGGCGGGAGAAGAGGGTGGGTAGGGAAGGAGGCCCCGGCTGCCCCTGCAGCAGGTGAGGGTCCCCACTGGCCAGGGGGCCTCAGGGGAAGGAGGGCTTCCCATGGAATACAGGGTGGGCAGGCTTTCATCAGGGTACTCAGGGGCCCCCCAAGCTGACCCTCTAGGCCTGGACCAGCTCCCTGACTTCTGCCTGACCTGTCAAAGGAAGGCCTGGCTGAGCTGAAGTGGTGCCAGTGGCTTACAGGAGGCCACAGGCTTTCTGGCCTCCATCTGGTGAGTAGGCGGGCAGGCCTGGGATCTGCTAGGGTGCTGCCAGGGGCCCTGACTTCCAACCCCAGATCCCTTTCTGTTGGGAATCCTTTCCCAAACATGAGAAAGAACGCTGGCTCTCCGTGGAATGGGCAGCTTCAGTGGAGTGTCCTTGCCAGGGGCTCCAACTGAAGTCCCGTGTGTGCCTGCCCTCCTTCATTGGACTTCCAGGACAGGGGGGGCTAGGGCTGGGGGGAGGGGCAGTGCCCAGTGGTGCAATTGTGAAGCTGAAATTCTCGTAGTCAGTCAATAAAAATGTCCCCACGTAAGAGAGGGCCTCCCTGCTGGGGCCGTTGAGCTGGGATGAGATGGTGGGCAGGGATGGACTGTGCTCCCTACAAAACAATGACCAATGTCTGGGGTTTGGGCCTTTGAGATGCCCACTCTCCTGGCCCCTGAATAAGTGCGTAAAGTCTAGAACAGGGAACCTCCTTCATGGGATGAGCAATTTGTGCCCTCACACATGTCAGGAGGAAAATGGGGTGCTCCGGGCACCCCCTTAATGAGATGCGGGGTGAGGGTGGGGGCCAGTAGAGGCCCCAACCCCGTGACTTCTCTTCCTCTGTGTCTCTGTCTTTGCTCCTGTTTTCTTATTTGTTTTATTTTGCTCGTTATTTTTAGTCTGTAGGATTTCTTCAAGGCCTTTCCAGATTTACTTGTAGTTCTACTGGTTGGTCTTAATTGCGTTATAGTATTTGATGCCATGAATGAACCGCAGTTTATTGAGCCATTTCCCTCTTGGTTGTGCCAGGTGTCGGGTGCAGGTTTTTGCAGCCCTGTGCAATGAGGCTACTGTGAAGGTCTTTGACAGCTGTGGGCCCGCCCCAGCCTGGACTACGCTTTCAGCCAGAGAACGATTGACTCCCAGGGATTTTTCCCGTGTGCTCCTTGAGTCCTCCCTGAAGAGTTGGAGTCTGCAATTCTAGCTCCGGGAAGGGACGGGGGCCCTGCCACCAGTGTACTCACTCGATGGCTCCTGGGAAGTCGTGGGTGTTTATTGCTGGTGAGTGGTTGGCAGCTCCTCCTCCTCAGAGCCAATTTTACTTTGGTTTCTCTGAGTCTTAGTGAAGGTGACCGTGGCGTCTGTTTCTTTTCAGGCCTTCTGGGCCCTTGGACCGTTTTTCTAGTTGTGGCGTCCCCAGATCCAGGCAGGGTTCTTATCATCACGTTTTCTCCAACCCTTTTGTTTTAGGGGCTTTGTTTGGGATGCTTTTGTTCCAAACCCAAGGCTCTGTCAAACGATAAACACAACTCATGGCGAGGTCATGTAGCACAGGGGATAGAGTGCTAGCTTTGGGTCAGGGTGGCCTGAACTCAGACTCTGCCTTGGATACTGGCTCTAGGGCCATAGGCAGGCTGTCTTTGCTTCATCTGAGAAATGGGAATAACAACACATCTTCTCTTCCACTCATAGAGCAGTCATGAAACTCCGAGGTAATGGATGTAAAGGGATTTAAAATACCTTTGAAACACCAAAGGAACCTTAGGGATGATTTTACGCATAAGGAAATGGAGATGCCAAGATGGAGGATGATTGGCCGCCTGGCCACACGCCCATAGAACTGAGGTCTTTCAATTGCAGTGGTTGGAGGGAGAATTCTCTTTCAGGGTTGAGTTGGACAAGGGGGTCTCTCAAGTCCTATCCAGTGTCTGGGTTCCAGGATACCATGAAGGGCTTGGTACCCTCACATTCCTTAAGTGATTCTCCAGGACTGGTTGATCAGAGTGAGCCTGGGGTTACCAGAGTCATCCCCTGCTTTGTACTGGTGGCCAAAGGACTCCCCAGCTGTTTGCTCCGGAGGGAGGTAGGGTAAAGGCAAGGATGGCCAGAGAGTGGAAGCCTCAGCCAAGAGGTGTGAGGAGGAGACTTCTTTAGAGAAGGCCCCCCTGTCCAAACCTGGGAGTCCAGGGCTCTGTTAACCGGAGACTCTCAGATGGGTCTGGGCTAGCGTTGGAGCTGCCCAAAGAGTCGAAGTCAGTTCCCCAGGGGTTGAGCGCTGCTCCTGGCAGGCTGTGGCTTCTGTGGAGAGCTCTTTTTGTATCTGACTGGGCACATGTGGAGTCTTGAACTCCAGAGGCCTGGCCACAGGCAGTGACAAGGCCTGGCCTGATGTGACGCCTCCTCCCCTTAGGGGCCGTAGAGATGGGGAGTGCTTAGAGCTGGGAGTCTGCCGCTTGGCCCTCCCAGTGTGTTGGCATGTGGGCAGACCCACCTGGTCAGGCTGCTCTCAGACCTCAAGGTCTGCCCGGTGGAGTGCAGGGTTTGCTCTGGCGTTGCTGGCCCGGCTCTCCCCCCCAGTTCTATCCAGTGTGTTGGTACCCTACTTGTTCCTCCCCCTGCACTGCCTCCTGTAATGCATGGCCTTTCCTGCCACCTCACAAGCCACCAGAAGTGCCCAACTTTGTGACCTCTTTGAGTGGGCTCTTGTTCCATGGCCGCCGTCGTCTCCCTCTCTTCCTGAGTGACTTGTCAGGAGAATGGAGGGTGTGCCTTGGAGCTAGAAGCCACCCTTCCTTTGGAGCGGTGGTCTCGGTTGCGGCATGGCGGTCACTTGGAGCGTGTGCCCGCCCGCTTCCCTTTCCCTCACGGAGCCGTTTCCTAAGCTCCTCCGACTCTGCTGCATCTGGTGATACAAGGATGGAACAGAACAGTCCCTGCGGTCAGGAGGTTACATTGTATTGCGGGAAACAGCCGTGTACACAGAAATGTCTTCAATGTACACAAAGTAAATTTAAGCCTGGTTTAGGGGAGGGGGTGGCTGGGGGGCACAGCCAGGGCAAACGTGCAGAGATAGGCCATGGAGGCCTGTGTTTGGAGGCCCAGAGACAGTTCGGTTGGGCTCAGGGTCTGAAAAGGCCTGAAACGCCAGAGGAGTCGATTGTGTGTGTCCATCTGGGGCTGGGAGGTGTGTCCTTGAGGACGATGGGCCAGAATGGGGAGACCCCAAGGTGCAGGCAGATCAGCCATGCTTACACTTGGTGGTCCCAGGACCCCTCTGTACTCCTAAAATCACTGAGGAGTCCCCCGACCCTGGCTTTCGTGCACCAGTACTTACCATGCTTACGATGAAAATGTTTAGCATTATTATAAAAATTGTTTTGACCTTGCAGACTCCTAGAAGGGGTATCAAGACCCCCCACCCCCTACCCCAAGCCAGCGGGTCTTGGATCATACCCTGAGAACTGCTGGTCCAGGTTATAGGAGAATGCGAAGGGTGTGTGAGAGGAGAAAAAGGGCCACATATGAGACAAAACCGTCATGGAGAAAGAAACAAGATGCCAGCTGATTGGGTGTGAGGGATGGCTAAGAGGGGAGGATGATGTCTGGCTGTGGGCCTGGGCAAATGGGAGGATAATTGGGAAGACAGTGGTTCTGTTTGGGACGTGTGGAATTTGAGACAACTACATGACATTGAGTTCACACTTCAGGAGCCAGTTGGGATATGGGAATGGCATCAGGAGAGAGCCCAGGACTGGCTATCTCCATCTGTGAGATACTGAGTGAAGCAATGGGAGCTGAGGATACCAGAGAGATGTACCAGCCATGGTGCTGTTGTGTGTGGGGCTTGATGTGCCAGTAAAGGATCCAAGGAATGAGAGAAGCAAGAGGGCTGAGGGCAGGGGCTGCGAAGGAAGTGGACCGAGAAGAAACATTCCACTGGGTAATTAAGAGCGCACCTTGGAGAGAGCACTTTTAGCTGAGTGATGAGGACAGAAGCAGGACTCTAGAGGTTGGAGATGAGAAAAGAGAGGAGGAAGCGGGGGCTGAGCACTTGCAGAGAAGGAAGAGCCATGGAAGCTGAGAGGTGGCTGGCAGAAAGGGACGACCGAGGCAGGGCCACGAGCATGTTTGCAGGCAATAGGGCAGTGGATGGGAAGGGAAGTTATAGAGGAGATGATCATCTGGAGGAGACAGATCGCGGGCGCACGGTAAGGGCAAGCAGAGCCACCTCCTTACGAGGGACAGGAGGGAAGGTAGCTGAGTGGTGTGAGATGAAGAGAGGAGGGAGCAGAGCCCCCTTTTTTCCATGGAAGTCTCAGGTGAGGCAGGTCAGGGAAGGAAGGGTGAGAAGGTATGGCCCCCTGCTCTGGGAATGCAGACTTGGGAAGCCGAGAAGGCTCACTTGGCCTTGTTTTGGGGATGGACCATTTGGGGCTAGCCACCATTTCTGGTAAGTCCATCGTGGCCTGGATGGAGCCACTGTCTTCTGTCTACCACGTGCCTCTGTGGCCCTTTGGCTGGGTGTCCCAGCAGTCTGATAGCCCCATGAAGGATGGGAGACTCAGTAACTAATATAAGCCCTAGCAGGGTGCCAGGCCCCCAGTTGCCACTGTGTGGACACACCGGTTTGGAATGAGTTGTCGGCTCTTGGCCAAAACTGCCAAGTCATCCCAGTGCTCATTTCCCTATACCATGTTTTGTTGATTATTCAGCAAATATTTGAAGGCAGCTAATGTGCAAAGTAGCCTGGTGGGTACCCTGGGAAAATGCCAAGAGATACTAAGAAACAGTAACAATGGTCTCTGTCTCTGGAGAGCTGGTTGTTTGAGAGTGAAGATAATGGCACCGTCTCACAGGGGCAAAGAAGAGTTCCTGGAATCAGCCCTCTCCAACTGGAGGATGTAGCTGCCATCTCTCCCTCCCTCCCTCCTTCTCCCTCTCCCTCTCTCTCTTTCCTACCCTCCCTTCCTTTCTCTCCTCTCTTTCACAAAATGGAGAGACCATGAAGTAACCCTAGCTCAGCTCTGTACAGTACTTTAAGGTTTACAAAGCATCCCCTCCCCCCAACAAGTATCCCAGCCAGGCTTTATACCCAGCTGCCCTGACTCCAAGGTCAGCACTTGCTCCCACAAGCCTCCTTTCATAGTAGGGCATTTCGGCTGCTGGTCCTAAGCTCTCCTTACATTAACAGGGAAGTTTGTTCATTGCTTGGGTCGCTGACTCTGTACTCAGGGAAGGGAGATGTGTATGGGGATGTGTGCTTGGCTTCAAGGAAGGCCCAATCATATGAGAAAGAAGAAAATTCCTTGCTGGTGACTGAGGTCAACTGACTTGCCCAGGGTCACAGAGCCCACATTTCAGTGAGCACTTGTAAAAAATCAAGCTCCCTCTTTCTCATCTCCTGTCATTTGGATGCTTTCCGCCATCATCTCTTCCTTTTGTGTTTCACAGGCCAAGGGAAACCCTTCTCTGTACACAAGTGATCCCCTTCCATCCAGTCTTCCCAAGTAGATTGCCATCTCTGTGCCTACTTTCTGTCTGCTGCCCACTTCCTGACTACCTACAAACAGCTGAGTGCGATAGTGCCTAGAGCACTGGGCCTAGAACCAGGAGTAGCTAAATTCAAACCCAGCTTCAGACTTCCCTCCAGCTCTATGACCCTGGGCAAGTCAGTTGACCTCAGTCTCCGTTTCCTCAGCTCTGAAATGGAGATAACATTACCACCTACTTCTCAGGATTGTTGTGAGAAGGAAAGAAAATATTTGTCAAGGACTTGCCACTGTGCCTGGCATATGGTAGGCATTTTTTTTATTTGTAATAAAGTATTTTATTTTTTTTTCCTGTTACATGTAAAGATAGTTCTCAATTTTTGTTTACACAACCTTTCTAATTTCAGATTTTTCTCCCTCCCTCCCCCCTCCCCTAGACAGCAGGTAATCTGATATAGGTTATATATATATATATATATATATATATACACACACATAATAACATTAAACATATTTCTGCATTAGTCATGTTATAAGAGAAAAATCAGAGCAATGACAAAAACCCTAAAAATAGAAAAACATCAGCACCAGTAACAAAAGAAATAGTATGGTTCATTCAGCATCTACTCCACAGTTCTTTTTTTTTTGCCCTGGATTTGGAGATCCTCTTCTATCATGAGTTCCCTGGAACTCTTCTGTGCCATTGCACTGGTGAGAAGAATATAGTCCATCACAGTAGGTCAACACTCAATGTTGATGATACTGTGTACAATGTTCTTCTGGTTCTGCTCATCTCACTCATTATCAGCCTACGCAAGACCCTCCAGGTTTCTCTGAACTCCTCCTGCTCATCGTTTCTTACAGCACAATAGTATTCCATTGTATTCATATACCACAACTTGTCCAGCCATTCCCCAATGGATGGGCATCCCCTCAACTTCCAATTCCTTGCCACCACGTAAAGAGCAGCTATAAATATTTTTGTACATGTGGGTCCCTTTCCCCTTTCATGTGGTAGGCATTTAATAAATGTTTGTTTCTTTCCTCAAAAAATCCTCACTTGATCCATCCATCCGTGCTCACTACCAACACATAGCTCTTCTCCCTTTGTGACTAAACATCTCATTCTCCTTTTTATGCTACAGCTAAAATGTCAATCATGGGGCCTTCCAGCCTGCATTGGGGCCACACTTCTACAGGCAGAAACTAGATTAAAATGTAATTGGGAGGGGGCAGCTAGGTGGCGCAGTGGATAAAGCACTGGCCCTGGATTCAGGAGGACCTGAGTTCAAATCCAGTCTCAGACACTTGACACTAACTGTGTGACCCTGGGCAAGTCACTTAACCCCCATTGTCCTGCAAAAGAAAGCAAAACAAAATGTAATTGGGAAACATTTAATAATAAATGTAGAAACAAATACTATTATAAAAACTAATAAAAATACAGTAGAACATGGATAATGTTAATATGTGGTTTTCTAAGTCCACATGCAGCTAGCAGGGATCCTTTGTATGGTTTAGTGCTCCTTTTTTTTTTTTTTTAATTTGAGTTTGACCCCACTGATCTATAGTCTAGTTTCTGACTTCATCATTCAACTGAAACTTCTCCCAAAGTTACTACTAATCTCTTCATTGCCTAATGCCCTTTTCTCAATCTTCATCCTTGACTTCTCTACAGCCTTTGACACTGTCAATCAACTCCTCCTCTGATCACTCCGCATTCTCCTTTGCTGAATCTTCATCTAGATCATGCTGAGCTGCGTACCACCCCCTTCCCCCCCCCTTCCCCCAACTAAGGCTCTGTCTTGGGGCATCTTCTCCCATCAGACTATTTTACCTGGTAATCTAAACAGCTCCCATGGATTCAATCATTGTCTCCGTGGGAATGATCTTGTGGTTCAGCCCTAACCTCTTTTGTGACCTTCAGTCTGGAATCTCCAGTTGCCTCTTAGACATCTTCAGTGGGATGTTCTAGAGACATCTCAGATCCACCATGTCCAAAACTGAATTAATTCTCTTTTCCTCCAAGCCCTCCCCTCTTTCCTAACTTCCCTATTACTGTTGAGTGTACCTTCATCCTCCCAGTCACCCAGACTTGAAACCTCAGTGTCATCCTGCACTCCTCATTGTCACCCACCATATCCAATCAATTGCTAGGGTCTGTAGATTTCCCCTCTGCAGCATCTCTAGTCAATCTTACCTCCTGCAGCATCCCTTGTCCATTTCCCCTCTGCAGCATCTCTAGTCAATCTCACCTCCTGCAGCATCCCTTGTCCATTTCCCCTCTGCAGCATCTCTAGTCAATCTCACCTCCTGCAGCATCCCTTGTCCATTTCCCCTCTGCAGCATCTCTAGTCAATCTCACCTCCTGCAGCATCCCTTGTCCATTTCCCCTCTGCAGCATCTCTAGTCAATCTCACCTCCTGCAGCATCCCTTGTCCATTTCCCCTCTGCAGCATCTCTAGTCAATCTCACCTCCTGCAGCATCCCTTGTCCATTTCCCCTCTGCAGCATCTCTAGTCAATTTCACCTCTGTCACATCTCTAGACAACTTTTCTTCTGCAGCATCTTTCAAATATGCCACCATCTTGGTAAAGACCTTCATCATTTCACACCTGGTGGGTCTTTTTCTGTCTCAGATATTTTCCCCACTCCAGTTCATCATCTGCTGTTAAATCTATCTACCTAGGCTCCAGATCTTAGTATGTTCTCTACCCTCCCTTTACTCCTTTCTCTAGTCAGCCATCTCCAGTGGCTCCCTATTGCCTCCAGGGTCAAATACAAAATCCTCTGGTTTTTGAAGACCATCATAACTTCATCCCTGTCTACCTTTCCAGTCTTCTTGGCCCTATCCTCTCCACCAGGTACTTGGTGGTTCAGCAACATTGGCTTCTTTGCTGGTCTTCCAACTACCCACTCTCTGTGCTTTCACTGGCTCTGCTCCCTACTTGGAGATCTGCCTCCTGCCTTCCCTACCTTCCTTTGGCTTGTCTCCTCTTTTTTTTTTGGAGCCAGGCCTGGCATGTCGTGGGTGTGGAGAATTTCTATTGAGGAACGCCTTCTGCTGAGCCCCATGCCACCTCTCCTGTGTCCCCCTCATGGGGAAGCGACTTGTCCAGGTCACCCAGGCAACCCTCCTGCCAGTGTAGGCCCTGACCATCCTGCATCCGAGGCCGGCTTCCCCAACACTGTGCCACGCCGCCTCTCAAGCAAAGCCCCACTGCCAGTGCCTTCTACTGTTTGAGTTGTGTCTGTGTCTCTGTGTCTGAGTATGAATCTTCGTGACCCTGCTTGGCATTTTCTTGGCAAAGATACTGGAGTGATTTGCCATTTCCTTTTCCACCTCATTTTGCACAAGAGGAAACTGAGGCAAACAGTGAAGTGGCTTGCCCAGGGTAGTTGAGGCTGGCATGGAAACTCGAGTCTTCCTGACTCCAGGCCCAGTTTTCTGTTCACTGCGCCACCCAGCAGTGCTCTCTGTGTGGCAGCTTCTATGGCTCGTCCTTCTGTCACTCATCTCCAGCTGATCCTAGAGCTTCTCTGGACAGAGATGTTTGCATGTGGCCTCCCCCAGCTGCCTGTCAGATCCTTCAGTTCAGGGTCTGGTTTTTGCCTTTCTCTGTAGCCTCAGAGCTTAGTACAGTGCCTGTACATGGGAGGTGGTAGATAAATGTTTATTGATTGGAAGGCGGGCAGCTGAGCAGGTGCCAGCAGAGGCCCCTTTGGCTGCAGCCCAGTCATGACTGAACAGGCCTCAGAAAGAGGAGTGTGGCTGTGGGCCTCATTTCAGTTGCTCAGGTGCTTGGGAAAGTTTGGATGGGAACGAGACGGAGGTCGCTCCTCAGACACTGTTTACTCACCAAACAGACCTCACTGGCTCAGGGCAGGGCCTGCTTTGTTTATTTACAGGAGAAGCCTGATTTTTTTTCATGATGTAATAAAACAGAGGTCCCAAGGAACACGTGTAACATTTTATGGCCATGATAAATAGCGTGGGGGACTTCCTGAAGAATCAACCAGGAGAATCCATATGGGGCTGGGGAAAGAGAGTAAGGTTTGGTCTTCTGAGCCGGGGTTTGCCTTCTGACTTTCTTACTACCGAATGACACAGATCAAACTTCTTTCCCTCAGCGGGCCTCATCGCCCCCATCTCCAATGATGCTGCCCAGGCCGCCCATCTGCTCATTAACCTCGGAATGATGAAGCCTTTTGGCCGACCTTGGGTGTGCTTGTTCACCCGGCTTCCCAAAGGAGTGAAGGACACCCTTTGTTTCAGCCTTTGGGGCTTGCATTTGGATTTCTTTTCTCTTTCAGACATGAGTCTGACCACTCACACCTACTTCACTAGACTCATGTCCTGGGCCCCACTGCTGCCTTGTATGGATCCCAGGAATCTGAGGGCCCTCGGCCCTGTCCTGTTAGGACTGGGCCCGTGGTTTTCTGACCCACAGGTGGTACGGCAAGGTTATGCGGCCCCAACTATAGGTAATTGGTACTCAGGCTCCAGGGCCTGTTCTGGAAGAAACCAGTCTGGGAGGAAGGGAGAAGTGAGCTGCTGGCTCATTGGAGGAAGACTGATGACTCAGAGGAAGAAAGCTCAATTTGTAGTGGGAGCAGAAAGGGCCACCTTAGGGGACTTGTATCCCTAACTTGTATCTGGAGCTGGTGGTACAGCACATAGAGCACTGGCCCTGCAGTCAGGAAGACCTGAGTTCAAGCCTCAGACACTTCCCAGCTGGGTGACCCTGGGCAAGTCACTTCACCCTGTTTCCCTCAATTTCCTCAACTATAAAATGGGCTGGAGAAGGAAATGGCAAACTGCTCCAGGATCTATGCCAAGAAAACCCTAAATGGAGTCACATGGAATCAGACAGAACTGAAATGACCAGGCAGCAACAACATACCTGAAGTTGGCTAAACTAGGGCCCTTGGAGGCTCCCCATCTCGTCCTGTGGGCCCTAAGAATATTTCCACCTGAATGACCGAGAGGCGGCTTGAGCTCAGGTTGTCTAAAGTTGTACTTGTTACCTCCCCACGCTGGGCCAGCCTTCTCCCTGCCCAGCCCTGGGCCAGCCTTCTCCCTCCTCACTCCTGGGCCAGCCTTCTCCCTGCCCTTGGACAAATCCCACCACATTTTAGCTCCGCAATCTTACCACCATCCTCAACCCTTCCTTCTACTCCCCCCATGCAACTAATCAGCTGTCAAACCTTGGTCATTTGCAAACCTCCCTGCCCCTGTACAGTCTGTCCCCTCCCCTCCAGCCCCCAGGCCTCTTCCCTCCTCCATTGCTGGACCCTTCGGGGTTTCCCTGCTTCAGTCTCTCTCCTCTCTGGTCTCTCATCCAAACAGCTGTCAAAGGAATCACCCCAAGGCACACGTCTGACCACATCACCCCCTTGTTCCACAGCCATCAGTGGCTCCCTTTAGTTTCTCAGACCGGTCTCACATTTACATTGCTTCACACTCTGGCTTGTCTCCTCTTTTTTTTTTTTTGGAGCCAGACCTGGCATGTCATGGGTGTGGAGAATTTCTACTGAGGAACACCTTCTGCTGAGCCCCATGCCACCTCTCCTGTGTCCCCCTCATGGGGAAGCGACTTGTCCAGGTCACCCAGGCAGCCCTCCTGCCCAGTGTAGGCCCTGACCATCCTGCATCCGAGGCCGGCTTCCCCAACACTGTGCCACGCCACCTCTCAAGCAAAGCCCCAAGATTGGTAGGGAACTGTTAGTTCTTGAGTGAGTTGGAGTATTTATAAGAGATGTAATGAGAGTGGCATTTGCTGCCAGGGACGGAGGCTTCCCATGCCCTGGTAGATGTTACTGCCTCTGGATCATCATGTTCTATTCCTCTGTTTGAAATCTGACTTTTCAGAAAGAGCTCCCAAGCTTGACAGCCCCTGGGGGCAGGACCCAGGGCCCAGGGGCTGCTCTGGACTTGCTCCTGAGTTCTGGTCTTCATCCTTTGTCCACCCACGTGGAGATGGCCCCTGTCCTGGGCTGGCTGCCGGGGTCTGGCCATGCTGCCGGCTGGGGGAGGGCCTGCTGGGAAGAAGCCAGGTGGCAAGGAGAAGTCAGCAGTGGGCAAAGGGTGCTTTGGTTTTAAGAACAGGATAACCCCGATGAGGTGGGAATCTGCTCATTTGGAAGCAGTCACACTGTGAGCCAGGCTCAGCAGGCTTCCTATTCTGTTAGCGCAGAGACAAGCTCGCTGGGGCGGCTGCCAGGGTGAACAATCCGGGGGCCCGTGATGAGTCACCCCAGCCACCTACCAACGGGCAGTAAGAGGCACAGTGGCCCGGGGTGAAGGGAGGGCCTCCTTTCTCTTATTTGGGTCAGAGGAGCTGAGGATGACTTTCAAAGGAGGGGGAAGGGGGGCCCTCCCTGCCCCTGGGCCGGCCTCTTCCAGGCAGCAGCCATTTTGAGGAATGCCGGCAGGATCAGGGCCCTACTGGAGGCAGGGAGGCTCATCTAGCCCAGGTTTAGGGGCCTTGCTTGCATTGGTCCGCACCTTGCTGAGCCTTTAGTCTCTTGGATGAAGTCTCTTCTGTGTCTGTGCCTTGAACCTCTAGCCTGCCCTCCTTGTTTAGCCCCCTTCTTGAGAATGTTGGTCCTGTGGCCATGCCCTGGAGGTGTGTGTATGTATATGTGTGTGTGAGTGTGAGTGACCCTGAGTGGCGTGTGTGTGAGTGTGAATGTGAGTGACCCCGAGTGGTGTGTGTATGTGAGTGTGTGTGTGTGTGAGTGTGAGACCCCTGAGTGGTGTGTGAGTGTGAGACCCCTGAGTGGTGTGTGAGTGTGAGACCCCTGAGTGGTGTGTGTGTGTGAGTGACCCTGAGTGGTGTGTGTGTATGTGTGTGTGTGTGTATGTGTGTGTGACCCCACCTGCCGTGCCCCCCCCCACTGTAAGCAGTGAGTGCGATGGCATTCCACCCCGCCTCTCGTGTGCCAGGCAGACGGCCAGCGGGGCAGCTCTGAAGCCCGTGGAGTCCTTTCTTCCAAGTGACCGCCAGTGGCTCATGCTGCGCGGTGGGTGAAGCCGACCCTGCAGCCTCTGACCACTTTCTGCCTGGGAATGGACTGGCGGGGGCCTTCTCCCTGACCCCTTTACCCAGGCTTGAGAGGCCTCCGGAAGCTTCCAGCTCCACGGCTCTCAGTGTCTTCCTGAGGCCCGAGGCTCGTCTCCTTTTGGGTCCTCTTGGCTTTGGGGCGCAGCTCCAACACTGAGCACCTGCTGACCCCATAACCTTTGACATTAGTGGGCCAGAGAGTGGAGTTGGGGAGGGGAGAGCAGAGAGTGCCCCAGTCCTGCCTTTGGTAGTTGAAGGCTTGGGGGCTCCCCGTTGGTAAGTGGCAGAGGGGTGGGCCCCTGGCAGCGGGATGGGGCTGACCACTTCACGCCATCTGTTTGGCTCAGGGTTTTCTCCCATGCCATGCTGGTGGTTGCAGGACCCTCCTCATTGGGCATCCCGTGCCCCTCCTGTGTTCAGGGGCCTTTGCAGGCTCCCTGGCCCACAAGCCACTGCCCTTTTTCACTCTCGAGGCTTCTTTCCAACCTCTCACCTTCATGAGCTGA
Organism: Dromiciops gliroides; assembly: GCF_019393635.1. NCBI lineage: Eukaryota > Metazoa > Chordata > Mammalia > Microbiotheria > Microbiotheriidae > Dromiciops > Dromiciops gliroides. The sequence goes on along the minus strand of NC_057862.1, from coordinate 1,464,894 downwards.
CTCTTCCTCTTATGTGGTAACCACATGTGCTGTGCATGGGATGAGAGGCTCTTCCCCCTTCCCTTTGCCTCCTTGGTTCCCAGCATGAGCCGGGCCCGTCTTCCTCTTCCATGCCCTGTGCTCCTCTGGGCATCCCTGGCGCTTGCTCCTTTCCCAGTGTGCAGACCAGATATATGGTGGCGAATTGAGTCAACAGGGGAAGGGACTGTGGAGAGAAGGAACATTTAGTACAGGCACCTCGTGCCCAGAGAGGGAAGCATGTCCCCAGGCTACAGGACGGGCCAGGCTTGCAGGGATGACTGGAATTCAGGGCTTCCCATTCCGGGTCCCTGTCCTTTAGCCCCAGACAAAGCTTCAGGCTTGGGTGGCTTGACTTGGCATGACTGGTGGAAAGGCTGCTTTGGGAAGGTGTTTGCTGGCTCTGGACCAAGTTGGAGGGGCTGCTGATAGATGCTGAAACCTCAGATAGGCAGATCCTTTCACTAAGTGAAGGCCTGACTGGGAGAGCACTGGCCTGTGGCCAGCCTCCTTCTCTTGCCTCTTTTAAATGCGTGTGGTGACTGTGTCAAAAACCAGCCTTCTTGGCCCAGCTGGGCTTCCCCTTAAATGAGCCATCCTTTCTTTGTATGGTTTTTGCCTCTAAGGGGATTCTTGGGGCTAGGATGAGTGACTTGATCCTCCTGGGGGCCACCTCAGCTTTTACTGATCAAACTCCCAAAGGGCTTGAATCTGCCAGTGAGGCAGGCGTGTTTTACCACCAGACTTCAAGATAGCAACTGTTGTTGAGGCCGAGGCTAGCCAAATATGGCCACTGTCCTTCTCCCTCCACCAGGGAGGTACTGGGCTATTTGTGCACTTGGCTGAGGGCCTCTGGTGAGGTACACGCTGATGTGAAAGCAAAATGGAGGGGCTGTGAGGGGAGCTGGGAAGCCAACCAGCCTGGGGGCTCTGGGCCTCCTCCGTCTGTGGCTCGGACCCTCAGGGAGGCCCACGGCACACGAGTCACCAACTGACATCCCAGGATGTCTTGCCCAGACCCCTTGTACCTTCTCCCCCATACTCTGTGTACAACTGTGGGTGCTTAAGAAATGTTTGGGGAGTGTGGGCACGGGTCAGGGCTCCACTGTGTCACTTGCTACAGATGGGTTAATTGTGCAGAGACAGAGACTTTGGGGATCATATGACTGTAGCACTGATCACTTCTGGCTTTTCATACCCTACCTAGCTTCCCCAGGAGAAGCTGCATGGTGGGGGACCCTTAGGAGTTCCCAAGCCCCGTGTCCCCCAGAGCTTCAAGGGGTGTGTTTGGTGGGAAGACTGGCTTCCGCCGATGATCAGTAAATTAGGAGGATCTCCTGTGGAGACCTGGTATGAGTGTGTGTATGTACGTATGTATGGATGTGGGTGAGTGTAGCACACCTGTATACACACATGTGAGTATGTGTGAGTACAGGTATATGCGTGTGTGTGTTCATGTGTGAATGACTGCACATTTGTGAGTGCAGGCAGTGCAGCTGCCTGCGTCATCCTTCCCCTGCCTGACTTCTTGCACTCCAAAGGTTGGGATGGCAGAGATTGTCAGCTGCTCCCAACATATCTCTGCTGACAGCAGATGCTTTGCTTCCTGCATTCCTTCCTTTGTTCTTATGATTTTTGTTGGTGTGGGCCTCCTCCCTTCATTGATTCCCCCACCCCCAACACATATGTACATGGTTTATGAGTCATCACCTAGGCCTCTCCCACGATGATGTGAACTCTCCAAACTTACCTTGCCTGCTTAGTGCCTGCTACCAGCTCCAGACCACGTCACCTCCACTCTGGCTGCATCCCCACTAGAAGCTTGGGTTCCATCCTGGGCTCAGATCAAGGACTTTTCATCTGCTCTTGTTCATCTTCCCCATGTGGGACAAAAAACAGAAAGAGGTTTTTTGTTTTGTTTTGTTTTTTCGTTTTGCTATTTTGGTGAGGCAGTTGGGGTTAAGTGACTTGCCCAGGGTCACACAGCTAGTAAGTGTAAAGTGTCTGAGGCTGGATTTGAACTAAGGTCCTCCTGACTCCAGAGCCGGTAGTCTATCCACTGCGCCACTTAGCTGCCCCCGGAAAGAGATTTTGAGGGAGGAGACAGAACTGTACTTCCTACCACTGAGAGGGGCTCCAGTGACCCTTTGGTCACACCCAATCCCCATTGGATTTATTCATGAAGGAGAGGAATATAGTAGAAATGGCAAGGAGGCTAGGGGGCACCATAGTACAGAGAGCATTGGACCTGGATTTGGGCAGACCCGGGTTCAAATTCTGCGTCAGATGCTTTCAATCAATTGATCGATAAGCATTTATTAAGCACCTACTATGTGCCAGGCACTGTCCTAAGTGCCAGGTATACAACAAGAGCAGTCTGCACAGCTCACACCTCTAGCACTCACTTCCCCATCACTGTTCAGGGGCGTATCTTTCCATGGTCTCCCTTTCAGACTGACACATCTGCTTCTCTTCCCCAGCTGCTTCCTGGTACAATTGAGTTTGGCAAAGAAGCAGAGTAGGGCTTTTTGAAGGGCACTGGGTCTGTGGGCCTCTCTCTGCCCAATGCATCACAAGTCACTGAACTTCACTTTCTTCGTCTGTAAAATGGGATGCCAGCCTGTACCCGCCAAGGTGGTTGTGAGGATAAGAAATGTCCTAGGACAGGCCATATTCTGTCCATTTTATGGATCAGAAAAGTGAGGGCCTGTGTGAGTAAAGGGGTGTGGCATGCTGGAAAAGGAATTGCTGGAAGACCTCACAGCCCGCTTCAAACAGCAGAAATAGAAGGACAGGGAGACTGTCTTGGCCACCTGGTCAGGACCTTTGGGGAGAGGGAGGCTATTCTGCAGGCCTTTGGTCCGGGATGAGGACGGCATCTAAGCTGGGCTAGAGCCTGGGCGGAGCCCGCCTCAGCCCCACCCACCACGAGCCTCTATTTCCTCGCCTGAGAAATGGGCCAGGACCTGGGCCCGGCTCTGGCAGCCTCGCCCTGTCCAAACCCTGAGATGGGCTTGGCTTCCTTGGGGTCCCATGCTGCCAGCCATTCTCCATGGCAACCATTTAAAACCCTGAACAAATACTGTCCGAGGTCTGCTGGCCTGGGGCAGTTTGTTTTACCTGTTTGTTTGCATTAGCAACTGGATCCTAGCTGCAGCCACGGAATGCCTGGGGAGACGGTCTTAGGACTTGGGAGCTGGCCCAGGGCCTTTCAGAGTGATGGGAGAGGGTGCAATTAGGAGCGAGCCACTGCCTCAGCCCCTCACTGACTGCACTCTTTTAAACCTTGCAAGTGAACTGCGCCGTCACCTCATGCTTGGTAGTTGTGGAGCAGGGTGGGGTCAGAGGGTGTCACAGGGGAGGGAGCCACAGGATGGAGGGGGGCCACAGGTTAGAGGTGTCATGGGGGATGGAGCCATGGGATAGAAAGGAGCCACGGGTTAGGGGTATCACGGGGAAGGGAGCCATGGGATAGAGGGGAACCAGAGGTTAGGGGTATCATGGGGGAGGGAGCCACGGGATAGAGGGGGGCCACAGGAGAGGGAGCCAGGGGATGGAGGGGAGCCACAGGTTAGGGGTATCATGGGGGAGGGAGCCACGGGATAGAGGGGAACCACAGGTTAGGGGTATCATGGGGGATGGAGCCACGGGATAGAGGGGAGCCACAGGAGAGGGAGCCAGGGGATGGAGGGGAGCCACGGGTTAGGGGTGTCACAGGAGAGGGAGCTATGGGATGGAGGGGTGCCACAGGTTAGGGGTGTCACGGGGGAGGGAGCCACGGGGCAGATGCTTTGCTTTATGGGTATCTTTTGGTTTTACACCTCTGGCTCCCTTCTCACACCGCATGTTCTCTTGTAACAAGGGTAGTGCAGGCTCCCTGCTCGTCCTTTTACCCCTACTACACACCTGATAGAGAAGACCCAGAGTGCTTCCTGGGAACTGTCCAGGCCCGACCTCTGCCTGCAGTGAGCAGCCTTCCTCTCGGGGGTCCCTGGGAGGCTGCAGGCCCCAGTCTGCACAGCTCACACCTCTAGCACTCACTTCCCCATCACTGTTCAGGGGCGTATCTCTCCATGGTCTCCCTTTCAGACTGACACATCTGCTTCTCTTCCCCAGCTGCTTCCTGGTACAATTGAGTTTGGCAAAGAAGCAGAGTAGGGCTTTTTGAAGGGCACTGGGTCTGTGGGCCTCTCTCTGCCCACATGCTGTATCATTTGCTCATCCTGGAGTGGCGGGGGCTGCAGGCGGCCTTCTCCCTCCTTGCCTGGGATCTCTGGCCTCTCTACTGAGCCTTCCGTTTCATAAGTCCTTAGCAATTATAAGCTTAAATGATAAACTGAGGCTGGTTCTGTCTTCGCATTTCTTGCCATCGTCGTCCTTGAGCAGGATCACCCGGCCATGCTGTCCTAGCCAAGCAGAACTCGATTATGAAGCAACATGTGTGACAGGGTATTCACCATTCCATCCCCGGAGTTCCCCACCTCTGTGCCAAGAGGAAGGAGATGGGTTCTATCCCCTGTTCTTTTCCAGGCTACCCATGCTCAGTCTTATTTATTTGTGTTGCTGTCATTGCTGTGTATGTGGCCTCCCCTGGGTGACTCCCCTTAACTCACACTCACGCTGTTAGGGTGTCCTCAGGCTCAGGACGTCTCCTGCCCCAGCCCCTAAGTCCCTACTGGAGCAGGAGACACAGTTCTTAGCAAGAACAGTTACTAACTTGGCTTAGTAAGCTCAGTATCTATAAGAACCATCTCCAAGTCTACCATAAACACATACAGTCTCTGTGCCCACATAGTGCCCCCCCCACCCCTGAATAAGAGTAGTGAGGTCTGCACGTACATCAGCCTGCACTCCCTTCCCCTGATTGGAGGGTGGAGGCTCCTGTGGCTGCCCTCTCTTTATTTCCCACCAGCCTCTGCTGGACACCCTGAGGGCAGGGACCCCACTCCCTGGGTTTGTGTGGTGCCTGGCACAGGGTAGGTGCTTAATAAATGAGCTGCAGGCACTTGAGCTGATGCTTTGGGTCCTGGAGGATGGGGCGGGGGCTTGGCAGTGGGGGCGGGCTGCCCCTTTCTGCCGCCTGACTCTCAGGTGCCAGAACTGATTGTCTCTCCAGGCCATGGCTTGCTCCTCCCTCCAGTGCCAGCCTGCCTGCCTCTGTGTCCAGGCCCTTCTGGGGTCTGGGCCTCAGACTCTGCCTGCTGGACAGAACTGGGAAAGAACGCTCATAACTAGATGCCCCAGACGGCTTGGCCGGGCTGGGAGAGAGAGCTCCCCTCTCTGCCCCCATGAGCTGCTCCCCTGGCCCAGACACAGTCCAGTGAGCTTCCTTCCCCCTCTCTAAAGGTTTCCTAGAGGTTTCTACCTTATGAATGCGTTGAAGCCTCGCCCTCTGGGATCCCCTGACTTCAGGCACTGAGCTGTCAATAGTCCATAATGCATTAAATATCTATTTAATGATCTAGTCCATAATTTATTAAGTACCTGCTGTATGCTCGGCCCTCTGCTAAGTGCTGGGGATACAAAGAAAGATGGAAGACCATCTTTGACTGTGAGAAGCTGCTGCCGACAGTCTAATAGATGAGGCTGGGAGTGAAACAGGCCTGTAGCCAGCGGGGGTGGGGCAGGGGTGGGGCACGTCTGAGGGGCCAGTCACAACTGTGAATCCTTTGTGCACCATGAGGGTCGGCAAAGTGCCCCTCCCTCACTATCACATAGGGTTCTCCTGGCTGTGCTTTCTTTGTCTGCATCAGTTCACACAAATCTTCCAGTGATGCCCCAAATTCCTACTCTCTGTTATCTTATCTTCTCTAGTCCTGCTGTTCTCCAAATAGCGATAGTGTGTGTGCATGTATGTATGTGTGCACACGTGTGTGTATGTGTATGTGTGTGTGTGTGTGTGTGTAGATTTTGATAGGCTAGAGTGTTGGGCTGAATTTAATAAGATGCAGTGATATAGGAATGAATGTAAAGCCATATACTTTGCTTGAAAATTACTCTCTGAGCCCCAGAAGGGAGACTTGTTAGTGGTTTGTTTGAAAAGACCTGGGAGTCTTAGTGGACCACAAATGCAATCTGAGGCAGCACTGTGATGAGGCAGCAAAAAGAACTAATATCGTCTTGGGCTATATTGAGAGCCAGGAAGGGGCTTGGCTTTGGCTCCCCTTCTCCCCCAACTTCTGCTATGGCTAGACTGCTTCTAGAAGTTTGTGTCTGGTTTGAAGAGCCAAGGACCTTGAAAAGCCAGGGAGTGTCCAGAGGAAGGTGACCAAAATCGGGGCGACGGCGGCCGGGGAGACTTGAGTCATGTCACATGAAGATCAATTCCAGGGACTGGGTATATGTAGCCTGGAGAAGGGAAGACTTGGGGGACCCGAGAGCTAGTGCTCTCTCTGTCTCTCTGGGTCTGTCTGTCCCCCCTCCCATTTCTCTCTGTCTTTCTGTCCCTGTGTCTGTCTGTCTCTCTCCCTCCCTCTCTACCCCATCCCCCCATTAGACTGTCCGGGGCGGGGGGGGGGGGCATTAGGCTTGCTCTGCTTGGCCCGAGAGGCATGGCTGGAAGCTGCGGAGCTGCTTTAGATAGCTGGGCGGGGCTGCCTCTGGGTGCCCAGTGCCCAGCTCAGTTCTCGGCTTTGACCGGAGTTTGCTGAATTGAATTGACGGGCAGAAAGGCTTCTCTCTGGGGGAACTTCCCAGGAGCTGCAGAAAAGTGCCTTTTGGATGTGGTCGCCAGGGCTTCCCCTCCTGGGCCTCTGCAGACCCGCCGACCTTCCACACCCAGGAGAGTGCATCAGCCCTGGGGAAGGGCCCTGTGCGTCCGTCCCGCCTGGCAGTCCCAGGCTTGCTCTCGGCCCCGCAGGTGGTTGCGTGTGTTGGTCGTGGCCAGGGGGCCGGCTTGGCTCAGTCCTGAATGTGTCGGTGGCCCAGGATGGGCCCAGGGGTGCCTGGCCAGAGGCGGGCAGAGCCTTTGTTCCCCCGAGCGCGTGCCAGCTGGACAGTGAGCTGAGCTGAGCTGAGCGTGGGCTCCCCACACGGTGTGGCCTGATGGGCCCCGTCTGCTGTGCAGCTGCCGGGAAGGTGTGCAGAGCTGCAGCTCTGGGCCACACTCTCCTGAGGTCATTCCACTTCTGAGGAAGCCCCTGCCCCTTCCACATAGCCAGACCTGAAGGCCTGTGAAGACACGCTGCTGGCGCCACCCGGGCCTGGGGTGAAAAAGGGATGGGCAGTCAGCCGTGTAGAAAGGGGTCATCGGGCTATGAAGGGAGTGTGCTCTGGGATGCAGACAGAGCGCCCGCCTCTGCCCAAGGCCCCCAGCCTGACATGGGATGCGGGTGTCTCTGGCAGTGTCGGGGTGCTTGGGGAGGCAGCCTCCAGGTATGTTTCTGGCTGCAGAATCTGAACCCTGAAGCTCGGCCCTGCTTTTAGCTTCAGTGGACCATGGAGGGAGTATTGGCCCATTCCAGAGGGTGGCACAGCTGGTGCGGAGGTGGCAGACACACGTTCCTCCTCTGGCCAGTGAAGTGCCAGTGCTGGCGGCGGGGGGGTCTGCGCCAAGGACAGCTAGGTGGTCTGCTCTAGCAGTTGGGTTTCCATCCCTGAGTCCTCTGGATGTGTCTCCACAGAGGCAGAGCAAGGCATCCAGACTGGAGGGTGAGGGCCCTCCCCTCTCTGGTGATCCTTCTCATGCCCAGAGGGTTTCTATGCTGTTGGGGCTCTTGGGTGGAAGGGCCTGAGCCCTCAGAACTGGTGCAGGGAGCTATCCCTGGTGCAGGATGGCCTCGGATTCTGACCCGGGAGCCGTCCACTTGGCAGTCAGGAGATGTGGATGTGGGCCACTTTGCGGGGCATCCTTCTTAGAGAGAATGTCACTGATGAAACTGCGAGGCTTTTCTGGGGCCCTCCAGGGGTGCCATTAGAGAGGTGGTCAGCTGCCCTCGGAGATGCTCAGGCCCCCTCCTTGGCCCCACAGGTGCTGCTGAAGGCCTGCTCTGACTGTAGCTCCCTTCATTCATGGCCCCAGCTCAGAGGCCTTTCTTAGGTTTTGGCCGGCTGGTAGACAGACCAGACCAGACTGGCTGAGTCTGACCCCCTGGACAGAATCTGTCCACAGGCACTCCAAGCCCTTCTCAGCTCAGCTTTCTGGAGCCTTCCTCCTGGACCTGGCTTGGCTTTCCAGACTCTAGGAAGTGTGTGGATCTTTGCCGTCCTTTAAAATAAGAGCAAATGGCCATTGTCAGCGATGATGGCAGTGACAGCAGTGGTGATGGTGACAATGGTGACAGCAGTGGTAATGGTAGCAATGATGAGAACAGTGGTGATGGTGACAATGATGACAAGAGTGGTGATGGTGGTGACAGGAGTGGTGATGGTGACAATGGTGACAGCAGTGGTGATGGTGACAATGATGACAACAGTGGTGATGGTGGTGAGAGTGATGACAAGAGTGGTGATAGTGGTGACAATGGTGACAAAAGTGGTGATGGTGACAATGGTGACAGCAGTGGTAATGGTAGCAATGATGAGAACAGTGATGATGGTGACAGCAGTGGTGATGGTGACAATGATGACAGCAGTGGTGATGGTGACAGGAGTGGTGATGGTGGTGACAATGGTGACAACAGTGGTGATGGTGACAGCAGTGGTGATGGTAACAATGATGAGAACAGTGGTGATGGTGACAGCAGTGGTGATGGTGACAATGATGACAAGAGTGGTGATGGTGACAATGATGACAGCAGTGGTGATGGTGACAATGGTGACAGGAGTGGTGATGGTGGTGACAATGGTGACAAGAGTGGTGATGGTGACAGCAGTGGTGATGATAACAATGATGAGAACAGTGATGATGGTGGTGACAGCAGTGGTGATGGTGACAATGGTGACAGCACTGGTGATGGTGACAACAGTGATGATGGTGATGACAAGAGTGGTGATGGTGACAATGGTGACAGCAGTGATGACAGCACTGCCTTAAGCCTTTCTTTGGGTACCCTTGACCCTTCTGGTCCTCCCCTCCCCAATCCTGAACCTCCCTCTTCTCTGGATCCCTGCAGCCTGTCTGTGTGTCGCGGGTGGCGGCAGGTCATGGGGCCTGGTGTAGGTCCCTATGCCGTCCTGCGTGAGGCTGTGCTTGACCTCGGGGTCTCACCCACTGCAGTCCTGCTTTCTCATTTCAGGGTTACATGCTGCATGTTGCTTTCCTTCTGGGTGTTTTCGTGCCCCCTTGTGAAACAAGGTGAGGCCTGTGAGGGCAGGGATTGCCTTCTTTTGTCTTGGTGTCCATGCCTGGTGCACAGTGGGTGTTTCTCACACTCTTAGCCAGCGTCCTTTGGCACTAGCTGCCGAGGACTCTGTATTTCAGGGATGCTTTGTGGGTAGACTGAGGCCCTTGTAGGTGGTGGCCAGCTGTTTTCCTGGGGTGCGAGTGGGAGGATCCTGTTCCCCTTTGAGGTTCCCATGAGGCTGGTGCCAAAAGCAGATGGAGAGGAGGGGGAGGGAGGAGATGGTGAGGTGGGCAGAAGGGCCCACAGGCTGGCGCCCTGGTGGAAGGCGCCCTGGGCTGGAAGCAATGGCTCACACCATGGGCCTGCATGCTGCCAGGGATGGGGATGGTGCTGGTAACCCTGTTGTTCCAGGCGCCTCACCAGATGTACCCAGGCCGTTCTGAATCCGGTCAGCCCCAGCCTCCCGGCTTCGGCACAGGACGTCAGCGGCAGCGATCCCATGCTCCTCACTGTTCTGCCCTCTGTGCCTCCCCCGCCCCAGGAGGAGCACCTAGATGGGCCAAGCCCCACAGTCAGGCTTGGAGCCCCAGAGCTTTCCCTTGCTGGCCCCCGGCCTCTCATGTCCAGGACTCTTCCTTGGGTGTTGTCTTGGTTTCTTCAGATGTCTCTCTCCCACCCTCCTCATTGGAATTGTTCTCCATGTCTTCATGGTGTCATGCAGTGCTCACACACTCACTGGGCTGCGTGCTCATCCCCTTATTCCGTGTCATGCATAGTGAGAAGTCTGGCGGGAGATCCCGAGTGGCCGAGGTTGGTGGCCGGGCCTGTCCCTCAGATCACTGCCACTGGTCAGGGCCTCAGTTTCCCCCTCTGTCATGTTGGAGGGGGCGGGTTGGAGCAGATGGCCTCCAGCCCCCTGGCCCAGCTGAGATTGCTGCTCCTCTGGGGGGCTCCTCTCTGCTCTGTGAGGGCAGGTGCCCGTCTCAGCCGTGGGGCTCTCCCCCAGCTCACACCAAGTCAGCCGTTGTTGAAATGACAGGCTGTGGGTAGGGCTACTTAACAGGCCATCTGGTCTCGTCTCCTCATTTACAGATGATGACACTGAGGTCCTGGAGTGTAGAGGCGGGAAGGAGCAAGTCCTCAGTCCCCTAGTCCCAAGCATGGGGCTGCCCCGCTGGCGTGTTGGGTCTAAGCAGACTATGATGTCCCAGAAGGAAGCGGGGGCAGCCTTGGGGAAGTCCTGTTTCCATGATGTCACATTGGGAGGTAGGAGGCTTCTGTCTCTGAGGTGACAGTTGTGCCCACGGGATTGTGGTGCAGTGGTGGGAGCGTGGGTTGGTTTGGAGCGCAGGCGTCTGTGGGGGAGAGGCTGGACACACGATGGGCACGTTGAGGACCCTGCGGCTGGAGGCCCTCCGAGGTGCTCTCCGGGTGCCAGGCCCTGTGCCACCTACTGGGAATAGCAAGAGTACCAGACAGCCCACTCCTGCCCTCATGGGGCAAACAACGCCAACCACATGTGCGCCCAAGCTGTAGACAGAGGAAATGGAAGGTCATCCCAGAGGGGAGGCACTGGGCACTGGGGGCTGGGGCGTGCGGTGTGTGAGTGCCCTTGGAGGAGCACTCCCCGTGCAGAGGGCAGCCCTCTATAGGCAGAGATGGGAGGGGCGAAAGCTACAAAGATGGTTGTCTTGTGTTTGGCAGAGTCGGGAGAGAATTCTCTGGGGCTGAGGGAGCGGCTCCGTGTCCACCCTCCTCGGAGCGGCTGGGCCTGCCATGTTGGACTGCTGATGCCCATGCTGCCGCCACACTTGTGATCAGTGACTAGAGGTGTCCTGGGACTTCCCCTTTGTTCAGGGACCCTTCCAGTGCAGGTGTCCAGGTTGATTTGGGGCTGGGGTTAGGGAAGAGCTTCTGACAGCTGAGAATCAGCTGAGCCATGGCGGCAGAATAGCAGCTCATCATTTGTGGGCAGGTGGGCATTTGGGTTCTGGGAGTCCCAGGGTCCTTGGAACTTGGATCCTGCATCCTGGGGGCCCTGATATGCTGGATGTGCCCTCCCAGGTTTGCCCAATGAACAGCACTCGCATCTTGTTCCAGTGCTTTGAGCCAGCTTGCTAAAATTTGGAGAGCGGGCTCTTAAGAGATGAGTCCCCCAGAGCAGTGACTCCTGGGGGCCTTACCCAGAGCAACACTTGGCAGCTTTTTGCTCCCATGAGCCTCTGTTCCTAATGCTGACTCTACAGACCAGGAGTGTCCGGTGCACCTAGTCAGGGAGCTAGGCTTCCAGTCTCAGGGGTACCCTGCAGCTGTTTGCCATGGATGGGGTCCTTCCTGAACCTCAGTTTCCTCTATCATGTGAACACGGCTGATGTCCATCTCGGAAGTCTCTTGTGTGAGCTGATTGACTGTCATCTGCCCGTTGGAATTCCTAGGGGATCGGCAGGATGACACTGCACGACAGAAAAGGAGTTTGAGATCCTGGCTGAAGAAGAGAAATTGGCTCTTACCTTGGCCCTCCCTCTGCCTCTGGAGGGCCAGAGGGCTCCTTCTCAGCCCTTTGGGGGGGGGGGCTGCGTGGATCGCCCCTCCCTGCAGCTTCTCGCTCCCGCCTCCTCCTCTCTTCCTCTCTGCTCAGCAGCTGCCAGTCGCTCTGATGTTCGCACTTTGGTGCCATGCCCTATGCCCTGGGCAGCTCCAGAAGCCCAGTGCCGGTGGGGGGTGGAGGGCATTGCTCAGGCAAGCCAGAGCGAGGAAGCCCCTCTGTCAGTGAGTGGCTCTGTCAGCAGCCTCGGTCAGATGGAGGGGTTCTCCTCCCCCAGCCCTGAGCCCAAATAAGCCAGCTTGCCAACTGTTCCCCAGTATTGGCAGGGGGTGGGGAGCAAATGTGCCCGGCAGGAGGGTTGCTGGACAGACTCTATCCCAGAGGCCTTCCTTGCTTTTGGAAGGGCTGCGAATGCCCGATCCCTGAGAAGAGTCACCGTGGAATGTGGCATCTCCTGAGGCCCAGCAGCGTGGACACTGTGTGGGGAGGCCCATGCCCCCAACAATGGACCGCTGACCTGGGCATCGCATCTCCTTCACAGTCAGGCCATTCATTCCCCATTGCCTGGGTAAATAAACACTCTTCATATTTTTAGGTATCAAATATTGACCCAACAGCCAGAGCTGCCGCCTCCTCCCTGCCCAGCCAGCTGAATCATGGGGCAGGAGCCACTCCCTCCCACAGCCCAGGGTGCTCAGGGGGCTGGACCTGTGAGAATGAACACCTACTGTGTGCCTCCTAGTTGAACGTGGGGAGCGGTGGGGCGGGGGGGGGTAGTCTCTACATTGTCCTCCCCTCACCCCATTCCTCCCCCCACCACCAGTGACAGAGTAACTGTTGAGTTGGCTTCTGTTTGGGCCTGGGGCTGGGGGGAGGGGAAGCCATAGATTGGGGGCCCCCCCAACATTGTGTGGCTCGCCTTGGGGGCAGTGCTGCATCAGTCAAATGGGGGGGGGCCCAGCCCTCCTGTAGGTGGGAAAGCAGCTCCCGATGGGGAGGTTGGAAACAACTCTGAGCGTCTGGGGCTCAGTGCCCTGTTCTGGGGCCTTTGGATTCTTTGCTCCCTCCCTTCTCTTCCCAAAGGGGTCCTCTCCAAGCACAGGTTTAGAAGGGACCCCCGGAGAGTACAGACACCCCATCAAACACGCCCCTCCCCTTGAGACCCCACAGTATCGCTTCTGGGGGCATTGCTGAATGTGGGTTCTTTGACCCCCGCTCAGAGATGGGGCTCGGTGAGGGATGTGCCCCCCCAAGTCAGGAGCCTCTAGTTCAGTGATGTGAGCAGTGTGCTGGGGTGTGCATGGTTTATAGGAAAGGACACGTGCCAAGTGTGCTGATTTTAAAAACGGTGACCCAGCAGGGCCACAGTGGGCCTGGCTTTGGGCCATCTCATCCAGCCCGGGAGCTGGAAGGGCCCGCGGGGTCCCCAAGCCTGCCCCTCCTTTGAAAGACGAGGGACAGACCTGCCCGTGCGGTCACACAGTGAGGACCCAGCAGGGCCACGCTCGCCTCCACGTCTGTGATGGCAAAGCTGGTGTCCTAGCCTCGATCTGGTGGCAGAGCTGGCCTAGAGAGGTCGTCCACTTGAGGGGAGGCCCGTGCCCTCCGAGGGGGCAGTGGCCCATTCTCCCCTTGAAAGGAACTGCTCGTTAGGCTCTTTCCTGAGATGGAGACCAAGGAGACCTGGTTTTGCATCCTAGCTCTGATGTGGTCTGTGCGGCGCCTCAGGGGGTGGGGGTCCTCCTCTGCCTCAGTGAGATCAGTACTGCTTTACATTGTCTCCCCCTGAGTCTTCTACCAACATGGGCTGTGAGGAGCTGGTGCTGCCCCCCTCCAGCCCAGTCCTCGGTCGTCCCTCCATAAAACGGGCTCCTTGCTCTTGTTCTCTCCCCCCCCCCCCCCCGTCCCTTTCTGCTTTTGGTCTCAGGATCCTGGGTGTAGCCAGCCGTGGGGAGGCCTGCATTTCGAGCCAGCTGCCCAGGAGGCCTGTTGGTGAAATGGAGCCCTGGAGGACCCCCAGGCCTCGAATCTGTGGGAAGATGAGGAAGAATGGCCGCTGACTGGGGTTCGCTGGCCCGTTTTCTTCTCGCCCATCTTAGCCCTCCGACAGTGGGATGGGATGCTTGGGAGGACCCTGGCTCCAGGCTCCTGTCGGCGCCCCACTGGGCTTTGCTCTGTGGCCAAAGGGCCAGGGTGCTCGTGGCCTCTGCAGCCGCACCAGGGACGATTCTGAACAAAGGGAAGTGAGTGGCCCCAAAGGAAAGGCCAGTGAGCTCGATTTTGATTTCTGGCAAAAATTCTCGAGTGTCATGAGAGGGACGGTAACTGAAAGCCAAGAAAAGGAGACAGTGACCACAAAGAGCAGTGAGAGGCTGGGCTGGCCTCCTGTCATCCTTTCTGACAGGGAGGGTGGGTCTACACTGGTGAGATTGGTCTGAGGGGGCAGGAGGGGTGGGTCTACACTGGCAGGTTGGAGGCTACTGTGTCAAATGTGTAGTCAAAAGCCAGGCCAGCTCTCAGCCTGCCTGAGGGGGGATACGCCTCAGGAGAATGCTGGGGGGGGATGCACCTCAGGGGAATGCTGGGGGGATGTGCCTCAGGGGAATGCTGGGGGGTGCTGGTAGGGATTCCCCCTCCTTTCTGTTTGCAGCTGCCTCAGCGGGGGATGCAGCCCTTGGGACCTCCAGGCCCTAGCCCCAGAGGGAGGTCCTCTGGCCCCTTCCTCACTAGTGATCCTTGAAGGTGTGGAAATCTGTGCCAATGGAGGGTGGCCTCCCTGAGGGTGCTCCAGGGCCCCGTCTCTAGAATGAATGGGGAGGGAACAGAACATTGGGTCTCACCAATCAGTCAGCACTTATTAAGTGCCTGCTGTATGTCAGGCTAAGTGCAGGGGATGCCCAAAGAAGCAGAACATGGCCCCGCCCCTGGGGAGCTCACAGCCAGTGGGGATGACAGGAGATAAGCACAGGCAGCCAAGCTCCGCTCAGGGTCAGCAGGAGGCAGGGAGTGGAGGAGAGGCCCTGGGAGGGAGAGGGTCTGGGGGCTTCCTGTAGGAGCTGGAGGCCAGTGGTCTGGGTGGGGGAGGCCACGGGATCCAAGAGGGTATCTTGTGTAAGGAGGCTGCAGAGGCTGGGAGCGGGCGATGAGGGGCTCTGAATGCCGAGCAGAGCCTTGGCTATTTGATTCCAGACGTCAAAGGGAGCCCCTGGAGTGTGTGGGGGGGTCCTGAGCAGACCCGTGCTTTAGGAAAACTCCTTTGGTGGCTGAGTGGAGAATGGATTAGATTGGGGAGAGACTGAGGCAGGCAGGTCCCCACCCCCACCTTCCTGGGCTGGCCTCCCGTAGAGTGAGAGGAAGGGCGCGGTTCTAAGAAGCCGGAGGCAGCAGCCGGGGCTGGCCAGATGTCGAAGGCCTGCCTGGTGGGCCCAGGGAGTGAAGAGAAGGGAGCTGAGGGCACGGTGAGCGATGTGAAGGAGGTGTCAAGGCCGAGCCTGGGCTTGTGATCCCGGGTTGGCGAGCCTGGCAGTGCCCTCAACAGGAGGGGGCCAGTGTGCCTGTTGTTGTCAGGGATGATGCTCCAGAGGAGTCTGCATGTAGGAGAGCAATCTTTCTGTGCCACCGTCCAGCGTGGTGGGTGGGTGGCCCGGGCAGCGATGGCCCGTGGCTCCCCGGGCCATGGACACAAGGCTGCGCGTGTCTGCCAAACTGTTGGGAGGCTCATCTCGCTCCTACAGCAATGTCAGTGGAAAACAAGACCCCGCTGTCAGAGAGGGGTTTCCTGGGCTGGGCCTCTCAGACCCTGCTGAATGCTTGGTCCCTCGGGCCTAGGCAGGCAGGAGAGCACCTGGGGGGGGGGGTGCCTCATCCCTGCCTCTCTCTACTTCCCACCTAGTCAGGGACTCCTCTAGGAAGACAGGGTCAGGGGACGTGCCAGCCCGGGGTTTGAGGGCAGCACTGGCCCGACAGGCTCCAGGCTCCCAGCAATTCCAGGCAGTACTAGGCAGGCGTGTTGGACTGTGGGGAAATGCTTTAACTCACTTCAAAACAGGATATCTCGGAATAGCCTGGGCTCTAAATATACAGGCTTTCCCCTGGCCGAGTCTGAGGTGCAGGGCAGCTCCGCCCAGGACAGGGGGTGCTGGGATAGTTGGGGTGCACACCCTTCAGATGAGGCACCTTCCCAAAGAGAGCAGGGTGTGCCCTCCGTCAGTCACAGAACCTGGGGAATGACCCCCCTCTTCGTGCGGAGTGTAAGCCCCTAGGAGGCTGTCTACTTCAAGCCAGGGCCCTGTTTGGACTCTGGGGTGAGGGGGTCCTTGTCCTTTCAGAAGCATCAGGAAGAGGCGGGGCTGAGGAAAGCCTCTTTTTTAAGCCAGGAACGCTCTGGTGTTGACAGGTTGTTGGGAAGACAGTTTGTACTTCCTTTAGGAAGGAGCTTCGCCTCCCAGTGGCACAGGGCACTGCGCTCCGGGCAGGCCTCCCCAGGAGCCAAAGTCAGCTACTTGGGAGAGGGAGAAAGTTCCTAAGCTCTTGGATTGCCCGGGCCCGTGCTGGTGCTGTCTGAGCTTGCCGGATGATGCCAGTCTCCTCAGGCTCGGGGGGTCACTGGTCACAGTGCCACCTTCCTCCCTCTGGTCCCTCGGTCAGTCCCTGGAACTTCGGTCCCAAATTGGCCCCTTCGTCTTGCATTTCTGCCAAGGGCCCCCTGGTCTTCTTTCCATTGTCTCAGACTCGGGACCTCTGTGTTATCCCGGTTTCTTTGCCCTCCCCTACCCCCCATATACAGTCAGCAATTCTGAATGCTCTACTTCTGTCCAATCAGCATTCATTAAACACCTGCTGTGTGCTGGGCATTACCTGGCATTTGGTTCTCTGGTGAAGTGGCACTGGTTGATTATTAATGGCCAAAAATAATAATAGTAATAGCACTTATATGGCTCTTTATGGTTTGTAAAGTACTTTACAAAGAGGACCTGATTTTGTCCTCGGGACTCTGGGCGCGTAGGCCCTTATTTTATAGAAAGGGAAACTGAGGCAGGTAGAGGTTTAGTGACTTGCTAATCAGTGTCAGAAGCTGGATTTGAACTCAGGTTTTCCTTGTTCCAGGTCTGCCCCTCTCTCCACTGAGCCACCTGGGAAACAGAGGCTCAGAACTGTATCAGAGGCAAACTGTCCCTAGATCTGGGCCTGGAGCCCTTATCTTCCTTGGTCTTTCTCTAGACAGACTGTGAGGTGCAGTGCTATGGTAGACACTTGTTTCTTATTGAGTCGAGTTGGGTTCCTTTAATAGTTCAGTCTCCCCTGGGCCACCATGATGTTTCTGGGATTCCTTGCCCACTCAGCACAGTGCCCAGCACACAGTAGGTATTGGATGAGCGTGGGGAGCCGGTGGGCGCCTGATGGAGCGGGGCAAGGGGCTGAAGGGGAAGCCCTTGGGGTCTGGTGTCCCTGGGCTCATCCAGCTCCCGAGGGCAGAGCAGCGAGCTGGCATGGGATTTGATGACCCCTGCTGGGGAGCTGCAGGGACCCACTGGCAAAGGGCTGGTGGGGCTGGCGGTGGAGCTTAGGCGGATTGGGGATCAAGCTCCTGAGAACCCATTGGCTCTCACCTTCTGACCCAGTGCCTCCCTGTTAGTGGGAAATGGGAAATCCCTCAGCCCCACCCAGACCTGGAATTCAGCCTGGGGCTGGGGAGCTGTTCCAGGAAGAGGCCCTCTCCCCACTTCTTTCACCTGCTGCTTTGGTGGGGCACACCTCGCCCAGACTTGCCTGGGGAAGGGGTCTCTTTGCTCCCTAGTATTGAAGGCAGAACTCCCCCCTCCCCTGACTGCAACCCCTCAGCCCTGTTCTTTTCCCTCCAGACTAGATGGATCTGTTTCCTGTGAGTGTGAGTGAGAGGGGGGTGTGTGTGTGTGTGAGTGAGAGGGGGGTGTGTGTGTGTGTGTGTGTGTGTGTGTGTGTGTGTGTGTGCCTGGCTGCGCCTACAGGCAGCACTGGGGCATATGCCCCCAACAGACAGGTCAGGCAAAGAAAGCTCACTTCCATGCTGCTGCCCACTGGCATGATTCGCACACAGCTTTTCCACAGGTGGGCTAGGTCGGTGTTAAAGCAGAGGTGGCCAGGGCCTCCCCTCCTCTCCCCAGCTGTTGTCCATACCTGTTCTGCATCAAGCTGCAGGAGCCCTGGCCAAGAATCTACTCTCCTCTCTTGGCGTGTCTTTTCAATGTAAAGATGAATGAATCATCTTTACATTGGGGCTGTGCCGTGTCCAAGCCCACATGCCCAGCACAGGGAAGTCATCCGTATCTGGGCATGTTGGGAGCCTGGCTCCTTGTGCCTTGCTCTGGTCTCCATGCCTGGGACTGGCCTGGCTAACATGAGGGTGCTCAGTCTGTGTGTGCAGCCACCAGATGAGACGTGGGCGTGTGACGCCCTAGAATCATCTTCATCTGAGATAGGGAGATTGCTCAGTACTGCTGAGGCCCTGGAGTGAACCAGGGAGGTAGCTGTGGTCACTCAACTGCACTCAACCACTGTGGGAGTGATTGGGCCCCTGCCATCAGTCTTCAGAATCCTGGCTCAGCTCAGGAAAGACTAAGCTGCCTGGAGTCATGTGTGCTGCCCCCCTCCTGTGCCACGTGTACTTCCAGGGCCCCCCAGGATACAGGCTGCCCCCCCTCCTGTGTGCCCACGTGCACTTCCAGGGCCCCCCAGGATGCAGGCTGCCCCCCTCCTGTGTGCCCACGTGTACTTCCAGGGCCCCCCAGGCAGCAGGCTGTCCCCCTCCTGTGCCACATGCACTTCCAGGGCCCCCCAGGCTGCAGGCTGCCCCCCTCCTGTGCCATGTGCACTTCCAGGGCCCCCCAGGCTACAGGCTGCCCCCTCCTCCTGTGTGCCCATGTGCACTTCCAGGGCCCCCTGCAGACTGGCCCTTTTTCAATCAGGGTGTCTCATTTTTTCTGGTGTCCCACACTCCTTTAGAGAGACCAGAACCTGATGTGAATGCTGAGGCCTTAGCTCATCTGGGCACCTCCTGGTCTCTAGGATCACACAGTTATGTGTTCAAGCACAGGTGATGTCAGTCAGGATCCCCATGGTGCAGAGTTGGCATCCCCAGTATGATCCCAGTGAGCTTGGAGCACAGTCTCTCTCTCCCTGGTCTTCAGGCTGGCCAGGGGGTGGATGCAAGCAGCTCAGAGGAGAGAGCGGGACAGGACTTGGGAAATACTGATCTGGGGACCCCGCCCCCTCTCCATGACCTTGGCTGTGCTGTGGGCTTGTACTGCTGACTCAGGCCAAAAGGCTGCATCCTCTGGACCCTGGTCACCCCATCTTTTTGTTCTCCCCTTCTGCCTCTTGCTGAAAGCTAACTGTATTGTTGGACGCCTCAGGCAGGTGATGGAGTTGTGGGCTCTCCTGGAATCCCTCAAGCTGCAGCTTGGTCGTCAAGGCTGGTCCAGAGCTGGGGACTGAGAGACTGGCTCCCTGGTGCAACCTTAGCTTCGTTATTGGGCAGTTTCATCATGTGAGCCAGTAAATATTTCACTTCCTTTAATGAACTGAGTTCTTTGGAGTTGGCAACTTTCCTTTTCCTTTAAATTCTAAGGCCACTGATCAGAGAGACAGAGAGAAGAAGAAGAAGAAGAAGAAGAAGAAGAAGAAGAAGAAGAAGAAGAAGAAGAAGAAGAAGAAGAAGAAGAAGAAGAAGAAGAAGAAGAAGAAGAAGAAGAAGAAGAAGAAAAGAAGAAGAAGAGAAGAAGAAGAAGAAGAAGAAGAAGAAAGAGAAGAAGAAGAAAAGAAGAAGAAGAAGGAGGAGGAGGAGAAGGAGAGGAGGAGAAGAAGAAGAAGAAGAAGAAGAAGAAGAAGAAGAAGAAGAAGAAAAGAAGAAGAAAAGAAGAAGAAGGAGGAGGAGGAGAAGGAGAGGAGGAGGAGGAGAAGAAGAAGAAGAAGAAGAAGAAGAAGAAGAAGAAGAAGAAGAAGAAGAAGAAGAAGAAGAAGAAGAAGAAGAAAGAGAAGAAGAAAGAGAAGAAGAAGAAGAAGAGGAGAAGAAGAAGAGGAGAAGAGGAGGAGGAGAAGGAGAGGAGGAGAAGAGGAGGAGGAGGAGGAGGAGAAGAGAAGGAGGATAATGGGTCTCTGTAAAAGGTGAATGCCAATGGAGATTCCCTTTTATGGATTCTCTTCAGAAATATCCTCCTGGTGCGTTCTGGTTTCCAGCTCTCTCTTGAGCCCTAACCTTGCCTTACTAATTTCCTGCTGAATCAGCATCTCACAGTGGTCTCCCATAGGCCTCTAAACTCACCGTATCCCAAAGGTCATATGTGGTCTTTCTTCTCAAACCCTCCCCTCCACTAAACTTACAGGATGGTGGGATCTGAGATTTTAGGACTAGAAGAGACTTTAGAAGTCTTGAGTCCTCTTACACAAACAAAACTGACGTAACCAAGATTATAAGGAAAGCGGACAACTTGGAAAGAACTTTTGAAACAAGTGTCTCTGATAAAGGCCTGAGAACTGAGTCAAATTTATAAAAATACAAGTCATTCCCCAATGGATAAATGGTCAAAGGAGATGAATTAGCAGCTTTCAGACAAAGAAATCAAAGCTATCTTTAGTCATGGGAAAAATGCTCTAAATCACAATTTTTTAAAATCATAAAAGTATTTTATTATTTTCCAGTTACATGTAGAGAGAGTTTTCAACAGTTGTTTCCATAAGATTTCTAGTTCCAAATTTTTCTCCCTTTCCCCCTCCCGAAGATGGAAAACAATCTGATGTAGGTTATATATGTACAATCACATTTAACTTATTTCTGCATTAGTGATGTTGTGAAAGAAGTATCAGAACAAAAGGCGAAAACCTCAAAAAAGAAAAAACAAAAAAAAAGTTGAAACAGTGTGGTTCAATGTGCATTCAGAATTCACAGTTCTTTTTTTTCTGGATGTGGAGAACATTTTCCATCATGAGTTCTTTGGAATTATCTTTATATTATTGCTGAGAAGAGCTAATTAAGTCTATCACAGTTGATTATATCATACTATGTTGCTGTTACTGTGTACAATGTTCCCCTGGTTCTGCTCATTTCACTTAGCATGTCAACTGAAGTCTTTCTAGGTTTTTCTGAAATCTTCCTGCTCATCATTTTTTACAGCACAATAGCATTCCATCATATTCATATACCACAACCTGCTCAGCCATTCCCCAATTGATGGACATTCCCTTGATTTCCAACTCTTTGCCATCACAAAGAGAGATGCTATAAATATTTTTGTACATTTGGGTCCTTTTCCCTTTTCTATGATCTCTTTTGGGATATAGACCAAGTAGTGGTATTACTAGGTCAAAGGGTATGCACAGTCCCATAGCCCTTTGGGCATAGGTCCAATTTGGAATGGTTGGATCAGTTCACAACTCCACCAATAATGTATTAGTGTTCCAATTTTTCCACAGCTTCTCCAACAGTTATTATTTTCCTTTTTTGTCATATCAGCCAATCTGATAGATATGAGGTGGTACCTCAGAATTGTTTTAATTTGCATTTCTCTAATCAATAGTGATTTAGAGCATTTTTTCATATGGCAATAGATAGCTTTGATTTCTTCATCAGAAAACTGCCTGTTCATATCCTTTGACCATTTCTCAATTGGGGAATGACTTGGATCCTTATAAATTTGATTTAATTCACCTTTTTGGAAGGGACAGGATCTCTTTGGGTCTTCGCTTCCTCTTATGTAAAATGGGGGTGTTGGGGCAGAGAATCATTCCCCCCCCCCCCCCCCCCGCCATTGGATCTTCATCTCTGAGAAAGCCATCCCTGGTTCATTCCTCCACTTCCTTCCCTTGCCTTCTCTTTTTAACCCTGTGGCCTGACTTCCTGCCAGGGATCTCTGAGTGCCCCCACCCAGCCTCCTTTCCCTGCTCCTCCTCCTTGACCTCTGGAAGCCCGGGACCCTGCGGCTCCCCCTCCTCCCAGGTTCTGTCCTTTCTATGCTTTCAGTACGCCACCCCCACCTCAGGTCTCCTCCTCTCTCCCGCTCCCTCCCTCTTCCTCCCTCTTTTTATCTCTCCCTCCCTCCCTCCTTTTCTCCCTGCCTCTTACCCTCCCTCCTGAACTTGGTTCCTGTTACTTTCTAGATATTCTTGCTTTGGCTGAGATCTTCCTTTTTAGGAGAAGATGCTGCCTTGTTGTGGCAGGGCCCTGGACTTTCCTCCTCTTCTGGGGGGCTGTTGGTCTAATTTGTAGGGCCTGAAGTCAGATGTGGGTCCTTGACCTAATTTAGGGGAGCTTCCTCCTTGACCGTTCCTGCCTTTCCAGTTTCCCTGGGATCATCCTGCTGTTTCAGGCTTGTCTTTCCGATGACACAGAGAGCGGCCCAGGCCAGGCCGCCGGGTTTTCGGTGCCCTTTGTCCAGTGGGCCGAGGCCTGGCCGTCCTCCCTCAGAGGCCTGTTCCCAGCACTGTCATTCCGGTGAACAAGCCATTATTTCCTTCCTCAAGCCCTATTTTTAGCCTTCCGCTGGAGGGATGGAGGCCTGGCCCTGCCCGCTCCCTTTCCAAAGGAAATGTCTTTGGGTCAGGATAAGAGGGGAGTCCAGGGCAGGATTTCCTGTGGAAACTTGTGTTCATCATCGGGGTTGGCGAGCTTATACCTGGGAAGCTGACTGGCCGCAAACCTGACAGCCGGCTCATGGTGCCCAAGCTTCCCGTTGGCTCCGGGGAGAGTGGGGAGGCTGGTGCTTCATGGGGCGCCCACTCTAGGCCTACCCCCACTTCTTCCCACCTGCCTGAGCCCCTGGATACTGAGCCCTGAGGCAGGCCCGCCGGCCTCCCCAGGACCAGGCTTGGGAGCTGGGCAGCGGCCTGGAGCTTTGGCCTGGAGGTGACGGTTTCCCAGCCTCCCTAGAGCCTGAGAGGCCTGAGGGAGCCATTTTGTCCAGCCCTCATTTTTCTGCACTGCTGAGGCCCGGTCCCAGGCCTCCTAGCTCCTAGCGTGGGGCCCTTGGGGCTCTCATGCTTTCTGGTTGAAGTGTATTGATGCTTGGGGCCCTGAGAAGGGCTATCTTCACCCCCTCATTGCCCAGCCTATGCCACAGCATGTGGCCCAGGTGCAGCAGTTGGTTTGATAGTTTACCTGGAGCCTGGGGTGGGGGCGGGGGTGGGGGTGGGGTTAGGACTATGGGCCTGTGAGCTGTGCCCAGCGGGGCTGAGAGGAAATTCACGTTGTAAAGCAGGAGCATGCCACCTTTTCTTGTGTCTTCCCCTTTTCCCTCTCCCCCCGCCTGCCTCCTCATTCTCCAGAGAGCCCATCTGCAGGATGCGGCAGCTGGGGGCTAGTCTGCTGCCCTAGAGCTTGGGGTGCTTGCTCCTCTGCCTGTCTTCCCTCTAGCCAGCCCCTTGTTACTGCCCATTCTCCCTGTCCCCTCTGTACAGGCCCCCAGCCTTGGCTTCATGGCTACTACACGCACGACTGCGTAGTCTTGGGAGAGGTCACTGGCCTGATCTGGGCTTGTCCGTGCTGCTCTTCCCAGGGAGTTCACTGGCCATTGTAGAGCCCCCCTGGGAAGGCTTCCCCCTCCTGGTAGAAGGAGAGGCCTGCTCTGCTTTCCAAAGCTTAAGAGACTCAGGCATATCCTCGTCACCACTTTGACAGGTCTTGACGTTGAGTCCACTGACATAGGGCACTCCTGACTGTGCCTTCTGTGAGTTAGGGACCTCGGTCTAGAGGATGAGCCAGGAAAGGCCACCTGCCTGGACTCCAGAGCCCAGGGCCCCCCTACTCTTCCTGCCACATCCTTTGGCGCCCTTTCAAACACCTTCCTTATGGGTGGGGAAGTTGTGGCATGTCTTGTGTGGCTCCTTGGCCCTCCCGCATCCCCTAGTGCCCCCCCCCCCCTGTCTGCCTCTCAACTGACCTGGACAGCTGTGCCCAGATGAGGCCTGGCCTCCATTCCTTTGCCCAGGCTGTTTCCTCTGTACAGGTGCCATCTCTCACCTTTCTTCCTTCCTGGATACCCATCCTCCTCCTCAAGTTGTGGCCATGACAGACCCTTCAGAAGGAAGGGATTAGAAAGGAATGAGCTGCTTCTGCCCTTCTCACCTCCTCCTTATAACTGTCCCAGCCACCCCAGGGGGGCGCCATAGGCCCAATGAGACCTTTCCAGCAAGGGTCAGGATGAAGCCAGGAGGGGCGTACCCTCTGTTGTGAGTGAGGCCCCCCCTGGCTTGGTTAGGACAGGAAGATGACTGAGAATGAGCTGCAGATGACAGGACGGTGTCTCTAGAACGCCCACAGAAAATTAACTAAGTCAGCCTGTCTCACAGTTAAGAACACCCTCAAACCATCAGAGACTTGGGTCTCAACCTACTTAGAAACACAAAAGCCAAATAAAGACGAGTGGAAAGTAATGCCCACAGCAATAGAGGAGGAATTCAGTAAAGCCGGATTGCTCCTTGTTCATGGTTAGGCCCAGCTCACTGCGTGTGCAAACACATTGCAGAGAACCTGAACACAGCGAACTTCACGGGTCCTTTTGGTGCTTGTTGCTGCCCTGCTTCTCCCACTCATTGCTGGGTTGGCCCAGGCCCTTGGAGTGGGGCCTGCCTCTGCCCTATTGAGTGTGGGGAGTGACGCCTCCAGGAACCCTTGATCTTCTCTGCTCCCTTTTCCGGGATGGTTGAAGTTTCATTCTAATGTCCTGCCCCTAGCTGTGGTTCAGGCTCTACCAGGTCCAGAGGCCCATACTTGATGCTACTGATTTTTTTTTTTTTTTTGGTGGGGCAGTGGGGGTTAAGTGACTCGCCCAGGGTCACACAGCTAGTAAGTGTCAAGTGTCTGAGGTCAGATTTGAACTCAGGTCCTCCTGAATCCAGGGCCGGTGCTTTATTCACTGCGCCACCTAGCTGCCCCCGATGCTACTGATTTTTAAAGCTCCTTGGACACATGGCCTAATGAACATGCCCATTTAAACAGACCATTCACCTCTGAGGGTCAAGTTCAGGCCCAGTCTTAGGGCTTTTGACCCTGTGGGGGACACCTGAGCTGGACTGATTTTCAGTGTCCTCTGTCCCTGTGGGCTGCCTGTGCCGATGGTGAAGATGGCACTGAGGGCATCTGTCCTGGGAATCCCTCTCAGTCTTGCTCCGCGAAGGGTGATGGCCCCTGTGACGGTCCCTCCTCTGGTTTCTTGGCAGGGGATTTTGGGGGTGGGGGTTTGTTGAAGGCCAAATAGCAGAGTGGCCCTGGGTATTTGATGATGGGGGCCGTGCATGGCGTGACTGTGTTGGCTTTGATCCCTGTGTCCTCATTTCTCGCAAATCCTAACAGATGCTGGGCGATGTAGCATGGGAAGCTGTGCAGTGGTAATTTGACCTTTGCCCTCCTCCCCACCAGGATGGCCGCTCGCTATTTGGGCCCCTGCCAACCTCTTGGCCTCCCTGGAGCCCAGCTTGACCTGATGGTGGTGCCCAGGGGTGGCTTTCACAGCACTTCACTGGTTCCCTTAAGAAATGGGGTGGGGCTCAATCGGCTGTGTTCCTTGATGCCTCCCTCAGCACGGGGGCCTGTGGGGCACTGCACCCTTGCATGATGCCTTCTGCTTCAAAGTGGATCTGGGTAACCTCAGATTAGGTAAAACACTTAACATCTCTGACCTTTGACTGCACCAGGTAATAGAAGTGGCTCTATAAACTTAGAGGGTCCAGAGGAGGGGAGCTAGCCAGGGAAGGACCTTGAACCCGGGCCACAGGAGTCTGGGTGGAAGGGCTGTTTGAGCAGAGAAGTGCAGGGGGAGCCATCATGCAGGGCCAGCCATTCCCCCAGACTGGTTCTGCTTGACCCCAGGGCACAGAGCCAGGCCCTGGGAGGTCAGGGAGCACTCCTGATGATGATTGGGAGGGGCTGGAGATGCCCAGTCTTCAGGGCTTGATGACCGTGGGCAAGAGAGTGTTTTTGGTCCTTATGAAAGGTGTTGAGACCAACGGTCTCCGAGACTGTTGAGGCCCTTGTTTGGAGAAGGGGCCGGCGGGGCATCTGAGCCAACGTGTAGGAAAGGATTTAGCCTCCATGACGCCCCCTCCGGGACTGGCCTGCCTTTTGTGTTAGCACCTAGGTGGGCTTCAGGTGGGGCCTCGCACCTTCTCTCGCTGTCATGGCAGAGGGCCACAAGGCTGGGGCACCAGGAGGTGCGTGAGCCCTTCCCTCCCCCTCAGCCCAGTGCTTTGGTTATAAGAGGTGCTTAATCAGCGAGTGAGATCAGGCCAGTTCCCCAGGTAGGACCCGTTGGCAGCCTTAGGCCTTGGCCTCCTCAGACCCCAAGACTCAGGGAGCCCCCAAGGGAGACGAGGTGGTGCTAAAGAGCCGTCTCCGTACCCTTGGCATCTCTTGGTCTACAGCCGCAGGAGGGCCCGCGCTCTCCCCCTCCCCTCCTGGCCGCCTTCTTTGAGCTCAGCCCAGTGGGGTCGGCCTCCCGCCACTCCCCCCGTTCTGTCTAGTGCTTCCTGCTCAGCCCCCTGGAATTCCTGGAGACGCTGCTCCGCCTGCCCCTGCCAAGTAGGTGGAGGATAAATGTTGAGTTGGAATCGGAATGAGTTGGCGTTTGGTGAACTGCATCTTGTAATAGGCCGCTGCTTTTCTCCAGCGTTTCTGGGTCTCTTGTCTACAGGCTGAGCGGACGCGTTTCCTGGGGTCTCCGATAAGAATCCCAGGTGGCCAGGCCAGGGAGCCCAGGCCGGGGATGGGCCGTCTGGACCTGTGCCCTCAGATGGTTCATGGGCCCCGGGCTGCTTTGGGGTCAGTGGCGGCCCCCCTGAGGTCTCAACTGAGCAGTCTGAGGAGAGATGAAGCTCTTCTTCTTTTTAAAAAACAGCATTTTATTGGATTTTTTCCAATGATGAGTAAAGAAAGTTTTCAACATTCCTTTTGTTTGAGTTCCCCCTTTTTCTCCCTTCCTTCCCCCCTCCCGAAGCCAGGAAGCAGTCTGATATAGGTTATACATTACAGTCACGCTAAACATATTGATAAAGCTCTTCTGTGCTGGGGCGGGGGGGGGGGGAGGGACTGACGTGTGCAAGGGTGCCCCCCCCAAAGCCCCAGCTCCGCCCCAGCTTTCTTGCTCTCCTGTGCGCCTCATGGGGAGCACTCGGCTTGCCCAGCACCCAGTCAGGGCATCTGACTTGTTTTCCTAGTGACCCTTGGAGGGCCAATGCCTTTGTTGTCCCGGACCAGCCTGTTTGATGGAGAGGCTTGGCTGGGAGGAAGGGAGGGGAGTTTGGGGAAGCTTGGGCAGGAGAGCCCCTGAAGCAGGAGAACCATCCACTCATCCTCTGGTGGGCTGGATGCCAGCACCAGCCTCCCTTGGCATCAGCCCAGGGTGCTCCTTCTGGCTGCCCTGCCCCCAGTCCTTAGGAAGGGCCTCCTCCTGGGTCCTAGGCTGGGGGTGGGGGGGGGCTTCAGAGGGCAGGGCCTTAGATCGGAGTGTGGCCTCTTCCTGTCAGTGGGCCTCAGTTTCCTGCTTTGGGCTAATGCAAGCCTGTGCCTCTATCCAGGGAGCTCGTGTCAATGGCTGTCTCTTGGCTGTTATCTACGGATTGCTCTGGGCCCCAGGGTCGGCCTAGGCTCCTCTGGGCCTGAGAGTGTCAGGAGGGTGGGCAGCTCTCTGTTCAGCTTTCCAGTCTGGGGCTCAGTGGACAGGAAAGTTAGGAGGTGAAGCATCCCTACCCACGGGGATTCACAGGATGGCCCAGTGACGTCACTGCCAACCCTTCCCTCCCCTAGGCAGTGAGGGGAGCAGTGGACAGAGCCCTGAGGATCTGAGTTCAAATCCAACTCCAGACGCTTACTAGCTGTGTGAACTTGGGCAAGGCCCTTCCCCTCTGTTTGCCATGTCTTTTCACTTGTAAAACAGAGATAGTTATAGCGCCTGCCTCCCAGGGTGGTTGTGGGATTGTTTTTCTGAAAGGTGCTTAGCCCAGTGTCTGGCCCACAGTAGGTGCCTAATGAATGTTTGTTCCCTTCCCCCCACTTCTCTTTCCCCTCTCCCTCCACCCTGTTGGTGTTGTGCTCATGCCAAGGCCAGCGTGCTCATCCCCTTGACTCCAGCCAATGGTAAAAAGACATGAAAATGAAAATGTGGAGCATTCAATCAACAAACATCAATGAAGCACTTAATGTGTACTAGACCCTGTGCTGAGCTGGGGAGGGGGTGAGGTCACCGCCCTGCCTTGCCCTCCCCCTCGGGGCCTTGGGCAGCCCCCTCCATGCCCTGCTTCTTCATCGACAGTGACTGGCTCTGAGCCGCCACAAGAGTACGGATTCTGCAAGGGGGGCATTCTCTTTTCCTGATGTATCAGGGCAGCCCAAGGGATGACTCCGAATATCAGAGCAACCTTAGCAGGCATCCGATTTTATATCCACGGGAAGTAGAGGTCCAGGATTGAGGTGACTTTTCCAGTGTAGTCATGCTGTGGCACATGCCTGCTGACACGCCCAGTGACAGTGACCCTTCACAGGCTATGTGGAGTAACAATCCTGGCTCATCCGTGGGTGACCTTGGGCAAGTCACTTACCTTCTCCGGCCTGTTTCCTTATGTGTGATCTGCTGCGTAGATCAGTCTTCCTGTAATCCACAGACCTGTTCCCTGGGCTCCCCTGGGCTCTTCCTCCTGCCTGACCCGCCTCTGCCTCCAGTGCCTCCTGAGGCCTTGCCGTGCCCCAAAGGAGGGGACGCTCAGGGAGGGCACTGGCCCCTCAGCCCACATCCATCCCTTCTTTCTCCCCCCATGTCACAAACTGGATCCCGTGTCGCTACTCATTTAAGTGCGGGCCAAGCTGTACTTGGACTCTGAATTAAGACCCCATCATTGCAGACCCACAACTTGATTTCCTTGAGAGCTTTGTGTAAGTAGCCGAGGCGTCCAAGGGAGTCCCAGACACGCTCACAACTGAGAGCTCTCAGGATGTGGCTTTCTGAGCTCCTTGGAAATCGCTGTGAATGTGGTGGTGGTGATGGCCGCATGTGGGCCCTTAGCAGAGACAGTCAGGATGATGGACTGCACTGCCAGGACCTGCTCACGGTTTACAGACTAGGCTGGGGCCCCCTTCTACTCCCCACCCTAATCCCTGCTGTCTAGGAGAACAGGGCTTGGGGCAGAGATCCCAAAGGGCGGCATCTTGGGCGACGCCTCCTGTGAGCTAGGAGAGGAAGACAGAGCCAGAGGAACGTCTCCATTTCTGCTCGTGTGTTGTGTGTGTGCTCAGTCAACTTCTATCTTGCTAATGGATGGAGCTAGAGCCCTCACCATCTGCTTCAATTAGACCTAGTTTGTATGTTTATCTTTGATTCTTTATTTAGTGACTTTTAAAATTGTTTTCAAGTTGTCAGATATCAGTTGTGATTTGGAAAGGAATTCAAAATCCCTCTGTGTGTGTGTATGTGTGAGAAAACAGACAAGAAAAGAACTGTGTGTGTGTGAGTGTGTGTATGGAAACAGACAAGAGCTCTGTGTGTGAGAATATGTGTGTATGTGTGTGTAAACAGACAAGAAAAGAGCTGTGTGTGTGAGAATGTGTGTATGTGTAAACAGACAAGAAAAGTTGTGTATGTGAATGTGTGTATGTGTGTAGACAACAGCTATGTGTGTGCAGACAAGAGCTGTGTGTGAAAAGTGTGTATATGTGTGTGAGAATGTTTACGTATGTGTGTAAGCAGACAAGAAAAGAGCTGTGTGTGTGTGTGTGTGTGTGTGTGTGTGTGTGTGTGTGTGTGTGTGTGTGCGCATGTGCATGCAGGTGTCTGTGTTTTTCTTTTCCTCTCCTTTGCCCTCCGGGGTGTTTTGCTTATGGGGATCCTCTAACCAAAGGGACAGATGGACATCTGAGAAAGAGCCATTGGTGGCGGGATGCCCAGTTCCAGGGGCCAGAAGAAATGGCCCGTGGCTGGTCGGTGTCAATGGGGGAGGGCCGGGGACTGCAAGGGCCTCTTTCTCCCTTGAGACACAGGTCACGGGAAACATGGACGTTCACTGGAGAAGCCACGTCTCGTGGCCTGCCAATGTCGGCTTCTTAGAAGAGTCAGTTGTCACCTCTCTCAGCTGCTGGGGTTTGGCCAGGCCTGGAACCATCTCGAAAGCTCACTGGGCCTGAGGGCTTGTGCATAAGACCTACTCTAGATAGGAGTGCCGGAGTTCTTCCCATTTTCCAGATGGGGAAGCCTGAAGCCCAGAGGTGGGCCTGCCTGTGGCCCCGCTGAGGCCCAATGAGTCTGGCCCTCCCTCTGAATGAACCCCAGGGCCAGCCAGCCAGATGTTTGAGCTATAGTGAGAATAAGCGATGAGGAATCCTTTCTCCTGGGCTCTGCAGCTCTGTCTCAGGATAAATCCGTATCTGCTGTGTGAGGTCGGTCAGTCAGGCCCTCCTGGTCAGTCGGGCGCTCCATGGTGCTGGCTGCTGCAGCTGTCAGACCCTTCTCAGAACCCTGCTTTCATAGAATTGAAGCAAATGGTAAATTTCTATTCCAGGCGGGTGAAGACAGAGGGGTCTGGCTTTTCCCACCAGCCCCTGAAATCCATCCATATACTGGGAGCCCCTGGCTTAGGGGCATTTACAGCCATCGTAAGATTAGGGGAAGTGAGCCCCGGGAAGGCCTGTGGTCTTTGATGCATCCTCAGCCTAGGGCCTAGGGACTGGCAGGGAGCCTGGAGAGGTCTCCTCACTGTGGGCTGGAGGTGGCAGCTTAGGGCCCCCCACCGAAAGGGGGGACGGCTCCATCTCTGACATCTGAAAGTGAATGGGGTGGCAGAGGGTGGAGCCCACCAGATGGCAGCGGCCACAATTTCTCTGGCCTCGGAAAGCATCCTGCAAGGGAAAAGATGGTGTTCAGTGGTCGGCCAGGTGGCTCAGTGGCTGCAGACTCAGGAAGACCTGAGTTCAAATTTAGCTTATTCACTTAATAGCTGGGTGACCCTGGGCAAGTCACTGGATCTCTGTTTGCCTCGGTTTCCTCCTCTATAAAATGGGAATAACAGTGGCACCTCCCTGCACGGTGGTCATGAGGATCAAATGTCAAGTGCTCAGTGCAGGGCCTGGCACATGGGAGGTTCTATGGGGACACTTCTCTCTGTCCTCATCTATGAGCCTCCATCTGGCCCAGGGCCCTTCCCTTCCCAGCACCCCCCCCCCCATTTAAAAATGGCAGAAATCGTCTCCTGTAGATGTACCTCCTCCGGGTGGGGCAGGAAGCCCACTGGTCAGGAACCAGAGGAAACGCACCAGAGCCATTCATTCAGTGTCTCTGTCCAGGGTACACAGACAGGACATAACTGTATTGGGTGAGGGGGGGGGGAGAGAGAGAGAGAGAGAAGAGACACAGAGACAGAGACAGAGACACACACACACAGACACAGAGTCAGAGAGAGAGAGAGAGAGAGAGAGAGGACAGACACAGAGAGACAGAGAAGCATGTCACAATAAGACCCTGGCCAGCAGTGAACCCGCCTGGAGCCCCCTCTGTGGCCCTAGCCATGTCTCTCTGGGGGTACTGTAGGAATACACTGTTTCACCAGAGAGTCAGGGGCTTGGCTGGTGTCAGGTGGCTCCAGCAAAGATTAGGCTCCCACTGGGTATTGGTGGTTGAGCTCGTTGGCAGGCACACAATCCGAGTGCATGGTGCTTCTGTCTTCCTGGGGCAGGGCAGACTGCATCGTGGTCCTGGGGCCGCCTGGGAAGGCGTCCTGCACAGAGCCCGTCTCTGATTGCTTTTGGGGTTGAGATCCTGGAAGAGGGTCACCTCTGAGACTGCCCGTTGCCTGTGGCATTGAGGGCATGCATCCCAATGGAGGGGGGGCAATGGGCCGATGCACTGGGGAGAGAGGGAGTCCGACCTGAGAGTGGTTGGGAGGGTTAGCGACTGGCTCCAGCTGGACCTGGGGGCCACCTGTCTGCCAGGCCCTGCAATCAGCACTGGGGGTGCAAGGACAAGGAATGGACCCGTCCCTGATGGCCCTTAGTGGGAGATGACAAGGATGCGGGCTTGGGATGGCATCTGGCTCTGGTGTCTCACTGGGAGCCGGAAGGAACTCTGACATGAAGAATTCCCTCATCCGGTGCAGGTCACCATGTCTTGGTGGCTCTGAGCCCTAAGCAGGGGCCTGGGTCACTGTCTCTTGCCTGGAGGTGGAAATTGGGGTGAGGTGTGAGCTGGGTCTCGAAGGGAAGGGAGGGCTTCTTTGAGGCAGAGGTGAGGCGGGGGCTGGCCAGTACAAAGGCTTGGAGGTAGGAGATGGAGTGTGTGAGGGCTGGCTTGCAGAATGTGGCATGGGGATTAGCTCCCACGGAGCCTGGCATGATAGGCCAGGGCCAAGCGAAGAAGGGATTTCAAAGATAAACAGAAGAGTCTGATTTCATCTGGAGTCAAAGGGAGTTCCTGTCATTCACTGAGCCCAGAGTGAAGCGGCCAGGCGTTGAGGGAGAATTGTTTGGCAGCTGGGTGGTGAGGTGAGAAGTAAGGACAACGCTTAGGAGCCAGTGAGCTGGGGCCAAGCCAGAGCCTTGTGTGGGGAGAGAGGAGACGGCGTGTGCGGAGGGAGCCGAGGGGCGGGGGCTGACACCAAGGCTGTGACCCTGAGCCGGAGAGAGCCATGACCGGGGACCAGGGGCGTTCCGATCTGAGCCATCACCTCTGCAGTGTCCGGCAGGCTGAGGCTCAGGGCAGCGAGTCCGGAGACCCAGGAGAGTGTGTGGGAGACGCTGGGAGGAGGAGGAATGTGGGGTGGGGAGGCCGAGGGGGTCCGAGGAAGAGATGCCGAGACCTCACCGATAGGGAGAGGAGGGTGGAGGAGAACCGTGAGCCTTGGACACTGAGGGAACCCAAGTCCAGCTCTGGGCAGCTGGGCCTCTGGGCAGTGGCAGAAATGCAGAGGAGAGGCTGGGGGAGGGGAATAAGTAATCACCGAAGAGAGAGCAGCCCCACCGAAGGGGACTGGCCCTTGGGACAGGCTTGGGAGCCTACTTAGATGTGGGGGGCCACCTGGAGGAATCATGGGAGAGAGACAGTGTGCCAAGGGCTGAACCGATGTCTGGGCATCATCTAGGTAGGTTGGCATTCAGAACCTGGACCATGGCAAGTGATGAGGTCTCCGTGAGAGAGGGAATAGGGAAGAGAAGTGGGCCTGGCTCTCCAGTGAATAGGGCACAGGGTATGGGCAGTGATTGCGCAAAGGAGACTGAGAAAGCGTGGGCAGAGAGGTAGGTGGAAAGCTGGAAGGATACACATCCCTGCATTGGAAAGGCTGGGGAGGAGGAAGCGAGCAGCCCTGAAGGGCAGCCCTGGCCTTCAGGCCTAAGGGTGGGCTCCTTGGGCCTGTCTGGCTGTAGGTAGAGGGATCCCTTCCCTCCCCTGGGGCGGAGGCGGCCCTGGGGTGGGGACAGTGCCTGGGAGGTGGTTCCTGGGTCTTTCCTTGGGGCTCCTTCCTCCACAAGATGACGCTAAGGGGTTGGGGGTGGGGGTGTAGGATGTGTTTGGAAATGAAGTGATAGAAATACAAGTGAGAGCAGTAGATGAAAAGCCCGGCCCTCTGCGGGGTACAAGGGAAGCCCGTTGGGCACCAGGACCCTGGTGGGCTCCACCTGCCTGCCTTGAAGTCCCTCCTCTCTGGGGACTCCCCACTCCCCTCCCCCTCCAGGTTTCCATCATCTGCCAATACCAAGAAAGCCAGGGCTTGGGGCTGAATGACGCCCCCTTTCCACTTACCTCTGGCACAGACCTGCGCGCTTTGAGTCGGCAGCTGGGATGGCTATTTTTAGCTTTTGATTAACATTTAACTCTCTGAGCTTTCTATATTCAGTGCTAAGAGCTGGCAGGCCCGCCAGCACCCCCAGGGCCCAGGCCAGCGGGGCAGCCCCCTCCCCATGCCCCCTTTCCAGGGGCATCCAGAAGCGCCCACCACCAGGGCTCCGAGGGCTTTCCTTTTTCTACACAGAAATGTGGAGAGAACCAGGCTCTGGGTTTGGCTGCTCCTGCCTGGCTGGCTGCACTAGGCAGGGCACTTGGTGTGCTGAGACCTTGGTTTTGTCATTTGCAGTAAGATTGTCCTCCCCAGGGCTTCAGGGCTGCCACACCATCCTTGTTATCCTGGGTAGGCAGTGGGCAGAGTGACAGCCACACCTCCCTCCCTCCTCATCTCTCTCCCCATCTCCTCCCTCCCCTTTTCCCTCTCTCCTTCTCCCTCCAC
Organism: Dromiciops gliroides; assembly: GCF_019393635.1. Classification (NCBI taxonomy): domain Eukaryota; kingdom Metazoa; phylum Chordata; class Mammalia; order Microbiotheria; family Microbiotheriidae; genus Dromiciops; species Dromiciops gliroides. The sequence continues at coordinate 1,430,886 of NC_057862.1, read as the reverse complement.
TCCTCTCCTCCTCTCTCTCTCCCCTCCTCTCCCTCCCCTCCTCCTCCCTCTCTCCCCTCCTCTCCCTTCCCTCCTCCCTCTCTTCCCTCTCTCCCCTTCTATCCCTCACACTTTCCCTAGCTCCGGTAGTCACAGGCCAGAGTGATCTTTGGCCAGCACACCCCCCTGGATAGATGAGAAAGAACATTGCCAAATTGGTTCCAAGCTGGTTTCAACTTGCCCAGAGCAGCGCTCACTGGTTCCCACTGACTCGGACCAGTTAAGCTGGTTCTAAATGGTCCGAAGTGCAGGCCGTCTGCACAGCTGTGTGGCGCACACTGATGGCTTCCCTTGGGGTGTGTGGCCCCTCAGTGGGGAGGGGTGTGCCAGTTGGGCACACAGGGTAAAAGCCCCGTGGTGCTCGAAGCCAGTCCTTGCACCCAGCAGGCTCTCTTGTCCTGTGCCTTGGTGGTGGTGCAGCTGCTGCAGAGCCCAGAAGGCGTCTTCTCCCTGGGCTTGCTTCATGGGTAGCAGCCCAGCTCCTGCCACAGTCTTTCCGCAGCTGGCAGAGAACACTCATCAAACCATTGCTCATGCTTTGCTGCCTGCTCTAGTTATGTAGGTCCTGGTGGCTCTATCGAGGCCGGGTGGTCCAGTGACTAGTGGGGGCTTGGGGTAAGAAGGACCCTGTCCGCAGCACCTACTGAGGGACTTGTGTGGCGCTAGGGGATGCCAGAGGGCAGAGGGTGCAGGTCCTCTGTCTGCCACTGGGGGTGCAAAGACCAGAGTGAAGCAGCCCCTGCCCTCAGGGCTCTGGCTCTATCAACCTTGATAATGTGTGGCTGCAGAGGTATATGAGGCATAGGAAGGCCTCCTGTAGGTGGTGCCAAAAGGCAGAGGGAGGGGGGAGAAGGGGAGGCATGCTCGGTGGGGCACAGCTCATGCAAAGGTGTGGAGATGGGGAACACACAGCAAGAAGTCAGGCACGCTGGCTTCTGAGCTGTCTCTGCCAGCACCCAGGACAGTGCCCTGCCCCCAGATCCTTGATGTGTGCCATAGCCCCGCCCACTTTGGGGCCGCTAACTGTTGAGCTTTCTGAGTCTAGCTTCAGTTTCCCTCGATTCCAAACCCCTCCCCCATGGCTGGTCGGCATCTGGGTTCAGAGACTAGTCTGAACCTTCGCCCTCCTGATGGGCCTTCTGCCAGGCAGCCCTCCCTCCTTCTACAGGCTGAGCGCCCTGTGCTGGGCACATCCTCTCTCGTTGGGTCCTTAGCCAGAAGAGGCATGGGCAGAGTTTCTTGCTCCTGCCACCGTAGCCCAGGTTCGCATTTGCTGTGGGGGTGGTGAGCTGCCCCAAAGGTCCAGCCAGCTCCCGTGGCTCTGCTGTTCAGAGGAGAGCAGACGCCCAATGAGGCTGCAGAGGAGGGGAGGCATCATCCATCCATGCTGATGAAGGCCTCCCCACTGGGGCTCCCGGTCCCCTTCTCTGCCTGCACTGCCGTCTCCTGTGCCACTCGGCTATAGCACTGGGGACCATCCCAAGTTAGGGGACAAAGGTGGATGTGCAACAGCAATTCCTGGCCCGTGTGGCTTTCCCCCAGAGTCCTTTGGTCAGGTCATGGCTCATGGGGGAGCATGGGAAGGACAGTGTCCCAGGGCTGGACAGGCTCTACCCACTGTCTGAAGCCCACTGTCCGAGTGGGTGAGTGGGGAGCGGGCAGGGCATGCCCTCTCAGGAGGGTGGAGATGGGGCACCATGGGTCCGTGGGAGGGGGCCTTGAGCTCTCCCTTCCCTCCCCTGCTGCCCACTCCTGTCCCATAGACCCCGCGAGCTCTGTTCATCCTGCATTCGTGTGGGAGGCCGGCTGGCTCTGACCGCTTCTTTCTTTTTGATTTCCAGCCAGAGAACTTACAGAAGAATTGGCTTCGCGAATTTTACCAGGTAAGCGGACGACTCCCAGCTCATCCTCCCGCCCCACCAGTGTTCGCTCCATCAGCACTGTGGCTGCCACGTGGGTCAGGGCATGACAGTGTCAGGCTACTGGCCCAGCACCTTTGGGCTTCATCCATGGGTGGGCCCTGAGCCCGGCCCTGATCCTTGGCCCATCCCACAGTAAGGCTGCTTGTGCTGGGCCCTGGGCCTCTGGGAAACCCAAGTGGGGGTGGGGGCCACTTGATGAAGCTCCCTGGGTATGTGAAGCACTTCCTTCTGTTGTTTTTTTAGATTCTTTTTTTTTTTTTTGGTGGGGCAATGAGGGTTAAGTGACTTGCCCAGGGTCACACAGCTAGTGAGTGTCAAAGTGTCTGAGTATAGATTTGAACTCAGGTTCTCCTGAAACCAGGGCAGGTGCCTTATCCACTGCGCCACCTAGCTTCCCCCCTGCTGTTCTTTTTAAAATTCCTGTGAGGAGTGTGATGGGGATTGGCCAACCTCTGATGAGTCATGATACCCTGTCTCTGATCCAAGCTAGAATGGCTGGGCTTTACTGCCTGGGGCCTTTTAATTAAGGGAAGAGCTTAGACTTGGCCCACTTGGTCATGGGGCCAGAGTCCAAGCAGGGGGCAAAGGCTCCATGACAGGAATCCTCACCAGGCTTCAATTGCTACTGAACCACAAGAGGTCATTTTGAATGGGGGGGGGGGTCTGTAGTTATGTGCCACAGGGCTCTATCCTTGCCTTGGTCCTTGTCTCCTTTTTAATTGGCGGCTTTGTCCAAGAAGCCTCGTCAGATTTTCAGCCAGCCACAGACTTGAAGCAGGGCTGTGTTCCTCTGTACCCTGTGAGGGAGGGACCCCAGGGGGCGTGGCTATTCGTTCCTATCCTCCTCCTTCTGCCCCAATGAAGCCAACAAGAGATCCTTCGTCTCCTTCCTGGCCGCCTGCTGTCATCATGGCCTTTAGCCAGAGTCCACGCTTCCTCTTGCTGCTTGTGGTCCAGGAGAACCGAAGGCCCCCTTGGCACAGGCTTTCTCCCTGGGATGATGGGGCCATGGGACAGGTCAGGGGTTCCTCAAGGGCTCTGTGTTGTTTGGAGATGGTGAGGCCTGGGCCTGAAGCATCTTTGGAGAAGTTTGTTCTCCCACGTGGCTGTGGCGCATGGCGGCTGCAGTGTGTGGTGGCTTTGTGTCTGGCTGTGGTCCAGTTCCCAGCCCGTCCATCTGTGGAATCCCCCCTAAGATTCGGAGTTCAGTATCTGGAGTTAGGAGCTTTGTCGCCTGCTGTGTACAAAGCACCACCCAGGAGATGCAGGGACAAAGCAGAAAAGACCCTGATTCAGTGAGCCCTTGGGGAAGGAGGCTGGGGTCAGATATGGCCCCCGCCTCTTAGCTGTGGGAGCTTGGCCCAGTCAGCGCACTCCCTCCAGCCTGTCTCCTCATCTGTAAGATAGGAAGCGTCTGCCTCAAGCTTTCTCTCACTCTCCCCGCCCCCCCCCCCCCCAGCCAGGTGATCGTGAGCTCATCGAATTGGGGGCTTTTCTATTTTGTCCCTGCATCGTATACCGTAGGTACCTAATAACTGCTTGTTGGGTTGTTTCAAACCCTCCTCTCTTCCTCATTTTCTTACTTTTGAGGGTGCCCCCCCAATTGTTGTCCTGACCTTTTGACTTTTGTAGTGTGAGGGCCAAATTTAATATCTGGAGAGTTAATTGAGTGGCTCACCGTAATATTGGGGTCCCAGAAATAATGAGGGACCTCTAGTTCCAAAGCTCCCTCCCCTCCAAACTGCATTTTTAGATACTTCTTCCAGGTGAAGCAGAAAGGAGCCTTACAGCCTCTTTTCCACAAACAGATCAGATTTTATTAATTGGGAATACAATAAACAGAAAAGGTGAAATTAATAAAAATCAAAGATAAGGGAACAGGGAAAAAGAAATACGATAATCCTCCCAGCTCTAACCTAAGTCTATACAATCCCCAACCCGCTTCCAGTTCAGCTAATTCCAAAGAAAGCAGGGCTTGTCTGTTAACTCACCACCTGGGCGTCTGCTCCTGCCGCTCGCACCACCGGAAAGGAGGAAACTCCGGAAGAGCCTCAGACTCCCCTCAGCGGGCATGTAATCTTCCTTCCCCAGGAGAGGTCCTTCAAAAACTGCCTGTGGAGAGAGGTTTTCTCCTTCGGACATCAGTGGTATAAGGCAGGTCAGGTGTGGCCCCTCCCGATGAGTCAGCCAAAGGCCAATAATCTTACCACAGGAGCATCTCTTGAATCTTTTCTGCCCCCTCCCTTCCCGATGCTGCCCCTACCCTGGGCAGGCCCTTCTCTCCCCATGCCGGAACAAGAGCTGCAGAGGGGTCTCCCTGCCTGCCTCTCCTCCTGCTCTGGTCCCGCAGCTGTGACCATGTCACCCCCTGCTTCTGTAGTTCCAGCCCCTCCCTGTTACCCGAGGATTCCGTCTCCACTCCTTTGTGGAATGTTTACAGCTACCAAGGCCCAGCCTGTGTTTGGGGCCTCCTTGACAGGCAGGAGATGACTTCTGTGTTCCTTTCACGACTCTCCATCTCCCATCGCCAGACCTTTGCACCTGCCATCCCCCTGACCATGAAGGCCCTCCCTGCTCTCTCCTGTCCCAGGGCTCCTCCCTTCCTCTATGAAGCTGCCTCTCCTGATCCCCCTCCTTTAGGGGAGGGGTGCTTACGTTCTTCATTCATGCCTCCCCGGCATGCGGCAGGTACCTACTTTTTGTGGATGGCCATTCCCTAAGCTGGGGGTGGGGGGCGCTGCTTTGTTTCCCATCTTTGGCTATGACAAATAATACCGCTGCGTATTTTCCTGCATCTGCCCCCCACCCCCGCTTTTTTTCTTTCTTTCAGCTAATTGGGGTAAATGCCCAGTTTGGGAATTGGTGGATCAAGGGTGCTAACAGCAGCTCAGCCCCCGCTTTTGTGCAGGCGGGAGAGTAGGGCGCGATACCTCCCCACAGGGCGCCTTCCTGCGGTACCAGCCTCACTCCCGGGGCCGGATGATCTTCATTTCCTCAGTGAAGTGAGGTCAGGGTACAATCTGTGGAGAGGAATGGGGCGAAAGTGTGCAGTTTGGAAGAGCTGCTGCGTGGGCTGAAGCAGAGCCCGTGGGGCCCTGGGAGAAGTCTGTGAATGGGGCATCGGCCCAGGCCCTGTGGTTTGGGGATATTGTCCAGCAGTGGTCAGGAGCTCGAGGAAGGCCAGTGAGCTGGAGCGTGGCCAGAGCGGGTGGCTCAGGAAGTGAGAGGTTTGAAAACCCAGCTGTCTGTGCACCACGGAAGGGCCGCTCACATTCCTGAAGAAGAAATGACCCGGGGCCACAGACAGGGCAGAGACCTGGAGTCAGAGATAGACACACAGGCAGAAAAGAGACAGATCACAGGGGGTGGTGAGAGACAAAGACAGAGAGAGAAAAGAAGGGGAGAGACAGAGAGATGGAGAGAGATAGAAGGGAGGGAAGAAGAGGAGAGTGTGAGAAAGACAGAGAGGACAGGGACAAAGAGAGATGGAGAGACAGAGAGAGACAGAGAAAGGAAGAGGAGAGAGACAGAGCGAGAGAGCAGGTGCTAGCTCAGGAGAACCCATGAGAACTTACAAAGTTCTCACTGTCTGTAGACATTGGGCTAAGTGAGGCCCTGGACTGCTAAGCCAAAGGAGCCAGGCCTCCCCTTAGCTCTGGGATCTGTCCTTATTTTGGAGAAGACAGCATGCACAAAGGGGCTCGACTGGGGTTGGTGGCAGCTGGTGTCCCAGGGTCTGGGTTCAAATCCTGACTCCTGTCACTTAACACCCTGAGCCTCGGTGTCCTCTTCTGCAAAAAGAGGAGGATGAATCACCTTGCTCCAGGTGTCCCTTCAGGCTTTTGACCAATGTCCCCACCATCCTCCATCTGAAAGGTGGTTCACGGGCAGCAAGGGGGCCCGAGGGATGAGGTGTTCTGCCAGTTCCAGTGGCCTGGAGGCCTCAACGATCGCCCGTGTGCAGAGGTACCAGGCTCTCCCCTGAGCTGCAGCCTCACTTCACCCCTGGTCAGAGTGCCGCTCCCCAGCCTCGCTTCCCTCTTGCTCCTGTTGTGGGCACTGTTGTCCTAATGTTGCGGACCCTCCCAGGCTCGGCAGGTCCGCCCTATCTTATGTGATCCTCGTGTCAACCTTGTGAGGGAAGTGCTGTTGTTATCCCCATTTATGAGATTAGGAAACCGAGGCTGACACATATTATGGAGAAGGAGCCAGGAGGCTTTGGTAACTGACTGCATAGGAAAGATGGACAGAGGGAAGGGTCACATCCAAGCTCTAGGCTTTGACTAGGGAGGGCAGGGGCATTGAATGGTGGCCCTACAGGCAGCAAGAGTGGAGTCAGAAGGTGGAGCTGGCTTGGAGGGCCAAGTGTGGGACATGGGCCCAGAAGTCAGGCAAGAGGAGTGGACTGAAGAAGGGACTTTGGGACCTGTTCACAGGCCCTAGAAACAAGCTCTCGACAGGATAAATGGGAAATAATCAGCAGAGGGGAGGCCTTGGGATTTGGGGGCACCAGGATAGGCTTCTGGTGGAAGGAAGGGGTTTAGTTAAGACTTGGAAGAAGTCCAGAGGGCAGAGGTGAGGAGGGGGAGCTCCAGGCCAGAGAGAAGGCCTGAAGCTGAGAGAGTCTCCCTTCCTTCTACCTCATGCCGGCTCTTTGTTCCACACTTGGCTAGTTCCTGACCAGTCAGTCACTCAGCAAGCATTTATCAGGTATCTCCTTTGTCCCGGGTATTGGCCTAAGCTGGGGAGACAAGGAAAGGCAAAAGACAACCCTTGCCCTTGGCCTCGTGGAGCCCCCAGGCACCCAGTTCTGCACAGACAAGCCTTGGCAGGCCCCATGGATGCCAGCCAACAGAGGGGAGGCTGATGTGTGGGGAGGAGGCCAATGGTCTGCTCCTGTGGGATTGGGCCTGATTAGGGGTTGAGGGGAGCACAGTGAGATTAGAATCTAACTTCTGGAGGGACTGTCCTGGGACAAGGCGGGCAGCCTGGCTCGCGGTGGCCTCTCAGTGCAAGGGCCACAGCATTTGGGGCCCCAAGGCTCCTCAGGCCCTGGTTAGCAAGTGAGGACAGTGAGAGCTAGGCAGGTCATGCCACTCACTCAGGTCATGAGGAGCAGAATTGGGATGCGTGGTCTCCAGACTCCCAGAGGAAGGGATTTGAAGTCGAGTTGCCACCTCTGAGGGCTGATTTCTGCTCTCCCAGAAGGGGACACTCCTCTCCCCGGGAGGCTTCCAGCAGAGACTGGCTGGCCCCTAGACAAGTAGGTTGTGGGCTGGAGTCTGGCCTGGCCTGGATAGCTGCTGAGGGTCCTTTGGATTCTCAGCAGGAGACCTGTGCTTTTGTTAGCATCGCTTCTGGTGGCTTTGTCAGCCATGACCCGGCACTCCCAGCCTGGGCAGACCCAGGGGCTCTGGTCAGCCGGGATGGTCCAGTTCAGGTCTGGCCTGGACATCTGGAGGCCTCGATTGTTGTTCTGTCTGCTCCGAGATCTGGGGCCATGGGGATGGAGGGCCCCGCCTGGGACTGGGGTGGGGAATCTCCATGCCCTGCCTGGCATTCTGGGAGATGAATCGCTCATGACACCCGCTGTTGCTCCTCAGAGGTGCAGGCTGAGGCAGGCTGGGATTTTCCATGGACGCTGACTTTGGGATTCCCTCTGCCTTTTCCGGCCCCGGTCCTGACAGTTGGTTGACCTTCAGGGCATGGGGGGACTTGGGAGGGGGGGGCTCAGCATGTTTGTTTTTCTTGGCCAGTGTCAGGGTTTCACTTGTAAAGTTTGATTTATTCCTTATTGTTTGTGTGTCTTTGGGGTATTTGCCGGGACCTCAGACGTCTCAAATATGGGTGGCTATTTCAGTCTCTCTTTAAACAAGTTATTATTAAACAGAGCCCAGAGAGCCACCCCAGGAGGCCTTGTGTGGGAAGGGTTCAGAGCCCTGTCTCCGTCAGCCGCACTGGCGAGAGGCTATATTTTTAGCATCTCTTGAGCAAGGGCCGCCTTTTGCCACCTTGTTTGGTTGGGCGGCCTTGGAGACATTCTGCCCCCCGCCCCTCCATGAGGAAGGCTGTGCCAGGCCTGCCCGCTCAGGCTGCAGGGGTGGGTCTGGCAGCAGCTGTGCCAGGCCTGCCCACTCAGGCTGCAGGGATGGCTCTGGCGGCAGCTGCTCAGGGGGAGCTCTGGGATTCCTTGCTCTCATTCCAAAGTCCAGCAGGGCTGCTCTCGCCTCTGCACCCCAGGAGCCACTGTGTCATACCTCGGCGGGGATCCTTGAGCAGGGCTGGGGAGCCGTGCTGGACTCAGGCGGGGGTAGGTGAGGCAAGGAGAAGGGGTCAGGAAGGCTGCCTGGGCCGTGACGTGAGTGCCCAGGATGGTGCGGCATCGATTCTGAGCTCGGGGGATCTTCTCTTGGAGGTCGTCTAGACCCACCCTCTCATTTTACAGATGAGGTAACTGAGGCTCATTGAGGTGGCGACTTCCCCAAAGTCTGCTCTTAAGCAGCAGAGCAGGGGATGAAGAGCTGTCTTCCCCACGGGAGGACATGGGGGCCGTATCCCCCAAATCTAGTGTTCCTCATCACCACCCCAATGTCGCCAACCCACTCTTCTCTCAGGTGACTGGAGGCAGAGTCAGTCCAAGGTGCCCTTAGGGTTCCCCCGCAGTGGGTAAGCGCGCTCTTCCACACTCCTGAGGGGGTTAGGGTGCGGGAGAAGGAAGCCTGCCTCTGATCTGGATAGAGCCGCACTGCCAAGCCGAGGAGCTGAGAGGGCACTGGCCGGGGAGTTAGGCAGTCTGGCTTCTTGCCTCAGTGTTTGATGTGCCATGCTGGACGGTGCAATTCAGGGGAGCCCTGTTGCCCGAACTTAAGTCAGGGAACCCAGCTTCTTGAACAGGTAGGTGTGGATGCTCTCTCTCTGTGGTCCCGTGGAGCCCCCAGGTGGTCCTTGGTGCCTTCGCCTGAACCTTTCGTGTTGGCATTGGAGTGACCCACCAGAGGGCTGGTCTACACTGGAATGTGGTTGTCACAGCTGGGTGAGGTCATCGAAGGGAGCTGGGACGGGAGCCCAAGGATTGTGGGATGGCTTGTTGAGTGATTGATTGGGTCCCGTGACAGTGTGCCTGCTGAGGAGGTCAAGGTAGCTCCTTTCACTTGGGGGAAGCTTTCATTGTGGGGGCCTAAGTCAGCTTTGTTCTTGGGGACCAGACAGAGCAAGTCCCTCAGTTACTGAGAGCAGCCCCCTTGTTCCCGTGATCTCCTCTCCAGATCCTCCGTTGGTCCTCGTCAAGCACAGGTGCAGTACTTATCTTAATTAGCTTCGACTTCGAATGCCTTCCCTGCTCTCTCCAGGTTTTCTTGGGGCCCCACGCTGTGTGCTCAGAACCTGGGGCCGGTATTCTGGATGTGGGTAGAGGCAGTGGAATTCCCTGGACGTGGCTGCACTGCACCCTGGCTAGAGACAGATGGATGGTCCTGGGGACAGGGCTGCTGCCCACTGGACCGAAGGCCTTTTCGTCAGTCCCTAGAGAGGGAGGCTAAGGGTGCATTGTGGGTATAGGCACTGAGATGGTGGCTCATTTGTTTGAAATGGCACCCAGGGGCTCAGTCATGAGTGTCAGTGTGCTCAGGCAAAAGGCCACTGTGGGTGTCTGCCTCCTTGGGGCATGGGGACAAGTAGAGGGAATGTGATTTTTCTCTCTTAGGCCCGATGAATTGGGAATTGAGGTGACCGGGAGCTGGGGCTGGCGCCCAAGTGAACCTCTCTGCACGCTAAGACGAAAGCAGGAAGTTAACATTTGTGCTAAGTGCTTTACAAATATGGCCCGGCCTCATCCTCAGAAGAGCCCTGGACGTGGGTCCGGTGCTCATTTCCATCTTACAGTGGAGGCCACTGAGGCCCAGAAAGCTTCGGCGACTCGCCCAGTGTCATCTCGCTAGTCAGTGTCTGAGGCCAGATTTGAACTCGGGTCTCCTCTGCCTCTGTCTCCCTCTGTCTCCATCTCCGTCTCCCTCCCCTTCCCTTCCTGCTCAGAGGTGACCAGCCAGGGCTCAGGAAGCTGTTGGCTCACTTGGGTTTTCCTCTTGTTTTTCTGTCTTTGTGCCCTGTGAGGAAGGGCAGGTCTTGCCCAGGTGCCTAAGGAGGATGGATTCAGGGACCTCTCAGAACAATGACGCTCCGATAGACAGCCGGGTGGGAGTGGGGACCGTCGTACGAGGGAAGTGCATTGGCCCTGGAGCGGAGGCTCAGTCCCAGGGTCCTTTGCAGCAGGAGGGAGGCCCAGGGCCTGATAGGCTCCACCCTTCACACAGGATAGGCCCCCTTTCCTCTGGCTTTTGGGTGCCTTTGAAAAGTTTCCTTCTCTAAGCTGTGACAGAATTCTCTATCACTTACAATGCTCATCTCTAGAGGAAGATTACATCCAGTCTGTGCATGTGTGTGCATGTGCACGTGTGCGTGTGCCCCTTCCAGCTGCTCAGAAATACAACTTGTGGCTGCAGGAGGCACCCTCTGAGGGCCCAGTCTCCCAGCTCATGCCTTCTGCCTGCGTGGGTGGGCTCCATTTCCCATGAGTTCTGGCCCGGGCCTCTGCTCCCTGGAGGCCCCCCCTTTGATTGGGAGATGTGGGATGTTCCCTTCCTTTATGTTCTTGGAGATTTCTGGCCAATTGTTCTCCTGGTTCTGCTCCCTCCGCTCACACCAGCCCAGATGTGTCCTCCCAGCCTTCTCCGAGTCCTCCTGCCTGTCGTGGCTTATGGCCCAGTGATCTTTGTTCAGCCTCCCCCCCCCCCCATTGATGGGAACTTGCTTTCTTTCCAAGCCTTTGATGCAACAACAATGTTTCTATGAATATTTTCGTGCATACAAATCGTTTTTTCTGTCTTTGACCTTTTTGTGTCATAAACGAATGAATTGATGAATGGATGATGAAAAAGAATTTAATTAGTATTTATAGTGTGCAAAGCACTGGGGATTAAATAGAAAAGAAAGACAGTCTTTGCAGGGATGAAAGGACCCATGGACCATAGACATCTTTTTTAGTGGCATTTATTCATTTATTCATTCATTTATTTATTTTATTGGTGAGGCAGTTGGGGTTAAGTGACTTGCCTAGGGTCACACAGCTAGTAATTGTTAAGTGTCTGAGGCCAGATTTGAACTCAGGTCCTCCCGAATCCAGGGCCAGTGCTCTATCCACTGCGCCACCTAGCTGTCCCTTTAGTGGCATTTATGCTGATAGAATTAGAGTTGGCACAGTTTAGAGACATTTGGGCCATAGAAGAAATAACCTTCTCAACTTGGTAGACCAGTTCACAGTTCCACCAACAATGCATGAGTGTGTCTGTCCTTCCACAGCCCCTCCCTCCATTTATTGGCACAGATGGAAAAAGTTTTTTGATTTGCTTTGTTTTTAGAAAGTTCTCTTTGTGGATTTGACTTATCCTATTCTCCTGTCATTCTGGGATCATGTCTATTCAGCTAAATTGTTATCCTAAAATAGGAAATAGTCTTCTTGAGCTGCTCCTTTTTGGATTGGGGGAATGTGAGGGGAGATAGATTTGTGTGATGTGAAAAGCCCCTCCACTGATGTTGACTTAGCATTTGTCTCTGAAAGCTGCCTTGACAAAGATAATTAAATGGAAATGGGGAATATCAGAGGGGCCACGAAGTGTTAGTGACCTTCCCTAATGCATTGTTGGGGAAGCTGGGAAATTGGAATAATCATTCTGGAAAGTGTTTGAGAATCATCAGTCAATCAAGTCAGTCAACAAAGAGAGAAACCAGAGGCTCCAGTGTCTCTGGAGTGTGGCAGCACTGTTTTTTAGTGAAGAACTGGAGACAAAGTTGAAAGATGCCCATGCACGGGGAATGGCACAACTGAGTGCAGAGCATGCATGTCACGGGATGTTCCTGGGCTGTAAGGGAGGAGGAACCTGAAGAGTCCCGAGAAGCCTGGAAGACTTCTGTGAACTGATGCCCCGGGAAAAGTAGCAGCTTCAGGAAAAGAATATCAGCAGCCACAGCAACAGTGTCAATGAAAGGGAGGAGGAAACAAGGGAGGTGGGACAAACTTGGCCCCGAAAGAGACATGAGGAGACCCTTCTCCTGCCTTTACAAAGGTCAGAGGAACCGTACACAGCCAGCAGAGCAGGTTCTGGCTTTGTTCTTTTCATATGTTCATCTGTTTCATTGACTTCCCTCCCTCCCTCCTCCTCTCTCTCCCTCCCTCCCTCCTCCTCTCTCTCCCTCCCTTCATCCCTCCCTTCCCTCCTCCCTTCCCTCCTTCCTTCCTTCCTCCCTTCTTCCCTCCCTCTCTCCCTTCTTCTCTCCCTCCCTCCCTCCCTCCCTCCCAACCTGCATACCAAGAACCTGGTGGGATTGCTCTCTTTTTCTCTTTCTTGCCAGCTGCACCCGTTGTGAGTGAGGGCTTGCCACGGTAGGTGCAGAATTGCTGAATGAAGAAAACATTTTGGCATCTTCTACATGCCCAGAACTTGCCACAGTGTGTCAGTCTCTGCCTTCCAGTGGGCTCATTTTCTCTTTCTTTCTTTCTTTCTTTCTTTCTTTCTTTCTTTCTTTCTTTCTTTCTTTCTTTCTTTCTTTCTTTCTTGTGGGGCAGTTGGGGTTAAGTGACTTGCCCAGGGTCATACAGCTAGTAAGTGTCAAGTGTCTGAGGCCGGATTTGAACTCAGGTCCTCCTGATACTAGGGCCAGTGCTCTATCCAGTGTGCCACCTAGCTGCTCCAAAGGAAAATAACCCATATATTCTTTTTGAAAAAAAAATTTAAACTTTTATTTATTTATTTATTTTTGCAAGGGCAATAAGGGTTAAGTGACTTGCCCAGGGTCACACAGCTAGTAATGTCAAGTGTCTGATGCTGGATTTGAACTCAGGTCCTCCTGAATCCAGGGCCGGTGCTTTATCAACTGTGCCAACGAGCTGCCCCCAGCAGGCATATTTTCAAAGCAAACAGCGACCCTCAGAGTTGGCTGTGGTCAGAGGAGGGCATCTTGACCTCTGAATGGTGCCGGAGGATGCTGAGTGAGTGTGCTCCCACTCCAGTTCCGGAGGCAGGGCCGGTGGAGCTGTGAGTGAGAGCGAGCGCCTGCTGGGAAGGGGGTCACTCCAGAGCTGGAGGAGCTGTATCTGCAGGCTTAGCCAGAGGCTTCAGCACCAGGCCCCTGGATGGGAACAAGGCATCTGGTGTAACTAGGGTGCGGCTACCATACCTGCCTCCCCACCCTGCCCCACCGGGCAGTCTTGTGAAAAGGCTGCCTCTGAATGGCTGCAGACCGTCCCTGGGATAACGGCAGAGGGAGGGGCAGGAGCAAACACATCCTGTGCATGGTTACAACAGCACCGTGAGGTGGCTGCTCTTGTTAATCTCGTTTTACAGTTGAGGAAACTGAGGCAGTTGGAGGGGAAGTGATTTGGAAGTGTCTACGCTGGATCTGAATTTGGGGCAGCCTAACTCCCAAGCCAACACAACTTCTGCTGTGCCACCAGACTGTGATAAATCAGCAAAGAGCGATCATGGGCAGTAACTGTTTGCATCTTTGAGTTCAAACAGTGTCCCTCGCCTTGGCTTTTCTCTGGCTGCCCCCTGCCATGCCCTGGGGCCCACCCCTGTCTTCGGTTGTGTCCTTGGCCCCTTCGAGGGACTCAAGGGAAAATTGGCTTGTTCCCCACCAGGGCCATCCAGCCCAGCCTGGGAAGGTCCATAGAGGCCTGCCAAGTGTCTGGGTGGGCAGGGAATGGGAGCTTCCCGGCCCTCTTCTCATGCCCCCTCCATGGCTGTCCTGGGGGAAGCCAGAGGAGTGAAATGGCCTCTTGGAATTCTGACCCTCCTGTTGCCCAAAGACTGGGATCTCTGGAATCATCCCTCCTCACCGTGCCCCCTCCCTTTCCAGCCTCTTGACTCATGAGAAGACATTGGTCCATTTGGGGAAGATGCCATCTTGTCATTTGATCCAGAAGACTATGCCGGCTGTGGGAGTTGGCCTAGTATGGATCTCCTGAGGACGGGCACTGCTTCCTCTCTATGTGCCTAGGTCTAGCACTATGCCCAGTGTGCAGACGCAGCCCAATGGTTCTTTGGCGATCAGTCACTACCCTCAGTGTGTTTTCCACCCCTCCTGGCACAGTGTACCGGGTCACGCACTGAGATGCTGATAGCGGCTCCTGATTCCAGAGCAAAGGCCTCTTTGGCTCTCCCAGCCGGGCAGGTGAGATGAGAGGGATGGGAATCGTCCCCTGTGTGGGAATCGTCCCCCCCGTGTGGGAATCGTCCCCCCGTGTGGGAATCGTCCCCCCCCGTGTGGATCACTCCTCTCTCCCTCGGCCCTGGCGACCAGTAGCCCAGACCTGCCGCCTGACTCAGTGTCCTGCCTTGTGGAAGGAACAAGTGGAGCTTCGGAGACACGATCCCTGTTTGGGGGGAGGTGGGCACGCGTGGCATTAGCCCATTCAGCATCCTTGGGAATCGGATAGTCATTTCCCAGCACTTGGCCCCAAAAAGCTGCCTTGGATGAGCTGCTTCTTGGAGACCAAATGGCCATTTCTTCTGACCCCGTTCATCATGGGGAGGAGCCTCGCAAGGGGTGGCTGGGCCTGGGCCCTCCCTGGGAACACCTTTGGCCTGGGCAGCCCTAGGCCTGCTGCTTCTGCTGTGCCCATGGTCGGGCTGGCTGTGTTGTGATCAGTTGGGCCCCAGCCAGCCCTGGAGTGATGTCATGGAAACTGTGGCATCCTGTGTGGAGAGAACTGAAACCCCCATTCTGGCTGCCCGCAGAGCTGGCTGCATGCCACCCTCAGTGTGGCCGGACAGGGCGGGACCCGGCTGGGGGGCACCCGCAGATCCTGGTTCCGTGCCGTGGGGCCATGGCAGGGCTGCCAGAGGGGCCTGGCACCCTAAGGTGGGGGCATCTGCCCTTCCCTGCTAGGAGAATACTTCTCGTGCTCTGTGTTTGCCCTCATGGGGGCTCAGAAGAACGTGTAAACTGAGGCAGAGAAAGGTGGATGGATGGTAGCATCTGGGACAGGCTCCGTGGGCATGTGGGGCCTCCGTTGTTCTCCTCTGCGGCTGCTGGGCGGGGATGGGGGGGCTTCTCTGCTGGCCTCAGCTGGCACGGAGGCCTGGGTGATTAGGCAGGAGCCTGCTTGTCTCCTGGGCAAAGGGCTCTTCCTCGAGAAGCAGAAGTGGGGGCCGGAAGAGGCGGTCGTGTGAGCTCCTTCAGGGGGCCCCCCATGTCTTGCAAGGCCAAGCCCGCAGGGATGGGGCCAGTCGTACAATTCTAAAGGACTGGGAGTGAGTAGGCCTTACAGGGCCCGTCAGGCTCTCTCCCCTTGTATGTACACGCACGCACGCACGCACGCTCAGCTCTCTGTGCCCAGGACTGTCCTCAGCCAATGGGTTCATGTTACACAGGGATGCCCTGCTTTGTACAAGAAGATCTATTGTTTTGTGTCATTGGGATGGTGAGGCTGATGGAGAGACTTAATGGCTTGGGATGGAAAGATAAACACCCTCACAGGGCTCTGGGGGGGTGGGGGGGAACCAGGTGTGGGAGGGAGGTGGGGGGTGAAGTATGGGGGGCGAGGTGGGTGCTGCTGTTGTTGACCGGATACTTTGCTTAGAGGAAATGTCACCCTTGACATCTTGAATGTTTGTACAGGGCCTTTGATTAGGGAGGGCCCTTTGTCTTGCAGAGGTCCTGGGGTCCTCCCACCGAATGATGGTCTTGGCTGGGGAGGCCCATATCCCCCTCTCCCTTAGAGGGGCTTCGTGGGACATTCCAGCAAGGAGGGTCTTGGGAAGAAGCAGAAGGCCTGTGAGACGAGGGGGCCTGGCCTGGCTCCCAGAGCCAGGATAAGAACCTGGGCATCCTAACTCCCGAGCCCAGTGAGAGAAGAGCGAGGCCCCATCCCCGCTCCTGGCTAGTTCCCTGCCCTCCATGACAAGGCCTTTGCCTGCTTCACTCTTGCTTGCTCTGGGCCAGTGCTGGGAAAAAAATAAAAATGGAGAAGGACTTTGCCCTCAGGAAGCTTACACTCTTGGGAGCAGGAAGTGGCTGCTGACAACAGTGCTGGGGCGAGATGATTTTCTGTAGGCCCCTGGGTTCCCTCAGTCCCTCGGGAAACATTTCTCAAGCCCCCGCCCAAGGGCCAGGCCCTGTGCTAAGCCAGGGATACAGAGAGAGACCAAGGACAGTCCCTGCCCTCTGAGAAAGGGGGCACAGCAGGCTCTGTACAGGACAGACTGGAGGTGAGGAGCAGAGGGAAGGCATTGGCATCCCGTGAGGGGAGGCAGGGGAGTGTCCTGCGCCTGGGGGACAGAGGCCAGAGGCTGGTGTCACTGTAAGGAAGGATGCGGTGAGGACTAGAGTGAAGCAAGACTGGGAAGTAGGAGACAGCTCCTGAGGAGCTTCGAATGTCCAGCAGAGCATCCTGTTCTTGACCTTGGGGCCATAGGGAGCCATGGGAGTTTGGGGGGGGGGGTGGTGACTGGGGCTGTGCTTTGTGAAAATCACCTTCATGACTGGAGGGTGGACTGGAATGGGGGGGGCTTCAGGTAGGCAGACCCCCCAGCAGCTGTGACTGGTCCAGGTGGGCGCTGATGAGAATCTGCACCAGGCGCGGGTGGGGTCAGAGGTCACCTTGATATGCCTTGAGAACAGCTTGGACCTGGGACTGAGAGTGAGCATGAGGCCTGGGCTGGGAGCTTGGGACTGGGAGGAGGCCGTTCCCAGGACAGTCCTAGGGAGGGCTTGGGACATAAAGCAGGAGCCCTAGCTTGGACGTAGGGGACTTCAGATGCTCCCCGGGGGCCAGTACAGATGGGAGATTGGAGGCTGCCAGAGAGACTGGGGCAGGAGGAGGAGATGGGAGAGACCTCAGCACCCAGCTGGGCATGAAATCTATGGCTGCGATGACGTCAGCCATGTTCCCATGGGACCCTTCTCTGGTTTGGTCCAGTCCTTTGCCTTTGCCTTTTGGTCAGCTGGTCTGGCTGGCACATGTCACCAGCCGGCCACTTCACATCTTTGCCCAGATTTCCATTGGCATCTCAAACTCAGCAACTCTGCCTTCCCTCAATCCTACACTCCTCCATACTCCCATTTCTCCTGAGGTCACTACCCTTCTTCAGGGCACTCTGGTTCCCAAACTGAGTCATCTGGGCTTTCCCTCATTCCTGTTAAGGAATAAAATGATCAAACACACATTTATTAAACTCTTACTGTGTTCTAAGTACTGGACATGCCAATAGAAAGGTGACATGATCTCTGCTCTCAAGGGGCAATTCACGGGGCAGACAGTGAGGCCCCAAGGGCACTGTCCCTCAGAAGACGGCCTTAGGGTCAAAGAGAGGCAGGCAGGGCTTGGAGACACCTCCAGGTGTCAGAGGGCCTTTGTCTCTCACACTTGGTGGGTGCGAGCCTTGGCATTGGTGCGAGAGTGGTTGGCTCCAGCATTCCCCACTGAATGGTACCTGAAAATAGAAGCATCTACCCTCTGCCTGCCCACGTGCTGTTTTCTGTCTCCCCTCTGTCTTTACCCTATGATCAGAAGGCTCAGTGAGCCAGGCTGCTGTGGTAGGAACCCTGAAAGGCCGCTGAAATGGGCCTTCCTACATCACTGGGGAGCAAGAGAAGGTCAGCTCTTGCCGCCTGAATGAACAGATGCTCCAAGACTTCCTAGTTCTGGGGGAGAAGGGGCTGAGTTGGCCAAGATTCCGCTGGTTATGTCAAATATTATAGCATCTCAGCTTCATAGTAATGAGTTATTTTCACAAAAATTCAGGGTTTTAATTCAAGGTCACGTTTTCTGAATTGTAGGGCCCCTTATCCAATTAATGGCCAAGTCTTCCATCCTTCCTCAGGAACATTTCTCTCATCCATCCATCCATCCATCCATCCATCCATCCATCCATCCAGACATCCATCCATCCATCCATCCATCATTCATCCATCCATCCATCCATCCATCATCCATCTGTCATCCATCCATCCATCTGTCATTCATCCATCCATCCATCCATCCATCCATCCATCCATCCATCATCCATCCATCCATCATCCATCCATCCATCCATCATCCATCCATCCATCCATCCATCCATCATCCATCCATCCATCCATCATCCACCCATCCATCCATCCATCATCCATCCATCCATCATCCATCCATCCATCCATCCATCCATCCATCTATCCATCCATCATCCATCCATCCATCCATCCATCCATCCATCCATCCATCCATCATCCATCCATCCATCCATCCATCTGTCATTCATTCATCCATCCATCCATCCATCCATCCATCCATCCATCCATCATCCATCCATCCATCATCCATCCATCCATCATCCATCCATCCATCATCCATTCATCCATCCATCATCCATCCATCCATCCATCCATCCATCCAGACATCCATCCATCCATCCAGCATTGATCCATTCATCTATCCATCCATCCATCCATCATCCATCTGTCATCCATCCATCCATCTGTCATTCATTCATCCATCCATCCATCCATCCATCCATCATCCATCCATCCATCCATCCATCATTCATCCATCCATCATTGATCCATTCATCCATCCATCCATCCATCCATCCATCCATCATTGATCCATTCATCCATCCATCCATCCATCCATCCATCCATCCATCCATCATCCATCCATCCATCCATCCATCATCCATCCATTCATCCATCCATCCATCCATCCATCATCCATCCATCCATCATCCATCCATCCATCCATCCATCCATCCATCCATCCATCCATCTATCCATCCATCCATCCATCCATCCATCCATCATTGATCCATTCATCCATCCATCCATCATCCATCCATCCATCCATCCATCATCCATCCATCCATCCATCCATCCATCCATCCATCCAGACATCCATCCATCCATCCATCATTGATCCATTCATCCATCCATCCATCCATCCATCCATCCATCCATCCATCCATCATTGATCCATTCATCCATCCATCCATCCATCCATCATCCATCCATCCATCCATCCATCCATCCATCCATCCATCCATCCATCCATCAATCCATCCATCATCGATCCATTCATCCATCCATCCATCATCCATCCATCCAGACATCCCCTTTTCATCCCTTCTCTCACTTGGCCATGATCTGATTTCCAACCCTCATTCCTTGGGCCTTAGATGATTGGAGGAACCTCTCCCCCCCCCCCCCCCCCCCCCCCCCCCCCCCCCCGTTTTCGTCTTTCTAACCTGAAGTGAGCCTATGGACCTTTCTGGAAAATGTCTTTGAATGCATACAATATGATACATAAATAATTTTCTATAGAAATATAATTATCAAAATTGGGGAGTGGGGGTGGGGCAATGAGGGTTAAGTGATTTACCCAGGGTTATACAGCTATTTAGCATCAAGCGTCTGAGGCTGGATTTGAACTCAGGTCCTCCTGAACCCAGGGCTGGTGCTTTATCCACCATTCCCAAATATTAAAAAAAAAAGATGTATGAACTGGGGGTTAGACCCCCCTCTAATCCCTTCTCTGCACAGCTTCCAAAATAATCTCCCAAAGCACAGCCTAATCCTGTAGCTCTCCTGCTAGTGTTCTGCACCCTCCGTGGCTCCCTACTTCCTCCTTCCACCTGCCCTCCCGCATCCATCCTGTCTTGTTCCCTTCTCAAAGGCCGTCTCTGGTGTTTTTCAGCATTTCTATCCCCATGTTAGGTTCAGCTTCTGGGAAGTTTTTCCTCCTTTTCCTGGTGGGAGCCCCATCCCCTCTAGTGCTTCCCCTGGCTCTGCCTCCCTCCTCCCAGAAGATAAGCACCTTGAGGGCAGGGCGGGGTGGGGTGGGGCAGGGCCGGGCTGTGTCACAGGGTTTTATGCCCCTGTGGCTGGAGGACAGAAGACACAGAATCCATATTGGTGACTCAAAGTTCATTTTCCTGGAAGTTGATTGTTCAGTTGTAATTCAAGGTTGCGTCTTTCTGTTTGGCCCAGTCTTCCCAGAGAGGGTTGCTGCCATTTCCACTGCACTGGCCTGGGCCTGCGCCTTGCCCACATGAGAGGAGGGCTGCCTCTGGGGCACAGATAGCAAACTGGCTTATGGCCTGGGCTCATGAATGACTCCTCTCTAGAGCTGGTCCAGGGAAAGCAGGTTCCTCCTGTGAATCCTGCAGTATCCCCAGCAAGGCGTCCGGGCGTCTGCTTCTCTGGTTTGGAAGGACCCACGAAGACATTCCCCTTACAGTGTGTGCACGTGGCGTGGGCTTTCAGGAGCATCTCTCAGAAGCAGTCTCGGTTTCCCATTGCTGTCTGTAGCCCTGCAGCATTGTGGGGGTGGGGGGAGGCTCCCTGGGCCCCAGGGTCAGCTCTGCGGCCCTTCAGTGGTCTTGTGATGAACAGTGGGCTTCCACTATGGGCCAAGGGGCACTCCTTTGGCAAATGGAATGTGATGCACTTGGGTTTTCTTGAATATAGTAGGACCTGGGAAGAAAGAGGGATGCCAGCCCTCCTTTTGAGTAGATGGGTGCTCAGTGTAGAGCCCCGTATTGGCTGGGCTGTGAATTCTGGGGCTGGCAACCTCACCCTACTGGTCCCGGGCAGGGGGCTTCCAAGGAGTACGGGGATCCCCTCCCAACGGGGGCCCCCAGAGCTGACCTAATGCCATGCCCTGGCCTTCTAAGGTGCACGTCCTTCTGGGCCTGCAGCAGAGCATGGCAGCCGATTGGACACCCGAGTCAGCCCCACCTCAGTTTCCTCATCTGTAAAATGGAGATCCTGTTAGCATGTACCTCACAGAGGTGCTGTCGGCCCTCAGATGAGGTCACATGGCAAAGCTCTCGGGGCCGGGTCAGCATTGGCCATTCTTGTGACCATGCCATGGGGCTGGGCCCTGAGCCACGTGAGGGAGGGGGATGCCCAGAAGGGACCCATGTACCTGGGACGGAGGACACAGTTCTAATAGCTGACTTCGGTGCAGCACCTGCCTTCTGGCTTGCAGAAGCTTTAACCTGCATTACCTCCTTTGGTCCTCCCCTGGCCCTCAGCAGAGAGGGGCTGTTAGAGTGTGAAGTGACTTATCTATGGGCACACAGCCCCGTGGTAGAGTCGACCACCTGAGTTCAAATGCAGCCTCAGCTATGTGCCAGTTGTGAGAACTTTAATGAGTGCACGAGTGGTAGAGTGACCTGGTGGTCAGCTCAGTGGGTCAGAAAGCTCCTTCAGCCTCAACAGTGGCAGAGAGTAGCCTGGACCTCACAAGCAGTGACCACTTGGGGCTTATACATCACCCCATTTCACAGATGAGCAAACTGAGGCCTGGAAGAGTGAAATGACTCCTTCAGGGTCACACTGCCAATGTGTGCTGGGCTCAAGGTTCAATCCCAAATCTTTCTGCTTCATTGCTCTTTCCTGTTCACCCCTGGACAGGTTGGGTGTTTGGGGAAGAACAGAAAGGTTAGTTTTATTCCATTTAAAAATTTTATTTAAAAAAAAATAGAATGTATATCACTAAGCACAAACATGACAGGTAAAAAGGAGAATAGAAGTAAAGTTTGGGAGGCAGCTAGGTGGCACTGAGGTGGATAAAGCACCGGCCCTGGATTCAGGAGGACGTGACCCTGGGCAAGTCACGTAACCCCAATTGCCTCAAAAAAAGTGAAGTTTGCATCTGAAACCAGCTTTTTACGACTGGTTTTGCTACGTGCCTGAAGCCCTTCCTTGGAACCAATAATGTCAAGTAGAACAAGCTGCCCCATTGGCTGTGTCCTGTCGTGGACGCCTACTCTACCACCTCTTGGCCAGAAGCTAGGAGTCAGAGGAGTCAGGCTTCCTCTTCAGCCCTCTGAGGTCTACTTGGGCCTCCCTGGTGACCAGAGCCTTTCCAAGCTGTTTTCTTGTACCCGTGGTGGTCATTGTGTGAATTGTTTCTTCTGAGGACTTTTGCTTCGTTCTGAATCAGTTCCTACAAGTCCTTCCTGGTTTCTTATCATTGACAGATGATATTCCATTACCCCAAGGCTGTTTTGTGGTCCCCAGGGGGAAGGAGAAGAACAGGACATCTCCTGACTCAAATAGAATCAGATGCTCTTTGGGTCATTGCCAGGCTGGGGGACCCAGTAGTTGCCTAGTGATGGGGCAAACAGCCTGACTTATTCACTGGCTCATGTGGTTTTAAGTAAGTGTTGGTTGGAGCTGGGGGAAGGGGGTCAACAGAAGCTTTGAAGTAACGATTTTGTAATCATGTGTAAAACACAGTCTTAAGTGTGTGCTCGGATGGAGGGCGAGTGTGTGTGTATGTGTGTGTGCATATGTGTCTCTGTGTGCACATGTGTCTGTGTGTGCATGTGTATCTGTGTGTGGCTGTGTGTGCATATGTATCTGTGTGTGCATGTGTCTGTATCTGTGTTCATGTGTGTGCATATGTGTGTCTGTGTTCATGTGTGTGCATATGTATCTGTGTGCATGCATGTGTGTCTGTATCTGTGTTCATGTATGTGTCTGTATGCGCATATGTATCTCTGTGTGCATACATGTACGCCTGTGTTCGTGTGTGCATGCATATGTGTGTGCGTGTATCTGTCTGTGTTCATGTGTGTGTACTGCCTGTATCTGTCTGTGTTCATGTATGTGTGTGTCTGTGTGTGCATATGTATCTGTGTGCGTGCATATGCGTGTGCGTGTGTATCTGTGTTCGTGTGTGCATGTGTGTGTATCTGTCTGTGTTCGTGTGGGGGGGGAGGGGAAGCGTACCAGATGTGCAGATGGGAGGAGCAGGAGCTGTCTCCTACAAGAGGCCAGTTTGTGGCATAGAGGATGGGGGTGTAAGAGGAAGCTGGATGACCTGTTGCTCTCATGGGGGCCCCACGAGGGCGTCCCTGGTCAGGACCTGGACAGAGCCTGGATTTACTGCCCTTGAAGCCTCTCCCAGTTCAGAGATGTTGTTTCTCCATCCCCAAAGGCTGATTATGAATACTCTAGAGAGCTGGGACTCAGTTTGCTGAATTTCGCCACCGGGAGCTTCATGCACGGTGTCCAAAGGACAGGAGTCTTCCTTATGCTAATTGCACTGGCGGGGCAGCTAGGTGGCGCATTGGATAGAGCACTGGCCCTGGAGTCAGGAGGACCTGAGTTCAAATCCGGCCTCAGACACTTGACACTTACTAGCTGTGTGACCCTGGGCAAGTCACTTAACCCCAATTGCCTCACCCCCCCCCCAAAAAAAATCAGAGGCCTCCAACAGATACACAGGTCACCAAAGGAGTTACCCAGGGAGCAGCACATCATTACACGGACAGTCCTTTGAATTCAAGAATACATTTGCACGCGCGTGTGTGTGTGTGTGTGTGTGTGTGTGTGAGTGAGAGAGAGACAGAGACAGAGACAGACCAAGAGACACACACGTCTGGCCTGACTGGGCACTTCAGATGGACAGGAAGCTGGACCAGCATAGAAGAATGGATCAGGCTGGGCTGCATTTAGGGTACTGGGCAGTGCTTGCAGGGAGTGCCCCCCAAGCTGCCTCTCCCTCCTCTCTTTTGTCAGCCTTCTCCCAGGCCTGCTGACATGCCACCCCAGCAGGTGTGTGTGTGCTCATGTGCGTGTGCATGAGAAGTGTGAATGACATCATTGAACAATTTGCACAACTGCAGGTGGAGAGCCAGCTGTGTCCTCAGAGTACAGCAGCCCTGGGGGGGACTTGCTCCTGCTGGACCCTCAGTTTCATGAAATTGTCAAATGCGGGGGTGAGGGGGGTGGGTTGCTTCTGCTTTTTGTTTTTTTAGTGAGGCAATTGGGTTAAGTGACTTGCCCAGGGTCACACAGCTAGTAAGTGTTAAGTGTCTGAGGCCGGATTTGAACTCAGGTCTTCCTGACTCCAGGGCCGGTGCTCCATCCACTGTGCCACCTCGCCGCCCCGCTTCTGCTTCGACAGGAAGAGAATTCCTGCAGGTGTCATGAGTCCACCTGAGCCTGAGGGGCTCCCCGGCCTTGTTATTCGGGTGGGAATCTCCTTGGGCCCATGTTGGATGAGACGACCGCCTGAAGCCTTCTCCCCTGAAGGCCTGTTTCTGTCATTTGCCTTCATGGGGATAGAAAGATGTGCTCCAAGTGTGGCCTTCATCCTGGCGACTCCTTTCTTTCAAAGGTGTCTCCAGAGAGATTCCCCAACGTGGTTCCTTATACCTCCTCATTGTCACTGTTGGTGGTGGTGATGAGCCGCAGCAAGGCTTGCATAGCGCTGAGGGTGATTGGGGAGAAGGGCAGATCAATCAAAGCCTCTGACTTACAAGCATCGAGCTCTCTACTGCATTAGTCTGTGTCCCCTCCGACTCAGTATTCTCTGATCTTCTGAGGGGCCAATCGTCGGGCTTGGCTTTCACAGTCCAAAGGCTGGAGAATTAGAAATGTGCCGGGAGGGGGCAGCCAGGTGGCCCAGTGGATACTGGCCCTGTATCCAGGAGGACCCAAGTTCAAATCTGGTCTCAGACACTTGACACTTACTAGCTGTGTGACCTTGGGCAAGTCACTTAACCCTCATTGCCCTGAAAAAACAAAAACAAAAAAAGGGGGCAGCTAGGTGGTGCAGTGGATAAACCACCGGCCCTGGATTCAGGAGGACCTGAGTTCAAATCTGGCTTCAGACACTTGACACTAGCTGTGTGACCCTGGGAAAGTCATTAACCCTCATTGCCCTGCCAAAAAAAAGAAAGAAATGTGCTGGGAGCTGCCTGGGAAGAGAGAGCCTGGCCTGAGTGCAGTTAGGAATGGCAGGCGTGAGCTCCTGTTCGAGTGCCTCATTCGGGCCTCAGCGGGCGAGAGGGGGCCGCCTTGCTCTGTGTGTGGGGGCCCACGGCCTCTTGCTCCCTGGGCAGGGAGCATCCGCCTTGTTGGGGGAAGGAAGAAGCTGACCTAGATCTGAATGGGGGCTGCCCAGAGGACCCGCAGGGCTGTAAAAGCCGCTGGGGCTGTGGAGCAGCAGGAAGGCTGCGCGGATCTGGGTCACGCATTCAGAATCCAGCAGGCATGAGAGCCCCAGAGGCTGGAGGAGGGATGTCTATTGTCTGTCGGTCTCTGTGGCCTCATTTTGTGCCCAGGCCCATTGGAGGAGCGTGATTCTGTACCTGCGCGGGTCGGGCACTGTGCCAGGCCCAGGGACACAAGCACCAGAAACAGAACTGAACAGATGGGGAGGAAGCGAGTACCAAGAATCCAAGGCAGTTTTGTTTGAGCTGGAGAGACCAGGGCAGGCGTCAAGGAAGAGGCAGCTCTGGATTCTCTGGGCTGGAGGGAGGTGGGAGACGGAGTCCAGGCCCTGGCTATGCCTGGGACTTCCACTTCTAGGAAGGAGAGAAATATGGACTGATTGGAAAGGCCTATCAAGCTTGTCTTTGAACCAGAGGCAATGGGGAGCCATTGATGACTTCTGAGCAGGGAAGTGGCTGCTCTGAAGGCCCCTTTGGAGGGAGGAGAACCTGGAAGCCAAGCGCTCACTAAGCCTGAGACGGACTGGGATGTGTGGGCGGCTGTGGCCTATGGCTGCAGGAAAGGCTGGGCTGACCAATGCAGTAGTAACAGCCAGGCGGCAGGCAGTGCTCAGCCCAGTGCCGGGCACACAGTGGGAGCTTAATGAGTGCTCACGGATCGCTTGTCTTGTTCCCACACCCGTCTGAGGGCTGAGCCTTGGGAACAGTTTCAGAATCCCACCCACGGCCTCTTGGCTTCTGGGGCACTTCTGGCAGGAGGATGGCGGTGCCACGGGCATACCCCCCGGGGAGCAGGGGCGTGCCCCCCACTCTGGACTGTGCCCCGCTTCCCCACGTGGAGGCATGCTCCCGGGCACAGAGACCAGCCACATTTCTTGGTTTCTTGTCCCTTGGTGCCTCATTGTGGCTTTGGACTTCTGGGCCGATCCTTAGGTAGTCATTGCCAAAGCTGGCCCTGGGAGACAGATGTGGGCTCTGGGTTGAGGGAGATGCTAGGGACGGTCACCCCTTAGGACACAGAGACGGTCCAGAGTAAACTCCAGGCATGGGCCCGGGCTCCCTGCTAGGGATTGAGGCTGAGCTTTCAGCAGGAATTCTCATTAGAGCCAAGCCGTCCCACGATGCCCAGCCCGCCCCAAGCGCAGCCCCATGGTGGCTCCTTCAGTGTCCTGACCCTCAGTCAGTTTCCTCATCCTCAGAGCTGGCTACTTTGTAGCCCTCTGACGTCCCAGCTCTTTTTGTCCAGGCAGAGGTCTGGCCTCTCTCTGCTTGGGATGCGGGATCAGCCAGGCCCTGGGGAGGAGTCTTAGGAAACCCTGCAATTGAGGGAGGCCGTAGGGTGGGGCTTGGAGACTGCGGCCTCCCTGCCTAGGTTAGCCCCCGGCCTGTGGTCAGCTGTCAGCCTGAGTCTCTTTTTGGGGGCCTATTTTTAGGTCCCTCTCATGTGATGGAAAAATCTGGGATCTAAGATGCAAACTTGAACTTCCTGGCAAGCTGAGAAACATGGCCTGTCTCCCCTCAGGGCTTGTTAAACCCCAGTCCTGCTAAATCTGCAAGAAAAAAGATCAGGGGTGCCTGGAGCCCCAGGTCTTTGAAAGGGATTAACCTGGAGCCCCAGGGATGGGGATGTGGGCAGGGCAGGGCCTTGATTGCCAGCCGGCCCAGGAGCCTCCTGCCCTGTTTCACCCTGTTCTCCTGCGGATGGATCATAACCCAGCTCTACTGCGCCCCAGCAGGCACCTCTTCTTCCCCCTCCTCCTCCTCCCGCTCTTCCTCCTCCTTCCTCCTCCCCCTCCCCCTCCCCCTCCTCCTTCCTCCTCTCCCCCTCCCCCCTCCCCCTCCTCCTTCCCCTCCTCCCCCGCTTCCTCCCCCTCCCTCTCCTTCTCTTCCCCCTCCCCCCCCAAGCCTTTAGTCCAGAAAGACGACTTGGTTATGCCTCCCTGGATTCTCTTGGTCTAGAAGGGGTTTTGGTGACCAAAAAGTCGCTCTTTACTCCTGGTTAATGGCAAAGAAAGGGGCTGTGCAGGGCTCACGAGCTTCTGGTTGGCCCCTGGATCTCGCTTCCCTAGAGGGTCATCTTCCCCAGCCACATTTCCTTTGGGAATGCATTGGGCTGGTGGCAACCTTCAAGGCCTTGCCTCCTTGGCACCGCCCCCCGCCCCGCCCCCTCTGCCGACTCCCAGGCCTCCTGCACTGTCTTCTGCCCGCTCCACCTCGACGGCCCTAAGAAGGACCCTGCCCCCAGCCCTCATTCTGTGTTGCCTGTGTCCTGGGACAAGTCACATGACCCTTCTGGGGCTCAGTTTCCCCATGTAGAGAATGCTTTGACTCCACCTCACATGTCCTGCCCATCTAGGGGTTCTGGTCTCTCCTTGGTTGGTCCCCCTCACCCCAATTGGTGACTTAGCTGTCCCCATGCTGCAGGCCCAGCATGCACGGCCACACAGTTGGGGCTTAATGAATGTCTGCCCGAAGCTAGCCCGGATCCCAGCCGCGCCCCGCCCCCCCCAACTCTCCACTGAGGTAGGGAGGGAGAGTCATTGTCTTCATGTCCTGGCGGCTGCAGAAGCTGTCGCTGTCGGCCTGTCCCGGCCAGGAGCTGACGGCTCCTCTTTGCTCTTCCAGATCGTACACACGCACAAGCCGCACTTCACGGCCCTCCACTGCCAGGAGTTTGGCGGGAAGAACTACGAGGCGTCCATGTCCCATGTCGACAAGTTTGTCAAGTAAGTGCCTGTGGCCTGAGATCTCGAGTGGGGAGGGGGCGTGGGAATCGTTGGTTGTGTGTGGGGTCCAGTAGTCACAGGTCTGATGTAGAGGGCCCCCTCCCGTGGGCCGGTCAGACCCCCTCCTGTGAGCCAATCAGACCCTTCCTGTGGGCCGGTCAGACCCCCCCCCCCTCCTGTGAGCCAATCAGACCCCTCCTGTGAGCCAATCAGACTCCTCCTCTGGACCAGTCAGACCCCCCCCCCTCCTGTGAGCCAATCAGACCCCTCCTGTGAGCCAATCAGACTCCTCCTGTGGGCAGGTCAGACCCCCTCCTGTGAGCCAATCAGACTCCTGTGGGCCGGCCAGACCCCCTCCTGTGAGCCAATCAGACCCCTCCTGTGGGCCGGCCAGCAGAGGATCCTTCTGTCTTCCAGGCCAGCCTCCTAAAGACCCTCCTCTCCTATGGGGGGCTGGGGACAGTTCAGGAACCAAAGCGATGACTTGTGGCGAGGGCTTGGCCAGCCCAGATGTGCTGCATGTCCTTACTTCGGTCACCTTTTTGTAAGGCTCTCATAGTGTCCCAGAGGCAGAGGCCTGCCCAGCCTCAGGAGCCTGGTGACATCTCTCAGCTTCACAGGAGATTCCTCCTCCCCCAGCCCCTGCACTGCAGAAGGGCCTGGGGGGGGGGGGAGGTGTAGGCTGATGACTTCCGGGTGGGCGGTGCCGGCCCAGTCCCTTTGGGGCCAGGATTCCCTTATGCCCGGGGGTGGGGGTGGCGTCTGTGGGATCTGAGGGTGGTGATGGGCCCTGGATGTGGGGACCCAGGCTGCAGAGCCAGGGCTGACCCTCTGACCTTCCCTGGGCATGTCCCTGGTTTTTATGGGAAATGTAGGCCATGACCGAGGAGTTTCTTTGGTGAGAGCCACATCTTGAGAACGTGTTCTCCATCTTGTGGTCTGGGGAGCCGGGCCAGCTCCCGTTGTGGCCACCCTCACCCTCAGGGTGTTGGAAGCACTCACAGACCTGGCCCACAGGACAGTCTGGCCTGGACAGGGGCGGGGCGTGCTGAGCACCAGCTGTGGCTGTGGGGCTGCCTGGCAAGAAGGGGAGCAGGGGCCAGGGCAAGGAGTTCGGGCTGAGCCTCGGGGCAGCCCGGGCCTCTCAGTCGTGGTCAGTCTGGGCCCAGAGCTCTAGGCCTACTTTCGAGGCCCTGGAGCCGCTGAGGGGCTGTGCCCTGCCTCCCTCCCCCAGCAGGCACTGGGCAGGGCCTTATGTCATCTCGTAGCAGACAAATCACTTCTCTTCTGAAAATTCCTTTTGTTTATTTCATGAAATATTTCCCAATTATGTGTAAACGTTTTAAACCTTCATTTTTCAAAGTTCTGAACTCCAGACCTTCTCCCTCCCAAGCCTTCCCACTCTTTGAGAAAGCAAACGCTTTGATTTCTGTTCTACGTGTAAAGTCATGAAGAACATATTTCCATATCAACCATGTTGAAAAGAACCCCCCGCCCCCCCCCCCAACAAAAACACCAACAACCAGTAAAAATACAGAAAGTAAAGACCACCAAAGTCGGCTTCAGGCCACTCTCAGGCTCCATCAGCCCCTTCTGGAGGCAGCTCCTTTGACCTCCCTCAGATCCCGTACTGCTGATCATTCCCCGCCATTCACATTGCTGTGCTCTTGTTCTTACTGTGTACGAGGTTTCTTTTGGTTCTGCTCATCCCACTTTGTATCAGTTCATATAGGTCTTTCCTGGTCTTTCCGAAATAAGCCTGCCTGTCACTTCTTACAGCGCAATGGTATTCCATTACATTCATATACTGCCATAGACCAAGTTGTTCAGCCATTCCCCAACTGATGGCATCCCCTTCAGTTTCCAGTTCTTTGCCATCACAAAAAGAGTTGCGTTATATATTTTTGTAAAGCTATGTCTCTTCCCCTTTTCTTTGATCTCTTTGGGATATAGACCTAGTAGTGGTATTGCTGGGTCAAAGAGAATGCAGTTTTATAGCCCTTTGGGCATAGTTCCAAATTGTTCTCTAGAATGGTTGGATCAGTTCACAACTCCACAAACAGTACATTAGTGTTCCAATTTTTCCACATCCTCTCCAACATCTGTCGATTTCTTTTTCTGTCATATTAGCCAATCTGATAGGTACCTCAGAGTTGTTTTAATTTGCATTTCTGTAATCAATAGTGGTTTAGAGCATTTTTTTATGTGACTATTGATAGCTTTGATTTATTCTTTTGAAAACTGCCTGTTCATATCCTTTGACCATTTATCAACTGGGAAATGACTATTATTTTTATAAATTTGGCTCAGTTCCATATATATTTGAGAAATGAGGCTTTTATCAGAGAAAACTTGCTGTAAAAATTTTTTTCCCCAGTTTCCTGTTTCCTTTCTAATTTTGGCTGCATTAATTTTGTTTGCAAGCATGTCAGTTCTATGACAGAGTTGGGAAGGACCTGCAGACTTTACTATGCTGCCTGATAGCCAGGGTTACAAATCTTAGAGTCCCAACATAATCCAAGAATGCCTACAGAGTCACAGAACAATAAAGAGAGAACTGCTGCTGGAGTCAGAACCTGTGTAAAAACCCTGCCTCTGACTCTTGGCACCTGTGCAACCTTGGGCAAACCACGTCATCTCCTGGGCCTCAGTAGCCTTTTGTGCCAAAGGAGGATTCTGGGTTAGGCGGCTCTATTCCTGCAATCGCCTCGTGGGATTGAAGGAGTTTCTCTTATCGCTCCATTCCACCCTAGTCATGGAAGAGGCTAGGAAGCTTTCCCCTGTCTGGGACTCGGAGCCCGGCTGTCTCTGTGGACCGCTCACTGCACAGCCCGTCTTCAGCCTGGGTTTTCAGAGTGTTCCGGAGCAAGGGGAGGCCATGGACTGCTCGGGAGCCTGGCATCACCTTGAGGCCTCTTTCCAGGTTGGGGCGGGGCTTGAGAAGAGCCGGCAGGTAATTCACTGGTGGGCTCCCCGCCCCATGACGTCTTTGCCGACTTGGACAGTTCAGTGGGCTCACCCACAGATGAGAAAACCGAGGTCCAAAGTCCTCCTGGGTCAATTTCTGGTTCCTGTGCCTTTCTTGGGGACCGGAAGCCTCCTGCCCAAAGCCGGACTGATGCAGCAGCCTCTCGGGGATGCAGGCACTGCATCTGCTTCCTCTTCTCGGCCTGGGATTCTCTTGGCTCCTCCCTGAGAGCCTCTGGGTCTGACAATGGTGAAACAGCGCCACCTGCTGCTCGCTGCTCGCTAGTGTCCGATGAAGCCTGCAATGCCCTGTCTTTGGCTAGCAGAGCAGGATCCAGAGCCCAGGGGTGACCCTGGGGGGTGCAGCTTTGCCTTCCCCGTGATCCTGGAAAGTCGAGGTCCAGACGTGCCCAGTAGACGCTGTAGCCCGTTAGCGCTGCTTGGGTTCAGGCCCTGTCTCTTGACTGCTGGACCCACATCATCAAGAGGAAGCAGCGAGCCCGAGACAGATGCTCCGAGTTGTTTGGGCCATCCCAGAATCTTGAAGCCCTTCCCATAGCTCCTTCCGGGCTTCAAGCCCGATCCACTCCTTCCCTGGGCCCCAGCTCCCTGGGGCAGGTTGGGGGACCCCAGCCATGATGTGGGGGTAGGTGACTGACTCTTGGCCCCTCCCTGGGCCCGCCACCTTCCGTGTAAGATGGGTGGGGTCGCCCTGAAGACTCTGACACAAAGCAGCCAGTGTCAGGGTCTGGGTCCCCTCGTGAGGTCGGATGGTGGAGGCGCCCATTGTAGAGATGAAGAAACTGGGGCTCTTGTGCCAGAGGAGGAAGAGGCGGGATTCAGGCCCAGGCTTTCCTGGTCTCTAGTGGACCACTTTATAATGAGCTTGAGGCAGCAGGTGATGCTGTGCGTAGTGCTGGTCCTGGAGTGGGGAGGATCTGAGTTCAAATCTGGCCCCAGATACTTACAGCTGGGTGACTGTGGGCCAGTCACTGAACCTCTGTCTGCCTCAGTTTCCTAATCTCTAAAATGGGCATAATAATATGGTAGCTAATATGGAGGATCAAAGGAGATTGTGTTTGTGAAGTACTCGGCCCAGTTCCTGGCAGACAGTAGGTGTTCAATAAATGCTCATTTCCCCTGTACGCTCAGCTGCTTGGGGTGCTCACTGTTGGAGATGCCCGGGATGTTCCGTCTCTGTCCAGTCCTCTGGCGGTCACTGCCTTTTGGTTGGGCCAGATGGGGCCTGAGAATCGTCCCGTTAAACTGAACTGCCCCAGAGGGGGAAAGGGCTGGCTCTCTTCACAGCTCTTCTTGGCTGCTGTGAGAGGGCCCCCAGAGGCCTCCTTGCTCCCTGGCCCCCAGGTGGTGTGCTGCTGTCCTTGGGGGAAGTGGGCAGCGTAGCCTCAGGGCTTTGCAGGGGAGGTCGAATTGAGGACAGAGCCCCCTTTCCAAATTCCTGGGTCTCCAGGTATGGAGGAGAGCCCACCCCTTCTGCCCCTCCCGGTGCCTCTTGTGGGGCCCTCTGTGGAGGCTGGTGCTGCAGGGAGTGCATAGGGATGGCAGGAAGGCTGGCCTCAGCCTACCTCTGCCCGTGCCCGCAGGCCCCCGGGGCCCCCAGTCACAGCCCCCGTCACACCCTCAGACCTTGGGGCCCTTTTCCTAAGTGACCTTTCCTGGTACTTAGCAGGTTGACAGCTCCTCCCGGAGCCCCCACTGCGGATGGCCCCTGGGCTTGCTGTCTGCCCACTGTCACCAGGCTGCCCTCTGGGCCTTGTCCAGCTTCCCTTGGAATGTGGTCTCTAAGCTCCTTGAGGGCGGGGGCTGTCTTTTGTCTCTCTTGGTGTCCCTAGTGTTTGGTTCAGTGCCTGGTATGCAGTAGGTGCTTAGTAAATGTTGACTGACTGGTGGGCTGGCCCCAGGCACTGATAGCAAACTGATTTCCCGTCCTGGCCTCAGTCTCTACTGACTTGCTCTTCACAGGCTTGGATCTTCTGATGACCTGCTAGCCTGACATCACAGTCACCTTTTGGAGTCTTCACAGGCTTGCAAGTCTCTTAGGGGCAGGCCGTCCAGAGGCGTGAGCAGGGTCTGCCTCACAAATGCCCCACAAACCCAGAAACAAAAGTGGGGGCGCCATCTGGGACCCTTCACCTCCCGAGAACCACGGGTGGTCTCCCCCTCCCTTCTAGGAGCCCCTGCAAACCCAGCCAGCTCAGCCCAGGGCCTCAAAGTCCAGGCACGCCGTCCTGGTCTCTTGGGGGCAGCAGGCTGAGAAGCGGCATCAGGTGGCAGAGCATGAGGCCTTGGCTGTAAGGGACCGTAATGGGCGCCCGCAGGAATCCTCCCAGAGCCTCCCTGGACAGCGGTCGAGATCTTTAGGGAGGGCCCTGCAAGTCCCTCCAAGCCACTGAGCATTGCTATGCAAGAGAAGTGTGTGTGTGTGTGTGTGTGTGTGTGTGTGTGTGTGTGTGTGTGTGTGTGTGAGCGTGTGTGTGTGTGCGGGCCTGCACTCCTTTGCCTTAAGACCAGAGACTAAAAGTGGTCTTTCAGTAGCTGCTTTGCATTCACCTCTTCATATTGGGGGGAGGGGGCTCCTAATAGAGATTCTGAAACAGGTGCCCCCCCCTTTTTTGTTTTGTTTTTCTCTGTCAGAGCAGGTGATGTTTATAGTCGTGAGTCCTGAGGCACAGGGATCCTCGGGGCACAGGGTTAGTGCTGACGGGGCCTCAGAGACCACCTTATCCATCTCGGCCCTTCCATTAGTGAGCACTGGGAAGTGCCTGCTCTCTGCCGGCCACTGTGCTGACCCCTGGGGAAACAGACAGAAGGAGCCGAGATCACACATGCACACATGCATGCATGCACACGTACACACATGTGCGCATGCACACACAGCTAGGCAGCGACCTCGCCATGGCCGCATCTGCCCCACCAGACCCTGAGCCGGGCCTTCTCTCTTGGCGTCTTTCTAGCTGTGGGCAAACCCCCGAACCTTCACTTTCCTCTGCTTCAGGCCTCAGGCCACCTGACCTAAGCAGGTCAGACTGGACCATGCCCTGGCCCCTCAGCTCGTGGGGAGACCCCAGAGGAAGCATGGGTTTCCTGTCGTGCCCGGCCTCTCTGACCTCAGCAGCTCAGTCCCAGTGCCACAGCCCACTCTGACAGTCAGGAAGCAGCCACTGCCCTACTGGCCGCCTCTCAGCCTGGGCCTCCCTTGTGCTCATGCCTCCCTCTTGTCTTCCAGAGAACTCCTCTCCAGTGACGCCATGAAGGAGTATAACCGGGCCCGCGTGTACCTGGATGAGAACTACAAGTCTCAAGAGCACTTCACGGTGAGTCAGCCGTGACCGCCTTCCCCAGGGCGGCCACGGTGTCATCCTGGGATGTGACTTCGGCAGGTCCCTGATCTGGGCCTGGCTTCTGTGAGCCTCTGGAGGGGCCCAAGGACATGGTGGGTGAGGAAGGGCACGTGGAGAGGCGGGCCCGGCCCCTGGCTGGCCCCCGGTCCCCGGCCCCCAGCAGCTACTGCTCAGTGCTGGGCTAAGGTGGGGAGGGGCCACCTCTGGCCCCCCACCCCAGCACACCCTGATCTCACCAGATTGTATTCAATGTGGGGGGGGGCTGCTTTGGTTTCCCTACTGAGGGTAAGGTTGGGCCAGGTCGCGGTTGTACCCCACACATGCACATTGTGTCTCGAAGCCCGAGGGGGGCTTATTCCATAAAATGAAGTCATTTCTGCCTCCCCCTACCTGCTGTGCCTTTCCTGCTGGGTCGGCAGAGAGGGTTCTGGGCCTCCTGTCAGCCAGACTACCTCAGACATTTATAGCTGTGTGACCCTGTACAAGTTACGTAACCTCTTCTGCCTCAGTTTCCTCGGCTGTAAAACAAGGGATTTGGATCAGCAGTCTCTGGGGACTTCTCTCGGGCCAAGTTTAAGCTCCCTTGGTTCTGAGTCAGTCCTGGTGGCTGGGCTAGCAGAGGCAGCCCCCCATCACCGGGCCACGCCACACAGAGGCCAGCCCCAAGGGCAGGGTGCACCTTGGAGAAAGAGAGTCAATGTTGGAAAGGAATTCAGTTTGTTTTCCACATGCGCCATGGGCTTGGGATGGGCTGGCTGCCACGGCAGGAGCTTGGCCAGCCATGGAGCCGCAGGAAGAGGACCCTTGGCTCCCTCCTTGGCCCCTCCCTCACCATGGCCCAGGCCAGAGTGAGCCCCGTGGAGCCGGGTTTGGGGCCTTGCTGTGGCTGGCTCTGGGCCCAGGGGACCCTGGAGAGGCTGGGAGCTGTGTCCGGGGGTCTGCCCGGGTGGCAAGGCTTAGCCCTTATTGCCTGTGCCCTCCCTGGGGCTGGCCTGTGCTCTTCCCAGGACTGATAGCTTGTTCCCCTGTCTCCCCTCCTTCATGAAATGCGTGTCCTGCTGCGACAGCCTGAGGGGCTGGGAGCCGGAATTGAGGCTCCTGATGGGTGGACCCGGCCACGCTCCCTTTCAGCGGGATGCTCTGCCCCGTTTCCCCGCATTGGCACCGGCTCAGCTGTGTTGGGCACAGTCTGACGCCTTCCTCTCTTCCCGGTCACTCCCCCTGCGTGCCCCAGCCGGCCTGGGGCTGTTTGGCCAGTCCCAGGATGCACCGCTCCACCTCCCGCCTTCTCAGAGAGCTCTCCCTCCTCATCTCTGCCCACTAGGATCCTGGCCTCCTTCCAGACCCAGTTTTCGGCCCTGCCCCCTCAGTGGTCTCAGGCAGGAGATTAGAGGCTGGATTTTAGGCACCATCCAGGATGTAGGCCTGCATGGCTTCCTTTGGAGCATGGGTGAGGGCTCACCCCCCGAGAGCCTGCTCCTTGGCCTTTTGCCCTCCCTGTGCTCTTAGCTTCCTGGTGTCCTCCCCCTTCTTGCAGAGAACTGCCCTTTGCCCTCAGTTTCCCTCATAGGCCACCACTTGTGGCTCCTTGGGTTGGGTTCTGTTTCCTCATGAACCCTGTCCAGCCTCAAGCCAGTGGAAGGTGGGCTGACCGTTCCAGAAACCATTTGCCTGGTGGACCCTGTCCAGGGGGGAGTGAGATTGATTCAGCACAGAAACACCCCATGAACACAGGACGGCCATGGTCCTGGCCTGGGGAAGGGGGCTTATCTGACTTGTAAGATACCTCTTCTGGGAGCACCTTGCCCTGTCCTTGGACCGTGACAGTGAGCGAGTGCCGGAGAGAGGGGTGGACGCGCAGACGCGAGAGGCAGGGGTCAGTTGCCCATGGCTCGGTCCATGTGCCTCACCCATCCCTCCAGCAGCCGGCCTGGGCAGGAGTCGTTGCTGGAACAAAGGGCCGGCTTTGGGGGGAAATGACGTTCCGGGTGCTGAGAGAAAGGCAGAGTCGCTTCTTGATGGATTCGTGGCGTAAGAGCAATATTTTCAGTTGAGTCTGCCGTCCATTGAACAAGGAAATTGGATCGGCTTTATCGTGCCAGTGGATGCCAGTCTGGTTGTTCAAGGGCAGCTGCAGCTCGCGTGGACAAGCACGTTCTCCCGTCTTCAGGGGCTCTGCAGCTCTGAGAAGGAAGAAGGAGGAAGGAAGCAGCCGGAGGGAAGAGAGAGGACTGGGGCTCCCTGGCTTCTTGGGGCCCTTTCACCAGGAGATGGAGCCAGAGTCATGCAGAAGAAATCCCTCCTGGGTCCTGGCATGGCTGGGGGTCCAGGGGTTGGCATCCACTGGCCCCTGCGTGGAGACCTCAGGACCGAGGAGCCCAAGACCTCTGGAGAGGACAGTGGGAATTAAACCGGAAGTGACGGGGCCCTGGAACAGAGACGAGGCTCTGACCCAAAGAGAGAGGCGGGCTGGGAGAGCACAGGATGGTCAAGGAAGAGGCCATGGGCATCAGGAGCAGTACCAGTCCTGGTCTGGAGCTTCTGCGGCTCCCTACTCCCTCCAAAGTCAAGTATGTCCCCACAGCTGGGTGATGCCGGGCCCTGTCCAGCCGCAGCCTACCTCCCCTTCCCTCCCCCAGGCTGTCTGCAGCCTCCCATCTCCTGCTCCTGGGGCAGGAGCCTCTCCTTTTCCTCCCTGGGGGGATTCCTGGGGCTCCCCATTGTCCCCCTCTGCCCTAATCACATCCACTCCATCTTGTCATTTTCCCTTTCTGTCCTTTGTGCACAGTAGGTGCTTAATTCCTGTTGGCTGAGTGTCCTTATTGGCTGCCTTTCTCCATGTTCCTGAGGGGTTGCATTTGGGTTCTCCAGGTAACTTCTCTGGAGAACTTAACCCTTTCCTTTCTAAAACAGGAGCTATGGTGTGATGAGTGAGTTCCTCTGACCACCCCAGCCCAACTTTTCTCAACTCTTCCTCTGAGTCCAGAATTCAAATCTAGCCTCAGACACTTAATTGCTGTGTGACCCTGGACAAGTCATTTAACCTTTGTTTGCCTGTTTCCTCAACTGGAAAATGGGGATAATAATAGCACCTGCCTTAAAGGGTTGTTGGGGGTTCAAATATTGCTTAGAACAGTGCCTGGCATGTAGTAGGCTCCATAGAAATGTTTTTTCACTCCCCTTCCCTTCCCTACCGTCAGTTAGACGGTGCAAGGGAAAGAATTCTGAAGAGTTCTGACACCAGAAGTCCTGAATCCAATCCGACCTCAGACACTCACTAGCCATGTGACCTTGGGCAAGTCTCTTCGCTGCATAATTTAAAATTCTAAATGTGGATTCTAATCCCCCCCCCCCAGTTTTTGGGGGAAACTGACTAAAATCACTGATAAACGAGTTTAGAATCGTTTAAGGGTTTATAGAAAGATAGTAAAAGAAAGAGAAAGATTGAGAAGAGATGTCTTCTAACCAGGCAATCCTAGCCTTCCTAATCGCCCACTTCTCAAGTTCCCTGCCACCCTGCCGATGTCTCGCAGCCAAAGGAAGCACAGTCCCGCTAGCGTCCACTTCCCCCTTCCTGTCCCCTCCCAGAAATGGGAGGCTCCTCACGTTGCTTGGCTGGTAGCCTTGATAGACGGTACCCATGAGCAAACGTCACTTCCTGATGCCAAGGACCTTGACCGTATGGTTTGCCCTCAGAGGCCTTCTCCTCCTAGCAGAGCTTTTCTACAGTAAGTCTCCAGCAGGGGCGTCATTCCAATAGTCACATCGCCTTTGTCTGACTCTGTTTGCTCATCTGTAAAACGAGGGTCCTAAAGCCGGGCGCTTTGTAAACCTAAAGCCAGTAATCACTGCCATTATTATTCCTGGTCCTTCCTGCCAAAGAGGCAGAAGAATGGGGCCGGCCCTGCTGTGAGTCAGGGGTCAGGCCTGGGCTTCCCAGAAGCCTAAGGGAGGGCCCCAGGAGGGACCTGAACTGAGAATGAGGGTTCCCAGCCCAGCACGGTGCCACCGGGCACCCAGGGGTGCCATCACCAGGCCTGTGGCCATTCCCACTGTACCACTGAATAGTAACTATTATCATTGGGGTGGGGTGGAGAACCGGAGGTGGGGAGACCGACTAGGAGCCTCCTGTGGTCACCCGGGGGAGGCAGGGGAGGCATGGGCACAGGAGGCGTCCCCAAGATGGGCTTCAGTCTGTGACCTTGTCCTTTCTCTGCCGGCCCTGTGGTTGGACGCGAGCCTGCGGATGTCTCCTTGGCCTGAGTGTCACCTCTGGCTTCTGGGCCATCCTGCAGAGCCTGTGAGTCCTTCCCAAGTTGGGGAAGGACAGTGAGGGGAGAGCTCCAGAGGTCTCGCCCCCAAGCCCCAGTGCTTGGGTGGTTAGGAGGTGGGCATTTCTTCTAGTTCCCTACAGAATTGAAAACCAGGCCCCAGCACCCAGTGAAGCTGCTTCAGGCCAGCTGCTGGCTTTCTGGCTCTCAGCAGTGGGTGCTTCATACATCTCTTAGTCACGATTTGGATCCTGGCCCATGGACCTGCCCTCTGACAGGAGCCCTCCTGGCTCAGCAGGTTCTTAGGGGGCCCACGAGCAGCCCCCCAGCTGAGCCATGGGGCCGACCGGCCCTGGCTCAGCAGGCCTTGGTCCTCTGTTAAAGTGGGGTCCATGTACCTGATGGTCAGGGCCCCTTAAGGGCCCAGGGCACCCTTTCCTGTCTCCCCATGGCATGACCAAGCAGTCAAGCTGAAGCGGGCAGAAGAGAGAAATGCCCTTGGCACGGTAGCAGTCAGAGGCTGGGGCGCTCTCACTGGGAAAGTGATCCGTGTTCCATGTCTTGCATTGTGGAGCTTCCTCTTGGACAAGGGGCCCTGACCCAGAATGACCTGCGACGGTCGTCAATGAGTCCACATGGAAATAGGGACGGACAGAACAGTGGGATGGACAACATGGAAGGAGCCTGCTCTGCCCAGAGGCCCAACTGGCCATCACAACAATTTGGATGGGGGGCAGCTAGGAGGCGTAATGGATAAATCACTGGCTCTTGGATTCAGGAGGACCTGAGTTCAAATTCGGCCTGAGACACTTGACACTTTCTATCTGTGTGACCCTGAGCAAGTCACTTAACCCTCATTGCCCCACAAAAACAAACAAAAAACAAAAACAAAACAAAAAACCAACAATTTGGATGAAGCCAGTGGGTTCTTCGTGTCTGTGCTTCATGACCTAATAAAGCCTCGGGCCTTCTGAAGTGACTGCCACACCTGACCAGGCAGGAGAATGCTTGACTGCTCATTCCTTTGGATTCAGAGGGAAAGGCAAGAGGGTCCCTGAAAGGACCCCAGCTCTCGTGGGTCTCCCCCATTCATGGCTTCCCTCTCTCCTTGCATTCCTGTAGCTGTTTGATGTGGCCACCACCACCATCAGCCAACTTATCTCCAGAAAACATCACTGTCAGTCAGTGTGTCAGTCGGTGACAAGCACTGATTAAACATCGATTGCATGCCAAGTTCTGTGCCCAGGGCTGCGGATCCAGAGACACAAATGGAAGCCTCCCTGGGCTCAAGAAGCTTCTATTCCATCTAGGGAGCCAACAGAGACACGTGAAAGTGGGCTACCCAACAGTTACCAAAAATGCGCTTACTGAGGGGGAAGGGTGGGCACCGGCATCTTGGGCTAAGTCGGCCTATCAGCTGTCATATACGAAGTGCTTGGCATGCACCAGACTGTGCTGAGCACTCAAGGGGCTCAGGAAGGGGGTTTATTGGGTATTTGCTTGTACAACTATGAGAACTGCCTTTCCTTGTGGCCGACTTGTGGTTTCTTGGGTTTCCTGTCTCAGAAGCTCTTCTTCGACCCATTAGTTATGTGTAGAGTCTCAGGTGTCTTCTTCCCCTTTCTCATGTAGTCAGTTCATTGTATAGCCAGGAGATTCTCTCTAACCACCTTACTTCCCTGTCTCAAGTCTGAACTGGCACCTCCAGAGTGGAGCTCTTGGGGCTCTCTGGGACATGGTGTTCGAGATCCTGGATCACTGCTTAAGAGCCGCTGGCCTCTCCCGTCCTAGAGCAGGGCTTTGGGGAGCCTAGTGCTCTCTGCTTCCCTTTTCAACCGAACCCTCTCACTGCCATGAGGAAAGTCTGGAAAGAGGGCAGACCTGGCCCCAGCTCCTCAGAACGAAGATGGGATAAGGAAGCTTGCCTTACGACTAGGAGCGACTTCCCACGTGTTTTCCAAGGTCCGCTGTCCTGCCTTCGAGAAGCAAGTGTGGGTGACGGTGGGACTCTCTGTGTCCCAGCATCTATCCGGGTAAAAGGGAACTGTGGACAGAATCCCCAGAATTCACTTGCCATCACCTGCCTCCCAACATCACGTTAACCTTTCTTCATGCTCAGGTGGAGAGTGATCCATACCCAACATGCACTGGGCCCTCACTGGGACGTGTCTGCTAAACACTCTTCACACTGTAAGAAGATGCCCAGCTTGCTGAGTGTGTCTCACATGGCCTTTCTCAAGGTGCCTTTCAGATTTCTGCTCATGACTTGGGCCCATTCTCAGTGCCATTGAGTCTTTTATTTTGGTCACACAGCTAATAAGTGTTAAGTGTCTGAGGCCGGATTTGAACTCAGGTCCTCCTGACTCCAGGGCCGGTGCTCTATCCACTGCGCCACCTAGTTGCCCCGGCATCATCATTTTTAAAGTTAGCTTTGTAGGGTTAGAGCCAGAAAGGACTTTTGGGATCATCTCGTCTAGGGGTGTTCAACCTGAGCTTGTTTTATTTAATATTTTGACGGCTGTATTTCAATAGAATCGGCTTCCTTTGGAATCCCATGTTTTTGGTTTGATGTGTTTAAAAGTGTGATTCAGAGGAGGGGCTGCCCAGGGGGTTCAGGCCACAAACCTTGTCCAACCTTCTCTTGTAGTTGTAGAAATGGC
Source organism: Dromiciops gliroides (assembly GCF_019393635.1). Lineage (NCBI taxonomy): Eukaryota > Metazoa > Chordata > Mammalia > Microbiotheria > Microbiotheriidae > Dromiciops > Dromiciops gliroides. The sequence goes on along the minus strand of NC_057862.1, from coordinate 1,389,939 downwards.
TGCTCAGAGAGAGGCCACCCAGCCTCCAGGAGCCCAGGTGGAATGTGTGTCAGGTGCTGTGACTCCCAGCTCCCCTTTCTGTTTAGCTCCCCCTGCAGCTTCTACCAGACTTTGTTTGCCATCATCCATCTCTCCTTAGATGCTTGCCATTCACTCCTGTGCTTTAAGGAGAGGCTTAGAAAGAAAAATCCCATCTGTCGGCATCAGCTTCTTAAGTCATCATTATTTTCTGTCATATAATTGCGCAAAGTAGTTTTCAATCATTTTCCTTTGTCCTTCTTCATTTATCATAAATGATCCTTTTTCATTTATATTAGCAATTTGCTTTTCCCCTCTTTTGAGGAGAGTAGAGAACACAAGACCCAATTAGCTAACAGTCTGTCTATTAGTTTACCCCCCCCCCCCCCGCAAAAAACCCTAGGGTTATTTATCATTTCAGTAGGGCTTTTGTTTGTTTGTTTTGAATTTTGTTGATCTTTTTCTTTGATTTTCAGGATGTCTATTTTTAAAATATTTTGCTTTTCTAATCTCTTTAGTTACATATCCAGTTCATTAGCCTGCTCTTTCACCCTTTTGTTAGTGAACATGTTTAGAGATAAACTTTCCCCCTAAGGACTGATTTGGTTTAATTACAAAAGGTTTAATATTTTGTGTATTATTGCCATTTTCTTTCATGAAATTGTCAGTTGTTTCTATGATTTGTCTTTTGACATACCAGTTATTTATTTTTTTTTTTAGTGAGGCAACTGGGGTTAAGTGACTTGCCCAGGGTCACACAGCTAGTAAGTGTTAAGTGTCTGAGGCTGGATTTGAACTCAGGTCCTCCTGACTCCAGGGCTGGTGCTCTATCCACTGCGCCATCTAGCTGCCCCTTCAATTAAGTTTGAATCCTTTTTGGGACCCTTTATCAATATAATTTTGTTGCATTGTAGTCAATTGTGTTTTATATTTATGCTTTTCTGTATTTTGATGAGGTCTTGTGCTCTGCCGCAGGCGAGTTTTTGTAAAGGTGCTGTGCCCAGCTGATTTGCCAAATGCCTCCTATGTCTAACTATTCTAAAACTGTCCCCTGGTACTTCTTTCTCATTTCACTTTCTGTTGGATTTGTCTAGGTCTGAAAGGGGGATGTTTTCATTCTGCAGCTGTTATAGTATTGCCATTTAATGCAGTCAGCTAACTGCACTTGGTGCATTTGTATTAAGTATTGTCAGGGAAAGGGCTAAGGGAACACAGTCCTTACCATGGGCCAGGCCTGTGCTAAGTGGTCTTTGGGATGTTGTTTTGTTGTCTGTGGTGTCTTTAAATCGTTCCCTGCTTATCTCCTTATACCGAGTCATTCTTCCCTGTTGTCTTATTTGAGGCTCGTCGTTGGGCATCCCCAGAAGTCATGTTTTCTTTTGTGCCCATCCCCACTTGTTATATCCTTGGGAATCTCACTGGCAGACGTGCCAGGGACCACTCAGCCTGATGTGGAAAAGCCAGAGAGAGACCTCGTGCTCTGTACCCTCCCGGTCTGAGTCCGATGCCACGTTCCGTGAGCCCCCAGGCTGACCTCGATGCCTCGTGCTCTGTACCCTCCCCGTCTGACCCCGACGCCACGTTCTGTGAGCCCGCAGTCTGGCCTCAATGCCTTGTGCTCTGCATCCCCATCCCTGTCTGAGCCTGATGCCACGTTCTGTGAGCCCCCAGGCTGACCTCAATGCCTCGTGCTCTGTACCCTCCCTGTCTGAGCCCGATGCCACATTCTGTACTTGGCTTCAGGGGTTGCTGGCTTTCCAGCTGCTGTCCTTGTTCCGGAATCTCGCAGGTGCTGTGGCCGCCTCCTTGAACCCTTCTCTCATTTCCGTGGTTGTCACCGCTTGCTCCCTCTTCCAACTTCTTTGGATTTATTTCCCCTTTTCATCTCTCCTCACAGCTCATAGATGCTCTGAGAGGACGAGGACAACCTTCTTTCTGTCACCCTATTCCCCAGCAGGGCAAAGTGCGGGGGGGGGGGGGGCATTGAATAAATATTTATGGAAATTGAATTGCCTTGGAATGGACCTTGTAGATTATACTGTCCCAGTGGCTTCTGTGACGGGAGTCAGCTGAGGCTCAGCAGGGGGCACTGATTAAGCACCTAGTCATCAGTCAGTCAGCATTTATGAAATACCCAGTGTGTACCAGGCACAGTGCTAAGAATGGGGATGCAGAAAGAGGCAAGAGCGCCTGCCCTCACGGACCTTACAGTTGAACAAAGGAGACAGCAGGCAGACAAGCACAGACCAAGCCAGCCAAGACAGGATGAATAGGAGAGAAAGAACAGATGGAAGGCGCTACCGTCCAGAAGGTGGGGTTTTAGTCAGGACTTGCAGGAAGCCAGGGAGAGCAGAGACGGAGTGTGCCAGACCCTGGGGTGGCCAGAGAGAATGCTGGGAGCGCTTCGAGGGGCAGTCAGAGCCGCTGTCCCTGCAGCAAACACAAGGGAGTAGCAGCCTGCAAAGGGAAGCCAGCAGAGCATTTTGTATTGGTTCCGACAGACATGACGTGGCAGACCTGGGCTCTAGGACAAGCCCTTTGGTGGCTGAACAGAGGACAGACAGGAGTGGGGAGGCCCTGGAGCAGGCAGACCCCCAGCAGCTCCTGCAGTAGCGGAGGTGGGAGGAGACGAAGGCCTACATCTAGGTGGGGGTGGCATTAAGTGTATCCAAGAGACATCACAAAGGGGAGCTTGGTAGGCCTTGGCCTACGTTGGGTCTGGGGGTGAGAGATGGGGCGCAGGGGTGCCCATGATGCTAATGGGGAAGTTGGGATGAAGCGCGGGCTCCCTTTGGACATGTGGCATCGGCGAGAGGCAGGTCTTCTCATCTCCCCAAGTTCTTGCTGCCTCAGGGGGGCATGTCAGTCATTAACTCAAGTGCTCCCTGTGGCTTGATTTCTCTCCAGTTTAACAGTGACCAGAAACTGAAACGCACACGAATCAATAGGCCACATCAACCCCTTTTAAGAATGCTTTATGATGGCTGTAAAATCGGATCGAGCCCCTACACTGTGGGTATCCCGTCCTCCAAGCTTCTTTCACTGTCTCTTACCAGAGAGAGCAAACCGAGATGCTGGCTGTGTCCGCTGAGGCCATTCACCGTCTTCTTCCTCTCTGAATGGCTGCTTCTGTCTGCACCACCTGGTACATGGTGAGCTGCCAGCTCATTTCCTTGAGTGAGGTTACCTTTGTTCATTTGGGGGTGCTTCCAGCCTGTGGTCCCTATCACTGCCAGGGAGTCAGGCAGGCTCAGGAGGTCCCACTGAAGACGCACTCTCCTCCAACCTTGGAGTCCAGAGACGCTACAGCCAACATACCTGGGGATAACGTGCCCATGCCCTGGCCCTGCCGCCACCCAAGGGAAGCCCAAGGCCCTCCTACTGTCTCCTCTCCTACTGTTCCTTCCCCATGAGTTCACTCTAACACTCTGCTCCTAGAAGCTTGTGGGACGCGAATCCAGCTGGGGAGAAAGGCCCAGGTGAGAGCCACAGCTGCTGCCTTCTGGCACCCTTGGTGTGCCAACAGGAAGGTACTTTTAGGGAGGCACTTGTCCTTTCAGCCCTTTGCCTCATGCATTTGAGGTGTGGCCCACTGAACCTTGTCACATCACCCACCTCAGTCTGACCCACCATTGATGTGTGGTCCCCCCCATTTCTCCCCACACACACGGGAAAGAGCACTGATTAATTCTGGACCTGGGGGCTCCTGGCTCCTGGCTCTGAGGCCGGATTTGAACTCAGGTTCTCCTGAATCCAGGGCCGGTGCTCTATCCACTGTGCCACCTAGCTACTCCCTCACATTCACACTTTAAAAAAAATTGATCAGAGGGGCAGCTAGGTAGTACAGTGGATAGAGCACCAGCCCTGGATTCAGGAGAACCCGAGTTCAAATCTGGCCTCAGACACTTGACACTTAAAAACTGTGTGACCCTGGGCAAGTCACTTAACCCCAACTGCCTCACCAAAAAAAAAATAAAAAATGATCAGAAAGCAAGAAACCTTTGCCCGGTCCAGTGTCTCCCTCCCTCGCCATGCGGAATGCCTGCCTGCTTTATCGTTTGTGTGTATTGCCTAATGGTGGGAGAGCCCTGAAGGAAGCCCCTTTTCTCCTCTTCTGTGCCCAGGATGCTTTCTCGGGTGTGAGTGAGGCCTCGCTCAAAGGTTTTTTTGGTTCCCACAGCCATCGGGGGTCACAGGAGGCTGTGGGCTTCCTCCTTTGGGGAGCATCCCGAGACTTGCTTCTCCCCAGGCTTTGTCCATCCGTACGGCCCTTTGGGCCTCAGAATGATGGTGGGTCTTTTGTCCTCGGTCTGTGCCCATCTCAGCCCGATCTCAGCAGCAGAAATCAAATGTTCCCCCTCAGACCAGGAGGGAGATGGCACCCACGCCCATCGGGCCCCTCCATGGGCAGCTCCGTCGGCAGGTGAGGGTGGCCTTGTGGGCCGGCGGCCTCCCAGCCCGGCTGCGGCTACTTGGTGCTGAGGCCTTCCGGCAGTCTATTGATCAGTATCTCCTGTATCTCAGAAATAATGTGTCTCATTTAACTGGCCACACAGAGGAGTATGGAAAAAGCATTACTTAGGTCTTGAAAGGCCTAGGACGTCAATAGAAGACATAACATTAACGACTTTGCCGTACGCCGCCTTGGAAAATGGCTAAATGAGGAAGAAATTACAGATTTATTTTCGTATCATTTCCACAGTTGTCTTGTTTTACTGCGGCAGTAAAGCAGAGGCTGTGAGACAGCCGTCAGGGTCTTTCCCCGAGCCTCGCAGCAGGAGGGGCAGGAGTGGACGGGCCGGCATCTGAGCCGGGCCTGGGAGGAAGCCGCTCCTGAGCCTCGTCCAGCTCCAGTCACTGCTGAGCTCGAAGTCTGAGTGGAAATGCCCGCCCGCTTTGCTCTGAGTGCGCCTCTGGTGGGAGGGGGGCACAGCAGAAGCCTCATGGGCCCCAGTGGGGCAGGACCGGGCCAGCCCCCACCAGCCCCCTCCTCCCTCCCTCTCGTCTGTCCTTCCTCCCCCTGCCCACCTGGTAGCCCTTGGGTACTAGGGCCCAGAAGCCCCTGCTGGTCCTCCTAGGTGCTTGGTGGTCACCCCTGCCCTTCTGGAGATGTCTCTGCCTTTCTCTGTGGCTCGTTCTTCAGAAGACAGAGAGGTGACAGCCTCCAGCTTGGGAGGTGCCCATTTCTTGGTTTCATGCTGGTGGCAGCACGTGCCCAACCACTCGTGGCTGCCAGTGACCCACATGGTGGGGATGATGTCATCTGTTCACTCCCCCCCAACCGCCTTAGGGAAGTGGCTTCCTCTCTTGATGCATCTCCCATTCCCCTGCAGCAGTCCTGTGAGCCACAGAATAGTGGTCGAAGACCCATTCTGTAGATGAGGTCATCGAGGTGGCTCACTTCCATGTGGATGACTCGTGTCAAAGTCATGATTTGGACTCTGGTTTTCTCACTCCGGTTCCAGCACTCTCTGAATAAATGTGAAACAGTTTGGACGTCCCCCTGAGCTGCCCACCTGGGCACACGCTTCTGATGATCGACACCTACCATGCTGAACTTTGAATGGACCGAGGGAGACCTGAACGATTCCAGGTTTAGGTTCACTCTAGAGAGTTGTGCCAACAAGCTTGTATCAGGGGACCACTGTGGGCCAGGCACACCACTGAGCTCTGGTGAGGCAAAACCCTGGCACAGACACAGCCCAGGATGGGGTAAAGAGGCCCAGTGTGGGCCGGGCCCCAGCCCGTGTTCAGATGATGGACTCATATGGGGGAAGTCTGAGACAAGAGGAGGACAAGCATGGGGGGCGTAGTGTTGATGGAGGGACCCTCAGAAATGATTTTGTCATCAGAGGGTCCTGAAGACTTCCTGAATGGAAAGAAGCGTGAGGTGAGGACTGCCGGTGACATCACACGCTTGCCACACGCACACACACACACACACACACACACACACACACACACGCACTGTTATTAAAAATATTGGGGGGCTGACTGCCTTTAGCTAAATTATTGGGGGCTACACTGGCTTTTTCTAAAATATGGCTACTTCTAAATTAATGGCTACCGCACCCATTTGGGGCATCAAGCGTTTCTTACTAAATCCTATTAAATGTTAGTAGAGTTGACCACGTGACATTTAACTGAAGCCCCAAACCCCCCAGTACCATATTGTTTCTACATTACCGGTTCTGTACTAAGAGGAGAGTGCTCCCCAACCCACAGCCTTCCGTGCCTAGAGTGTGACCCACAGTGGTGTTCCCCTTTCCTCTTCTTAGGATCAATGCTAACTGGCTAGCATCATTCATTCACTTCCACTGGTTGACATGGCCTGAGGGTGGTCCATATTAAAATGAGCTATACCTAGCATGCTTCACGCCTCTAGTGTGAGGCAGAACCCCTGAGGGGCATTGCTCAGATAGGTGTGACTTTATCTCTATTGTACCTTTGGGCTGGCTCTGAAAGAGATCAGCTAAAGTTCCTGAACTAAACTTTTCAGGGAAAGGGGAGAGAAAGCTAAGACTGGGGCCCTGTGTACCCCCAAGAAATCCATCATCAGTAATTATTTTCTCACAACACAAAGTCACAGTCACACTGACATACACTGTGACTTATGTACACACACACACTGACACACACTCTGACTTGTGTGCACACATGCACACACACATATACTCTGACTTATGGGCACATACACACACACATTCACACACACAAAGTCACAGTCACACTGACACACATTCTGACTTATGCGCACATACACACAGACTCACAGTCACACTCACACGCGGAACAACTACCTACTCCCCTTAGTGATGGCTTCATTCTGGAAGGAAGAGACGTACTAATTGAGATGGAGCGTGGTAGATTTGGCTGCTCTTGTGGAAATGACAGGGGCTCTGTGGGGGAGCCAGCCACTCCCTCCTTGAGTTTGTGAGAGAGGAGGGGGAGCAGGCACAGTTTGACACACGTCCCAGACTTGAGGAGAACATCCTGAAAAGGCTTCCAACAGAGGCTTCCTCTGATCTCTTGGCTTCAGCAGAGGAGCCGCACCTGCATCTCAGAAATGAAATTCAGAAAAGAGGCACTGGGATGGCCAGGGAATTCTGGGTCCAGCCCAGATTTTACAAGATGGCAGTGAAGGGCACTTAGGAGGCTGCAGATGACAGTGAGGCCGGTGCCCTCCTCCAGGTGACCGACCATTGCCGCTACCTTTCCCTCCCCCACACCGTCAGGGATACCCAAGCTCAGAACGAGTCAAGGACAACCCAAGCAACAGTGATAAACGTCTTAGTGAAGACAGGGCTCTTTGGACTGGGAAAGGCAGAGCCCATATGGCTATCTCTGTAGAGGCAGAGATGAGAAAGGGAGGAAGAGACATGGAGTTGGTGAGAGATGAGTTGATTCCCAAGCTCAGTAGTGAGATAGTAGGAGAGCCTTGAGCTGTCCTGACTGGACACATGGCCTTTGGTCCCATGAGTGTGTTCCTCAGCAATAGGAGTCATGTGACTGCTGAACCCCCACTCACACTATTTGAACAATCATGGACAGCAGGGGACACACCACTGGATTGGAGGAGACGTCATCCTGATTGTCAGAAAAGGAGGAGAGGGGCAGCTAGGTGGCGCAGTGGATAAAACATTGGCCCTGGATTCAGGAGGACCTGAGTTCAAATCCAGCCTTAGACACTTGACACTTACTAGCTGTGTGACCCTGGGCAAGTCACTTAACCCTCATTGTCCCGCAAAAAAAAAAAAAAAAAAAGGAGTTACCAGGTTTTGTGGTGAAGGATTTTTGTGTTTTGTTTTTGTTTTAATGGTGGAATGATAGCATTATATTCATTGAAAGAAATTTTAACAAGTTTCCCATTTTTTTCCCATGATTTTTAAGAGGAATTCATTCAGTCAGTAAACGCTTAAGAAGCATCTACTATGTGCCAAGCACTGTGTAAAAGACAGTCCCTGCCTTCAGGGAGTTTTCACTCTAATGGGAGAGACAGACAAACAATCTGTACAAACAAACTATGCAGGATAAATGGGAGATAATTGGAAGAGAGAAGGTGCGAGGGTCAAAAGGGCTTGGGGAAGGGTTCATGCAGAAGAGGAAGTTTTAGTAAGGGCTGGGGGGAAGCTGAGATGAGAGAGGAGAGCAATACGGGCAGGGGGATGGATGCTCAGAGAAAGTGCTCAGCTCCAGAAAGATGCCTTCCCAGGACAGCTCCATTGGGAGGGCCAGTGAAGATGCTCTCCTTGGTGGGCATCTCAGCAGCTGGGCTCCTCTTCCTCTCGCTCACCTTCACCACTACAAGCCTGTATTGAGCCATGATTGGGCAGAAAGGGTTGCTAAGCTGAGTGGTGTGGCGGCCCCTTTCCTGCTGGGTGATGCTCCCCAGAGTCCCTCCCTCCCTGACTGTTGGGACTTGAATTCTCCTTTTCCAAGAGCAGTAGGCCTTGCTCCTCCCACCTCCAGGGACAAAGCCCTTTGCAGGAAAAACTGGAAGGCGTGAGGAGGAGTGAGTGCGCCCAGATCGGACGCTCAGGGTGCGCTTATTCCCCCCATCTTGGCCAAGCTGACGTCTTCATAACTCAGTCCTGGCGGCCTCCACCACCCCAGCCAAGATGGACGGAGCCACCAGGCCTCGGCAGCGATGCGCTCTTCTCAGGGACCCCTCTCTGCTTTTTGCTGGCTGCTTCTTTCTCTCCCCCTCCCAGGCCTCTGCTCTGAGGAAGGTATGGGGATGTGGGGAGTTATGGAAAATTAATAGAATTTCCTGGTGTTCTTTGATTCAAGGCACGGGAAGGAAAAATAGATGCATTTGTGATAAGAGAACCAATCGGCCTTTGGAAGCAGCTCCCCTCCCTTGGCCAGCTCTGTTCTTTCTTCCCCCGCCCCATTCTCCCTGTACTTGTGGGTAAGAGACAGGCCTGATAAAGTGAGAGAAGCAAGATTAGTTTTCTAAGGGCACGGGGCCCTTCCTGACCAGCTAAATCATGGGCTGTCTGACTCCCTGGCTGGGTAATGACCTGCCCCCCCAGCCGGGCCTGCGCCCCCCATGGGACGCCCTGATGTGCGGCCAGGCAGCTGCAGGGGCTGCGGCGAAGGTGAAACTGTCATATCGATCTTTTTAGCACTAAAATATGGACCACTTTAGTCCGCTCCCCGATGCTGTGATGTGAAAAATAATAACTCGGATCCAAATTAAAAATATTGATCTCTGGAAGGTGTTGAAAGTAAATAAACACCTTCCGAAGTTTTCGGGTCAGCCGAGAAATGGTATTCAGCGATAAATGTGTCGGCGTGTCAGAATCCCGAGTTCTTGATCTGTTTTTCCTTTGAATTGATTTTTCATTATTTACTTCCTAAAAGTGTTGGAATTTGGTCCTCCACTGTTAAATCCCAGTGTTTGGGCAAATTATTTCTGGGGGCTCATGAGGTGCTCCTAATCCACTCGCTCATTGATCGATCGATTTTTGACTCAATAAGCTTGCATTTGCCACGCTTTATTTCGGGCTTCCATCATCATTTTTTGCGCATTTAGGCCCGACTTTTTTATTTCTCTCTAACAGATGAGCTGACACAGGTCCATCAAACATGTGGGGAAACAATTGCACCAGGTTAATTTGGTTGCTGCCCCATGCATTTTAAATAGACGCCAGGTATTCTCCCCTCCCTACTGATCAATTGCCACTAAACTGCTAAGGCATGAGAATGAATGGAGCCCGGCCCAGCAGCATCTAAACAAAGCATTTCTCCCCCACCCCTCAGACAACAGACACATCTCAGTGGGGTCTTCCACAGGGATGCAGGGGAGCAGAAGCCCTGTGGCCCATAGGAGGCTGTTGGGGAACATGACTGGTAGTGGGGACTGGCTTCACCTGAGTGACTTGTGGGCTGTGTTATCTGGACTTTCTGGCTGCTTCCCAGGGAAAGAAGGGAAAGACCCAGCCCCCTCCCCCCACTTAATTATAGCTGCTGTTTAACATTGAGAAAACACTTCAGCTCCACACAGCCAAACTAGGGTTCAAGAAGCACCTCTTGTACGCCAAGCCCTGGGGTGGATTCTAGGCTTACAAAATCAAAGATAAAGACTACTCTCTGTCCTCAGAGTGCCTGAATATCCCACCTGCTGTAGACCCAAAGCAGTCCTGGGAGTCAGAGACTTAGAAGTGGCATTATTCTCATCTCACAGTCGAGGAAACTGGGGCTCAGCCTATTTACCAAGAAAGTCACAGGACTACCAAGCGATCCAGTGCAACCTTGCATTCCCTCTGTCTCCTAAGTACCTATATCTTGGAGAGAGGAATCCAGCATTCTGCCTCGCACCCTGTTGAATGTGTAAATAAGGCATTGGACCAAAACCACACAGAATGTGGGTGCTGGAACAAACCTTTGACGTTATCTTGCCTGACCCCCCAGCCGTTTAACACATGAAGAAACTGGGAGGCTCAGAGGGTGAGTACCCCTAATCCCCCAGGATTCAAACCAATATCCTTTGATTCCAACGCCCGAGCTCTTGGTGATGGTTAGTGGTAGATTTCTCTCTGCACATACTTACATGATGAAATTTAATTTTTCACCAAAGCCGATTAAAATTTCTCCCTCTTACCAAGCGTGAGTAAAATCTCCTAGTCTCTGGTGAACAGCCCAGTCCAGCCAACCTCCCACTTGGGCAGAGGAGCGCATTAAAATGGGTGTGGTAGCAATAAGCCCTTTGATTTGTAAACTGACTGACCTACAGGTAGCCTTAGAAAGTAGACTTCTGGTGGCCGACTGCCCAGGGCATGAGTAGCTGTCCGAGGGGCAGGTTCTGATCTCTCTCCAATCTCTCTCTGTCATCTTCCTTCTCCTTTTCTGAGAGCTAGGGAGCTGTTGCCTGAGTAAAAAGGGACTTGGCAGCCCTTGTCAACACTACATGGATACCTAGCACTCACTAGTGAAAGATGGGAAGCATGTGTACAGCTTTTGCTCACATCTGAGGAAGCAGGGGTGTCAGGAGCATGCCCGCCCGCCTCAGCAAGGGCAGAGGGAAATGGCAGCCTCCTCTCCTGAGCTGTCTTAGACTTCAGGTTAGCCATGTTGGCATTTCAGTGGGTGTTTAATAGTTTTCTGCCTTTCCCCTCCTCCTGCCCCACTTTGGATTCCTTAACCCTCGGATGGCATTTTAATCTCTCACAGCACCATTTACGACCACAAAATGTCAGGGGGACATAGGAACCTAAAGAAGGTGAATTGCAGTCTTTAATAGAACAAAGCCATGAATGAAGGCTGTGATATTCATTTAAGCCCAAAGCAAGCTCCCTGTAGAGCTAAGGTTTGCTGCCCAAGTCCAGGACATTCCGGTTGCAGGAGGTCAGTCCTTATGCTTCTGTAGAGAAAGAAGTGCATACAGCCTACTCTTGATTAGCCAGCAGTTTGTTCACTGAATCTCCACTTGGTTATTCTCCATCTTACTTGTAAGTTCTTAGTAAAACTATTGAACAGAATCGAGAAGGTTGAAGTCAGTTTGTGAATACTGTTTACATTTTCCGGAATCTCAGCATGGCTTACAATGCAGCCTGCCCACTCCAAGATGTCTCCCAACCTGATAGAGGACTCAGCACCAAGTTCAGTGGGTTAAAGGCAGGGATTGGCCCTTAAGTTCCTGCTGTAGTCCACCCAAGTGGTAGTGCTGATTTCATGAACCCCAATGGAAGGTTCCACCAAGGCTACTGAATGGGGATGCTGGACATTCCCTGGTAGTAGCTAGGCGGTACAGTGGATAAACTGTTGGACCCAGCATCAGGAGGTCCTGAGTTCAAATTTAGCATCAGAAACTTATTAGTTATGTGACCCTAGGCAAGTCACTTTGCTTCCATTTGTCTCATCTTTCTCATCTGTCAAATAGGAATAATACTATAGCACCTACCTCCACGGATGTTCTGTGGATGAAATGAGATGATATCTGTAGGATGCTTTACAAACTTCAAAGTTCTATATCAAGGCTTCACGTTGTGTTCCTTATTATATTCCTGTCCCATAGCAGGAAACCAGAGAGCTTTGGGATTGTTTGAAGAATTGCAAAATTAGTAACCCCCAAAAGAAGTAATATGAAGCCTAAAGGTTAGAGTCGTATTCTTTGAAAAGAGTATTTACTTTGGAATTTTAAAATGTTTTTGTACACTGTGTCATGTTCCTCAAATGGACATGAAAACATGAACTCAAAAGGTTAATGTCTATGTCCCCCCTCCCCCACAATTTCAAGCCTTTTTTATTTTTTTGGTCATAGCTTTCCCAGTCTACACGTGGGGGTGGGGGTGGAGGGCAGATGAGATGATTCCCTCAGACCCTTCCAGCCCCACATATTCTGTGCCAGTCTTGTGAGGCACAGCCAGCATTGTTCTTTTTTTTTTAAATCAATAACATTGAAATATAGATATAATTTTTTTTCTCATCCAAATTCACAGATGCCCTGGAGTCTGTCCATTGGACACAGGGTTAAGAACCTCTGTGCTGGGGTACAGATCTGGATCCTAGCCATTCCCCTACCTCAAACTTACTATGTGACCTTAGGCATGTCATTTGACCCCTTTGTGCCATAGAAGGCTCTCCTAAAAATTAATCACAAAATCAAATGTTACTAGGCTGAAGGCAGGGGGTGGGGAGAGAAATATATGCAATATGATTTGGAAATGACTGGAAAGTTTCTTGGCAAAGATACTGGAGTCGATGGCCATGTCCTTTCCCAGCTCATTTTACAGATAAGGAAACCGAGGCAAACAGGGTGAAGCGACTCGCCCAGATGACATATAGGCTGCAAGCCTGGGTGACTAGGAAAATGGTGGTACCCTTGACAGTAATAGGGAAGTTTAGAAAAGGCTCCAGAGGAAAGATGATGAGTTCAGTTTGGAACTTGTTCATTTTATGTGGAGACCTGATTTCAGAGAAGTAAAGCAAAAGTACACAGAGTCGGATACAGCATTGTTCTTAAAGTAAGTCCGTGCACACTGGCCCCAAGTGGGAGAATCAAAAGGAAGTACAAACAAACAAACAGCCCAAACTGCTTTTTCCTCAAAGATGAAAAGATTATGAAATCATAAACTTTGAAGGTTACTCCAAAGTATTTTATTTATTTTTAGCCTTCATTAAAAAAAAATTGAGTTCCACATTCTCTCCCTCTCTCCAACCCCTCTTCCACCCATTGAGAAGGCAAGCAATATGATATCAATTACACATGCAGAATCATGCAAAACATGCTTCCGTATTAGCCATTTTGCAAAAAAAAAAAAAAAAAAAGAAAAAGAAAAAAGAAAGAAAGTTTTAAAAAAAAAAGTGTGCTTCAGCCCTGGATTCAGGAGTACCTGAGTTCAAATCTGGCCTCAGACACTTGGCACTTACTAGCTGTGTGACCCTGGGCAAGTCACTTAACCCCCATTACCCTAAAAAAAAAGAAAGAAAGAAAGAGAAAAGAAAAGAAAAGAAAAAAAGTGTGCTTCAGTCTATACTTGGAGTTCATCAGCTCTCTCTTTGAAAGTGGCAAGTATTTTCTTTTTATCATGAGTCCTTTGGAATTGTCTTAGATCATTGTAGAGCTGAGAAGAGCCAAGTCTATTACAGCTGATCATGGCACACTATTGCTGTTACTGTGTACTGTGTGCTCACTTCACTTTGCATCAGTTCATACAAGTCTTCCCAGGTTTTTCTGAAAGTGTCCTGTTAGTTGTTTCTTACAGCACAATAGTATTCCATCACAATCATATACCACAACCTGTTCAGCCATTCCCCAGTGGACGGGTATCTCCTCAATTTCCAGTTCTTTGCCACCACAGAAAGAATTGCTATACATATTTTTGTACAAATAGGTCGTTTTCCTTTTTAAAAAATTCTTTGGTATACAGACATAGCAGTGGTATTGTTGGATCAAAGGGTATGTACAGTTTTATAGCCCTTTAGGCATAGTTCCAAATTGAGGTTGGGTCAGTTCACAACTCCACCAACAGTGGATTAGTGTTCCAGATTTCCCACATCCCTTCCAACATTGGTCATTTTTCTTTTTTGTCATATTAGCCAATCTGATAGGTGTGAAGTGGTACCTCAGAGTTGTTTGAATTTGCATTCCCTAATCACTAGTGAGTTAGAGCATATTTTTTATATGACTTGGCGGTTTAAAACCTTTTCAGCTCAATAAGAGTGTTTTTAAGATGATTTTTTCTATACTTTAAAAAAAAATAAACTTGGCAGGGCCTGGTTTCTGTTTGCAGGCAGCCCAGTGAATGGGCCTTCCCTGGCTGTGGTTCTGTAACCAGACAGTTTCCACAAAGCCTGCCCATATGTAAGTTCACAGACTCCCAGGGCCGAGGGATGGCAGGCACACTTCCAGCTGGCTTGGGGCTGTGCTGCAGCTGGTTCCCCTCAGACCCCAGCAGGACTCTCACACACTACCCATGGTGCCCCGCTTTCTTTATTCCCAGTGCACGCTCACATGTCATGCTGGGGAATGGGACCAGGCTCAACCATTCCTTGCCTTCCCGGGCAGTGCCTTCACACCATGAATGCACTGAGCTGGAGAAACTGAGGCTGGGCAGGAGGCTGCCTTTTCCCTTGCTGAGGATCCCCTCCAGGAGGCTGAGGTGCTTCTTCCACAGCCCCCAGCATTTTTTTTTTTTTTTTGCAGGGCAGTGAGGGTTAAGTGACTTGCCCAGAGTCACACAGCTAGTAAGTCAAGTGTCTGCATCCAGATTTGAATTCAGGTTCTCCTGAATCTGGGGCTGGTGCTTTATCCACTGTGCCACCTAGCTGCATTTATTAAGTGCCTGCTGTATCCTGGACACCATGCTAAGTGCTGGGACGCAAAGAAAGGTCAGACAAATACACAGGCATAAAACCAAGACAAAACCAAATGAAAACAAGCCCAGAACAAGACAGCCTCTGCCCTCCCAGAACTCCAGTCTAATGGAGAGACAGCACACTGACAGCCATGGCCAGACAAGGTAGACAGGAGCTAAATTGCAGATGAAAGAGGAAGGCTCCACATCGAAGGGTTAGCAGGCATTAGCTGGGACCCCAAGGAAGCCAGAAGACAGAGAGAAGCAGACATGGCAGACGGCCCATGCTGCTGGGTCCCATAGTCCCTGGAGGTGGATCAGGGGAGAGGGAGCAAGTGCTCAGTGCAAGCTTTTGTATTGGATCCTGGGAGCTAGCGGAATGGCCGTGGGATGCCCTGGAACCTTGCTTAGATCACAACACAGAGGGTCTCTGCCTTGTGAGATTGTTGTCTCTACAGGGTTTTGTGAACTTTATGGGGGTCTCTGTGCAGATCACACCCTCTTATTATTAGTCTTCTGCCCCTGCTGAGGGCAGGGGAGAGCGTTTCACTTGATCATCTTACATTCAGTGCTGGCCCAGAATTTCTGATTCTCTTTCCTCCAGGCCCCCATTTCTCTTCTGACCTGCCCCCACTTGGTCAGACCCTCATTCCTTCAGGCCTGGACTATTTATTGCAGGAGCTGCCAGGGAAGAGGGGTCTGCCTGCCTCAGTTTCTCCCCCTCCAGGCCAGCCTCCCCCCACTAAGGGGATCTTCTTAATGCAGAGATGTGGCCACATCACCCCCTCTTCAGAAAGCTTCCGTGGCTGATGGCTCTCTCCTGGCTCCGGGGCAGATGTTCCTTCCTCACCATCTCTGTGAAAGGGACAGTGACTTTTTCCATTTATTTAGTAGCATCCCTTCCTTGAGTTGGGAAAGAACAGGGCTCCGAGTCCCTCCGAATCATGTCTCCTCCAGCCCAGCATCTTCTGTGGCTGCCTCTCTTTCCAGCTCTGTCTCTGCTGCTCATGCTCTGCTGCTTGGTCCCTCTGTGGACTTAGGGTTCTCCGAGCCTCGGTCTTTCATCTGTAAAGTGGAGATGGTCACACTTGTGTTATCTGTTGAGATGATCTCCCCTTACTAGAGAAGGTAGAGAGTGCACTAGGGAGGCCGGCCCTCTGAGGGCATGTCAGAGGCCAGATCGGAGAGGAGGCTCCTGGGCTGGTCCGAGTGAAAGGCAAGGAGAGGCCTGCATGTGGGTGGATCCCTGGCCCTAAGGTGGACAGGGACACTGGGAGACTTGGGAGAGGGAATAGCCCTTCATTGGCTACAGGGCAGCATTGTAGATGAAACCTTCCTTCCAAGCATTCATTAAGCTCCAGCTGCAGGTACTCAGAGGGGGCCTTCCCCTGGGAGATGAAAGCAGGCAGGGTGCTAACGAGGCAGCTGGCCAACCTGGCCAGGGGGCCTTGAAAGGAGAAGAGGGACAGGCAGCAGTGCTGTGGTCCTGAGTGCGAGGCTTGTGGAGGGCCCAGCTTCAGGCTGTGGGAGCCTCTGGCAGGATTTCATTCTCAGTCACTTGTCATGGCAATCTTCAACAGTGACGAATCTGTAACGGACTCTTTGGCAAAGGTCTGGCTGGCCCAGTAGCGCTCGGGTGGCCCATACATCAGCTGCGGAGACAAGCGTGATTGAGCGTGTGTCATAACGCAGTGCGAGGGAAACAAATATTCGGGAAGAAATGTGGTGAGGAGCTAACTGAAAAATTGTAAAGCCTTTCCAAGGAGCCGGCTCGTTAGCGGCCTCTGACAGGAAATCGCTGGAGCAGCCACGGCGAAAGGGCACGTGGCCGCTTCCCAGACTAGCCTCCCTCTTCCCCTCTTGGGCCTTTCCTGCCGCACTCCTCATCGCCTGCCCCAGGCCCTGTGTCAGGGCGGGCCCTGCCATCCCTTGGCGTCTCCACTGGCAGCCCCACTGGCAGGCCCAGTCTGGGGGAGACTGTGGCGAGAGCAACCAACCCATTCATTAACTCAGCCTGCCCCTGGTGCAACGGCTCCCCTCCTTCTTGGGGCACAGCTGAACACACCCATTTCTGATGCAGCCTCCCAAAGCTGATCCCCTGGGGCAGCCCTCCCTGCAGCTCCCACCAGAAGGGGGTGATGGAGAGGCCCCAGCCTGGGTACTGAGCAGAATTCACTGTGGCATCTGTAGATTTTCACTGGCAAATCCTGGACGAGTTTGCTCACTGCAGGTCTACTTAGGTCAGGGCTTCTTCTTCCTCCCATGCTAGCCTCTGAGCTAATGAATAAACTTAGTTAAGCAAACAGAGAACCAATAGCTTTGGCCTCCTAGGGCCACAGGCACAAGCAGAGCCCTGGAGCTGCTGTTCAGATCTCAGAGGTTTGGATAAATGCGCTGGGAGCAGCCCCACCGTCTCTGTCCACTCACTGGACCCTTGGAAAGCTCAGAGGCTTGGTGCCCGAGTCCAGTGGGCAGCGTTGTCCTGGGACGTGTTTCTGCTCTGGCGCTTTGCACACACAGAGGACCAAGTGCTGGGGGTTGGTGGATCACAGGGGCACACTTGGACATGCAGAAGGCAAACTCACCATTCTCTGCCATGTGAGAGAACAGCAGCTAAACACTGTGTGCAGGAGCATGTCCCGGCCTGCCCGAGGTCAAATGCCTGGTCCTTCCTGGCCATCCGCTCCACCTCTGGGAGGCCAGTGTCTTTCCTTGGGGAGTAGCCAGTCGGACCAGGCTGGGCTGATGCCTTCTGGGAACAAGCCCCGTCCAAGTGGCAGCTCCCTCACCCCTGAATGCCAGGCAGGTGTTGTGTCCTACATGGTGAAGGGAGTGTGCCCCTTAAGGGAAGCTCAGAACCTGGAGGACTGTGCCGAGTTGGGAGATGGCTGGAGTTTAAGCTCATCCCAGGATTTCCTCTCTGCTAATGCAGGTGTCCCCATCCCAGGGCCCCGAGCCATGGCGGCTGGAGGCTCCGGAGCCTGCTCTCACCGGCACTTACAGCACCAGGGACCCATCTCCACTTGGAGGCTCCATCATGGCTTCCTTTCATTCATTCCCAGCCAGTTCTCTGCAGGCACCTTCTGGGAAAGGCAGCAGAGGGCAGTGGTTAGAGCACCTTAGGCAGAGTCAGCCTGTGGCTGCCTCAGTTTCCTCGTTTCTAAAATGAAGATAGTAGTGGCAAGCTCACAGGTGCTTGTAAGGATCTAAGGAGGGACAGGCATGGAGGAGACTAATAGAGTCTTGGCTTTGGAGTCAGAAAGACCTGTGTTCGAAATCTGTGGCAGATACTTACTAGCTGGGGGACACTGGGTGAGTCCGGGAGCCTCTACCGGCCTCATCTTCCTCTTAAGCACCCAGTGCTAGGGCTGTTGTGATGGAAACCTCAGAGGTTTGGACAGTACGGCCCAGTGGCCTCGTCCGGGTCAAGGACTGTGGGGGTGCTGGCGTCCAGTAAGCGCCTCTTCCTAGCCAGGCCCAAGCACCAGGTACTGAGAAAGACAAAGCAGCACATGTGATCTCTGCCCTTAGAGAGCTCGGCCCAAACTGCTGAGAGCTGCATGTCACCCGCCGCCGCCGGTGTCATTGCCGCCGCCGGTGTCATTGCCGCCGCCGGTGTCATTGCCACCGCCGCCACCGCTGGTGTCATTGCTGCCGCCGCCACTGCACCACTGCCACCAAATCCAATTCATTCACCAGAAGTGATTTGGAGGGTTAGCGGCACTCTCCGTCCCTTGCCTGCCCCACATTGACCCTCTGAGGAGCCACAAATAGGACTCTGGTATATCACTGGTCACTGCTGGGCTCTGCCCATGGAGGGGAGTCCCATGGCCGAGAGCCTTCCCTCCTGGGTGCGCTGCCTCCACAGGGCTGGCCTGGCCTGGCCTGGGCCCTCCCCCCACTCCAGCCTGGCCTGGCCTTTAGAGATGCCTCAATGCTGCAAAGAAGTGACTGTGGGCTCTTTGTCCCCCCCAACTTTCCCCAAAGACTCTTCACATGGGCGGGGATGGAGAGGGCCAGTCGGCAGTCTGCAAAGAGAGCCACCCCCAGCAGTGACTGTGCATCCCTGTGCATCCTTCTCCAGCTGCCCTCTGCAGATGGGGTGGGGCAGCGGAGGGGCCCCCCAAGACTTGAGACCTCAGACGCTGTCTTCAGCAGCCCTCCTGGGTGCTGGCTAGAGAGCCCCTGGCCCCTGGAGGATCTCACAGGACCTAAAGAGGTCTGGGAAAGAGCTGGAGCCCCTCATGGTCCTGGCTTCCCCCTGCCTTGTCCTTCCCGGGCGCGCCCCCCCCCCCCACTTTCATGGGCATCCGCCCATGGGGAGGATTGCCTCAGGGAGCTCATCCTGGATTTTAGGAAGCAGAACCCACTCCACATTAGTTCCGGTGGGGCCTGGGGTGGCTCCAGGGCTTGGTAAGGTGGGCCTCTGGGCACTGGCCCTCACCCTGCAGTGCTCAGAACTCAGGGAGGGTCTTGGACAGAACTCTCTGACTGGCTGGTGGCTGCTGGGCCTCTGGGCTCGCCCCCTCCCCGCGGGTGGCCATGATCCAGCTGCACCCACTCCTGCCGCCCAGCTTAGACTTGAGCCTCAGGACTTTGGTCCTGGGTCCACATAGCAGAGCCAGGTAACCAGAAGCCACAGTGGATAGCTACGTTAGCTCTCTGGGGGATGGGGGGGCACAGGCTATGCCCCCTTTGATGGGAAGGTTGGGCTGCCCAATCTGAGGGGGCCGGGTGGGGGTGGGCTGGGTGGGGATAGTGAAGTTGGAGAGATCTCTCTCCCACACCCACACCGCGAGGGATGCTGGCCATTGGCCAGCCAGCCGGGGCAGTGTTTTTGTGCTGACCTGGGCCCAGAGCTGAAGCCACAGCGGCCTCCAGCCAGCCAGGGCTGTTTAATAAAAGTGGCTGCTCCTCCAACAATCACAGTTATTGAAAGGGTTTTCAGAATCCAGCGAGCGGCCGGGCGGGCCAGCAGGCAAATCCAATCAGGCCATTACAGGCTCTCCTGCTGAAGTGAAGGGTATTTTTTTATGCGGCTCTGTTTTGAGTCTCCTCCCAGTTTTCATCCATTATCACAATAATTGAGTTTGTAGCTGGAATTAAATTTCTCAAATTGTGTTATCCTCTTTGGAAATTGGATCGGGATCCTGCGAGGGGAGCCAGGAGTTAATCTGCTTTGCCCGGGCCTCCAGTGGCCGGGCGGCCTCAGGATTGAGAAGGCTCAGACGCCTCTCCCTGTCACCCTGGACACGATGTCATTTCTCCTCAATCCCTTGTACAAATAATGACATTTGAATCGAGCATTAACAGGCTTAATTACTTTAAAATTGTCGTTTTAATTTACACTGATATAGTATTGATCACACAGTCAGAGATTAAGCTGTTCAGCAGAGCGGATGATGGGGAATTAAACATTAACGGGGCCTCGTGGGGCGGAGGGGGCCGCCCAGCCTGCGCCAGAAGAGAGATGAGACCTCCTCGTAATGAACTGGCTGCATGCGGGGACATGAATCTTTGGGCTCCGTGAAGAAGGGAAATAATGGGGTTGGGGAAGCGCTTGCAGGTTATTCATTCGCTGACATGCACCAATTCTCCAGTGATTCCGCCACCTCCCCAACATTTATTTATCGAGCAAATCCACGAGCTGTGACCTTTCTGCTAAGTACATTTGCCGTAAGTCTGTCTGAGGGAAGCATTTCCAGGTGTAACTTTTCCTAAGTAGCCATGACTGTTTCGGGTGTGAGGGTAACATCACACAAGGTTTTTTAATTTTCCAAACAGACTTCTGCTCCCCAGCCCCGCTTCTGCTGGTTGCTGAGACTCCATAAATGGGTCTAGGCTGAGGGGGTGCGGGGGCTGCCTACGCCCATCCCGACAGCCTTGGACTGCTTGGGAGGATGAGGAAGGCGAGTTGAGAGGCCCCTCTGGGTTGTAATTCATCCAGTGGGGACAAGGGTGCTCAGAACAGTGACCTGGCTGGCCAGTGGTGAAGGATTCTGAGAACACAACTGTCTTCTTCCGGCTCTGCCTACACCTGTGCTCCAGAAGCGGGTGCTAGGTCTCGGGGGCGTCTGCCGGCTTCCCAGCATGGACGTGGACGTCCCCTCCGTCTGGGGAGATCCTCACCTCGCCTTGTCTCCTCTGTGATCATGCAAAGACCACACCTCCCAGCCTGGAGGAGGTCATTCCCTGGGGCCTTGTCACAGCCTGCTCTCCCTCCCTCCACATCCCTGTCCCCCCTCCTTCTGATCATCAGGACACTCCCTTCCTAGCAACCTTCTTTCCCTACACCATCCACAGGACCCACTACACCATTGCCCGCTGCCCGCTGCCCGCTGTCCACTGCCCCAAGCTGAATTGTAGCAGTGCTGTCTCTGTGTGGAGAGCGTGCAGGGGGAGCACACAGCCTGAGCTCCTTGTGCCAGGGAGCAGTGGGTCTCAGACAGAGCCCGGGGTGGCCCCAAAGCAGCCTGAGCTCGTCTCCTCATCCCTTCAGCTGGGGCTGCTCTCTGGAGAACGGGCTTGGCAGGGTCCCTGTCCAGGGGTATGGTGTTATGTGAGCCAAAGGCTCTCACTAACGGGCAGCATCTCAAACAGAACTGGGGCCGCTAAACCCTACAGAAGGGCAGCGAGCTGGTGCACTGGAGAGAGCGCCAGGCCTGGACTCTGTGACCCTGGGCAAGTCACTTCACCCTGTTGGCCTCAATTTCCTCATCTGTCAAATGAGCTGGAGAAGGGAATGGCCGAGCCCGCCAGGATCTCAGCTGAGAAAACCCCAAAGGAGGCTGTGAAGAGTCAGACACGACTAAACAGTAACAAAGAGGCAGCAGGGAGTGATGGGTAGAGCTCCAGACTTTGGGTTTGGGGGTCTTGCCCCTGAGGCTCTCTTACTGTGGGGCTGGGGTGAAGTCCCCAATGTCTCCTGGCCTCAGTTTCCTTCCCTGTAAGGTGACTCTGCTGCTTCCGTTGTGCTGCCTCGTGGGACTGTTAAGACACCTAGGAGCGAGGAAAAGGCGCTCTGCCCCCTGGAGCCTCTTGAAAGCCCTGGCTGTTGTTGGTGATGTTGCCTGCCTTGTGGCTCGCTTGTCTCCAGGATTTCAGCGAGGCCTCCCTGAGGACTCTGGGGCCCAGGACGGAGTGAGCCATGCCCCGAGGCAGCAGATCCAGACTTGCCCCAAGTTACCTGAGGGTCATCACCCCTGAGAGATTCCAGCACGAGGCCACAGAGATCCCGCCGCTCCAGGCCAGTCTCTGATGCTTTTGGTGATTGTCCAGCGGCAGACCCAGCGGAACCTGGCATCCTTGGCACCGCGACTGCAGAAGTGTGTCCTGCCGGGGACCTGCTGCCCACGACTGGCCTGACCGACCCACGTTTTCCTCGTGGCTCCTCACAGTGTCGATGTCTGTCCTTCTCACAGAGATGCGCTAAATGACAGCAGCTCCCTGGGCAGAGACAGACAGATTCCTTCCCCACCTGTGGTGGCAGCTTCGCCTTAGTGGTTCCCATCAGGTTCACTATCCCCAGTCACTCTCAGGGGCTTCTGGACCTGGACCCACCTTTGATATCGTGGGGATCTTTGGAGCTAAGGCAGGAGGGGGGGTGGATCCAGGATGGGGGGAAGTTGGTTTAGTTTCCCTGGAGGACCCCAGACTGGTTCTGTCAGGAGAGAGCCCACCAAGCCTTCCTGTGCCACCACCTGTGTTTCCCCATGTCAGTGCCCCAGCCCCTGTCTTCATCCCAGCAGCCCCTCCTGCTTGTGGTTAGAGGAGAATGTTGCCAGAAAGTGTAGCCTCTCCTGGGATTTCCAGAGTGTGAGGGTGTACATGCATGTGTGCACATGCATGTCTGTGTGCACGGGTATATACATGTGTGTGCATTTGTGTTTATGGGTTTACGCACTGGTGTGCATGCATGTGTGTGTGCATATGTACACCGCACGTGCGCACCTGTTCATGTGCTTGTGTGCACATGTGTGAGCGCATTCGTGCATGCATGTGTGTGCCTGTTTGTGTGCGTATATGTGCATGCATGCATGTGTGTGCATGGGCATGTATGTGTGCATGGCTACAAGGCTTGGGTTAGTTACGTGTTCCCCTGCATGGGTGGAGGGCAACAAGGAGCCTGCACTGCCCGCCCCCGCCCCTGGGCCCTGCCAGGCCGGCCATGAGATTGCTGTCTAGGCATCAGGAGGCCTGAGTGTCACCACCCCCCCCCCAGGTATCTGGGCTCTAGGCCCAACTTTGCACCCATTGCTTGGCTGGTTTGGAGGTGCCTGGAGGGTGCCCACCATTGGCTGGGCTAACTTGGGGGCATTTCTGGGGCTGCTGCACAGACCCTCCTGCTGGCCTTTCACCAAAAGAAGAGGTGCGCTGTCAGTGGAGGCTCGCCCCATGCTCTTTCCCCAAAATGAAGGGAGGGTTTGTGTGGCTTTTCTCAGTCTCACAGAGTCTGCTTGCCAAGCGTGTGCCTCGCTGTAATCCGGTGCCCCAAGGCTGGGTCTGAGCAAGCAGACTGGGGCTGCCAGGGGCGAGCAATGAGCACAGACAAGGAGAGGCAAGGCGTGGCAGGGCACGGGGAGCAGCTTCCTGGCAGGCGCCCATAGTCGAGGGAGCGAGCTGAATGAGCCTCCTTCCTCACCCAGCAGAACACGGGCGGGTCTGTGTAGACACACGTGTGGAAGGGGTCTTCTCCACAGTCACTTCAGAGCTGATCGAGCACACGGGTTCCCCAGGGTGGCAGAGTGCGTGTTTCTGCGGGGCTGCAGTCAGAACCAATTTAGGGAAGTGTTCGATGTAATTACCCTCTGCTGGTACAACATCTGGGCCCATGGTAAAGGGAGGCTCTTTTCAGAAAGAGCCGGCCTGCATTTCAGATCCCTCCAGCATCTCTGGAGGGCTCAGGATGGAGGCCAGCCATCCATGGGACCTTTTGAGGAGGGGACAGCCTCCTCTGCTCCTTGGGCTTACCAGGGGAGGCTGCTCGGGCCAGGGGAGGCTGCGCCAGGCATGAGGAGGCTGCGCCAGGCATGAGGAGGCTGCCCCAGCCATGAGGAGGCTGCTCAGGCCAGGGGAAGCTACGCCAGGCCAGGGGAAGCTACGCCAGGCCCAGGGGAAGCTGCGCTAGGCCCAGGGGAGGCTGCACCAGGCATGAGGAGGCTGCTTGAGCCAGGGGAGGCTGCTCAGGCCAGGGGAGGCTGTGCCAGGCCAGGGGAGGCTGCTCGGGCCCAGAAGAGGCTACTCAGGGCTGGGGATGCCCTGGCAAAGCATTTGGTGACAACCAAGAAGGATGCCTGAAGATGCTAGAGCCGAGCCTCGTCTTTGATGTTGGGCCCAGTGCCCTTCACGCTCCCTCCTGGGTGACTCCCTCCTTGGGACCCTGGGGGATTCTACTCAGGTTTTCCTGCCTTCCAGCCCCAGCACCTGACAAAGGCCACGCCCTCAGGCTGTGGGGTCAGCCCTGCCTTTGGGCTGTAGGGGACCCTCTGAGCTTAGAGCATGAAATGGCTCTGCAGAGGCCGTCCGGGAAAGGGATGGCCCCCAGCCTGGCTCTGAGCCTCTGCTCTGAAGGGGAGTCTGCAGCTGGCCCCAGGGGTCCCCATGTCAGGGCCCTGCAAATCCCTCTTCTTCTCACACTTCCTTGCTGGGTGACTGAGCAAGCCCCTTCCCTGTCTGGGGCCTCAGTTTCCCCATGTGTAAATGGAGATAGTGCCTGTCCACCCTCCCTGGCTATTGCCATACTCCAGTGAAGTCCTGCTTCTAATGGTCAGTGTGGAATGTCTGCTTGAGGGCCCACAGGAGGAGGTGGGAGAGAGCCGAGAGAGGCCTTTGCTCCTCTGAACCCAGGGTCCTCTTCTGCAGCCTGGGGACAAGAATTCTTGCATTCCCAACCTCCAGGTTGTGAGAAATGATTTTTGTTAAACATTTATCAAGTTCTTGTTATGTAGGAAAGAAGGAAGGAATAAGCATTTATATAGCACCTACTGTATGCAAGGAAGGAATAAACATGTATATAGCACCTACTGTGTGGCAGGAAGGAATAAGCATTTATTTGGCACCTACTGTATGTAAGGAAGGAATAAGCATTTATATAGCACCTACTGTGTGGGAGGAAGAAATAAGCATTTATATAGCACCTACTGTGTGGGAAGAAAGAATAAGCATTTATATAGCACCTGCTATGTGGAAGGGAGGGAATAAGCACATATTGAGTGCCCCCTGTGTGCTGGGCCCTGGGCTAAGTGCTGGGGATACATAAAAGAAAGAGGAAGCCAGCCCTGCCTGCAGAGAGCTTACAGTTGAATGGGAGAACAGTACAGGACTGGGGAAGGGCCCCAGCTCAGGGCATGGGAGTTGGGTCTAAGGAGCGTTGTTGGTCTGTGGCTTTGGGAGGAGTCCTGCCACCCAGGGGCCGAGGCTCCGGGGGTCCTTGTTCGCTGCTGACGCCATCTCTCAGGGCACCTGGTGGACAACAGGAAAGTGCTTTGTTTCCCTTCCAGTATGAGAGGAGCCTGGCAATAATGGAGAGCCCTCGGTGGGGGGCTTGCGGTCTCCATGCCCTTTCCTCCCACAGGCATCTCCTCTACCATCTCCCATGAGCCCTCCCAAAGCCCCAAAGGCCGTTGTGCATCTTCTCTCCAGGCTAGCCCAGCGGGCCCCTGATGCCCCTGACGCAGGGCCCTGCATCTAGCTCATTGCATAGCCTTCAGCTGACTCTCCTATGGCCCCCCCAGGCTCCAGGGTGGTTGGACCAGGGCCTCCCCCGTCCCGGGTACAAAGCCTCTCATTGGTGCCTGTTTGTGTACTTGGAGCAACAGACACAGTGCTCTCTGGGCAGCGGTTGGTCTGGCTCTGACATCCCCTGCTCCCACTAATGCCTTCTCTTCTCCAGGGGTTTTTCTGCAGAAGGGTTTCCAGGGCTCACAGGAGTCTCACTCCTTATCAGAGTTGACTCTCAGCCTGGTTAGAAATACCAGGGCTATCACTGACCTCATTCTAGGTGTCACGCCTCTCTTAATAGAGCCTAAGGTTGCATCGGCTCCATTCTCTGTCACTTTCATGCTTGTGACTTATATTGAGCTTATGGTCCACTTGGACCCTCAGATCTTTTCCTCCCCACACAAACAGCTTTCTGGCTGTATCTGCTCAGTACAGCACATGCACAGCTCATGTGTTTTGTTTCTTCAGTTCAATTATGGGATGTCCTCCTCTCCAGGTCGGCCTCAGGCCGGTGAGAACTTTTTGTCCATTATAATTCTTGAAGACAATGTCCCAGGTCCCTTATAAGCTGTGTCCATATAGCAGGGATCCTCAGCAGTCTCCAAATACAGCAGTATTAAACACCAGATTCCGCTCTGGGGTCCATAGGCTTCAGCAGAATGCCCACCCATGGGCCCAGGGCACGCCCCAAGGTGAACTCAGCCCAAGGAAAGCCGTGGGGGTTGACAGGGATGGGCAGGGGGGCAGCTTCTCCTCTTCGGCCTGACTCTGGCTGCATCTGCCAAGCCTTTGCCAAGAGCTGTGAGGGGCTAGGGACCCAGGCTGCCCCAGGCTCAGCTCCGCCACACTCGGCCCACACCTGTGCACAGACTGCCGCACCCCCCAAGCCGCCTGGCAGCCGTTTAGGAGCAGGAAGAGCGAGGCTTACACCGAGTCTTTCTCTGCTGCCACACTCTGCTCCCCAGGCTCAGTCACCTCAATTCCCCTCAGTTACTACTGGGCTGCCCCTTCCTCCAGCTCCAAGGTGGGTCTCCAGGCCCCCTCCTCAAGGCCCTTTCCCATAGTCCCCTCAGGACCCCAATCACTTTGTGTTCACCTCATGTAGCTACTGGCTTCACTGGCCCACAAACATCTGGTGTCCTCCCCTCCCCCTCCTACCTAGAACGTAAACCCTCCGTGGGCAGGGGCAGTCAAATGTTTATTGTTTGTACCCTAAGAGTCGAGCCTAGCAAGGTGTCCAACAAATGGGGATGATCAGTAAAGGAATTCTTCTCAAACCCCCATGAGGGCCAGTAGTTCTCCACCCCATTCTTTTCTGTGCCCTTCCTTCTGGAATGATTTGGGGGATGAAGGAGGCTGCATAGGGCACAAAGGGGGCAATTAGGAGGCAACTTACTGCACAGGACCCTGGGCTTGGAATCAAGAAGACCTGAGTTCAAATTTGGCCTTAGACAGCTAGTAGCTAGGTGACTCTGGGCAAGTCACTTCATCTCTGTCTGCCTCCATTTCCTCATCTATAAAGTGGGGTTAATATGATACCTACATCCAAGTATTATGAGGCTCAAATGAGACCATATTAGTAAAGCACTTTAAATGCCATTATTGTTACCATCATCACCTCCATCGTCACCATCGTTGTCACCGTCATCATCATAGCTTCTAGGAGAGGACACACCCATGCTCATTCATCATGACCTCTGTCATGATGGGCACCAAATTCATTTTGCTCAAACCTTGGGTGGTCCTTGAATGTTCAAGCCCTTCCTCTTTAAAGTGTAATGCAGGGGCAGCTAGGTGGAACAGCGGATAGAGCACTGGCCCTGGATTCAGGAGGACCTGAGTTCAAATCCAACCTCAAACACTTGGCCCTTACTAGCTGTGTGACCCTGGGCAAGTCACTTAACCCCAATTGCCTCACCAAAAAAGAGAGAGAGAGAGAGAGAGAGAGAGAGAGAGAGAGAGAGAGAGAGAGAGAGAGAGAGAAAGTGTGATACATTGGGCAGGATAAGCCTTGAGCCCCCTGCCAGCTTCTCATGATCCTGCCTCCACACACGCCCAATGACTGTGAGGCTGGCATGGAATGATGGGCCTTGGGTACCTCCCATCCTGGTCCTGCTTTTCTCTTCCTCTCCTGGTCCTTTTGAGCTTCACTTGCTCTTTGGTCCCAGACAGTCTTTCCCAGCATGGCCATCCACCTGATAAAAACCCATCCCATCACTCACTAGTCAACCCCAGGGTACCAAGAGTGAGTCTTGGGGTGCTTGGGCCCTATGCTGCTCTTGACTCTTCTTTGTCAGAACCCACACTGGCTGAGCACTTGGGCTCTGTGTGCACTGCCCCCCCCATTTAGACACAGCAGGGAAGCCCGTAGTTCTCATGTCCTGTGGGTCAGCCACTGGTGACCAAGACAAACATGAGAGAAGAGCCTTGAAAACTTGGGGCCCAGACTCCCCTTTCCTTGTCCAAGACGCAGCTGTTAGGAAGGAAGGCCGTTGGCCACTGGCCCAGGGAGCCAGAGCCTTCTCTGTGAGAGAGAGAGAGAGAGAGAGAGAGAGAGAGAGAGAGAGAGAGAGAGAGTGCCCGGCATAATTGCCAATTTAAAATCAATTAGAGCTGCTCAGGGCACTCTGTATTCAGTGGCCTCTCCCAGTGGCTGCCCAGAGTTGGTAAACCTCATGTGTTCAAAGCTGGCCGTCTCTCCAAATGCATTTTACCTTAATTATCTTCTGTCCATGATGCACGATGGACTTTTCTCCAGAACATTTAGAAGAATGAAATGGTGATTGAAAGCTAATGATTTTCAAAAGACAAAAGATGGGCGTCTGCAGGAGCTTAATCATGATTCAGATTCTCCACATGATTTAATTGGCCTAAAAGTATCGATTTTCTGTTAGAGCCATTTAGATTTCTTTAAAAAAAAAAAGCCAATCTAAACTAAATAAAGTAAAATTTGTAATTAAAAAGGAGACTGATCAAGATAAATATTTTCCCTCCCCATTTTCTGGGCTGAATTAATGAAAACTTCATTTAAAATACCCATCCTCTGAAATATTTGGCATGGCGTGAATGCATCTCACGTTTAAAAGCAGATGTATACAGAAGGCAGCCCAAAGCCTTGGGGGTGTAAATGCATCTCACGTTTAAAAGCAGATGTATACAGAAGGCAGCTCAAAGCCTTGGGGAGCACTTGGCTTTGGTTTTTGTTTTGTTTTGAAGAGAAATCCCAAGGCTTTTGTCCTGATTGGTTTTCTCTCTCAAAAGGCACATCCTTTTGTCCATTTGGCCCAGCATGGATTAGACTTTTGTTCTCAGATATGTTATAATGGAGATCCCATCCATCAGTGGGTTGGATTAGGGGGCTACTGAGAATCTCTGGGGTTCTGGGAAATTCCAGGAACCCCCCCCCCAATGCCCTGAATAGCATGTACTTCAGTGAGGTGCAGGCTCCTGGGAGAACAACTCCCAGTTTGCTCAAGAAGCTCGCTTTGCTTTTCACTCCTGATCTATTGACCTGTCCATGTGGGGGGGGGGCGCTGCCCTTTGGGCATCAGTCCCTGCCTAGTGACAGCTGCTACAACCCCTTAAGAACCCCTGAGGACCAAGGGCCTTGGCACTGCCCTGCCCCTGGGTGTCCTCTGCCCCTTGAGAGCAGGACTGTCTTGCCTTCCCAGAGCCCTGCACTTGGTATGCTTCCTGGCACCAAGTCAGTGCTTAGTAAGTACTCTTTCACTCCTCCATTCACTACTCTATTCACGCCTTCATTTATTCCTGAACTTCTTCATTTACTCCTTCATTCACTCACACATTCATTAGCCTGAACAGCTCAATCCACCAACACCTCTAATTTGACCTCTCACAGAGACACTTTCCCCCTTGAGTGTCCGCATGGCTGGGATGACCAGGCAGGATCCCACTGGCACAACATTCCCCTGCTCCCTCTCGCCTCCAGGATGGGGACAGAACTGACCTGTTGTGATCTGAAGCCCCTCACCCCCCAGTCCCGCCTCCCAGGCTCTGCAGTCTAACCAGACCAGCCTTGGGCTTCCCCTCCCACATCGGCCCCATCTACCCTGTGCAGGCCTTTGTTGGTCTCACCTCCTGGCTCTTCAGAGCTCAGCCCCTCTCCTCCGACATTTCCCCTTGAAAATCACCCATTCATTCAGTCGTTCATTCGTTCGTTCATTCACTCATTCTTTCATTCTTAGTTTTGAAACTGGGTTTCCTCGTCCCTCCTGGCAGAGGCTGGACGAGCAGTGTGCTCTCACATGGGTCTGAGAGTGCCGCTTGTCAGCAGGGAGTCTGACCTTTTCTGCTTCCTGCTTGGGCTGTTCGGTCTCGCTCCCTCCAGCAGCCTGGTGGTCCCGACTCCTGAGGCTCTCCGTGTGGGTGTGCTCACCAGATTAGCCCCACTGCAGCACCCCACCCCAATTTCAGTCTCCCCATAGCAGGGACTCCAGGTGCGTGTGCCTGCCCGTACCCAGCTGCCCTGTGCTCATTTTGTATGGGTCTTGTCTATGCTTCTGCATGTATTGGTATTGTCTCTCCTGGTAAAGTAGAAGCCCTTTGGGGACAGGCTGTTTAACTTCGTTCTCTTTGTGGTCCCCCCTCCCCCAGTCCAGTGCCTCGCACCGAGGTGGTGCTTAATAAATGCTCATTGATGGAGATGTGATTGTCCCATGTCACCATTTCTGGGGCTCTGGGCAGCCTGGGCGGGGGCCTCACATCACCATTGCTCTGAGAATCGGGAGCCTGAGCACTTTTGCCCTTTGGGCCCGGCCTCGTCCCTGGGCTGTCGCCTCCCACTTCTGCCCGTCTCTCCCTACATGATGGTAATGTGGCATTTTAGCGGGTTTAGTCATCGTGCAGAATTCACGACATCCCAACAGGACATTTAGAAAGTGTTTAGTCTCCCTGTTGGAGGGAAGGACGCGCTGGCTCTGACAGACACAGCCACATCCCTTTTGTTTCCTAATTAGGGCGGCCTCCACCATGAGCTCTGACAGAGTTCAGCCCCTCGGTGTACTGAGTGCCAGGCTCCATGGGGTGGGCTTTATAAAATTCTCTTTAATTCAGGAACAGAATGTCATTAACTTTGTAAGTGGATGAATACGATGGACAAGCAATTTAATTAACTTGTAACATCCGATGTTGGACAGAGGTCTAAAGGGGGGGGGTGCTTGCATTCCTCCCCGTGACTGTCAACCTTGAAAGAAGCTTGATGGGGACAGGTCAGACGAGGAGACGATGGGGTCCAGTCATGTCATAGTTAGCCCTTGAGTCTGGAGTGGGGAATTTGGTGCCTGGTAAATGTGTCACCTCTCGTTGGGAGGCAGACGTAGACACGGCCCTCCCAGCCACCATGATGTGCCTGCTACAACCTTTCACGTGGTCCCTGCCTCAGAGGAGCTAAGTGAGATGGTGGGGGGGGTACCAAAGGGCCCCCGGTGGGGCAGGCAGAGGAGGCTGAGTGCTCGATGCCCACCTGAAATCCGCCTCTCCCGATGTGGCCGGTGCTTTGGCTCACTGTGGCTCAGCAGAAGTTTGTGTGGTTTGTTTTCATTCTTTCACTGGGGAACTGGGGAAACAGGAGGGAAAACCCTTCAGTGCTTGTTATCTGAAAAACCAGACCCCAAACCTGGGGAGTCTCATGTAGTCGGTCGGTGCTTGTGAAGTCAAAGAAAACTGCTCAAGTCGCAGAAAAGACCCCGCCCCCCTTGGCCAGACCCGAGTCAGCTCCAGTCCTAACAGAGAGTCCTTGCTCCCCATGGAGCTGCTGCCAAGCCCCATCACCCCTCTCATGCAGCCGGCCCCCACATCTTCACCCCCAGGACCCATCTCCTTTCTGCACACCTGCAGAAGCTCTCTAGAAATGTGAACTCTCACATGCTCATTCATGATTGTTTGACTCTTCATAGTTATTCCATGTCTGGTCCATGCTTATACGTGGACTTCTTGTAGCCACCCATTGACCGAGTTCATTGTATTGGCATCACTGGCTCCTAGCCTCGTGCTGGCCACTTAGTGAGTGCTTGATAAAAGCTCCATCCACCCCCCCATCTACCCACCCACCCACCCACCCATCCATTCATCTGTCCATGTTCTATTATCAGGCTATTGCTCTCCCAACAGTCTCACCCTGGCTTCCATTTTGTGTCTCCTGAGGATACAGAAAGAACTCTCTTGTTCACGTCCCCCCGGGACCAGGGGTTTCACGGAGTTGAGTCAAGTCAACCAGCATTCATTGAGCACCGACTGTGTGACAGGCTCTGTTTGGCCCTGAAGGCACAAGGGCAGGGCCAAGCCATGATAGATACAAGTTCTGGTAGGGCCCCTTGGCCCAAGACTGGGCTCACTCTCCAGAGTCCTGAGCTGCCCTATTCCAGACCGGGGTCAGAGGTCTTTCCTGACTCTTGCCTCTGGGGGACATGTAGCTGCCCCCTCAGGGGAATGTGCCTGCCTGCCTAGGACAGACTGAAGGCCAGAGAGCAGGGAGGGTCTTTGGCTCCCCCCACCTCCCCCTGCAAGGGGGCACCACCTCTGACCCTCTTCCCCCCCCAGGCTAGGCGCCCCGCTCACTGCCTGCCCCGTCAGGATCAAGGAGGGCTCCGGGGCCTTCTGCCACAGGCCTTGCTGCCTCCTTCCAGGCTTACCCCCACACCGATGGAGTATAGCCTCAGGTTGGCAGCTGGTGGATAAAGGCTCAGAATGCTCTCTCATCCTGGGCCGGGGGCTGATAAGATAGGACCACTCCATCACGTGTCACCCTGACTCTTTTCTCTGTGGCCGGCCTTAGGCTCCAGTGTCCTCGGCCGAGAACAAGCCTGTCTGCCGACCCCTCCCCTCCAGGTGGACAACCCCAGCTTTGCTCACTACACTTCTTAGGGAAGAGAAGTCCCCTTCATGTGGTTTTGTCATACAGATGAATTAAAGGTAGAAAAGATCCGTGATTATTTTGCTGATTCTTCCAAATGGGAGAGATCCCATGAGATCTCAGATTCAGGGCTGGAAGGGACCTTGGAAACTTCTTGTGTGAGGCCTGGGGCATCTTCTCAGGGTCCTGCAGACACCAAGAGTCAAACCCGGCTCCTTGGACCCAGCTCTCCCATGCTATCTGGCCACTGCTTCAGTCAAGGCCTGACCATTTTGGTCATTCATCCATCCATCTGTCTGTCTGTCCAGCCAAGGGCTCTGAGAGGTCAGAGCCCAGGCTTGTCTCTGCCCCGTCAGCATCTTGTTCTGTGGCCAGAGCAGGGATCTTGGTGTCATCTCTGTGCCCAGGGGCTGCCCAGCACAGGGACTGTGTCCTCCCAGCAGTGCCGATCTCTGTACTCTGGCCCGTAGTCCCTTGTCTGGGGAATTCTTCCCGCTTTGATGATGGGCACGATGTGTCTCCTTTCTGCCTTCCACGGTGCCCCTCAGCTGGCACAGGGGCTGGTGATGTGTGTGGGGTAGAAACCCAGATGTCCATGGGGGTGCCAGAACAGTCACTGACCCTGTGTCTCCTCTGCTGTAAATTGTGTTCTCAGTGCTCTGGGGATCCGGGGCAGCTGGCATTTTGGGCCAGAGGAAGGGGGAGTTTTCCCACAGTCTGCTCACCAAGGGTGCCATGCCTTGGCCCTGTGGAAGTGGGGTCCTCACCCTCTGAGCTCCAGTTTGCCCTGGCCTCAGGGGGCCCCTTGCTAGGCCTCACAAGGGACCAGGGTTGGCGTATCCAGCAGTCGTGTTTGTTCCTGGAAACTGGCTAGATTGGAGGTGGGGGTGGGAAGGGGTCAGTATTATCCTGTTCTAAAGGATCTGTCCTCCAATTTAAAAGAAGCCTGCAGGCCGTCCCTGTGCTTGGTCAGCCAGGCCCCTCAGTGTGTCTGTCCTTAGGAGAGCTGGAGGCTCCTTTGCTTTTCTGAAGAAGCGGGGCACCTGCAAGCAAAGCTTCTCCCCCATCATAGAATCTGAAAACGTCATACCAGGAGGGAGTTTTGTGGGCCGCCTGGTCCGGCCTTCTGAGGTACAGAGCAAACTGAGGTTCAGGAAATGGAAGGCCCTGCTTCAAGTCACACAGCAGATTGTAGTGAGTGGAGATGGAAGGCTGGCATTGAGGCCAGTGAGGAGAGCAGAGGGCTTTGGAGGACAGACCAGGACTAGCCCTGTGGCTGCACGCGGGCGAGGCATCCTACCTCCCTTAGCTCCTTCCTTCCTGTGTTTGGGGCTGACCCTCAAGGGGAGGGCTCCCAAGATGAGCATGTGAGTGCGGAAGTGACCAACGGTCCTGGTCAGGGCCCTCCTGGGCCTGGCCTCCCTCTCTGCGAGACTGCTGGGAGGCCAAGGGGACGCCCGGGCCCAGCAAGCTGGCTGATCCCCCGCATTAACCCTAAGCGACTCTGGCCTCAGGGTGTCCCCTGCTGCTGCTCGGCTGTTTCTCAATGTTGTCCCCACTTCCACCCAGGCCAACTTTCGTCTGTCCAGAAGGGCTCATGCCTCGGCTGACCCAGGAGGAGGGGGCAGGGGGGTTACAGAGCTAACAGACCAATGTGTGACTCCCTTCTTTGCTTCCCTATCTCAGAAAGACAAGGTGGGTAATGGTATGTACTTTGTCGGATAAGGTCTGATTCTGGAAATGATGAATTACCCGACGCCCCTCCTTGTTTGCAAACACAACCTGATGGAGGATTTTTTAAAATGAGTTAATCTCTTTCCCCACCTCCCTTGAGTATCAGCCGGGCCCTGGGCTGAGGTGGGTGCTCAGGGGCCTGGTTTGCTGCTTCTGTGGGCCTCTCTCTGTCCCTGCCTGAAGCACCCAGACCGCCTGTTCCCTGCCGCTTCTTGCATCTGGGCTCCATTTAGAAGGAGGCCGGCTGTCAGGGCCTGTCATTTCCTAGTGGGACTCAAGTCCCCCTGAGGCCAGTGACTGGTTTTTTGTGGCATTTCCGTGCTTCATTCATGCTCGCACTGCCAGGAGCCAAGGGAAGCAGAGGGGGGCTGTGTTTTGGGAGCCCTTCATGAGGCCCAGGCCTTTTCCTGATGCTGGAAACCCGCACACCCCAAGGCCCCGGAGGCTGTCACCAGGCCCTCTTTTCTTCCTTCCTGAGAAGCTGGAGTGAGAGAGGAGAGCAGTGGGGGTCTGGAAGCCGGGGGAACAGGCTGCGTGGCCTGGGAAGCCTCTCCCTCTTCCTCTAGTGGGAGTCTCCGTCACTGTCAGATGCAGAGCTGCACGTGATCGGGTCCTTCCATCCCTGCCAGCTGCATGCCTCAAGGTGGGGGGAGTGGTGAAGCCAACCCCGAGGCAGCTCGGGGGTGAGCTCACCACCATGGGCTCCCCGGTGAGCTCACCTTGGCTGTGTCTCCTGAAGCCTTTTGCATGGTCTATTTGTACAACGCGGCTACCCAAGGGGGCTCCCTGGGGAGGTGGGGTTTGATCACCCTGGAATTTCCTGGCTTTGGGGCTGTACCCCATGACTTCTTTCTTTTTTTTTGCCTGAAATATGGCAGCTAATAGACTGCATTTTACTCATGGAAAATGACGAAGCGCCTGGGACAGTCAGGGTTTATAAATATGTAAAAATGGTTTTAATTGTTTTCAGTCCACCAGGCTGGTGATCGATAATGGAGGCCCGTGACAAACACACTGTTGACATCCGCCAGAGTGGAAGGCTCCCTAGGAGATAGGGGCTTCCTGTCAGCAGCTCCTGCTCATTCGTATTCAGACATTGTCATGTGCTGTGATAAATGGATGCCTTGAACTGGATTGATAGAGTTGGTTAAACATTGAAAAAGTTGGGTTGAACTTTGACTTTAAATATTCATTAGTGCTAATTATGGATTTTATGACTACAATGAATTACCGTTTGGGTGCCCTCATTGACCATTTATTTTCAATTTATTTATTGCAATCTCCATAATATGATATTAGCCTTATTGCTCCCAGTGAGGTTCATACAGAGAAGCCTGCACTGCCCCCTTGGTCCTGGCGGCTGCCTCAAGCAGGGAGGCACCCACGAGACCAGTGATGGGCTCTCCTGTCGGCTCACCAGGCTCATGGACTGTGGGGTGCTGATCCCCGTCGTCCTGGCTGAGGCCCAATGCTTGTCAGCCCGTGGGTGCTGCCGGCCATGCTTTGGAGGGTACAACCACACCGTGAGGTCACAGATCCATTAGTGACTGAGCCCTGAGTGTGCAAAGGACTTTAGGGAGGGAGTGAGGAGACACTGTGCCCCCCCTCCAACGACATCTAGTCTCCAGGAGATCTTGGGGCCTCAGTTTCCTCCTGTGAAATGAGGGGATTGTCGTCTGGGGCTCCTGCCAACTCCAAATATAGAAGAATCCTACCTTTGTGGACAAAAAGCATGCATCCATGTGATGGGGCGTGAGAACAGTCTGTATCATTGTGTGAGGGGGGAATGCACTTCTACAGACACGTGTGCAAGGGTTACACGCACAGGCCTGATGCACCTCGGTCCGCATGTATGCCGCGATCCATCACTCTTTCTGCATCCCCTGCGCGTGTTGTGCCGGCTGAACCCCCACCATGAGAATGATTCCTCTCTCCTTCTTTCTTCCCAGTGTTTGGCAGATCGTTGGTGTAGCTGGTCAGTTTTTCCTGCTAAGTTCGGCCTTCTCAGCAGGCTGCTTCTGATTCTTTTTGTGAAGAGGAAGCTCCCCTTGGCCAGGGCTTATAGTTCTCATGGTTTTCTTTTGTCTTTCTGCTATTATTATTCTTAGAACTAGAACAGACACAGTGGGGGGAGGGACCACCC
The DNA here is from genome assembly GCF_019393635.1 of Dromiciops gliroides. Lineage (NCBI taxonomy): Eukaryota > Metazoa > Chordata > Mammalia > Microbiotheria > Microbiotheriidae > Dromiciops > Dromiciops gliroides. The sequence continues at coordinate 1,353,653 of NC_057862.1, read as the reverse complement.
TCACCCCCCCCCCCCCCCCCCCGTTTCTGGGGTTTCTCATTGCAAATAATGCGGAATCTGGGGGTTAGGTAAGGTGGCTGTTGGTGTTTGGGTTTTGCCATGGTAAGGGCCTGTCTTTGCTTGTGCTTTTAAGAGGTTGCAGCAGGAAGGTGGCTTTTTGTTCTGTTTCAAAATGATTATTTGTTTTGGTCATCGATTTGTCATCCGATAAATCACGCTAATTGTTCCCCTAACTTTAAACTGGCTTTGCAGCCCCAGTTAGAGCCAAGCTTCTCCAGAGTGCATCACTCCCTGCCTCTCCTGCTGTCCTCGCCTCACATTTCGGGGCTGTCAGTCTTCATTAGTGAGGCCTGCCTCTGGTTCTTCTTTGTGCGCCCTCTCTCCCTCTCCCTCCTCCTCCCCCCTCTCTTGCCTCCTCCTCTTCTCTCTCTCCCTCTCTGCCTCTCTCTCTGTCTGTATGTCTCTGTCTCTCTGTCTCTCTCAGGGTGAGGTCATATTTATCTCATTAAAAAACTGGGCAGCCTGCCTTCTCTACTTTTGAGCATGGTTTTGCAGTGCAGCCCTGACATCCTCAAGGGCTCATCGGGGTGCCAGGATGGGCACTCCTGTCCCCAGGACAGTTACGACAGTGACAATTTTCAGTGTCTTTTTTGGTGAGTTTCACTCCTTCATCTCTGTTTCTTGTTTCACAAATTTGTTGTGGTTTTGTTTGTCTGATTTTGCTCTGTCCTGGCCCAGGCCTCTTGCCTTCTCCTTAATCTTCTTGGTTTGTTGGTGAGTGCTTGTGGATCAGGGGGGCAACAGATTCTCCTTCTTCCTCATTTTCTTTTAACTTCAGATTTCTCTCTCTCTCTGTCAGGTTAGCTCGCACTTGGTCTTCCCAAAACTGACTCTGAATGTCGCCAGTTTTATCTCATTATTTCCAAGGGTCTCAATTTCTCCTCTAACTTCTTCTTTCATACTTACCTTGGGTGAGTTCTCTGCCTTCCTAGTTGCCAGTCAGTTTATTTATCCTCCTTCCCCCATTTGCTAACAGACTTTTGGAGATGGATGCTTTCCTTGGAGAACAGTTCATGCCGGCCGGGTCCCGTGAGTCTGGGCGGCCGCTTCACTGTTGGCCGTCCTCTCTGAAGAGGCCCCTGCTCTTTCCAGCCTTGTTCTTGGACCCCTCCAAATGGAGAACACTGTTACTGATCTCCGTTGGGGTCTGTCTTTCTTTAACCTCGTAGTGCATTCTGACTGAGGGATAGCGTGGGGTACAGGAGCCAGGGAGGCGGGGTGGCAGGTGCAGGGCCCTGGCACCTCCAAGATCAGAGGTTTCACAGAAAGTGGTGTTCTGCATGGGAGGAGAGGGAGTTTTCTCACCAGGAATTACCAACAACAGTGGCATCTTAGGTCTAGTTAAAGTACACAAAGGAGTTTATGAGACATGGGAGGTATGGGCACAGGCACACCCAGCATGGTGGCCTGCATCAAAGGTGGTGCTGAATTGCAATAACTCAAAAGAACTATGAGCTGTGCAAATTTAGAGCTGTGTCCCCCCCCCCCCAAATATTCATACGGATGACTTGTGCCTGACCTGGGGCAGGGCCTGGTCCGATCAGCCACTGTTGATCTTGAGCCCAGCTCAGTGACACCATTCTGGCCCTCGTTGGTTACAAAAGACAACAGCCAATCAACCACCCAAACTGAACAGAACCGAAGATGCAGTAAGGAGGCCCAGCCAAAGCATGCTGGATGATTCACATCATCTCATGAAGCAGAGAGAAGATGGTTAAAGCCCTCTAGGCTCCCAGTGCGCAAGTGACAGTAAAGAGGAAAAGGCTGAGGGAAGCAGCCAGATTGGAGTAGGAAAGAAGCAGTCTGGAGGGCCTTGGGGCATCCCTAAGTCAGGCACCAGAAGGCGGGGACCATGCCAAAGATAGGGGAGGACAGAGACAAAACCTAAGGCGACTGAGAGAACCACTAACTAACTGCTGGGCTACGCGCCTTCTCACCCATATTTACAGCATCTTGATGAGGATCAGGAGGTGGCCGTTGGGAGGGAACATCATGCAACAATGGCCACATCTTTTGCCATCTCACAGTTATGTGAAAGACCTAGAGGATTTGTGGCCTGAGTGTTTGCTGATAGAGCTACATTTGATTTGTTGGAACAACACGCTGCTTTCTTCGACTTTTACAGCAAAGCATCCCTCAGGATTCCATGAAAAACGCGCCTCTGTCCTAAGTGTGGTGCACGACCAAAGCAGGGCAGTGTGCAGGACATCCAGGGAGGGAAGCCCTGGGGTGGTGAAGGTTGCTCCTGAGGGAGAAAACAGACTGACCATCAATAGCAGACACACCAAGTGGATGAATCATTCTCTTGCCCGGATTCCAGCATGCCTCTGAACAGACACCTCGAGTGTTCTGCATGTTGAGCTGGATCAAACCATACACAGAAACAGTGAGCTGAGCCCAGCATTGAAGAGGAGGGTCAGTAATATAGATGACTTCTTGGGAATGGGAAAAACCTTTGTAATAGCCCCTAACTTCCCATGAAAGCCAAGACCCACCGTTTTGCTGGCCCTGAATGCGGCTGCCTCTGAAGAACTGTGAACTCAGAGGTCCACGGTGAGTGTAAGCAACCACACACAGCATGTGGGCAACAGAAACTCCAGAGAGAAATCAGGGCAGAAAGGGTCTCCCCAAGCATTCGTGTGACAAGGGATGGATGCTCTTGTCCTCTGCCAGGACCCTCTCCGTGTCTGGACAAAATGAGGATAAGAAGTGGCGTGTTGGCTGGAATTCAGTGCTGGCCTCCTGGGGGGGCCGGCCACACCCTGGGGGGGGGCGCAGAAAAGGACCAGTCCCTCTTTCTGAGTGGCTCTTGAGAGTACACTCCATGCACCAGCAGGCAAGGCCTTACCAGGCCTGCGTTCACCTTGGCTCAGATTTGGGCATGTGCAATGTGGCTTCTCTCTCTGCATGCCCTCGAAGAGAGGGTGCTGGCTGATATTGCTGTCAGTATAGACACATCCTTTCTGTTCCCCCCCCCACCCCCCGCACTGGGGCACCTGGGTCACAAGGAACAGTCCTCATCAATTAAGTCGCTGCCAGCGTTTTCCGCTGGATGAACTAATATGCCAAGGAGATGGGCAGGAGCCGTGTTTCTGCTTTTGACAAATCAGCAACTGTTCCCTCTCTCCCTGGTGCTTCATAATAATGCAGGAGGCATCGAGGCAAAAACACACCGGCTGGGTGGGGGTGGGGAAGACATGATAGGGCTTGATTAGCCCACCGAGGAGGATGCAGGGGCTCCCCTGCCTGTCACTAACAGAACCTCTGGGCCCCCCTGCCTTGCCCATGCTCAGGTGTGCCCCAGGCTCCTCCTTCCTAGCCGCTGCGGCTCTGCCCCACCAAGATGAAAGACCCCATGGCCCCGTCAGCCCACAGGTTTTATGGGCAGGTAGACTGACCGCTCAGGGGAAGGGCTTTTCTGGATCACAAATTGGGGTGGGGGGGTCCCTGGTGCTTGTATTGCACTGTGGCTCCCAGAGCCTTGATCCTTGACTGCACAGAGGGCTGCACAGCGTTTCCCTGGGCCAGGCAGCACAGGGCTAGCTGGGGGAGCCTGCATGCTCAGCAGCTCCAGTCGAGAGAGGCCTATCCAGGCGCCAGGCCCCAGCTGGTGCCTGGGCCGGGTCTCAGGCTGACCTTGATGTTGGCTCCCGAGGCTCCCCTGTGGTCTTGCTGGGCCTGGGCTTCTCACAGGGCCCCTTCTTCTGCCCCCAGCTTTGCCTGGGTACCCCTGACTGGGGGAGCCTAGTGTCTCCCCATCTGTCCAGTGGTGGTCACTGACGTCAGAGAAGTCAGCCTGCCGTCCTCGGGATGGGCACACTCCGTTCTCTCCTATGGCACTAGGCCTTAGGCTTCTTCATGCCCACCGTCCTTGCTGGGCGAGCACCCCAGAAGGCCCAGCAAGCCTCCACCTACAAAGGTCTCTTCGGGCAAGAAGGGGGCTTCAGAATGCAGACGTGGGGCCCTAGGCTGAAATGGGATGGGGAAATATTTCACAAAATCAGTCCTGATACAGTAGCAGAGAGATGATGCCAATCTGGGGCTGCTGGAGCGGGCCTTACCCAAGTCCCTGGCCCTGGCATCCAGCCGCTGGCATTTAAAGGGTGTAGCCTGGCTGTGGTCAACCTGTGGCTGCCCGGGAGTGAGTGGTTTAGAGGTTGGGGGATTGGTAGGACTCCCATGAGTGGTGCATGGCCACAGATGGATCCCTTTGGGGAAAGTGTGGCAGGAGGAAGGATGACAGGTCCCCAGCCGCCGGCCTATTACCGGCTCCCTAAGTTCACAGCCCCTCGGCCTCCACCTTCTTGGTGCTGCTGCTTGTGTCCCACCACACCATGAAAGGGGGCCCTGGGAGGGTCCCTGTGTCTGCTCACTTAACTCTGGTCCTGGTGCTGTTCCTAACTCATTTCTGTTGGTTTCCTCCTCAGGCGCTAGGAAGCTTCTATTTCCTGCACGAATCTCTGAAGAATATCCACCAGTTTGACTTTAAAGGTGAGCCTGGCACCCCAGGGGCCTGCTCTTGGGCTTGCAGCCATCGCGGAGCCCCTCATGGGTGGCTCCCCAGCCTCTAGAATGACCAGATTATCACCTTAGAGGGGAGGAGGCAGGCCCTGGGCACTTGGGCGAAGAGCGTGGCAAAACCAGGTGCTTGGCCAGCAATTAGTATGTGCTTACTGTGTACGGACCAAATACCTGGCATGCAGAGAAGGGTGGGGACATCCTGATGTGGGGCTGGGTCAAGGGGGAGGGGCAGCAAGAACTCACCCGTGGAAGAGAACAGTATATGCATCGATCACAGGAATATAGTAGGCTAAAGTTGATTAAATGGAATGGTCACACCCGCACACAGTCACACAGCCAGTCACATAATGTCACCCCCACAACTGTCACAGTCAGTCACGCTCACACAAGACAGACCCCAGACAGAATCACAGAAAGCAAAAAGTGCACACGTGCGCATGCACTCCCACATATGGATATGTGTCTACACATGTATATGGAAGTTGTAGAGGGATTGTACATATGGGCATTGTGCATGATGTGCGCACACAACAAAGAGTCTCCAGGCCGTCCATGCCTTCCTCCCCACTTAAGGTGTTTCAAAGTGCTTGGGGGGGGGGGCAAGTCAAAATTATAATATATGCTTGTGTATGTGTGTGTGTGTGTGTGTGTGTGAATGTGACTTTGTGTGTGATTGGTGTCTGTCTGTGTGACTGTACGGGCATGGCTGTCTGAGTGTGAGTGGTGTGATTGTGTATGTGTGGTGTGACTGTGGGTGTGGCTGTGGTGTGAATGTGAATTTTGTATGTGTGTGTGACTATATGGGGCGTGGCTGTGTGAGTGTGTATGAATGTGATTGTGTGTGATTGTGTCTGTGTGGTGTGGGCGTGGCTGTGTGTCATGTGTGTGGGGGGGTGACTTGTGTGTGAGTGTGGTGATTGTGTCCCACATCCAGGAGGGGCAGAGCTGGACCTCAGAGCAAGGACGTGTGGCGCCCTCTGGGATGCAGAAGGAGCAAGGGTGATGAATGCCTAGGGCAGGGATGAGGGGGTCCGGCTGGCTGGCTTGGGTTAGGATTGGGGGGCAAGGTGGAGCAGTTATGTAGGGTCCAATGTGGGGGTTCCCCATATGGGGCACGACCCCACTCACTGCTGGCTTGGGCGGGGCGGTCAGCACTAACTTCAGGCAGGAGTTGTTGCTTGAGCAGGGCAACACTTTCCAGTTGGCAGAGGTCATCTGGGAGGCTCCTGGGTAGGCCCACCATGTCTTGCTGAGAGAGATCCATCCATCTCCTATAGTGAGTGTACAAGGTACTGGTGCAGCTCAGACCTGCTGATCGATAACCACATCTGCCCGGCAGAGGTGCAGATTTTGCAAAGATGAATTGGTGACCTGTGGCAATTCGGGCTGCAACTGGCCGGACAGACAGTTTTAAGGGCCAACCCTACAGTGTGGTTTGGATGGGGGCAGAATGCCTCACAGTCCTCCAATGGTCTCCATCCAGGTGGTGTGGGCTGCTCTAGCCAAGCCTGGCCCCCCTCTTTGGATCAAGAGCCGTAACTGAAGAAGAGGCCTATGGCCTGTGTGTGGGCAGCACGTGACGGTGGGGTCTCATCTTACATCCTCATGGATTTTAGAGCCTGGGTCTTCTGAGCTCAGTTTCTTTTTCTTTGTTTTGTTTTGTTTATTTTTAGTGAGTCAATGGGGGGTTAAGTGACTTGCCAGGGTCACACAGCTAAGTAAGTGTTAAGTGTCTGAGGCCGGATTTGAACTCGGGTACTCCGGACTCCAGGGCCAGTGCTCTATCCACTGCGCCATCTAGCTGCCCCTGGGCTCCATGTTTTCTTAATGGTGACTGTCCCAGGGGGCAGCTGTGTGTGTATGGTGTGGACCCCTGCCCCTCTGGTCCTGCCTCCTTGTGCCCCCTGTCCCGTCGACGGGTCACAGGAACAGACAAAACCTAAGCCTCAGTATTGAGGGGAACATGGGGGGAAGCAGGAAGGGAAGCAGTGGCAATATTTCTCTACCTCAATCAATCAATGTGCATTTGTTAAGCCCCTGCTGCATACCAGCTACCAAGGCTGGGTGGCATATCCTGCCTTAGAAGGGATCGCCCCACTTTGGGGGGTAGAGATAGCCCATGCATGTATGCAGATGGGTCAACACAGCCAGTGTGCTGGATGAGACAGAATTTGGGTGGGGACACAGCCTGTGTGGGAATTGGCGCTGCTCAATTATGTGTATTTGTTACAAGCATTTTCTTTCTTTTTTTTTTTTCCAAAATTTTTTGGGAGTAGGAAAGAACTATAAAATGCTTGTTAACGAAGATAAGAAAAATACAAAGGTTTTTTTTTTCAAAAATAAAACTAATGATGAAACTAGGGGTTTGAAGAGGTGGTAAAGAAGGAAGCACTCCCAGGCCTTGGAGGTGATGTTGTGACTTGCAAGGGAACTGGATGTAAGGGAGGCCAGGCTGTGCAAAGTCGCCTGCCTCTCTGTCTTTTAAAAGATCAAGCCATTTAAATGGAGGAGGAAGAGAGGGAAGAAGAGGAGAGCATGAGGAGAGGAGGAAGGGGAAGAGGAGAAGGAGGAGGAAGGGCTCTTTGTATCAAATGCTTCTGATAAGGACGTAGACTGGGATGCTTGGGGTGAGTGACGGTTGGCCCTGTACAAGACCAAGAGCCATTCCCAATGAAGAAGCCATCAAAGACGAAGGGTAAACCATCACTAACCACATGAAGCCTCGCTTGCAATGGGGGCGCCTCTCCCCAACAAAGGAACAGAGGAGACAGGAGGCAGGTCATTCGTGGTGGAGCTTCCTCAGAGAGATGGGCCATGAACGTGCCATGGGAGGACCACAGAGCACCCCGACTTCCAGGAGAGTGACTTGGCATTAGGCCTAGATGGGCTCCGGGACATCGACCGTCCCTGGGCCTGTGTTCCGAGTACACTGAGGTGGCCCCAGAACCTTCAGGGCCGCATTTCGTGCTGGCCCAGAGCCCGGATGATTGTGGGTGCCTGGCACTGGGAAATGGCAGCTTAGCTAGTGGCCTTGGGGAGGAGTGAACATTCCTGCAGGAAATCCCCCGGGGAATATTGGGGGACTCAAGTGAGTGATGCAAAGTGAATTAAGCAGAGCTCGAATAAAGGATGACAACAGCTAAGAACAATAAACTGAGCTAGAAATCTTAATGACTTCGTCTGACCTCTGGGAAGAGGTGACCCAGTGTGCCTCCCACTTCTTCCTGGATGGGGGCTCTGGGTGCAGAATACAGCACATACTGAAAGACTCTGCTGGTGGCTTTTGGTGGCCTGTGGGTGCTTACTCCCTCTCCCCTTTCTCTCCCCTCTCTCTTCCATCTCTCTGTCTCCTCTTTCCTCTCTTCTCTCTGTCTCTCTCTGTGTCTCTTTGTCTCTACCTCTCTCAATAGTCAGGTATGAAGAAGGTGGCATAAAAATTAAAATATCCAAAACCAGCTTTGTTCAGAAGCCCTGCTTGTGCTGCTGCACTGCCCCTGGTGTGCCTCTTCCCATCTGTGCACCCCTGGCTAGCTTCTCAGCTTTCCCATGATAGGTGCCTTTAGTTAACATGCACTAGAGTGTTTAAAGCTTTACTGTCCCGGGGGGCCCAGGCAGTGCAGGGGGAGTGAGCAGAAGAGAAGGGAAAGCATTATCTTCCACTTTCCTGGACACGGTCAAATAGAGGTAGAATTTTAACAGGGATGAAGTCTGGCCATTGATGTCCTCTCACCCCCTATTTATTTTGCTCTAGTGACATTGCATTTTTGTGCCCAAGTGCAAGACTTTCCATTTATTTTCTTATTTCATTCAGGTCAATGCTCTGAGAGCCCATCAAGAGCTAGCTTCTAATCCTAATTCAGCTTTTCAGAGCCTTGGGTGTTTCATGAATGAAGCGGGAGCAGTGGGGGCAAGGGCAGGTCGAGGGGACAAGTGTTTGTAAGTGGGGTGTGTGTGTGTGTGTTTAAATTTGACTATCTGTAGGGAGTGGATGGCCTAGAAGTAGTTGACTCTTATAGAAGCAGCTTGGATTCAGGAAGACCTGAGTTCAGATCTTGGCTTGAGACACTTAGTTGCTGTGTGATCTTGGACAAGTCATTTAACCTCTGTTTTTCTACTTTTCCATCTGCAAGATGGGGATAATGATAGCACTTGTCTCTCGAGGCTGTTGTGAGGATCAGATGAGAAAACACGATAATAATGGTAAAGGGCTTAGTCCAGTGCCTGCCACGTAGTAGGGGCTCTATAAATGGTAATCATCAGGGGCAGCTAGATGGCGCAGTGGATAGAGCACCGGCCCTGGAGTCAGGAGTACCTGAGTTCAAATCCGGCCTCAGATGCTTAACACTTACTAGCTGTGTGACCCTGGGCAAGTCACTTAACCCCAATTGCCTCACTTAAAGAAAAAAAAAATGGTAATCATCGTGTGTTTGTTGAGCCTCTCACTCACTAGTGTTCTTTCTTCTTTCCTCAGCAAAGAAATATAAAAAGGTTACTGGCAAAGAAATCTACTCCGACACCCTGGAGAGTACGCCGATGCTGGAGAAAGAAAAGTTCCCCCAGGAGTATTTCCCAGAGGTGGGTACATGTGCACTGATTTGTCCCCTGGAAGGCCCATCTGCCCATCTTGGGGTGTGGCTACACTGCCCCGACAGTGAGGGCATACCCCAAATAAACTCTGTTGCTACCGAGTGAGAACTCTCACAGTCCTATTTCTATTGTTCATGGGTAGTCGTTAGCCAGCCTGTACCAAATAATGCTAGAGCTCACCATCGAGTCACCTGCTGTGGACGGGGTGGCGGTGGAAGGAGAGGCGCTAGCATGGTGGGCAAAGGGGAAGGCGGACTGTGAGCTGAGTCTTGGACATGAGAAGCCAGGGGGCAGAGGGAGGGAGGAGAGAGTTCTGAGCAGAGAGAACAGACACAAAAGGTGTGGAGGTGAGGGATGGCAGATCCTTGGGGAGGAGCAGCCAGGAGGCCAGAGTGGGTGGATGGGAGGGAAGTGGAAGAAGACTGGCAGGGCAAGGAGGGGCTCCAGACCCCAACATGGGGTTTTCTGTTTGGGCCTGCAAGCCATCGGGAGCCACTGAGGTTTATGGAGGAGGGGCCATCACTACCTGTGTCACTTTAATGGCTTTATGGAATACAGACTGGAGAGGAGAGACGACCCCCCCAGCCCCAGCAGCTCCTGCCGTGGTCCAGGCTGGAGACATTTTTCAGAGGAGGGAAGGGCATGGATAGGAGAGATGTCATGAAACATTTGACAAGTGCTTGGCTATGAGGGGCAAGAGAGAGAGTCAAGGATGACCCTGGGCTTGACCGCCTTTGTGACTGAGAGACAGGGGACGTTTGGGGTAGGGAGCAGTCGCGGGGATGAGTTCGGCTCTGGGTGCGTAGTGCTTGAGATGTCCAAGGGGCACATGGTGATGGGAGGCGGGAGGTCACTGGAGGAGCTGGGGCTGAGCGGAGACATCTGAACCCATGGAAGCCTCCTTTCTGGAGAGAAGAAGAGAGGGCCCCACCCAGAGCCGTGGGGGGATGCCCACCTGACCTGGACATCGGACAGTCCAGCAAAGGACACGGCGTCTCCGGCAGGAGACAGTGAGAAGGGGAAGGGACGACTGAGGGCTCTGAGTGAAGCCCCAAAAGTGAGGAGGCCTGGCTGCAAGGCCCGGGCAGTTCTAAGCTGAAGAGCACCTAGAACAAAACATCCTCCAGGCCAGGAACCGAGGAGAAGAGTTCTCGGCTCTCCATCCGTGACACCCAAAAGTGGCCACGTGGCAGTCTGTTGCCCCATTCAGAGCATATACGTCCTTACGTCGATCGATGGAATGAGATCATGAATACAGACCTTATAGTCTGATTGAACTGTCCACCCATTGTCATTGTGGTTCGAGCCCAAGTGGCCTGGTGACTGGAAGAATTGTCCTCACAGCTCACTTTCAGTCTCATGAGATGCAGTGGAGCTTATCAGAGACCCAGGTTCAAATTCTGGCAGGCATAAGCCAGCTATGAGACCAGGGACTGTCCACTTACTTCTCTAAGACTCATTCACAGAGCACCACTCAGGGGCTCAGCCTCCCCTCCACACCCTGCGCTAGAAAACTGAATGGGATGAAGAGCGATGGGCTCCAGGGATTCACCCAGTTGCTAAGGGGCAGAAGCAGGATTAGAACTCAAGGCTGCTGGTTCTGTGCCCTGCTGCCCATCTTCAAATAGTCTGGTGAAGCCCAAACCCCGAAGAACCCAAGAAATAAGGAACAGCTGGCTAGCAAGATGGCGCTGTGTAGAAAGGCCAGTGAGGACGAGGCTTCAGATCAGCTTGAGAAGAAGAGAGGATACACAGGAGGGAATTGGGCATCAAAGGGCTGACTTTAGCACCGACAGTCACCCTTTGTTGGGCAAGTGGAACCGATGGAAACCTGATGAAGAAGCCGTGGGAACCGAGAAAGCACCAGCGGCTGAGGCCTAGCGCATGGTCCCCAAGGACAGCGCCATGTCAGAAAACAGGGTCTGGGAAAAGATGATGAGGAGACCCAGATAAGTGGGGCCAAGGCCCAGACCCTGAGGGATACAGAGAGCCCGGAGGGGCTCTTGTGGCATTTCTCCCTGAGGACGCTCGAGCCACCATCTTTGGGGCCGTTGTGACAATCCTGGAGGGGGTGCCCCGAATGAAGAACAGGTGCATCAGAAGCCTGGACGTTAGTGAGTATGCACAGGGCTCTGGCATGAGGCTGCATCATGGGAGGGATGCCTGGAGGGAATGCTATGGGCAGAGGGATGCCCATGATCCCATGGGGACTTCCCTCTTCTCTCACCACCTATTTCCCTGGGATTTTCCCATAACCCTCTGCTCCTCCCCCCCCCCAGCCCCCATGTCACTCAAGCAGGACCGGGAGTGCTCCCTCAGCCACTGCCACAACCGCAGGCCATCCGCAAGACAGACATCTCTTACTGCATATCGTGCCCCCCACAGCAGTCCTCCCGAGACAGCTGCTAGAGGGCTCAGACCTCCTGCCCCCTAGGGACCTGCCCCCGAGTGCCTCCTGATGAGGGTGGTCAGTCTGAGCCGAGGCCACTGTCCCCCTTTCTCTGGGCATGTTCACACAGGAGCCCCTGTCAGCTGCCCGGCACCACTGTCCAGACTGTAGCCAGTAGCTGTGACACATCATTTCCCTCTGTGTGAAAAAGAGGCGGGTGATGGGAGCTCAGGGAACCGCACCTGCCCCTGGGGCCTCTTCACCCCTGGATGCTGGCACATGCTGGACCCAGATATCACAGGCCTGGGGCAAAGCCCATTTCCTTTGGATGCTGTCATGCCCAGGGCCTGGACAGCCTGGCGGAGTGACCGTCCGGGCCCTGTGGGGAGCTTTCCCATCCATCTACCATCAGTGTTTTGTTGGGGCAGGATGGGAAGAGTCCCGGGCCTGCTCATATTCACTGCCTGGGAGACTGTGCCTTGTCTTTCTTCCTCCATTGCTGCTCCCCCCTCCCTCGCGGCAGCTGCCTGGGCCATGTCCTGCAGATTAATGGGGATGATTTCATTAAGCCTGGGCGGATTACTCCACTGGTCGGAGGCTCCTCAGTGGAAGCTGACAGACACACCTTCCTCCTGCGCCCATCCAGAGAAGGAAGTGGTTTCTCTTAGCCAGCTCCCCCTCCGTTCTTTTCCTTGCCAAGCATCCCTCTCCTCCTTTCTGTCTCAGAGGACCTCCTGTGGTGGTCCCCTTCCCCATGCTGGGGCCTGCCCTCCCTCCCTCCCACGGATACTCTAAGATGTCCTTATCAATGGTCCGCTGTTCCGATCGGCCTGTTCTTTGCTTCTGTCCCGTGTCCGGCATCTCACCCAGTGCCTGGCCCGTGGCAAGGGCTCCATCACTCCTGAGCCCGGGTCACACTGGGCGATCAAAGAAGACTCTCAAGGCCTCAACCGAGGTTCCTCTCTGGGCCACATCCCACCGACATGACTCATCTGTGCCCCCACTCCACCCCCATGAGGTGGGCCTGGGGCCTCATCTCTGGGCCTGTCTGGGCCAGCAGAGGGACGTCAAGGCCTGTGTCACTGTGACTTCCAAGCGTCTGCTTCTCGTGGTCTCCTGCCAAGCCTTCCCAACAGTTGTCCTGTTTTGGGGGGCGAGAATTGGGCTCCGACTGATTTCTTATTCTTTTATTACCATCGCTTAAGGATGATCTAAAAGTAATTACCGTGATGGAAGCGCTGCGCCACTCCCCATAATTACTGCCGTGGCGTAGAAAACTAACACAAGTCGCGCGCTGATTTACGGCGCGGCTGGCGGGGCCGGAGCCCAACGACGCCTTTGGGAGCAGCACTCCAGATAATGGGAGGCCAGCTTAAAAAGCAGATTTGTGTCGCCTCTCAGGGCGCACTCATTTTTTTCCTTGTGCCCGTAGTGAGAAATTGGTTGTTATCATAGATCACGGCTCCCGCTCCCGGCTCTTATGAAAGATGAATTCATTTCACTAATGCTTTAATGCAAACCTTTCACGGGGGAGGCCGGTGGCGATAACCTGCCCGCAGCCTCTGCTTTCTCAATGGTGATTTACGAGCTCTTTTAGTAGATGAAGCTGCCTGTGTGTGCCATCCATCTGCAGGCTAAAGGAATCCTATTAAGCAGGGCCTTCGGAGGGGAAGGGGAAGGATGTCACGGACCTGCCGGGGGGGGCCAGGGCAAGGCACTGGGGACGCGCCCCCTCCCCCAAGGCCAGACTCAGCCATCAGTGCCAGGGGAGGAGAGGGAAGCATCTTCTAGAAGATATCGCTCCACACTGGGCCGATCTTGGCCCATCTCCCTGGTTCACCTGGAAACCACGGGCTGGAATCCATCCGACAGAGGCACATGGTCAGCGGGTCAGAGCAGCCCACGGCAGCTGCAGAGGGCACTAGGCCTCCTGCTGCCGGGGATGACTGATTCTCTCAGGAGGTGGTCATGGCCTGGCCCTGCGGGCCACCCGACACCCCTGCTCAGCTGGGTTCGCTGTGTGCTGCCGGTCGTGGCACTGACGCCCCTGCACCAGTCCAGGGGCTGCATAGCATCATCACAGCCACAGCAGCATGCCGCCCTCCACCCCTCAGGGGCAGAGATGACCTGCAGGCCGTTTGGAGTTGCTGTTAGGGATCCCACTGCAGCCTCCTCTTCGGCTGGGGCGAAGGCGGGGCTCTCTTCCTTGAAGCACAATCCGCTGCCACCGTGGACGTCGGTCTGGAGCCGTGGGCACAGGCGGGAGCCCCCGGGGTGGCCCTCCTGCCTGCGTCTGTAATGGAAGGGCACGGGGCCCTCTCTGGGATCCCAAGACCGAGGAGGATGGAGGGCCAGGCAGACCCTGCCCAGGCAGGCAGAAGGCTGCCAAGGTCACATAGCTAGGAAGCATCTGAGGCCAGATTTGAACTCAGGTCTTCCTGACTCCAGGGCCAGTGCTCTATCCACTACAGCACCCCCTAGCAGCATCAGATCCTGGATTGTCGGGATTACAGCTACTACAGTTTGGGGGACTGAAGGTGAAGAGGATGAGGCCTAGTCTGACAGACTCGTGGATCGGGCCTGGGAAGTCCAGAGCAGCTGGTTGCATTTCAGAGAGTTAACCCTCGCCTGCCAGGCTGATGAACACAGTCCATCTGGCTAAGTCCCGCTGGGAGTGGAGGGGACCCCGCGGACTCAAAGCCTCTGGAAGTTGCACACAAGCTCCACAGAAGAGCCAAGGCTCACAGGACAGCCGTGGGCATCTGTTGTCCGAGGCCCCGCAGCAGCATCGAGAGGGGCTCTTCCTGTGCTGGCCACAGGATAAGGACAACGTGGCGGGGCAGAGCCTCCCTCAGAGAAAGCCTGTCCGGTAGAGCCTGCACCGCTGCAATGACCAGCCCCTAAAAGGTGTCCAGTGGTGAGATCTGGGGGACATCTGAGTGTCTGCCATTTTGTAGGCCGTGTGACTCAGGGCCCTAAGAAGCCCCCTCGCAGGGCGGAAGGTGGAGCTTGCACAGTGGGCCTCAGAGGGCTGAACACACCACTGAATCCACGGAGAGAGCTGCCCCCCCAGGCACTGCTGGTCCTCCTGCAGTTAGGAGATATGTGCGCTGAGCATCGGAGCTGAGGATTTCTTGTCCGTGTCACCGCGTTAAGTTCCTGGTACAACGACCCCAAGGTAGGCCTCCTCTCCAAGAGCCGGGAGGGGGAAGCTCTCTCCTGACCTGTTCTGGCGGCGGCCTCTCTGTCCTTTGTTGGGGTCTCCGAGGGCAGCTAAAGCAGCCTCTTGCTCAGATGTGGAAGGGGAAGAAGCTCTACACTGGCTGTCTCTCTCGTCCACCTCTGGCTTCCTGCCGCCCCATTGTCTGGGGGATCATTGCCCCTCTGCTGGTGCCCAGGGGTCGGTCCCGCAGACGTCAGCAGAACTGGAGAGGAGGGGAGGGAGGCCAAGGACTGGAGAGAGTGTTTGAGCCTGACCCTTCCTTTTCCAGGAGGGGCCGGGGAGGGGCCTATCCTGGACATTACTTACAGCTTGTGAAGGTTGAGATGTGATGGAGGCGAACTTCTTTGGTGAAAGGCTGGACAATCCACTTTCTCTCCCTGCCTCAGTTTCCTCCTACCTGAAATGGAGGCACTTATCAAGGGGACAGGCCTTTGCCAGCTGGCAAGCATGTGAGAGTGTTGGGCACATCTGCCCGTGTGGCTTCATTCCTCATGGAGAGAACCACGTGAGGACATTCCCTTCTTTGATGAGTCTGTTGACATCACTGCCCCCGGGCCACTGGTCTGCAGCCCTGTGGCACAGCCCTGGCTGGCTCGCCACTTCATTCAGCGTAGCTCCTCTCAGTAAAACAAGGGCAGAAAGACGAACTGGGCTCTGTGCTGCTCATGCTCAGGCAGAGCCAGCGGGCCTTCCTTCCGTCGCACAGCCTGCCTGGCCTCCCCACTTCTAGTAATGCTCTCTGGAGGTCTGCACCCCCGCAGGGGGATATTTATGGAGCTGCCGAGGGTTTCAAAGGTGGACATGCTGTCTCTGGGGACTCCGCACACACTGCAGGTCAGGAACGGCTGGCTTCCCCAGGGGATGGAGAGGGCTTAGATTTGTAAGTCATTTCAAAATTAAAACTTGACAATAATCTATAGACTCGGCACCACGGTATTTGATTTTTTTCAGCTGCAATTAAATAAGCGTAGATTTGATGTGTGAGTATGTAAGTGAGCTCTGGAGATGGTAGCAGTGAGTAATGGCTTGGTCTGGGGCTCCCGCAGCAAGAATGAAGCCCTTGGGACAGAGGGAAAAATGCAGCTGGCCACGAGGGGGTGTGCGCGTCCTCGGCGGCTCTCAGGGCCCAGGACTGGGATGATTGTTGCCCCTCCCGCCCGGGGTCCTGGCATTTCCAGCCTCTGATGAGGGGTATGATGTCATTTTTAAAGCTGCTTTGCTTCCCTCTGGCCAGGAGCTCTGGCGCTTAGGGCACCAACAGCATCCTATCGGGTCAGTCTCCATTGGTGTCTGCTCCAAAGGATTCCACAACATGACTTTCTGCTGCCTCAGTTTCCTCACCAGAACACACCATGTAAATAAGCCGGGATGTGCACAAGGAAAGGGACCCGGCCTTGGATTTCACTCTATAGGGACCTCCCGGGTGAGATTATGCCCTCTACTGATGCAGGTGGCACCTTCTGCAGCACACACATTGTCTTGGGGAGAGACTGGGTGCACATGGCCAGTGTGGGCTCAGGAAGAACTAGGACCAGGGTCTTCCTGGCTTTGAGGTCACCTCCCTGACCACTGCCCCTCTCTGCCTCTCCATGGCTTCTAAATAGTCAGGTTATCCCATCTGTCCTCTTGACATATCCTGTTTCTAGGAGTAACTATACCCTTCAAGCATTCCCATTGGAACCAGCATTTATGAAGTACCTGCTGTATACAAGGCAGTTTGGAGGTTCCAGGGATAATGTGTCACATCTCTGACTTCCAGGGGCTTCCATTTCCTAGGGCAATGCCAGGTGGAAATAGGGAACGATGTCCTGGCACGGCTGAGATATGTGGAGGTGACGGAGCTTGTGGGCCTGGGGGCAGTGTCATGGCCTCAGCTGGAACCTCTGCTAAGGGGCATCTTCAGTTCAGAAGGGAAGCCTTTCTACACCTTCCCTGACCACCAGACCAACATGGCGGCCCACCAACTGTCTAGGAGCCCCAGGGGGTGTAGCGTCAGGTCCAGTGAGACTGGCCACTGTGGACCTGAGGTGGGGGATGGGGCTCATGGCCAGGCCCTCGAACTCCAACATGTCTCCTGTCTGTCTGTCTCTGTCTCCCCCCTCTCCCAATGGCCTGATCTGGGCAGAGGGCCCTCTAGCCTCTCTCCGGCCCCTGAGAAGGAGGGACTTACCCAGTCCTGTGGTTCCTGACGCTGTCCCCCTGCCCTTTGTCCTTGGGTCTGCACCTAGATTGTTGCAGAGGGCATGCCCTCCCATTACCCTCCACGTGGCCCTGGGCAGTGCTATCTCCTATTGAGTGGACTTGGAAGCTGCCCAGGAGGGCTTTGGGGTGTTGTTGTCTCCCGGTATGTGGCCCCTCTGTCCTCCCATGGACTGACAGAACCCTCTGTTTGTTTTGCAGTGCAAATGGTCCAGGAAAGGCTTCCTGCGGACGAGGTGGTGCATCTCTGACTGGTATGTGGGTGTGGCCCCCGGGCCTGGCAGGGTGTGGGCCCTACACACATCTCTGGGGCTTGCCTTTTTAGCCAGTGGGTTACTAGAGACCAGGCTGAAGGCAGCGCCGCCTTTCTCTTAGGCCACAGGAGACTCTGCTTGTGAGGGGCGAGGACCTACTTGTGCCTTGTTCCCCTCAGCCCCCACGCCCACCAGAAATGGGCTCTTGCCCCCTCCATACCAGAAGGACTTTTCTTCTCCCTTTGGATGGGATGGCTCTGGCTCTCTCAGCAGACCTTGCAGCCCTGGGCTGGGCCTCCCCAAAGCCCCTTCCTGCTCTGTCCATGTGGAGCAGGTCGGGTGCAATGGAGTCAGTCTCACACACACATGCAGGCCCAGGCAGGGGTAGAAGCTGTGTCCACAGGTGATTCCTCAGCTGACCTGCAGGTCCTATGCTCCTGGTGCCCAGGGCCTGGGGCAGAGGCCGCATGTACCTCGTCTACAATGGCTTTTGTTTTTGTTTTTGTTTTTGTTTTTGTTTTGGTGAGGCAATTGGGGTTAAGTGACTTGCCCAGGGTCACAGAGCCAGTAAGTGTCGAATGTTTGAGGCCAGATTTGAACTCAGGTCCTCCTGAATCCAGGGCTGGCACTCTATCCACTGCGCCACCTAGCTGCCCCTTACCATGGCTTTTGAATGCCCCGATTCAGAAGCACGTCAGCAGCCATGACCACACCAACCACGGCCCGTGTCACAAGCCCCACGTGGGGCCCCAGGGCCCTGGGAAGAGCAGAGGAGACGACGATGTGTGACAGGTGCCTTGTTGTGGCTGCCAGGTCATTGTTTTGTTTTTGTTTTTAATGAGTCAATTGGGGTTAAGTGACTTGCCCAGGGTCACAAGCTAGTAAGTGTTAAGTGTCTGAGGCTGGATTTGAACTCAGGTACTCCTGACTCCAGGGCCGGTGCTCTATCCACTGCGCCACCTAGCCGTCCCCAGGTCATTGTTCACACCAAGGCAGCCCTGACTCCTCTGGCCATCTCAGGCTCCCAGCTGTGGCCTTGGCCATTTATGGGGCCTGGGACTCAGTTTCCCTGTCTGTAATATGCAGAGGTTAGCCTAGAGGGCCTTCGGACCCTGCCTCTGGCTTACTAGGAATCTGCCCCCGGGTTCTGTTAAAATTCCTCCCTGCCCAATCTCCAGTGTCGGACTAGGCAGCCTCCAGCCCTGAGCTCCCAGGATCTGCTGAGAGGCCACCCAGGGGCAGGAGAGGGCTGGGGGACGGCGGCTTGGGGCGAGGGGCCAGTCAGGGGTGGGCCCGAGCCCTGGCTGGTCACAGCGCACTCAGCCTGTGCCTCCTCTCGCTGCAGTGCCTTTGATTTGGTGAACGTCCACCTCTTCCACGACGCTTCCAATTTAATTGCCTGGGAGACGAGCCCGTCTGTTTACTCTGGAACCCGCCACAAGGCCCTGGCTTACGTGCTCGACCGGTGAGTGTTGTCAGCTTCGGACCCTCCTCGGCTCCCTCCCTCCGCCTGTGCGGGACATGGGCTGGCGGCTTTGGGCGGGGTGGGCGTCGAACTCTGCTCTCAGGATCCTCCCGGACACCCCGGGGGCCACTGGGGGCCCCTCTGGCAGGCTGTGCAGACCCCGAAGTGCAGGGGAAAGCCCAGAAGCTCCTGGGCTCAATGTCTAGACTGTCTGGGGGGCTTTTTCACTGCTCCCTCGTCCTCCTAGAGCCTTGGGGGGTGGGGGAGGGATGCAGTCGGCTGCTTAGAATGGGCAAGGGGAGCACAGCCAGCACAGACCTGGAGAGCTCTGAGCCCCATGGCCTGGCAAGGGGCCTGGGCAGCTGATCTGACCTCTCTCTAAGTCTCAGTCTGATCCTTTGCACAGTGGCAATGCTGCAGCTCCTTTCTGCATCCCCCAGCCCCTTCCCTGGGCCCAGGAGGCCCTGCCCCCCTCCCCCAGCCCCCTCCCCCCAGTTTCTTTGGCTAGAAGTCACTCTGGGGGTGAGTTCCCTCCTGGGCACAGTGCAGGCCCTGAGGTGCCTGCACCATCGTTCCTGACCTCCAGGGAGCAGCCAAGAGCCTCTCAGGGGACAGTTGTGTATGTCAGCTGGGGTCTCCCTCAGGCACTAGGAAGTGCTGGGAGTAGGCAGCCCCTCCCCTCCAGCATCCCCGCTTCTCCTGTGGTGAGGGCTCCAGGGGGTGTGGGAACCCCTGCCCTCATCCCCCATCCCCATGCAGACCAGGTCAGGAGCAGAGGCTTTCACCCCCCACCCCCACCCCGGGAGGACTCCCAGCTGCCCCAGCAAGCTCAGGGCAGGTGGGGCCCCGGGCCCATCTTGCCCCAGCCAGCTGGCCTCCCTCATCTTCCCCAACCCAGTGTGTTCGTGTCCCAGGCCAGAAGGGGATTGTGCATGGCTCTCACCCGTGCCCTTCTCTGCAGACCCAGCTATGCGCCCCTCCGCCCCAGGGGCCTCCCTCTCCTTTCTCCCACTGCTGATGGGACCGTTCCATCCTCACCTAGGCTGGACGCTCTTGTCTAAGGCTGGACTTGGGCCTTGGACACTTCTGGGTGTGCTGCCCCATCCTAGGGATTCAGCTGAATCAGTGAATTCCCTCCTATGTCCGGGCTAGAAAGGAAGGATAAAAATGTGCCTACCCTCTAACGGTTTGTGGTCCACTGGGGCCATGGGAGAGCTTTGCAGAGCATGCTGGACAGCTGGGGAGGAGGCAAGGGTTGGGCCTGACGGAGCCTCAGAGGAGGCCCAAGAGGCTGAGGGACAGCAGGAGGGACACGTGTCACAACAGGCAGGTGGGACATGGTGGGGAGGGGAGAAAGCCTTGGAAGCTGTCTAGACAGCCAGTCTGGAGGAGCTATGCCGAGGATGGAGGGACGCTGCGCCCACCCTGGCACAGACCCTGGGCGGAAGCCTGCCCGTCTCGCCTTCTGTGCAGGCCCAGGGGTGGCCCTGTCAGCCTCTACAGCTGCCTCCCACCCTCTGGAAGGACCTCTCCCATGAATGCCTCATGTCCTGGGGTCACCTCAAACCATGCCTCCCTCCGCCCCTCCAATGCTGGTAGCGACCGGCTCACTAACAGTCATCTTTACCAGGTCGTTATGCGGGATTTCTGCACCGGGCAGGCCCTGACCCATCTTGGGGCTTTGCATCCCTAGCACCCAGTGGGGCATCAGGCACATAGTAGGTGTTTGGCAAATGTTTGCAGTTTGACCGACTGATCGATCGTCAGGTTGATGGTCTCCAAAGACTTGAATGGTCACTAAAGAGTCTGTGCGCTCCCAGCAGGCTCTAGGGAGCCATTGCAGATCATCATTCCTCCCCTTCTTGGAGATTTTCCCAAGACCGTGAGCATGTCCCCCTGCTGACGTGGCTCCCGGGAGGCTCTGAGAGTCTTGGGGTCTTGAATTCGGGGATCTCTTTTCTTGGCTCCAGCTTGAACCCAGCCCCCCCCCCACATTTGCCTGCCCGGTCCCTAGCGCAGACCTCACTTGCAGCCCCCTCCTCCCCAAGGAGGCCCTGCCTCAGAACAGGAGAGAGCAGGAAGAATCCCAGCAGCCAGTGATGGGGGTACCCCGTGGGCCTGCTGCCCCCCAGGGCCCTGCGGGATGTGAGATGGAGCTTGCTGCGCTTCTCCATGGGGCCTGAGGGGGGAGGTGTCCGTGAGCTCTGAGCCCTGCTGGGCTGGAGACCCCCCACGATGCCCGGGAGTGCGGCCCAGGGGCCAGGCCGGCTTGCTGTGGGGCCGCATCATTACCATGAGGGCCGAGCCAATAGGAGCGCGGGCTCGCAGGGGCGCGAGCAGCGCTGGGCTTTGCATTCCCGTGAATTGGCCCTTTGAGAGGGCAGCCAGCCGGAGCTGGGGACCTCCAGAGCGGGCTCGGGCTGTGAGCACAAAGGGGGAGTCGGAGGCGCAGTGAATAATGGGCAGCCCTTTCAGCAGCCACCAGCAAGATCTTTTCTGCTCTGCTGATGGGGGAGGACAATGGCGAGGGGCTGCCTTTGACGGGCCCTCCCACTGACAGTGTCCCCATTCAGAGGCTTTGGGAACCTGCGGCCCATTGTGCCCCTCGCTCCTGCCGCCGGCAGGGGAAGAGAGCGGGCCGGGCCGGGCCGCTCCTGCTGCCCCTAATCTGCCCCCAGAGCCTGCGCCAGGCCAGCCGCGCCACACAAATCCCCGCTTATCTGTCTGCAGATCCCAGGCACCTCCGGCTCGGGGGCTGCTGTGCCCACCCTCCTGCCGCCTCCCTCCCAGCTAAGCTTGCTTCCTTCCCAGCCGGCCCCAGGCCGGGCCTCACTTGGGAAGCCCCCCTTTTCACGCTTTTCATTGAAAGGAAGGAAGCAGGAGGAGAGGTCTTAGTGGCAGAATCTCCTGTGTGGGCAGGCCAGGTAGGGGCCTGGCCACCCTTTCCTCAACTCGGGCCTGTACCCGGGGTGCCCTTGCAGTGGGGTGCACGTGTACGTGTGTGTGCACATGTGTGTGTACTGCATAGTGCATTTGCATGTGTGTGGCTGCCAAGTAAGTGAGAGGCATTCAAAGAAATACAAAGAAGGTAGACCCTTCACACTCACTGATACACACACATACACACTCACCTAGACACAGTCAGTCACTGATACACCCCCACACACACACATCTTCCCACACACACACACCCCCTCTGGGTGTTAAAGGCCAGCCAACTGATAAAAGTAGATTTGGGCAGAGTTGCTTGGTGCCTTCCCAGGGACTCCTCAAAGGAGCCCCAGAACTCTGGGTCTCGGATTTTAGCATGTGGCCATCTTTGCTCCCAGGAGCAGGGGGCCACTCCCCTATGGGATCTTCCTCTGGTGGCATGCTGGAGGGGGCAGGGCAGCCCCAGGCTGGCATGCTAATGAGCACTTAACACCTCAGGGGCCGGCTGTGCAGACTTCCTGAAGTCCTGCACACCCTTCAGGTCAGTGAAATGGGATTTTTTTCAGCAGTGACAGTGCTCTTCTGTTCCCCTTTGGAAATGGGGCCGGGCCTCGTTCAGCAGAAACGTTTTTCCATCCCAACTGTGAAACCCCGGCCTGAAGCCCCCTTTGTGGCCATCATCATTTTCTCACAAATATAGTCCATTGTCAGCTTGCCGGAGTTAATTTGATCAACATTGGAGCATTTCACTTTTGTGCCCGCTCAAAGGAACTGCTTCATGCCCATTTGGGGCATTCAAAAGGGATGATCACCAGGAAAATAATGTGCCCGCGCACAATTGGGAGCAATTAGTTTCCCAGGGAGCGGCGAGTGATGCGCGGCTCCACACAGCTCCCCTTTGTCGCTCGGGGACGGTCATCAGTCAGCTGTCACCTCAGCTCAAAGGCCCCTCCGATCTCAGGGTATCTCGGGAGGCTTTTCCCAGAACGGGCGGATGAATGAGCCAAAGACAAGCCAGTTCGTCTCTAGGCAAAGGGAAACTCTGCTCGAAGGATGCGGCTCATGTCAGAAGGCCCCAGAAGTCACCGCAGCGTCCTGGCTGCTTCAGCCGGAATGTGGCTGGGGGGGGGGGAGTGGGGGGCGTGGGCCCGGGCTCCTTCTCGGCATGAGGCACTTCGGGTCTCTGGGGTCTCGATCCAGCCGCTCTCCCAGCCGCTCTCCCAGTACCGAGCACTAACCTGGGAGCCATACAGCCACACAGACAGGACTGGCCTCAGAGAAGCCTCTTGTTCAGCCCTGTTAAAGTGAATGAAGGCTTCTTGCTTGCTCTCACTTTCTCCTTCTCTCTTGCTCTCTCGCCACCTCTCTCTTCTCTCCTCTCTTCTCTCACTCTCTCATCTTGCTCTCTTCTCTCCTCTCGCTCTCTCCTCCTCTCTCTTCTCTCCTCTCTCTTCTCTCCTCTCTTCTCTCGCTCTCTCATCTTGCTCTCTTCTCTTCTCACTCTCTCCTCCTCTCTCCTCTCTTCTCTTGCTCTCTCATCTTGCTCTCTTCTCTCCTCTCGCTCTCTCCTCCTCTCTCTTCTCTCCTCTCTCTTCTCTCCTCTCTTCTCTTGCTCTCTCATCTTGCTCTCTTCTCTTCTCTCGCTCTCTCCTCCTCTCTCTTCTCTCCTCTCTTCTCTTGCTCTCTCATCTTGCTCTCTTCTCTCCTCTCACTCTCTCCTCCTCTCTCTTCTCTCCTCTCTCTTCTCTCCTCTCTCTTCTCTCCTCTCTCCTCTCGCTCTCTCTCCCCATCTCTTTCTTCTCTAAGTTGAATCCCTCCAGAGAATCCCTTCCTGAGAACATAACCTTATGTCATGTTTTCTACAGATAAGCATATGCTTCTATAGACTTTAATATTTTATGCATGTTATATGCATCTTTTACAGCCACATATATTATACACATGTGTGTGTGTGTATGCGTTGTTGTTGTTGTCCTTCTTCCTTGAAGAGGATCAAAATGACACCCTTATGTCAGGGTCAAGGTTCGGTGTGTCCAGCCATGGCCTATCAGACCCTCT
Source organism: Dromiciops gliroides (assembly GCF_019393635.1). Taxonomy (NCBI): domain Eukaryota; kingdom Metazoa; phylum Chordata; class Mammalia; order Microbiotheria; family Microbiotheriidae; genus Dromiciops; species Dromiciops gliroides. The sequence goes on along the minus strand of NC_057862.1, from coordinate 1,329,966 downwards.
GAGCTCAGCAGGCTTTAGCGCAGGTCAGGTACGAATAGGAATAGCCTTTTGAATGTTTGAAGTGGATTCTCCCATTTCCTTTGAGCTGCTGCAGTTCTGCTTCACTCACAGAGCACAGCACCTTCTTTGATGCGGGCCACTGTCCTGGGCAGTTCTGTGCCAGGGTCTCCTGTGTCATGCAATCATTCCAAAGTTCTTCAGAGATCCCTTGAGAGTGTCCTTGTAGGGGCGCTAGGTGGTGCAGTGGAAAAGGCACCGACCCTGGATTCAGGAGACCTGAGTTCAAATCCGCCCTCAGACACTTGACACAAGCTGTGTGACCCTGGGCAAGTCACTTAACCTCATTGCCCCACCAAAAGGAAAGGAAGGAAGGAAGGAAGGGAAGGAAGGAAGGAAGGAAGGAAGGAAGGAAGGCAGAAGGAAGGAAGAAAGAAAGAAAGAAAGAAAGAGAAAGAAGAAAGAAAGAAAGAAAGAAAGAAAGAAAGAAGGGAAAGAAAGAAGAAGGAATGAAAGAAAGAAGGAAAGAAAGAAAGAAGAAAGAAAGAAAGAAGGAAAGAAAGAAAGAAAGAGAAAGAAGGAAAGAAAGAAAGAAAGAAAGAAAGAAGAACGAAAGAAAGAAGAGAAAGAAGGGAAAGAAAGAAGGAAAGAAGGAAAGAAGGAAAGAAGGAAAGAAGGAAAGAAGGAAGAAGGAAAGAAAGAAAGAAAGAAAGAAAGAAAGAAGAAAGAAAAGAAAGAAAGAAAGAAGGAAAGGAAGGAAGGAAAGAAGGAAGGAAGGAAGGAAGGAAGGAAGGAAGGAAGGAAAGAAAGAAAGAAAGAAAGAAAGAAAGAAAGAAAGAAAGAAAGAAAGAAAGAAAGAAAGAAGGAAAGAAGGAAAGAAGGAAAGAAAGAAGGAAGGAAAGAAAGAAGGAAGGAAAGAAAGAAGGAAAGAAAGAAAGAAAGAAAGAAAGAAAGAAAGAAAGAAAGAAAGAAAGAAAGAAAGAAAGAAGGAAAGAAGGAAAGAAGGAAAGAAAGAAAGAAGGAAAGAAGGAAAGAAGGAAAGAAGGAAAGAAGGAAAGAAAGAAGGAAAGAAGGAAAGAAGGAAAGAAGGAAGGAAAGAAAGAAGGAAAGAAGGAAAGAAAGAAAGAAAGAAAGAAAGAAAGAAAGAAAGAAAGAAAGAAAGAAAGAAAGAAAGAAAGAAAGAAAGGAGAGTGTCCTTCTACTACTTCTTCTGACCTCCATGGGAGTGCCTGCCCTATGTGAGTTCTCTGTAAAACAGTCTATTAGGCGAGCATCCATTTGGCATTCCAACAACACTGCCGGCCCGGCAGAGTTTGAATGCTCGGCACATTAAGCAAAAGAACCTCAGTGTCTGGTACCTTGTCCCGCCGGCTGATCTTCAGAATTCTGCTAAGACAGTTCCCGTGGAAGTGATTCCGTTTCCTGGTGTGACGCCGGTGGACTGTCCAAGGGTCCCAGGTACACAGCGGTGAGGTCAGCACGGCAGCTCTGTAGGCCTTCAGTTCGGTAGCACCTCTTCTCCCACACTTTCTTTCAGAGCCACCCAAACACTGAGCTAGCTCTGACCAGGGGTGTGTAAGCATCATCTTCTACGTGGACATCCCTTAACAATAGAGTGCCAGGGTAAGTGAACACTTATCCACAGCATTCTGTAATTCTCCATTTGCTGTGACTGATGGTTCCACGGATGACAGGGTGGTGCCAGCTGGTGGAGCACCTGTGTTTTCTTGCTGTTGATTGTCAGACCCAAATTCACACAAGCAGTGGAAGATTGATCCACACTTCGTGGCATCTCAGCTTCAGAGGTTGCCTTGAGTGCATGATCATCAGTGAAAAGAATCCCTCACCAGCTTTCCTTCTGCTTTAGTCTTGGCTTGTGGCCTTTTCAAGTTAAATACTTTCCCATCCGTGTAGCTAACCCTGATGACATTTCTGTCTTTGTTGAAAGTGTCTGACAGCATCGCTGCAAACAAGCTAACAAGCATGGGAGCAAGTGCACGGCCCTGCTTCACTCCAGTGGTGACTGGGAAAGCGGGAGAGCATTGCCCATCATCCAAAACCCGTGCAAGAGAGAGAGAGAGACACAGAGAGACACAGAGAGACAGAGAGAGAGACAGAGAGAGAGAGAGAAAGAGACCCCTCTCCTTCCCCCAAGTGAAGTGTGCTGAGGGTGGAGAGGCAAGTCCAGGGGATGGGTGGTCATGGGACTAGGCCTCCCCCAGCCTCAAAGATTCATCCAGACTGGGCTTCATAAGATCTAGGGTTCTCTCTCACATTAGACTTTGGGTTAACACAGGCCAAAAGATCAAATCTGAAACATGCCCCAGAGAAAGGATGTTCATGACGCCGGTGGAAGTGCGGGGACTGTGGCTTGGTTCGCAAGGGAGAGTTTGCCTTGTTTTTGTTTGGTTCAGGGTTTGGGCACAAAAACAGTGCCTGGCTAAAGCTCGGGTGGAGCAGAAAGGACAAGGTAAGCATTTCTGGAGTGCCTCTGGTGTGCTGGGCATAATTGGGAGACATCTCCATCCCAACTCCCTGGGGTCCCGGGAGGTCAGTTAGGTCTGTCGATGTGTGGGCAGCCGGCTCTGAACGCCGACCTGCTTCACTGTCAGTGGCCCAGTCTCTGGGTGGGATGCCCTGGGAGGTGGGGAAGGATCTGTGGCCCAGCCTGTGCTCTCCCCAGGATGTCAGCCCTTGGCGCAGGCTTGCCACTGTCAGGCGTTCATCAGGTACATCTGCCGGGAGTGCGCACTATTGATTGGAAATGCTCCCCTCACGCTGATTACTCTAGCACACAAATGGAGACAAATTGGCCCAGTGTCTTGGAGATGCATTACATTGATCTCAGAGTAATGACGTTTCAGCCACCATGCTTCCCCGGCTGCCCAGCTTCCCCACGAGGTCCTGCTCGAGAAGGGCCTATAGTGGAAGCCGCTTGCCACACCCTGTCCCCAGTTTTCAGTTCAGAACATAACCCTTCTAGGTACACAACAGAAAGTGACTGAAATGTGGCTCAAATTTCAGATCCTTGTTAACAGTGTCCATCGGTCAAGAAGGGTCTGTTGTGAGCCACGCACAGATCCTGCCCTGGATGTTCTGGCTGTGGCTGCTGTAAAACGGGCAGTGGGTAGTCTGGGGTGGGAGTGATCGCATGGAATGAGACATGAGGAGACCCAAGAAAGGGCCTGCCAGCCGACCTCTACATGGGGCCCGCATGTGGGCACAGCTGGCCTGGCCTCGCCAGAGAGCATGGAGAGCCCATGGCCTGTCATTTTCTTCTTGTCCTAGACAAAGGCCCCTGAGGGCCTCTCCCTGGGAGCACAAGTGGCTCCCATATGATGGGCAGAGTCTTCCTTTCCGAAGGCCTCCCAGGATGGCAGTGACTGACGCCCGGCGCCTATTCCATTAGGCGTCCCGTCAGCTCCAGGCCTGTCAAGAGCGAGGCAGAGTTTCCGAAGCCTAAAGAATGGGTTTCCATAGCCCTTCTCGGGTATTAGACATAAGATATTGATGCGTTCCTTCTGGAGCGTGAATGCTCCTGACAAGGGAATTAATTTGACCAAACACAGCGTTCTGCCCCCCCCCCCCGCCCCGCACCGTATTGGAATTAAAAATGACCGTCCCCAATGAGCGAGGCAAGCCTTTCTGACAACTATTTTCATCTCGCTGCTCGACCTTTGGAGGTTGTTGGGGGTTATTAATTGCCACTGGTTATTCTGGGGGAGAGAGCAGGGGCAGAAATATGGTGACGTTTAGCCTCTTAATGACGGGATTACAGCGTTTGAGACACGCCAGTGAAAGCATTACATTAGGTCATTTCAGGCACACTTAGCCTGTCACCAGGGAAGCTTTCCTGGGAACTGATAATGCTTTCTGGTCTCCAGCAGCCTGGAACCTCCCCAGAAGCCCAGCCCTGGAGCGAGACCATGGGGGCGGGGGCCGGGAACCCAAAAGCACATGTTGCTGCCCAGAGGTTGTTCAGTATCAGGCAGGCGTTTGACGTCGCTCCCTCATGGGGTCAGTGGTCAGAAGCCTAGAGTCCCCCGCTCCCAAACCGGGTCCTTTATTTGCCTGCATGGGGGCAGGTGTCCCAGCATCGCGGTGCCCTCCCTGCCATCCCATCAGCCGCCCTCTCAGTGCTTGGCCAAGCTGCTATTTTCTGTATATGTGGAGGCACATTGGCAGCTTAGGGGCCCGGGGACCTCTCTCTCCCCCTCTGCTGCTTGGCAGAGGCCTTGTTGCTGAAGCCCCTCTCCCCGCAGTAACCCCTTGGTAACCTTCTCTTCGCCGGCCGGGAGATGCGGTCCCCATGTTGCAAACAGTGGGGCTTCCCAGTGGCCTGGCCTGGGTGGGGGGAGCGCACGCCCTCCATTGTCTCAGCCCCAGCATTGCTTTCTGAACACTTCACTGACCACAGGAAATGCTGGGAGTTTCTCCCTCATGCACTATCGCTCTAGGGACCAAGTGTATCAGAAGCTCTCTGAAACTGGCCCCGGGACAGCAGAGACTCAGTGTGCCCAGAAGCTTCCTGTGCCTGGGCTGGCCAGGCTTTGGCCCTCGCCCATTCCCTGGATGGGTCCCCTTGGAGGCAGTACTGGGGGGCTGGGGAGGTGGCTGGACATCCACAGCTTCCCAAATGCCCCATCCCGGGCCCAGTCAAGCTGAGGGAGAGGCTGGACAAGCCCCTAGTGCCCAGCTGGCCCGGCACTGGGGCCCAGCTGCCTCCCCAGCAGCTCAGCCCCTGCCTACCCTCGTCTTCCTCTGTGGCCGAGGGCCATCTCCATTGAGCAGCCTGACAGAGCTGGGGCTGGGTTTGGTTTTGTTGTGTCTTTCAAGGGTAAAAAAGCCTTTTCAGGAGGGTTGAGTTGGGCTGAATTGGCCCGGGAAGCGTGTTTATAGACTGAATGCGGAACTTTGTCTTTGTGCGGGGATGTTGGGGACGGTGTCGCCGGTGGCCTGAATGAGCTGGGATGCCGCAGCTAATGCGGTGTCCTGCTGGGGGCCAGACCTCCCAGCGCTCGCCATTCAGCACCAGCTCCCGCCCGCTCCTTCGCCCAGCCCCTCAGTGCTCTCGGCTCCTTTATAAAGAGCAAGTCACCGTTCACTAGCGCAGGCTTTAGGAAATCATCGTGTAAACAGACGGTTACCTTCTGACCCGCTGCCCCATTCTCGGCCCGGGACAAAACTGCTGGCGACTGCATCAGGCATGGCCATTAGTGGGATAATGCGGCTGATCCCCGCTGCCAAGCGCCAGCAGCCAGGCTCCCCCTGACCCGCACGGCATGCATGAGGGATGCACCTGTGCGTGTGCTAGCCACTGGTCTGCTGTCTTTGGGGCCTCCCCTTCCCATTCTCAGTCTGTGTCTTTCTCTGGCCGTCTGGCTCTGTCTTGGCCATGGCTCCAGAGGAGGCCAAGCTCCTTGGAGGACCTGTCAAAGCAAGTGGCCTGATTCAGCATGGGGCCACACAATGAGAGGAGAGAGTAATCGTGGTCACTGCCCGGCGTGAGAAGACCAGACACCCAACCCCCAGGGAGAAGCAGCCTGGCCAAGAAGGGCTCTAAAGGTCCTTCTTGGTCCTAGAGGTCACCAAAGGAGGTAGCCTGGACAGCAGGGTGCTGGGGGGAGCTGCGGGTGTGGAGCATCACATACACTGTCAGACTTGGCTGGTGTAACTGTGAATCTTGCAGAATTGCTTTCCCCCCTTTCTTCCCTTCTTTTGTGCATTTGGTGCAAGAGATAGTAGAGGGATATGAGTGAGGATGAAGGTGATAGAAAGACAAAATGTTTCCATCTTTTCTTCCCTAAAGCACCAGTTAAACATGAAAGGAGCCCTATGCTAGGAGGCGCTCCTTCTCCGACTGCCTGGCAGTGTGTGGCCACATGGAGGCTGGCCCTCTGGGGAGCACACCCGCCTGGAGAGGAGGGCAAGGCACTTCATGATCTTTGGGAATGGGCTTTGAAGCTGTCCCTGGAGTCTATACTGTACCGGACGCACTGTCCCTGGTCGGGGCAGCCCCAGAGTAGGTGCTGCCTGTGCTTGTGGGCTGCTGGAGCTGGAGCTGGATTTCTGAAGGCAGGCCCAGGCCCTGGGCCCTGTACAGAGGATGTGGGCATGGGGCACCACCTGTGACCCCAAACCCAAGCAGGCACGGGGAGCCTTGCAAGAGGATTCATACAAACTCCAGTAGCCGAGAGCAAGGGCCGTGGCTTGGGTGGATTCTGCAACTCTCCAGCCCCAAGAAAGGACTCAGAAGCAGGGGGGCCTTTGTTGGGGCATGCCAGTCGGGGCTTCCAAGTGGCTCAGTCCTCTGTCGCCAGGCCTCAGCTCAGCCCTGAAGGACCCAGGAGGATGGGTCTGAGCCCAGCTGGGACTTTCCCATAGAGAAGTTTCCTTGCCTGTTACCCTGGGCTATGGGGTTGTAGAGGAAGTTGGGCATCCAATGGGGTCATCTGAGAGATGCTGGCAATGGGGAGGGTCAGCGTGTGCTCACCAGATGACATTGTTATCCCCTCTCCCCCAAAGAATGTCAGCCCTGGAGGGCAGGGCTGTCTGGACCTAGAAAGTATTGAATACGTTTGTCCTGTGTATCCTCTGTCTATCCAGGGGCCGTTCTGTCCTGTCTGCCTTTCTACCATCAGTGCCTCAATATGGCCTATAGCTATCAAATAGCCCTAGTCTGTGCCCTTGGAGCAGAGCCTGGCACATTTCAGTGTATTTCTGGCTCACGGGGTTCCTCATGACAAGGGTGGTGGGGCATGGGCTGGGCACATGGCATCAAGGCCCAGAGGTGCCCAGTGAGTGGCCAGGGCTCCCACAGTCCTTGGTTTTGGCCCAGCTGGGCTTCCGACCCTGGTCTCCTGTTTCTAGATGACCCCATTTTAAGGCCCCCCCCAGAGACAGTTCCCTCCTCCTGCCGTTTTCAGCACTAGCGAAGCCTGCTGGCCTAGGCCACCGATGCCTTCATTGGGGTGGCCATCTGGGGTAGAAGGGCCCCTTCAGCAGGCGCTGGAGGTCTGTGGGCCTCAAGATGGCTGGGCTTGGCAGCTCTGGTGCTGGGCTGCCTCTGCGTGCTCCTCTCTGCAGCTTCTCCCCAGAGCCACACTGCGGTGTAGGCAGCCTGAGTGGGCTGGCACCCACAGGACAGCAGAGCCTGCTCCTGGAGCGGGCCTGTCCTTCCTCCCCTCTTATGTTAGTTCCTTCCTAGAGGGTGCAGAGGGCCCGAAGGGAAGGCACCTGGAGGCTGGGCGTGGGCCCTCATCCTTCCCATGGGCAGTCAAGCAGCGTCCATGAAGCACGCCCGACACTCTGCCAGATCAGGGCCCCACCTCCTGGCCTCTCTCCTTCCCATCATTCAGATCAATCACCATCAGGGATAACTTGATTCATGGCCCAGTCCAAGAGCAGTGCTAATGACAGCAAAGAGCTGCAGCTCATAATGAAAGTGAAGGGGGCGGGGAGCCCTGATCAGTTACAAAGAGAAGCTGCTCTGCTGCTGGGGGGACCTCTGCCTCAGGGCTGGGGTGGGGGGAAGCTGGGCCCCCCAGGAGCACCCCTGCCTCAGAGGGAGCACCCCTGCCTCTGCACCCCCCCAGGAGCACCTCCGCCTCAGAGGGAGCACCCCTGCCTCTGCGCCCCCCCAGGAGCACCTCTGCCTCAGGGCTGCTGGGAGGTAAGGGGGCTGGGCCTTGGAGAGTCTGTGCCACACATTGGATGGAGGCAGAGGAAGGGGCTCTTTCACTAATCGTTGGTGACTGATAGAGTCTGTGGGGTGAGGGAAAGTGAGGAGCTGAGGATAATAGGTTTCAAATCTGGGAGACCAGAAGTTGGGGGTCACCATAAGTAACCTGAACTGCTTCAAACATAATGGCTTTTCATCCTCTGCCCTGCCTTCTGTCTGGAGGAGCAAACCCTAGATTTGTGCCTTCCACACCACTGAGGCTAACATCCAGCTACTCCCAATGGGGAAAGGCCCAGGGGGGTGGGGTGGGGGGTTAGGGCATTCCAAGGCCTGGCTTGGCAGGGGATGAGCAGACAGTGTGCAGGGAGGGGGAACACTGGAGGGGAGATGGTGTTAGGACAGAGCAGCAGCGATGGCCTGGGAGAGGCCTGGGGAGCAGTGGGGTGATGGAGGGGTGCCGGGTAGGACCACTCACATCCTAAGATGGAAAATGGAGGCTTGGGAGATCTAGCAACTTGCCTCGGTAGGATTCTAGCCTACATCCCCATGACACTCTCTGCTACCTGCCTCCCTACTTCCAGGTGAGGAAACGGATGAGCAGAGTGTCCCATGGGAGCGCAGTGACAGCTCCTGGTCTTGATAGCGGGCCCTCTGAGTCCACGCTTGGTGTCCTTGGCCAGGGGCGCACTGTACAGCCCCCCTACCCGGCCCTTCCCACTTCAGTGGCCCTGACATGCCTCATGCAGAAGAGCAGCGACATTGCCCAACAACGTGCCTCCCTTTGGCAACAGTGAAGGAGAGAAGTGAGCCGTGGAGTCATGGGTCCCAGCTTCAAAGCCCCCTGTGCTGGGGCTTCATAGGCCCAGCATCTGCCCCTCGTGGAGTTCAGGGGGAGGGGCAGACCCCAGTGCCCCTTCTCAGAGCCTCCAAGAGAGGACTGAGGGAGCTGGGGTAAAGCCCTTCATAAGAGAAGCAGAGTAGTTTTGGAAAGGCCAGGACCTTTATCACCCCACTCTCACCCCCGGGAGCCAAAACTTCCCCTTGGGGGCCAACCAGCTTCCGAGGCCAGTTACAGCCTTTGCTGAATGGGTGGGGGGCTTCTGTCCAGACTGGAGAAGGTGGCAGCTGTGGTCTGGCAGCCAGACCACAGAAGGGGTTGTGGGGAGCACAGCTGCCCCCCTTCAGGATGCCCTACTCAGGATCTCCTCCCCCCACCCCAGCCTTCTCTAAATTAGAATCTCACCCTCCTAGAAATGCTTCCATTTCCAGGCTCACTTTTCTGTTCAGGTAGTTGGCCTGTTCTCCTTTGTGTTAACAGGAAGTTGCTGGGCATCTGTGCCCCCTGATGAGAGCTGGACAAACCAACGGGGGGGCGCCAGCCAGAACTGCCCTTGGTAGGACACCTCACCCCCATGGCTGCCCCCACGGCATGCCCCACTGGTCGTCCATGTTAGAGGAAGACCACCATCTGTAACCCTCCGTTCGGGGAGGACAATGAGAGCTTGTCTCAGAATCTCCCTGTTGATGTCATGCCAGGGTTCTCATTTCTCGTCTCCTCATCTTGAAAACCATTTTGGTTGTTAATCCATTGTGCTCACACTTTGTTCCCAAGCCCTCTTGACCCTGTGTGCCCACCAGGGTCTGTGCGAAGGGAGGGAAGAACCGGCTGCTGCTGAAGGCAGGAGCATCCCTCCTTCGTCGTGTGGGGCAGGTGGGCCGTCCAAGAATCTTGCTGCAGCAACTCCTTCCAAAGCTCAGCAAGGTGTGAGAAAACACTTCTCAGTAGAGACCCTTGGGCCACAGCGGGGAATCCCCTGGTTTAGAGGGGGATCCCTGAGCTCAGAGAGCCTCCCTCATCCCTCTGAGGATAGGCCACATGAGATGGGACCCACAGTCGTGACCGTGGCCGTTCCCCTGGGGAACTCCAAAGTGGGTGGGCCAACCCCGAGGTCTGGCTAAGGGTCAGGGAAGGCTCAGGTCCATCGCCGCAGGCTCGGCTCCAAAGGGTGGACAGCCACAGTGAATGCAGCGTTCCAACGTGCTGTCCACCCTGATGGATTTTTGTTTTTCCTGAAAAAGAGTGATCAGCTTCCTGCTGGAGAACTGGCTCCAGGCTGTCACTGTCAGGCCTCTCCTGAGTGTAAATGGATCAGTGGAATCAGCCCTGGGAAATGGATTGTTGTGGCTGAAAAGCTGTCCCTTGGGTAGGGCCACAGCTCGGCAGCTGTGAATGTCCAGGTGGGAACAATCCGTATAGAGTTCCTGGTGTTTTCAGCTTCCCTCCCCTCTGGGTTGGGCCTCTTTGGCCCCAGAGCCAGGGCCAAAGGTGGCAGGAGGCCGCAGGGCAGGTGAACCAGGCCAGCTCCTGTGCCAGGGCCTCGTGGGTAATGTACAGGGGCCCCCTCGGGGGGGTTCTAGGGTCCTCACTCCTGATGTGATCCCAGCTTCTGACCTTGGGTCTGGCTGCGTTCTCCCAGAGAGCATTCCACCCACCGTGGCTGTGCCTGGTCACGCCCGCCTCCCTTGCCTCCCTCAGAGGTCGGGTCACATACCACCTTCTAGGGAAAGCCTTTCCCGAGCCCTCCCCACTTTTGTGGCCCTCTCGCCTGGCCTCTCTCCCGACCCAGCTCTGGCTGCTCGGGCGAGGACAAGGGCCACTTGGTTTGGGGAGCGGTCGGCATATAGCAGGCACCTCTTAAGTGCTGGACGCTGCTCGATTGCCACAGGAGGTAGGGCTCAGCACGAGTAAAGCGGTGTTTGTCTTCCCTTTCTTTCAGAATCATCGACCAGAGGTTTGAGAAGGCGTCATACTTCGTCTTCGGAGACTTCAACTTTCGGCTAGACTCCCGCTCAGTGGTGGAGGTGGGCTTGGCCTTGTCCGTGTTGGCAGGGGCATGGGCTGTGTGGGCGGGCATGCTCAAAAGGAGCTGCAGGAGTCCCTGGGCTGGGGGAGAGCACACAGGGCGGGGGGGGGGGGCACCTCCCCGGGTTCCTGCTGGGCGTTTGGGGCAGCAGGCTTGGGGGTGTGGGCCAGAGGCTTTCCTGAGCGTGGGGAATCTTTGTGGTCCCCCCCATGGGCACATTCTGCTGGGGGAGGGGCCTTGGTGGGCGTTCCTGAGCCCCCAGAAAGCACAACAGGAAAGGGGTCTTGTGTTTAGAAATGGAAAGAACCAAGTTGTTGGCTTTGAAGCCCACTGCTTCCTCGTGTGCCTAGGGTGGGGGGGGGACACAGAGACAGAGACTACCAAGGCTCCGGGGTGTTCATCCTCTGCAGCCGGGTGGGTTTCAGCCTCCCCTCACCCAACGTTGGGGCCTCCCATCACTCCCAGAAGTGGTCAGGCACCTTCTCTGGTGCTGATCAGTCTTCTCCTATCCCAGCTCCAAGACCAAGGTCTGGAAGTGGCTTGGAGATGGGCTTTTCCCCTGCGTGCCTCCCTTTGCTCTGCCTGGAAGGGGACCCATCAGAGGGAAGCCGGGGAGGGTGTCCCCCGAAAAGTGAAAAGAAGGGCTATGCGCGTCCGCCTGTGTCAAACTGATTGACACAAGCTCCTGGGAGCTTTGGGGAGCTCTTTAGACAGGCTTTTCAAATGCTCCCTATGCTGAGTCCAGCCAAAAATTCTGTCCCATCGGGAGTCCTTCCCTCCACCCGCCTCACTCCTCTCCTCTCCTGCCCCCTGGAGGCCCCGAAGCACTGGGAAGCCCACCCAGCCTCCTGTGGGTGCGCTCTCCCCAGAGGTCTGATCACCCTCATCCTGGCCTGGCTGCCGGCTCCGCGGTGGCTGGTCCACATGCATGATGAGAACCCAAGTGTCTCCCCGAGTCTGTGGGCCTTCCATGGTCTCAGGGCGGGGGCTGACTAGCCTCTGGAAACAGCGCCACTGTGGACCGTCAGTCAGGATGTCCCCTGTGGCCAGCCAGCTTGAATGAAAAGGAGACTTTACCTGTTAAAGGGTCATAGTTCACAGACAGAAATGAAGACCAGGTCAGGGAACGTGGAGCTTTTCTTCATCCAGTTGTGACACGCGAGTCCCACATGTGAGTCAGGCTGCAGCTGTGGCCACGAGTGTGTCCTCCCACATGTGCTGCTCCAAGAATACTGGTAAATGCAGAGGCATTTTATATTTGTGTGGTAAAAGTGGCCTGCAACCTCAAACTGGTGAGGCTTGACCCCCATGAAAGGTAATCTAAAGAAGAACTAGAGAACCCCAAGAAATAGCGAGAACTGTAAATCCCTCATCCCCGGGCGTTCTGGTGACACCATCAACTCTCCAGGCAGGCCTGGAGCAGGCTAAGCTGAGTCATTGACTGACTCAGGAAGAGTTATGGTGGGCCCTCCCAAGCCGTCTCGAGAGGCAGGGCCCCGCTGAAGCTGCCTGCCCACAGGGGCTGCCTTGGCGCCTCCCCAGCACGTCCAGCGGGACGTATCGCCTTTCTACCCTCAGATCCACCTTGGAATCGGCCCTTCATGCTGGTAGAGAAGCTCGGAGGGGGTCATAAGAGACAGCCCAAAGGGGTCCTACATGGTCAAGTTCCAGAGACTGAGGATGAGAAAAAGCTAGGGTGGGCTCCTTCCGAGGGAGGGACCAAGGGAAGTGGGGCTGGCCAAGGTGCTGGGACCCTTCCCCACCGCCACACTCTGGCAGGCTCGGGGGGGGGTTCATTTAACCCTTGGCCTGCCGATATTGTCCTCTTCAGAAAAGTTGCTATTTCTATCATAATAGCAGAAAATTGAGGGTCAGAGTCATGATTTGGGGGAAGAGTTTCCATGAGTGCATCTCCAATGGAGCAGGAAGGAGGGGGAGCCAGGACTAAAACCTCACAGCCCGACTATTCACAGAAGTGAGTGGGGAAGACTGTCCCCACACTTCCTCTCTATCCCTGCCCCGCCCCCAGCACCCAGTCCTGTGAGCCAGGGTGGAACCCTCCTCTTCCCCAGGGAAACACTGGTCTCCCAGCTGTATTTTTCTGACAGTGAACAGCCTCAGAGTTGTCCAAGAACCCCCATGTGGGGTGGGTCTTCCAGAGGGCCCCCCCAGTTCTTCCAGGCCTCTAAGGAACTCATGTTTGTGCGAGCTTCACCAAGAAATCCCGAAGCACCTCGAGTCACGGCTAGCCTGGGGCAGAAGAATTGGGCCCCCACTCAGCCCACTCATGTTTCTTCTTGAGCCTCCTGTAGGGCGATGGTCTCTTCATCCACGCTGCCCATCAGCTAAGCCAGAGGCCAGGGTCCTGGAGTGACTTCCTAACATCTTCCCAGGATCATTAACTGAGGGCTCCAAGACTCTAACCTGTTCTAATTGCTGAAGTCCCACAGGGAACCACCGAGGTGGGGACTCAAAGCCAGCTTGTCTGACCCCAGACCCACGAGCCCTGTAGTTCCACCCTCCCACCTCGTCTGGCACTTCCTGCATTATCTTCTAGTCCATCTAGTCGCAGGAAACAGAGACAAAGTTTCATTGCATTTGTCTGATTTTCCCTTTTTTATTCTCTTTTTCACTTACCAAAATCACTGGGCTTGTGTGGAAAGCCTTCCCGAGTCAGCAACAAACACTCCCAGGCTGGCCATGCCCTTTGCCAGCACAGAAAAGAGGCGGGAGACGTCCCAAAAGGAGGCCGGCGTCCCTATGGACAGAGCCATGACGCGTCTGTGCCCAGTGACATTGGGAAGTCAGATGGCAACACTCCAGGCTTAATTGACAATAAAAGCCATAATCAGCATCATGCATTTATAGAGTTCCTTCCTCTGCTCAGGTCAATAAATAGAGATAAATTCATTAGCATTCCATATATTAAACATTTTTATGTGAGCCTTAATCTAAAGTTGTATCGATTGCTCCGGGAGGAAATTCTCCCTCAGCGATGTCGGAGAAATCCAAGTGGGATCAATAAAGCAGCACCACCAGGCTCCATGAGGCCAGAGCCTCGCACGCATGCCCTGGGAGAAGCGGGTGGACACCTGGGCTGTGACAAGCGGGAACCCGATGCAGCGGTGTCAGGAGCCCTCGGACTGGACGGGAGGGACCCCCAGGGCAGCCTGGGCGGACTCCGTGATGCGCTTTTGGCTGGACATTCTCTACCTGTAAAGGACAAGAAGCAGGTGGAGAATCGATGCGGCTTCTTTCTTCTAACAGAGAACCCCCAAGCGTTCTGAGCACAACAGCAGGCCACTTCACATGCATGCTTTGGGGGCCAATGGAGACCTGGAGTGCCGAGCACAGAACTCCAACTTTGTCTTCCCTTCCTGCCTGGCCTCCCCGAAGGCCAGCCTCATTCTTACTCCGACCAGAGGGGATGATGACTGACTCTTCCCAGGGAGCATCCTGTGGGGTCTCATTGTACCCCATCCCACCATGCCACACTGGGCCACACACGTGCCAGGATGATCTCACTCAGGAGAGCGCCCGCTGCGCCCCCGCTCACCAAGAGTGGTGCTGGCGCTTTCCCAAGAGGGGAAGAAAAATCAATCGTCCATAACTGTATTGTTTGCTCAAGAAACATATAAATGTGTCGGCGAGGCGCGCCTTGATTGGGGGTCGTTTGTTATCCCGGTCTGCTGACACGGTGAGCAGCTCCGAGAGCAAACCATTTAATTGTATATTATTTGCGCACAATTTGTCCTTGAAGGAAGCAAATATGCTTCTGAGAGAGCCTGAGATCTGCCGTCAGACCCGCTCTCTTCCCAAAGAAGAGTGCGCCACCCCTGCCCGGGGAACCAGGACTGGATTAAGGTCCCACTGCTCATCAGGCACTGTGCCAGGAAGTGAACACATTTGACCTCGTTTGCTCCTCCCATCGACCCTGGGAGGTTGGTACCATTTTATGGCTGAAGTAACTGAGGCAGGCAAGGCGAAGGAGCTCACCGCCTATGCTAGGGGAGCGCTCCGCCCCGACCTGGACCCATCTGCTTCCTCTCACCCTTGCCCCATCTCTCCTTCCTCTGTCTCTCAGCTATTTCTGGAGCCAGGGTTTGGATGTAAGAACCTGGGCATGTGGTTGGCAGGACCTGCGGGTTCTCCAGGCTTGGGGCCAGCCCTGAACGGACAGTCTCCTAGGCTGGAAGATCCCTGCAGAGCCCTGAGCCCTTCCCCTCCCTTCTGCAGTCATTCAAGCTCGAGCCACGAGATGGGGCATGACAAGACCAAGGTCTCTCGGCTCGTTGTTGAGCCCTGGCTGGCCGGAAGCCTCCCTGGGTTCTGCCTCGTGAGCTCCCCGCTGTCTTTGGATATTTCTGTGTCCGTCTTACAGCATTGCGCAAGGACAAGGCTATCTGCGCCCCCCGCTTCGGAGGGGCTTCCATCGTCCATGCGGTGATATCTCGCTGCAAGAGATATCGTTGCCGGGCAGGGCCTCTCTGTAGGGCCACTAGGCCCACTCGGGCAAGTGGAGGCGTCTCTGGAGTGTAGCAGAAAAGCCATTTGGTCATTGATCCTGGGATTGTACTTTATACTGGGCTGCTGAGAAGGTCAAAGGCTTTCGGTCATGGGAGCCCTGACCGCACCCAGACCGGAGCTAGGGGTACGGCAGCAGTGCAGAAGCTCTGGGGACCTGGGCAGTTGCAGACTTTGGTGGGCTGGATGGGACAGGCCCATCCGTGCTGTCACTGTCACCGTTTTACTGATCATGAAACTGAAGCAGGTGGGGGTCAAGTGACTTGCCTCTGAGGATGAATTTGAACTCAGGTCTTCCTGATGCCAGGCCAGCGCTCTGTGCGTTGTGGTGATCGGGTAAGAGCTGGTTAGTGGGTCTTCTTAGGCCTTCTGACAGTGCAGCTGGAGGTGTCATAGCAGCTAGCCATTCCCTCCATCCCCTCCCTCTGAACCAGGGGGCTGGATGTCCCTGTGGACACCTTCCCAGGTGCCCTTCCCACACTGGCAGAAAGACAGACCAGGAGAAGGACAAAGGAAGGGGTGGACCAGCCCTCCAAGGGCCCCTGAGCATCAGACCTGATTAACCAGGGAAAAGAAAGGAAATGGGCTTCCCCACCTTGGTCAGCTATTCTTGGACTGCACAGAGCTGGGAGGCCCCCAAGGCCACCCCTCCTTCACTTCTCCAGGAGCAAAAGGGTGGGGCCACCCCTGGTGGCTCAGCCTTGACCCCGGGGAGGTGAGCAGACACAGCTCCCGGCTGAGAGCCCGGGCCGGCTGAGCCCCTCCTTCCTACGTGGCAGAGAACGGGCCGTGGTGGTGGGCACGGCCTGCTGGCTCAGCAGTTATTTCCTAGAGTTTTCACTGACCGAAGAGCAATAGTGAGAATGCTTGACTTACTTCCTGGCAATATGATTGTTCACTTCGGGGCAACGATGGTCACAGCTGACCAAGACTGCACAGAGGAGTACCAAGAGGGCCGGGTTCAAATGTGCTACATGTGACCTTTGCAGAGGCAAGGAGATGGAGACTGGGTGCAGAGAACAGGCTGGTTTGGCTGAACCAGAGGGTTCAAGACGGGGCATAGGGTCACCTGAGGCTCCAAAGGGCCAGTGGGGGGCCAGCGAGGTGGCGCCGTGGAAGAGCACCAGCCCTGGATTCAGGAGGACCAGAGTTCAGGTCTGGCCCTCAGACACTTGACATTACTAGCCTGTGTGACCCTGGGCAAGTCCCTTGGCCTCATTGCCCTGCAAAACACAACACGCAAAGGGCCAGTGTGCACGGGTTTCTAGGAGCCATTTGTAGCTGCCTGCGCAGGAAGGGCAGGGTCAGATCTACAGGTGTGGGAGACTTTCTTTCAGTCCCACGGGGGCTGGTCTGAAGAGGGGGAAAAAGCTTGACCCAGGCTTCCTGGTCAGGGAGCCTTACAGATGCCCAGGGCTTGAACCAAGGTATGGGGCTCTGTGAGTAGAAAGAAGGGCTCGGAATAAATGTATTGGAATGGAAGGTAGAAAAGGTCACGTGTGTGGGAAGCTGAGATCTGGGGAGAGACACGGGATGGCGGGGTACAGAAATGGCAAATAGGGGAAGGGCTGAGGGTCCTAGGAGCGAAGAGAAGGCACCTCCCTTTGCTTCCCTTTTAGATCGAGTGGAGTTAAGGACGCTCCTGGGAAATCCAGGAGATCTCCAATAGACTGCGGTGGTGAGCAGGGGAGCCCAGTGGCAGTGTGTTTGAGCTAAGGTTCATTTGCTTGGAAATGGTTGGCCTAAAGCCTAAGGGAGCTGATGAGATCACCAAGGGAGCCCAAGGAGAAGGGCGTGCCCCCCTCCCCCGTGAGGAAGGGCTTAGGAGAGGGCGTGGCCCCCCCAGGGTGGAAGGGCTAAGGAGAGGCATGCCCCCTCCCACAGTGAGGGGCTGCGCTCTGCAGAGGGACTCTTCCCAATGTTGCCAGGGTACAGGGCGCTCCCCGTGGGCTGTCCCCAGGCTCACAGATGGCTTCCCCAGGGGTGCTGGGGATAAGTTACAGTCACTGAGGGGAACTGGGAGATAAGAGGTGGCGATGCATTGGAAGCCTGGCCCTCCCTGTGAGTCCTGTCCTCCAGGGTGGGGTGGGGTGAAGGGCCAGTGCGTTTGTAGCCCGAGGGCAGCAGGAGACTTTAATCACTGCTACGGCGCAGCTGCACTGGCACACCTCAGTCCTTCCCCTTCCCCTGCACCCTCAGCTGCTCTGCTGACATCCCTGCGGCTGCCCAGGCTCCCCTGGCAAGATTCATTGGAGGTTAATTTAAATCCATCTTCAAAACAACCGAGGGGCCAATAGCGCCGTGCCCTCATTGCAATCGGTCAATAAAGGATGCGATTGTTTCCTGTGGCTGCTCCATCCGGGAGCCACCGCCTGAATGGCTCGTCCTGGGGTGGGAGGGTCTCAGAGCCACGGATGGTGAGCCCCGGCCCCCCGGACTTGGCGATGTTTATAAATCCAAGGGGCTTGCGTCCCTCCGGGAATTAGCAGCTTCTCTTATTTCAGATGCAAATGGAACAGAAAAGATGATACTTTGATCAAATTTGGCCCAGCTCGGGCCATAATTAAAACATACACAAATTAAATGCAATTATCTGGTGCTCCCTAATAGGTCCGCCCGTCACTGCACCAATTAATGCTGCGGGCAACCTATGAGCTCTGAGCCGCACTCAGCGGCGATTGTTCCCGGGGGGTGCTGGTGGCCTTGGCAGCTGGGAGGCTCAGCTGGGCCTCAGTGACAAAGAGTGACGGCCGTACCAGCGGCTCCCGTCACCGCGTGGCCCAAGCCCGGACGAGCTGGGGCCACACCTGCCATCCATCACCTAGCTGACAGCCCAGCGAGTGAGTGTGATGAGCGTGATGGGCGCCTCACCCAGCCGGGAGCCCTTTGCTTGTTTGCTTTCAATTTAAAAACTAGTGGCCCAAGAGTGACAGGCAGGCGTGGAGCCCCAGATGGGCGGGCTGGGGTCCCTGTTCAGAAGCGCCTAGCGAGATGCCGGGCAGGGCTGGGAGGGACATCCTTGAGAGAAGACTTGGACCCTGGCCTCATGCAACTCAGGGGTGGGAAGAGCAGAATCTCCTCCCCTCTCCTCCCCTCCCCTCTCCTCTCCTCTCTCCATCTCTGTCTCTCTCTGTCTCTCTCTGTCTCTGTCTCTCTCTCTCTCTCTGTCTCTCTCTCTCTCGCGCTCTCGCTCTCTCTGTCTCTCTCTCACTCTGTCTCTGTCTCTTTCTCTTTCTCTCACTCTCCCTGTCTCTCTCCATCTCTCTGTCTCTCTCTCTCACTCTCTCTCTGTCTCTCTTTTTCTCTCTGTCTCTCTCTCGCTCTCTCTCTGTCTCTCTCTCGCTCTCTCTCTGTCTCTCTCTCGCTCTCTCTGTCTCTGTCTCTCTCGCTCTCTCTTTCTGTCTCTCTCTCACTCTCTCTCTGTCTCTTTCTCTTTCTCTCACTCTCCCTGTCTCTTTCTCCGTCTCTCTATCTCTCTCTCGCTCTCTCTGTCTCTTTCTCTTTCTCTCTCTCGCTCTCTCTGTCTCTCTCTCGCTCTCTGTCTCTCTCTCTCTGTCTCTCGCTCTCTCTGTCTCTGTCTCTGTCTCTCTCGCGCTCTCTCTTTTTCTCTCTCTCACTCTCTCTGTCTCTCTGTCTCTCTCTCTCTCTCTCTCTCGCTCTCTGTCTCTGTCTCTCGCTCTCTGTCTCTCTCTCTGTCACAAGCACATATGCCCTGGGTACATGACAAATATTTCCACAAGACAAGGGTCGGTGGTAGCTTCAGCCAGGCCCGGGGAAGGGCAGCAATCGCCGTTTGGGGCAATTGGCAAGCACGGCAGGACTGCCTCAGCCAGAAAAGAACAGGAAGAGCATCCAGACCTCCAGAAAATAAAGATGGCAGGGGAGGGGGGGGGTGACATGGAGTGAGTGAGTAGGGAAGGGGCGGAGGGGGAGGTGCCGCTTGTGGAGGCCTTGAATGCCAGACTAAGGAATTTGCTGTTAGGAGACAGGAGGGAGCAGGGGAGGCACTAGCAGAGAACTGGAGGCTTCTCAGTCCTGGTCCTGGCACCAAGAACAGGTTGGAGGCCAGCCCATCAAGGTGTCAGGAGAGATCGTTGTGCTTGTGAACTCCCCCTGCCCCAGCTGGGCCTCTGGTCAGGCCGCGGGGAGGCCGGGGGTGGAGGGGCCTGGTGGGCTCCAGGCAGGGTCTTTCACCCCTGGGGCTGGAGCAGCAGGCCCCGGGGAGGGTTCAGTCCTGGCCTCCATGGGCGGCTCACAGCAGAATGCCGCCAATAGGGGTGGGGGGTGCAGCCTTGCAGAGGAGGCCCCCCTACAGCTGCCCTTCCCTCTCCAGGGACCCCAGCCCTGCACGATTGCGCCTCACCCTGAGATCGGGTCCAGAACGTGGCCCAGCATGGATCCCACTCTGGAGACCCTCTCCCTTGCAAAGAAGGACTCTGGTGGGCTCTGGCTCCAAGCCCAACTCGGAGAACCCAGGGTGCTTCATTGAGGGCCCCCCGCAGGTCTGCGATGCAGACCCAGAGGACTGTGGGGGATAGGAAGCACTCAGGCCCCCTGGGACCGTCCCGAAGGGCTGGGGTGAAGGAGGAGGAGAGCCAGGAAAGGCAGGCTTTGTGATCAGGATTGGTTTTCTTAGGGGCTGGCATACAAGGCCCAGAGCTCTGCTGCAATTCACTGAACAGAATGCCCAGGAGGCCACGCAGTGCCCACGGGAGAGAGCTGGCCCTGCAGCCTGGGAGATCTGGGAGAACTTCTCTGAGACGCATTCTCCTGTCTTGGCACAAGGGCGCCGGCTAAGTCATGGGTGCTTAGTGGACAGAAAGAGTTCATGTGGGCAGAAGCCATCCATCAGGACTCTGCAGGGCCACCCTAGAAGCAGACCCAGGACCGTGAGGATGCTGGGCAGGGGTACCTGCTCATTCAAAGGCATCTCTCGGCGGATGCCGAGCTTGGTGCACTGGAGCCCCCCGCTTTTGGATCTCATGCCTCACTGGGGGTCTCCCTGCCCCCTGCCCCCTGCCTTGAGGAGAGGGGCGGAGTCCCTAGGCAGCCTGGGCTTCTCCTTGGGCACCTCTGAGGCCCCCAGAGAGGAAAAAGGTCGCAGACAGGGACAGTGAGAAGCACTGAGCTCTGCTGATGCATGAGCTAACCTATAACAGCTGTGGCCAAAGGGCTCTCCAGCAGCCCAGGCCCCCTTGGTGCCCCCCTTGAGGCCTTGCCCTTGGGTCCCTGTGGGGCTGCTGGTCACGGGCTGGCAGATGCCCGCGGGGCAGAGTGGGTCACAGACGCTGGTGCCCGCTCCTGAGGCTGCTGCTCCCTGCCCAGTGTCTTGTGGAGGAGATCGGGGGTCTTCATCACATGTTGTTTTTCGGACCCACAGTTAACAATCCAAAGGCGAGAAGGCAGATTTGTTACAGATACTGACATAAACATCTCCTCATAATAGCGTCTTTTCATTGACTGCGCCCGCGTCCGTCCCTGCAGCCTCAGCACACAAGAGGCCCTTTGTGGGCCAGGATAATGGCTGCACAGTGATGTCAGCCCCTCAGGAGCCCCTGCAGTCTGGGGTCGCTCTTCTCAGTTAGGGCTAGGGGCCCTCCCGTCCCAGGAAGGAGGAATGGACCCACACGGCCCTGGACGGGCATGAGATGCCCTTGAGGGATTTGTCATAAAGGCTGCATTTGGTTCCCCTTTACTGGCCAGGGGAAAGTGGCTGACCACCCTCAGGGCTCAGCAGAGGCTCCCACTGGATGTGTGTGTGTGTGGGGGGGGGAATGGATGAGCCTTTTTGGAAATGCCTCTTTGTTCATCCAGCAATCCCCAGATTGCTCTCCTTAATGGCCTTCCTCATGCTCCGTGATTCCTTGGTGGGAGTGGGCACCCCTCTACTTCCTCATGAGCTGCTGAGGCAAAGACATCAATCACGGGAGCAGGCCACTGGGGGATGAGCTGCACTTGGGCCTCCAGGGACGTGGATGGGAGGCCTCTGCAGGGTGGGCAAACCTTGGACAAGTCTGTCACCTTTGTCTGGAAGTGGTGCCACCTTCTGGCCAGTCCGGTGGCATTTTCCAAGCATAGTTGCCCCATTTGCCGGCTCAGCATCCTTTTCCTCACCTCTCTCCCTTGTCTCCCCCATCCCCGGTCAGTTCCCACATCAGATTGCACCTCCTTCCCCAAGTCTCTCACATTTGGCCCCTTGTCTCCACTCTCTCCAGTGCAGGTCCTCAATGCCTCCTGCCCGGACTCTTGCAAAAGTCTCCTCATTGGAGGGGCAGCTAGGTGGCGCAGTGGATAGAGACCGGCCCTGGAGTCAGGAGGACCTGAGTTCAAATCCAGCCTCATACACTTGACACTTACTAGCTGTGTGACCCTGGGCAAGTCACTTAACCCCAACTGCCTCACCAAAAAAAAAGTCTCCTCATTGGTCTTCCTGCCTCAATCTCTCCCAAGTCCCATCAGCCAATGAGGTCATGTCATCAGAGCCCTCTCCTCAGTAATCTTCCCGCTCGTGTTAAGGGGCCTCACCCCCCTCAGTGCCCTCCCTCAGAGCTGGCCCCCATGGCCCCAGACCCCCTAGGTCTGGCTTGTCTTCCCTCCTGTATCCGCTCCTGGCAGGCAAGGGCCCACTGACACTCTCTTTATCCCCTTTACCCCACCTGGGAGGGGCAGGACACAGAGGCAGATCAAGGCAACCAGCACCTGCTTCTGGACATGGAGACCTCCTGGAGGGCTGCCCAGGAGAGCCCTCGCGGTATTGTCCACACATGAGGCGGCTGCCCAGTGGGCCCTCTTGGAGAAAAGGGACAAGGGCCTGGCTCCCTTCCATCCCCAGGGCCTCATTGGGCCCTCCTGTCCTCATCAGTGCCCAGGGGCATGGAGATCCCAGACCGCATGGCCTGGCGCCCTCTGCCAGTGCAGAGACTCCCAGTTCAGTGACCATTCAGGAAGCACCCAGTGTGGCTCTCCCTGGTCCCACGGCCCTGCCTCCTCAGGTGCTCAGAGCACCAGGTGGAGGACCCAGGCCAGGGCTCATGGGGAAGCCGGGCTTTGAAGGGAGAGAGAGATTCTAAGGCAAAGGTGAGAGGCCCGTGCTCTAACCACTGAGCCACCACAGGATTCACTTGACTGGCAGAGTTTGGTGTTGGCCTTCTGGTCCTTCTGGAGCCTTAGATGGCCCCATTTGTGGGGGTGGGAGGTTCTGTTGTTGCCATGAAATGGGCCTTTTTAATCCCTTGAGGAGTGAGCCCCTTCCCAGCTCCATCCCTGTCAGTCGCCTGAGGGCAGGGCCTGTTAGCCCAGCAGAAGCAGCCAGGGCTGGGTCCCTTTCCTTACTGTAGCGTGCCCTGGGGGGCTCAGCTGGGGGGGTAGGGGGGCACTGGGATGCAGTGGCCTGTGTTCTTGGAGCCTGAGATTTGAAGAACCTGCAGTTTGGGGCAGGGGGAGCAGGGGGACACGAGGTACCCTGAAACCCACCAGTACTTTAGCAAAAAGGAAGAGGAGGTGGAAAGACTGTCTGGACCTTGCCTGTGGGGGGAGCGCACAGTGGGTCCGCATGCAGGAGACTCTCCTGGTCTGTGGTGAGCATGGTAGGTGTGTGCTGAATGTGGTTTGAGTGACAGTCAGAAACATGGGGCTGGGAGGTCCCCACTCCCACCTGTCCAGGACGCGGGGGGGGGGGGGGGGGGGGGCGGCGAGGCCTGGGTGCCTGGAGGCCCTCGCCTTGTTTGGCGTTGTTGCTTCCCCGCCCCCCACCCCCACCCCAGCGCCTTTGGTCAGAGGTCTCAGCCCCGCCCCCCCCCAAGGTTGTTGGTCCTTATTAATCACTGCCAGCCTGACAAGGGGGTGATGGGGGCCATGGCCTGTGTCTGCCCATTTCCATGACTCGTTCTTCCTCGCGGACACAACCGGTGAATGGGCAGGATTCCAGTGAGGACTTTCTGGGGGGGCATGAGTCCCCCCTCCCCCTTGGACCTCAGGCCGCAAGACCCTTCATGGGGAGGGGGTCCTCCCCAAAGCCCCAGGCCCAGGGAAGCCATTCTCAGGGCCCTTTTGTGATGCACAAGCAGCCTTGGCTCCCTGGAATGAAGCTGGAGAAGGTGCCTGGCCCAGCCAGGCCTCCCTCCCTCCTTCCCTCCCTCCCTCTCCAGAGATTTGCTCCAAGCGGATTCTTTTCTTTGCTCTCTGGGGTTTGATGAAGCTCTGGGAAGCCGGCCCTGGGGAGGGATCTGTGCCAAGGAAGCCAATGAGTGAGTGCCCGGACATAAGCAAGGGCGCAGCAGCTGGGCTCTGGCCCCTTTGGGTGGCGAGCAGGCAGTGGGCAGCAGGCAGGTTCAGGCAGACAGGTGGGCAGGGGCAGGCGGACAGGCAGGCAGGGGCATGCAGACAGGTGGGCAGGGGCAGGGGGCAGGGGCAGGCGGACAGGCAGGCAGGGGCATGCAGACAGGTGGGCAGGGGCAGGCGGTCAGGCAGGCAGAGGTAGGGGCAGGGGGCAGGGGCAGGCGGGTGGCACTGTCTGGGGCTGCCCGGAATGCTCGATGAGCCGCTGGCCGGCCGGGTGCAGGCGGGAGGACAGTGCCTCATTGACATTCATGAGCCTCCCGTTTTCTTTGCGGAGATTTATCAGTGACAGGCGCCTTGCTGGCCGTGCCCTTTCTTTAGAGCCGCGGGCTCCGCTTTCAGGCCCGGCTCTTGTACAAGCCCAGCCTTTCAGCTTGTGCAGGAGTCGGGCCGAGCGGGGAACATCTGTTTGGGGCTGAGAGCAGGCAGGGCCCCGGCGGCATCCTGCCCCTTGGCGGCCCTCTGTCTCCCGGGGCCTTTGTTCCCGATTTCATGCTATCAGAGGGTCTGCATGTTTTCCTGCGTGAAGTTGTCAGGGGCATAAAAGCCTCGGATCAGGGTCACATTTAGAGGGATGGGCATGAAAAATTGGTGGAGTGTATTTGGAAGCCCACCCACCCACCCAGCAGCCCCAGATCTCCCCTGGGGCCCGCGAGCCCGCTTGAAAAGCCTGGAGGCGGCAGGACAAGCATCCCGGGGTGTGCCCGGGGCTTTGGCCAGAGAGAATGACACCCAGAGAGGGGCCTGGGGGCAGTTTCTGGGCCAGGCGCTGAAGGCCCGCCCTGCTCTCGGCCGACACAAACCCGCCCGCTTGTGCTGCTCAGCCCAGGGCCTGCGACCCGGGCAACAAGTGGGTGCTCACCAAGGATTCCCACTTTGGCGAGACAGCCCAAGCTTGCAGGCAGAAGGAGAAGCCTGGGAGGGAGCAGGTGGACAGAGAGATGCTTAATTAACGTAATGGAACCTGCTCCTGCTGGGAGTGGCTGGGGGAGGGGTGGCAAGGCCGATGATTCCATCAGCCAGACTGTGGCATGCCCAGGCCCCCGACATCGGCTTTTGTCTCGCTCTCCCCACATCTCCACCCCTGCCTTCGCTGGCCTCCTCTTGAAGGTGTTCAGTGCTGAGGCCCTTGTGGGGGTCAGCTGGGAAGAGAGCAGCCCCCAATCCTGCTTCTCTCGAGGGCTCCGGAAGGGCCCAGGCACTCCACACAAAGCCAACCCAACTGGTCTGTCGGGATGTCCCCAGGAAAGGGCCGTTGGGCCGGGGTGTGTGGGGGGAGGGTGGGAGCCCTCTGAAAACTGAGGCCCCGGCCTGGATCGGGCGGGCACTGAGGGTTCTGGGTGACATTTGGAGAGCACGCTGGGCCTCTTTGCAAAGGGCTTACTTCTCAGCATCCCTGGGAAGCCACTGTCTCTGGTCCAGGAGAGGCCCAGGCCCTGTGGCAGCTCTGCTGCCATCGAGGGTATGTGGCTGCCAGGGCAGAAGCAAGCTTCCCTTTGGGCAAAAGGCGGGCATGGCCACTGGCCCCGGGGCTTCCCCCCCGCATTGAGGCCATGGCTCTCTTGGGGTCCAGACGGCCCCCCATTTCCCACAGGTGCCCAAATGGCTGCTGCCTGGGCAGGGTCCTGGCACTCCTCAAGGGGAGCAGCCACGATCATGCCCCCTGGCATGTGGGGGAAAGTGGGCACCTCGTGCCCCCCGTTAACATAGTTTCTTTTGGGAAAGGGGGCCGAGCTCCCCGGCCTGAGCCCAACGGCCGCATCTGGCGGACACCAAGCCCTGCCGGAGCCCACTCCCTGCTCCCTGGGCTCTCCGCTCAGCAGCGCTGTGTATGTTAAACAGTCTGGGGACATCTGGCCTGATTGGTTTTAATCTGCCCTCTAAAAAGTCAACGTCTACCTCTTTGTCCCACAGTCACCAAAGTGACAGCGCTTCCCGGAAACAACGAGTGTCCTTATTTTGTGCAGGGCGCCGCGTGGCTCTGCCCCTGCTTCTCCCCTGAGACAAGGCAGCATCTGGCGGGCCCTGCCCAGCTCCGGGCCTGCTCGGGCAGCTTTGCCCCTCTGCCGGCCATGCCACACTGAAAGGCTGGCCAGGTCTGCCGGTGACGAGAGGGCAAGAGCCGCCGTGACCAATGTGGCTTCTGGGCTCCTCCTCGTCTTTGGGGTGGTCCTTGGACACCCTGTCTCCTGGCAGAAGGGAAGGGCGGCTCTGCTCCAGGATGGCCCCTGGTTGGCCGGGATGGTGCTGCCACCTCTCTCAGGACTTTGACTGGTAGGGGCCTCCCTATGAGGGGAGCTGAGAATAAAAGGCCTAACCCTCTGGTCTCTTTAGACTGTGTGTGTGCATGTTCATGCACATGGACATGCGTGCATGTGAGCGCGTTTCTGGGCTCGTTTGTGGCCAGTGCCATTTCTTGGCGCTGCTTCAGCACCAGCCATTGGCACAGGTACACCCAGGAGCCCAGCTCCTTTACTCAAGCCGGGCTTCTGACTCCCCCCTACTCAGTAAACCACAGTGGCTCCTTGCTTCCATTCGGCTCTCTAAGGCCCTTCAGAACCTGGCCCGGCCCAGCTCTCTGGCCTCACCAGACCAGCCCCTGCTGCTCCTCCCTCTCCATCTCTGCATGTGGACAGGCTGTCCGCCACGCCAGGAACACGCTTCTTCCTTAGCCAGCCAGCCAAGCACCATCTTTTACAACGACGCCTCCCCTGCCCTGGGGTGTGGATGTCAGTCCCCTGACAGCAGGGCCTGTCCCCAGGATGTGGCCCTACTGATGGGTAGGTCTTTCTTCTCTCCCT
The DNA here is from genome assembly GCF_019393635.1 of Dromiciops gliroides. Taxonomy (NCBI): domain Eukaryota; kingdom Metazoa; phylum Chordata; class Mammalia; order Microbiotheria; family Microbiotheriidae; genus Dromiciops; species Dromiciops gliroides. The sequence goes on along the minus strand of NC_057862.1, from coordinate 1,303,762 downwards.
TTCCTCCCCTTCCCCACCCCCAGGAGGGAAGGGCAGAATTCTTGTCTGTGCCCACACCCCCACCAAGGAAGGCCAGGAGCCCATCCATGCTCTGGTCCCGTGTGGCTTTCCCAGGGCTCGAGATGGAGAGTCCTCTGTGGGAAGGAAGCCTGTTCTCCGATTGCCTCCCAATGAAAATGGGGGTGATGATGACAACAGTAAATGGCTGTGATGCCTTTCTTTGCCTGAGAGAGGCTGGGTGGACATGGGGGTCTCCCTGCCCACCAGGCCACACTGCCCTAGCATTGAGGAAGTGTGTCGGTGTAGCAGCGGTGGTTTGACAGGCACCAGAGGGCCTCCCCCAAATCCTGATTGACTCATCTGGCCCGGTGACCGTGGGCGAGCTGTTTTGTCAGACTTGGATCCACTGCTTCATCTGCACTATGGGAGGGCCAGCTCTGCCCTATGTGGCTCGTGGGGCCTTCACGCCTCTTGTGGATCCTCCGGCCCCAAGCCTGCCCTTCGCCATTGGGATTTGCCTCAGGAAGATGGCACATCAGGCAAAGGACACGGTGTGGCAGGACAGGAGAGGGGCCTCACAGTCACACTGACTGGGTACCTGTGACCAGTCCCATTGTGACCTGAGAAATCTGAAGGGGCAGTGTAGTGCAGTGGGTAGCACCAGGGGTCATCTTTTCCCCCTGGCCCAAGGAGCAGCTGGGCCGGTGACCCTTTCCTGGGGAGTGAGCTCACTTGTGGACTGGCTCCTTTAGCCCCTGATATTTGGGGCAGCGCAGGTGGCCGGCAGAGGGGACACCATGGGCCTCTGTCCAGGGAATCACAAAGCCCAGCTCTGCGCATAAGGGTGATCCCATCTGAGCCCCTCCCTTTCCAGACAAGGGACCAGAGACTCAGAGACACAGTCAGTGCCCCTTACGTAGAGACTCAGACCCTAGTGGACCAACACCCATGGGGTCCAGCGGCTGCCATTCCTGGGGGCCCAGGAAGGAGCATTTTGGAATGAAAGGCACATTGCTTTAGATGAGGAGGAGGTATGGCTCCCATATCCTCTGGGTGTGGGAGGGGAGGGGGCCTCGACAGGTCTGTAGCCCCCCATCTCCCTCCCCCACCCCATTCGCTGGCTCCCCATCCACCAACACTGATCTTGTCGCTTTTCATTTCAAGAAGCCAAAGACCTGGGAAAGGACAGGCCTTGTGAGAGCATTTTCATGTTTTCCCTTAAGAGACAAAAACCGGAAATCCCTTGCTAAGCTGGAAGGACGCCCAGCCCCGGAAGGTTTCTGCATGGCTGACTCTGGCTGTGGGAGAGCAGAAAAGCTCTGGGGAAGGGGCCGGCCCCAGCTGGGATGGCAAAGAAGGGGGCAGAGCTTGGCAGCTCAGGCAGGATTGGGAGATGCAGTGAGGTGACTGTGAGTCCGTGTCTGGGGGGTGCGTGTGCGTGTGTGTGCGTGTGCGTGTGCATGTGCGTGTGTGTGTGCATTATAGTGAGGGTGTATGGGTGAGTGTGTGTGTGCGTGTATGTGCATTAGCGTGAGGGGTGTATGGGTATGTATGTATGTGTATGTGTTCCGAGTGCACATATTTGAGTGAGCAGGTGTATTCTGAGTGTGCCGTATGTTTGTGAGTATGCAGGTGCAGCACTGGGTTCCGTGTGAGTGTGCATGGGTGTGCAGGTGTCTGACTTTGCATGGGTGTGAGTGTGTGTAGGTGTGTGTGTGCACACGTGCATAGAGTGCATTCTCAAGAGCTGCCTGGATTTCTTTCCATTGGCTGAGTGAGTCCTGGGGTCTGTAGATAAAGCCCCGGAGCAAGGAGTGTTCTCAGGCAGATGCCTTGCAGAGGGAGGCTCCCCCTTGACTGAGGCTGGGGGCTGGGGGCGGGCCAGCCAGCCTTGGCTGGGGAGCCCCTCTCTGAGGCCCATTCACTCCCAAAAGCTGCTTAAGCCACTTAAGCCCATTAGCATTTGGATGCTGGCCTTGGAGGGGGGACCCCATTGACCCTCACTGGGAAGGCGGCATGAGTGAAGGCTGCAGCGGCTTGTCAGGGCTTTAGCCAAGCGATGGCAGCGGGCGGGCGGGTGGGTTTTCCGCTTTGCTACGTGTTCTAATCTCCTGCGTGTTTAAAGACAACCAGACTGATTTGTGACACATGAGTCCAAAGGCGCTCTTCGGGGGCTTGACCCGATTAGCCAGGCCGTGCCTGGAATTTCAATGCCTGACATGGGGGGGGTACGCTTGGAGGCACAGCCTGCTCCTGGCAGATGACCTCGTTGGCAGCTGACTGCCCACCCAGCCAGATGGCAAGATGGGAGGTAATGCCTTGGCCAGAGGGCTGACCCAAGTCCTGGGGCAGTCCGACAGGGCGATGTCAGGAGAGAGGCTTCAGTGGGTGCTAAGAGTGGGAGCCAAGCAAATTCTCAGCCTCCGCTGGGGTGCCAACATTCTCCACCCAACCTGCTGCCCCCCCCCCAGAGTCCTTACCAACGAAGGCCCTGTGGGCCCTTTGGCCTAATGGGGGTAAAGACCATGCCCTTTTGTAAAAACCTGTGTACCCAGTCCCACCAAGCCTCTGGGTGTGGCTTTTCCAGTCCAGACATTAGCTCTTAGGCTCTATTTGGGGGCACTGATTTTCCTGGACCCCAGCCTTGTCATTCACACTGAGGAAGGGGCAGGAGAGCCCAGTGTGACAAGTAACCTTCCTACAACATGGGCAAGGAGAGGCAGCAGCACAGCCATCATTGGCAGAATGAGTGAGTTCATTCCTGTGCTATGGGAAGAGCACACCTCCCAACGTGCCCTTTGAGGAAGGTCTGGCCACTGTGGTCATTCACCCAGGAGCACCCTGCCCTCGTCTGCCAAGGTGCCCTGTGATGTGTCACAACAGGCTAACTTCTGAGGCCAAGCCCTCCCAGCCTTCCCCCCAAGGTGAGGCACCCATGCCCACCCTGTCTTCTGGTTCCTACCTTCTTCCCTTCATCTGTCACCTGGACACTGTCAGCACCTTGAGGCCAGAGGTGTGCCCAGGCACTGGGCCTCTTTCCCAATGCCAGCCACAGTGCTGTGTCCTTGGGAGATGCTTCATAAATAAGCGTTCTACAAAACAGATACAAGTAGAGTGCGCCAACAAATTAAGCTACACTTTCCAAGGTGTGTGCTTTGAGCCAGACTCAGCAAGTTCCATGTGTCTTCAAAGGTTCTGATGGGTCTTCAGTGAGAAGCCCCCTGGCCCTGATGAGCAGCATCTGCATGCCCTGAAGGACCCAGGAGAACCAGAGAAGAGCCACAGGCCTGGAAAAGGGCCAGTGTCCCCATCCCACAAAGGAGGAGAGTGGATTCTTGAGCCACAGGACTGGGCTCATGCAAGAGAAACTGTGTGAGCACATAGAAAAGGAGACCCTGACCCAGGAGAGCCTACCCGATGTCAGCAAGCACAGGGCGGGCCAGAACCACCCCAGAGCCTTTGGGGCAGCAGTGCCCGACAGGCACACATGGGAAACGCTGAGCAGAGAGAGCTCGGCCTGGGTGAACCTAGAGCACATTGAGCGGCTGTACTGGAAGAGAAGTCATCCATGGGTGGCTGCCAACTCAGTCTGAATCCTCAGCTAGATGGGCAGACAAAGCCAGGATGATCTTGGGCTTCTTTAAGACATGACCTCCACCCCGTCAGGTTGGATTGAAGCAGCTAATGAGCACTGGGCTAGAATGCAGGAAGACCCGAGTTCAAATCTTGCCTCAGACATTTAATAGCAGTGTGACCATGAGAAAGTCCATTTCCCCACCTGTGGTACAAATAATGACTGTCCCTTTCTCTCAGGCTTCTTGTGAAGGTCCCATGAAAGTACTTGGTGAACCTCTATGTGCCCTGCAAATGGGGCTCAGCCGGGCACGGCACGGATCAAAGGAGCTGCCCAATGGTGAAGCTCCCTCCCCCTTCCCTGTGGCTGCCCGGGGGCCGCTCTCTAGCCTCTAGCTCAGCATCAAGCTTCTGCTGCCCTTGGCCATCGTCAGCATTTCTGCTTTTCTGGGCTGTGCTCTAGGAAGGACACAGAAGCTAGGGAGCCCCCAGAGGAGGAGAGGGAGGGAGTGCCGGGTCCAAGGAGCTCTGTTGGTGAAAGCAGAAGAAGAAAATACTTGGGGGTGGAGCAGGAAAGAACTTGAGAGATCTGAGGGTCATCCTGTGGAAGAGGGATGGGGCGCTTCTGCTTGGCCTTGGTGGGTAGAACTAGGAGTGAGAGCCATGGGGGCAGGGAGGACGAGTCAGAGGTGCCACCTTTGAGTGAAAGCTGCTCTGAAGAACCCTGGGCTAGGGTGGGAGGCGACTTAAGGAAGGACGAAGCCCCTACTGTGCACAAGAGCTGCTCTGAGCCCTGGGCATACCGCCCCCCCCCCCCAAAGTCAGAGTGCCTTCCCTGAAGGAGTGTACAGCACACGTGGAAAGCCGGGGGGGTGGGGTGGGAAGGTGACGACAAAGGAAAACTCTCGGCCGCTTCCCCACCTTCCTCCTGCTCGGCCCTCCCCAGGCACTGGCCTCCCAAATGTCCCTGGTCTTCATCTCCAGGAGAGGGGCGTGGGATCCGTGTGGCTGCAGTGGAGACTTGCCCCAGACTCCCACTGACTGACCATAGGCGTGATAGATAGGCATGACCTCTCCAGGGGGAGGTGCCGGGCACCAAGCTCTCTGCAGGCCTTGGACAATGATTGCCAGGGCAGATGTGGGCTGTGGCCCTTGGAGGGGAGAGGCTGGTGGCTGCGGTGCATAGAGGGCAGCAGGGACCCTGCCATGTGCTCAGCATCACTGAGGCGTGATGGCCGTGTGCACCACAGTCTGCTTCTTCCGTGGGGGCCTTGTTCCCTCCCTTCCACGCTCTGCCCATCACCGGGCTGAGGGTGGCTGCCTTCTCGCCTTCCCCGCTTCAGTGCCCTAACCTCTGGCTCTGGCTCTGGCTCTTTCTGCAGACACTTTGTACCAAGGCCACGATGCAGACCGTCCGGGCAGCTGACACAAACGAGGTTGTGAAGCTGATATTCCGTGAATCCGACAATGACCGGAAGGTAGGGGCACCTCGGCCGGCAGGCGGGCGTTGCGGGCCCTGCAGGGCAGCCCCAACAATGGGCACCCGCCTATGGAGGATCGGGGGCTGGGGGCCAGGTGCCTCCCTCCCCACCTATGACCCTCTTCAGCAGGGGAGGCCATAAGGGAAAAGCGGCCCCTGACCCAGTTCCCAGGGATCTCCCGGGCTTCCTCCCTTCCCCTTCTTCAGGACGGTCCAGCTCTCACTGGGGTTGGGTGGACACTTTGTCCGTAGCTTTCTGCCTGTCTGCCTCTCCTCTGAAGCTGGGCGTGACCAAAGGGCTTGTCTGGAGAGGTGAGGGGGCAGAAGGAAAACCTGGAGTCCTCCCCATGCCCACTGAGCCTCTCCCTGGAGCCCAGCATCCTTTGCTGTATGTCCTTGCTTTCTCCCCAGGTCATGCTGCAGTTAGAGAAGAAGCTGTTTGACTATTTCAATCAAGAAGTGTTCCGAGACAACAACGGGACAGCGGTAAGCACCCCCCGCCCTGGTTCTGCAGGCCATGCCCATTTCAGTGGCACCAGGCTATCCTTGCTGGTGCCACGCCTCTCCTGTCCACCCAGCAGGGATGGCGAATCACGTTCTGGTCCCTAGAATCTAGTCCCAGGCGGTAACTTCATCCCTAGGCTCAGGGCCTGCCGTGTCCCAAGCCTGAAGCAGATGCAGCTTGGAGATAAGCATGCCAAAGGTACCGACCAGAAGCCTATGATCCTCTGGGCACACACCAAGGGTCTGGGGTGCTCTGTTGTCTAAACAGCCAAAGTCGCTTTAGAGAGAAGTGTTGGTGTGATTGCCACATGTACATCCAGCACAGAGCAGCTTGATCCACATGTCCCGAGTGCCCACTGGGGACTTTGGGCCTGCCTACCTGCCCAAATGTGCAGACACACAGATGGTCATCCCCGGCTGTGGCCAAATGGCCACGCGCACTGCAAGGCTGCGTCCACACCCAATGGACACGAGGGTCTACACTGGGCAGTGCCTAGTGAGCGTCTGCCCCCATTCCGTGTCCGCAGTCTTCAGGGTCCCCAGCATCCCTCCCTGGTGCAGCACCGGCCCCGTAGCCAAGCCCATGAGAACAAAGCCATGTCTTTGACCACTGGAGGTGGTTTCTGTCTCGGCCAATGCCAGACTCGAGGGCTTGGGAGGCCCTTGCCAGTTCTGAGACAATGCAGGGGTCTGGAAAGTCGGTGCCTTGGATCTCAGCAGAGGGTCTGAAAGGTCAACTTGTCTTGGCTTTTAACCCTTAGCCAGAATGTATCTGAATCATTGGTCTGTTCCAACCTGAAGGCATGTGCCTGCATGTGTATGTCCACATGTGGGATGCCCGTGTGTCTTTGTGCATTACCCCCAGACAAGTCTTCAGATGCCCCCTTGTTCCCAGACTCCTCCCTGGGCCTTGAGGACTTGTATTATCTTGGAGCCATCTCTACAGCCATATTAGAAGGCCACCTTGGGATGATTCAGGGCCTGTCGTGGCATTTACACCTTGGAAGGAGGCGATGCCGGGGGACCCCAGTGGAAGAGCTTGATGTCCGACATACAGCAGAGACTACAAACTGGGTAGAGGGACAGATGCAGCCGTTCCCTGAGCCTCTGACTGCTCTGACAAAGAGCCAACCTGAGGAGGGCTCGTCCTCATTGGCTGGGCCAGTTGTGAGAGCCTCAAGGGCTTGGGCATCCACACTGGGTGCTCCGACTGCAGGTAGAGAGCTCCAGATGTTCCACCTGAAAGGTCACAATGGTTCACCCTGCTAAAATGCCACATTTTTACAAGGGCCACGTTTTCTAGTATGTTTTGTGGCTACGTGGCTTCCTTACATTTAATCTGATAAGAGAAAGTGGGGCCACCCCCTGAGGCTGCTCCCAGCCAGCCATCAGCCTTCCCGGGGATCCAAGAGGGAGATGCCTTTTCTCCTGCCTGTGCCACTGTGGGCGTGTGCCCATGCAGATGCCCCACCGCCGCCCACTCATCCACGTGTGAGGAAGCAGGAAGTCTCCCCGATCTACCGTGGTGGGCCAAGATAAATGGCGTAATGAGCCGCCGGAGATCATCTCATCTTCATGGTCTCGTTAAACACGCACGCCACGGTCACCAAGAACAAACTACCTCTCAGCGAGGATAAATGTCCCTGGGCCGAAGTCGGCCCCCAAAATCCATCGCATCCTTCATCCACCACCGGGCTTGTACCGGCCTGACAGAAATTTAATTCAAGCTGGCTCCTGAAAATAATTATTGTATTTTAAGAGCAGTAATCATTGGTCGGGACATGATTGAATGTGTCCATGCCTATTGACTTTTTCTATGATTTATATGTTTGTTCAGTCGATATTCCCATCGAAATTGTATAATTAATTATAAGTGGGGCTGTCAGGGCTTCAGGATGGAGAGCCCTGATGAGTATTTGGGAAGATTAAATTTTCCTTAGCTGCACCGATGCCAGGCTTGGGAATTTTCCCAACCCTCTGGCCGCTGCTTCTGTGTGTTGAGCAGCTGCTCGAACTCCAGAGCATCGATTTTTTCCGGCCCTTTTTTTATCCGTGTGGTGTCTCTTCGGTAACAGTGGAATTTGTGCGGGTGTGCTGGTCCCTGACAAATATTTATTATCCAGAGGCTGCTTCATCATTGTCCCGACCCAGCCTCCCCACCCCCACTTTCTCTTTACATCGTAATCATGGAGAATGCCTGTGATCCGTGTGAGAAATCACAAACAGATACAAATTAAAGAGGCAGCAGTTCCTGATCATGTCTAAGCAGAAGCGTTGCCAAACCTCATGTTTTCTGCCAACTCCCCAGGAATGGTTTCCCTTCTTGGGCGTATTGATCCCAATCTGAGGCTGTGCCCATGGGACCCTGGAAAACCACATGCCCCAGACCCATCTGAGCATCCAGGGACTCTCTTGAAGCTCGCTACAGTAAGCATGAAATGAGCTACCAGGATTTGTTGATGGCAAAAGGGGCTCTCAGAGGCACCAGGATGGACCTGGGGGGCCCTCGTGTGTCTGCTGCCCACCTGCCCTCCCCTGTTGCCCTCGGGGCTCAGCTGGGGAACAGTCCGGCACACTTTGTCTTCTTCAGATAGCCCATCTTTCCCGTGGAAAAGTTTCCATTTCAAGTCTGATGGCTGTGAAGGGGAGGGCGCCACCCAAGGCCTGCCGAGATTTTGTCACATCTTTCTGAGTCTTAAAATGGCTGTTTATGCAGCACCAAAGCGACAGACTTGGTCACTTTTAGATGTCCTCGTAATGGTCCTAGCGATGGAGCCAGAGTGTGCCCCGCCCTGCAGGAAGGCACTGGGGCAGGTGGAGGCCAGGACTCCCTAGCTGCACACACAGGACCAGCGCCCTGAAGTCAGGTTTGCTGCAGCCCCCCGATAGCCAGCCCTCACAAGCCTCGGCATCCTTCCGCCTGCATGCCCCTCGTCTTCTCCCCACCTGACTCCAGAGACACAATCCTGTCTCACTAGGGGACACCAAGCCAGGCTGTTGAGTTTTGTTTCTTTAAATCTCGCATTTCCAACCAAGACTGCAGCGATCACTCCGAACCGGTCCAGACGTCACCCAGTGCCATCCTCACCTGGGCCGAAGAGCCCTGGACTGCCCCCTGTGGGACAACTGAATTCTCTGTAGTGGAATGAGGGGGAATGAAGAGGCCTCTGGTGTAAAGGAAATGTAAAATGAATGATGTTCTCCTGATAACCCTACTTGAGTATTGTGCCTTCCCATGCTCACCCTGGATCCAGGGGCCCCAGCTAGCATTACCCAAAGGGGTGGTGGGTGTTCAGGCTACTTTTCCACAAGAGCAGGAGCTGAGCTTCTGCAACTCAGAATTAATTTGACTCCGTCCAATTCGGCGTCCATTAAATAGATGGTATATGAGTAAAAGTTAATAATGACTTATGTGGAAATGATCGAATCATTTAAAATGACTATGATTTTATAATCTCAGCAGAGTCCAAAATGAAAAATGATCATCGGCTCATTTCTGATCATTGGGAGCCCCGCGGCGGCAGGCGCTGCTGAGAACAAGTCAGTGCAGCCTGAGTCCACTCTCTGCCAGCTGCCCCACCCCCCCTCTCACCCCCAGCTGTGGAATCCACACCAAAGGGGTGTTGGGGGAGCTTGGCACCCAGAGCAGGGCTCTGCTGTCACTGGAGGGATGGTCACCTCTTCCCAGCCACGGGATCGTATGCCCCCTCCCAAGGGCTGGGGGCTCAGGTCTCATGCCCCCTGATGTTGAGGCCCTGTTTCTTATCTGCTCACCATGACGTGCCACACCAGCTGCCTGCGATTCCACTCTAGCAGTGATGAAAGCAGTGTGCGCACCTCCAGTTAAGACTGCCCCGTGAGAGACTGCCAGGGGCCTGTGAGCTTATCCATGAGGCTGGTGTCTATACAGGACTTGAAGGCTTGCAAAACTCTTCCCAAACATTAGGTCATTTGGTCCTCTTTGACATAGATGCTGTTATTCCCCCCATTTTATGGATGAGGAAACTAAGGCAAACAGATTATGGGTCACACAGCTAGTATATGTCTGAGGCAGGACTTGAACTGGGGTCTTCCTGACACCGGGACCCATACTGGACCCTCTGTAGCACCCAGCCATCTCATGAAGCTAAATGCTTATTGACGGCAGGGATGATTTTCTGCCCATCTTTGTATTTCCGGTGCTAACCACACTTCTTATCACCTAGTAAGTGTTTCATAAATGCTAGCTGGCTAGCTGATTGATACACAATGAAAAATCCAAACCAGATCCAGACTGACCATTCCATCCATGAGTGTGGGAGGGGACAGAGCCCGACCCAGGCACCAAGCCTGAACTCTAGAACTGAAACTGAAAATATGAGTGAACAGAAGAAGACACAACACTCTGAAGAAAGACCGGGGTTCACGTCATACCCAAAAGGTTTGCCCAGAAGAGGAGAGGTATTCTGCTGCAACTACTGCATAGCCTCGCAGCTCTTGTGGACTACAACGCTCCATGGAAGAAATCAAGCAAGACATTAAAAAAAAAGAAGGAAAGAAATTGTGAGGGAAATAAGAGCTTTTGGAGAAAAAAATTGGAAGGTCCTTAGAACGGAAGGTAGAAAGCTTTGGCCAAGTAAGGAGCTTCTGGAAAATTAGGGTGGGTGAAATGAACATCAACAGCTTCATAAGCCAAAATATGTAAGACAAAAATAAAAAAGTCATGCCTCTCATGAAAAATAACTGTCTTGTTGTCCCTTGTGCTCAGAGAGGACAAAAATGGCATCACTGTGTTGGGGTCAAGGTGCACAGTGTCTAGCCACAGCTGATCAGACCAACATGACCGTGGAAGACTCTGCCACACATTGGGCACAAATAGACTGCAGGAATGTTTGTAACGGAGATCCCTCTACTATGCACTTCTCCTGTTGCCTTTGAGCTATTGCAACTCTGCTTCTCTCATAGAGCACAGCACCTTCTTTGATTCGGGCACGCCGTGCTGGGCAGTCCTGGGCCAGTGTCACCCATGTCTCACAATTGAGACCTCAAGAGTGTCCTGGTATTCCTTTTCCTCCATGGGATGGCCTGCTTTGTGGGAGTTCTCTGTAAAATTGTTTGGCATTTGAACAACATTGCCAGCCCATCGGAGTTTTGTACTTCGTGGTAGAGTTTGAATGCTTGGCAGGTTAACCAAAAGGACCTCAGTGTCAAAGAACAAGTCATAGTAACAATACATAGTTCATAAAACAAAAGAGCAACGATAAGGTAACAGCAAAACTTTTAGAACTCAGCCAAAGCAAGTCTTAGTTAAAATTTTTATATTGATATTGCGGATATTTTCACCAATAAAGGACAGAAAGGAGGCAGCTAGGTGGTGCAGTGGATAAAGCATTGGCCCTGGATTCAGGACGATGTGAGTTCAAATCCGACCTCAGACACTTGACACTTACTACCTTTGTGACCCCGAGCAAGTCACTTAACCCTCGTTGCCCCACCACCACCACCAAAAAAAATTAATGAGAAAGAATAGACCAATGAATTGGGTGTGGAACTAGAAAATCAACAACTTTTTTTTAAAATCTAACTGAACAGCAAAAGAGAACTATTGAAATAAATAATAGATGTAGGAGCTATTTCTAATACTATTAAGCTATTCAATACTCTGATTTTAAAATGATAAGAAAACCAAATTTCCAGCATCAAAATAGTTTTAAAATCCACAACAAATAAATTATTAAAATTATTTTGCCCAATTCTATTTCAAATAATTATATTTAACTTATTTTAGTTTGATATTTTAATATGTGATTCATATGTGACATTATAATTATGATAATTTGAATGAAATCTATGATATCTGCCAAAATATAAAATGACTAGATGAATGGAACAAGAAGGAGAGAATGAAAATAACTCATTCTTAGAAAGGGAAATTGAACAAGTCAATAAAGCAACTCCCAGGGGTTGGGGGAAGAACCTAGAAAAGAGAGAATTCTGTACAAGTGAATGCTCTCAGATACTTCAGAAGGCATTTGATTTCAATATTCATAGATTATTTATAAAAATATGGAAGAAAAAGATAGTAGCAAACGCTTGCTATAATGGTACTGATTCCCAAACCAAGGAGAGACAAAGCTGAAACAGAAAAATAATGATCGTCATCTCTAATGAAGATCAGGGCAAAGTATCGATGAAAATGTGAGCCAAGAGAACAGATCATCACAATATAAATGTTATACATGATGATCAGGTTAGCTTTATACCACATCAGTTCAATGTTAGTTAAACTATAACAAAAAGCCACATCAATAAGAAACAACTAAAAATCCCATTATGATGTTACTAGGTGCAGAATGGCTTTTTTTTTTTTTGATGAGGCAATTGGGGTTAAGTGACTTGCCCAGGGTCACACAGCTAGTAAGTGTCAAGTGTCTGAGGTTGGATTTGAACTCAGGTCCTCCTGACTCCAGGAGCAGTGCTTTATCCACTGCACCACCTAGGTGCCCCCAGAATGACTTTTTTTCTTTTACTTTCTTTCTTTCTTTTTTTTTTTTATGGTGAGGCAATTGGGGTTAAGTGACTTGCCCAGGGTCACACAGCTAGTAAGTGTTAAGTGTCTGAGGCCGGATTTGAACTCAGGTACTCCTGACTCCAGGGCCAGTGCTCTATCCACTGTGCCACCTAGCTGCCCCCCTTTTTTTAAATTAAATTTTATTTTATTTTATTTTTGCAGGGCAATGAGGGTTAAGTAACGTGCCCAGGGTCACACAGCTAGTGTCAAGGGTCTGAGGTCAGATTTGAACTCAGGTCCTCCTGACTCCAGGGTCGGTGCTCTATCCACTGTGCCACCTAGCTGCCCCCACAACACTCCTTTTTAAAAAAACATTGAAGATCATAGGAATAGGTGGACAGTTCATTAATACAGTAAAGAGTATGCATCTAAATCCAAGAGCTGGCATTATCTGTAATTGAGAAACACTTTTTCCAATAAGATCAGGAATCAAATGATGACAGCTGTTTCCACCAATGTTCTCAGATATGGTTTTAGAAATGCTAACTATAGCAATAAGACAGGAAATGGAAACTGAGGGAATAAGTCTGGGCAAAATGAAAAGAAAGTTCCCGCTTCATACAAATGGATATGGTGATAAACTTATAGAAGACTCAAGAGATTCAACTCAGTATTGATTGGCACAATTAACATCTTTCAGATGGTGGGCTATAAAATAAGTCCATGGAAATCATCAGCCTTTCCAACTGTTACCAACAAAATGTAGCAGGAAAAGATAAGGTGAAATCCATTCAAAATAGCTACGAAATGTATAAAATTCTTGGGTCCCACAGGAATTATGGGAACATAGCTAAACTAGAAGCGGCTGGGGGGTGTGGTGGATACAGCACAAGACATGGAGTCAGGAAGACCTGAGTTCAAATCCAACCTCAGATATTTTGTTTTGTAACCCTGGACAATTCATTTAACAGTTTCCTCATCTGGAGAATAGAGATAATGATAGTACCTCCCTCCCAGGGTTGTTAAGGAGATTAAATGAGCTAATATTTTGAAAGTGTTTGCAAACCTTAAAGCAATATACAAAGCTATTACTATTTTTTTTTTTGCAGGGCAATGGGGGTTAAGTGACTTGCCCAGGGTCACACAGCTAGTAAGTGTTAAGTGTCTGAGGCCGGATTTGAACTCAGGTCCTCCTGACTCCAGGGCTGGTGCTCTATCCACAGAATAGCATTATTTTATAAGAAATAAAGGAACAGGTTCAGAAAAACTTGAGAAGACTTGTGTGAACTGATACAGACTGAAAGGAATAGAACAAGAAAACCTTTTCTAGAATACAAACAGCATTTTAAAGGAAAACAACTGGGAAAGAATGAAGAATTGTAATTAATGGGATAACAACCTACGACTCCAGAGGCTAGATGATGAACCTGCCACCACAAGGTGCTGAACTACAGGTGCCAGATGAAGCTGTGTTCCCTAACATGGGAAACTACTGTCATGATGGCAAGAAGGGGAAGACAGTCCCTGAAACCTTGAGAAATGCATCACAATCGGTACAGAGGAGACAGACAACAAGACAGCTTTGAGACTGCCAGATGCACTTTTTGTTAGCTTTTAAACATAAAAATTGTATGTGGTTGGGGCAGCTAGGTGGCACAGTGGATAAAGCACCAGCCCTGGATTCAGGAGGACCTGAGTTCAAATCTGCCTCAGACACTTGACACTTACTAGCTGTGTGACCTTGGGCAAGTCACTTAACCCTCATTGTCCCATCCCCAAATTGTATGTGGTTGAAGTTTGCCTGTTGCCAAGCTGTCCCCTTTTCCTGTCCTTCTCCATGCTCCTGTTCACTTGTGTTTGTCAAGTTCAAGTTCAGGATAGATAACAAAAAATTAATCTGTGAAGCAGTCTGACCCTCTGAGAGGGCTGGCACTGAGGTCCTGTGGCAGTCTCTGTTCTGAGGGGTCCAGGCAGGCCCCTCCAGGATGAGAGCAGACAGCAAGATCTGAGGTCTCAGAGTTGTGTGTTGGACGACCTCCATCCCAAAATGTTTGTCCCTGGACCCTCACCACATTAATGGCTGCCCATGTCTGGTGCTGCCCGTCTGCAGTGGATAGCACTACCCACCATGTGCTGAGCAGCAGCTGGCATGATCTCAGGGCCAAGGGACTCTGTCAAGTGTCAATGGTCAAGTGTCAGTCCACTGAGGCCACCTTCTCTCTGGCCACGTGAGGCAGCCATCTGAAGTTAAAGAGTCTCTAGGGCTGTACCCAGAGTCCAATCTTGTATTCCAGGGGTAGTCTTGGGGACCCCATGTGAGCACGGGTCACAGGAGGCATGGACAGACCACTGGGAATCTCTCCCCTTCCTTGGTTTTGTTTGCTTCATCTTTTCAGTCACTGAGAAAATGCCACCCACTGACACTGAACTCATGACCACTGTTGGTGTATGCACCTCTACTTTGGTCATTAGGTGGGGGCTACAAGTCAACAAGTGTTCCAGCATCCCCCCAGAGAACCTCCTGCTTCCTCAGCAGGGTGGTAGTGCCATGTCAGGGAGCCAAAGGAGTCAGGGGCAGCCCCCTGACCTTGGGTCTCTGAACGTGCCCAAGTGGGCAGGCCTCAGCCTTGGTGCAGGTGGCTCAGGTAGAGGCTTTTCCCACAAATAATTAACGTGGGCAAATAGCTGCTAATTGCACATTTCAGGAATGATTGATGAGGCAGGGGAAGGGAGAGGGGCACACAATCTCATCTCACTGGAAACGGCAGCCATTCTTACTGCAGGATCAGCACAGCTGTGAGATGGGACATGATTAATGAACATGAGCCAACATGGAAGGAGCCATCAGGAAGGAGGGCGGGTGGTGCACGCACCTGCGGGGGATGGGGGCTGCCTGCCCTAGTCACTGTCCCCTTGTGCCCTCAGCAAAGCTCTTCAGGCCCGGATCACAGGGTGCTTCAGGGTCACCAATCTGAGGCCTCCTGGATGCCCCCATCAGGGCCACTTCTCCCAGCACAGTCAGCAGCTCAGTCTGCCCTGGCCCAGGGTCTCTCTTGGCTGGAAGGTCAGAGAAGCCCCCCATGTGTGTCTGGAGGGCAGGGGAGGAGGGCTGGCTTGCTAAGGGAGCAGCAGCAGCCTCTAGGATGGGTGGCACAGTCAGCCCCAGCATACCTGGGCATTGTGCACAGCATGGGAGGACCATACCTCCAAAGGGGCCTGTGTGGGAGCTGTCCCAGTCAGTGCTTGGCCTCAGCTCAGGTCAGTAACCAGGCGCCTCTCTTCCCAGGTGGTCCAAGAAGCTCCCAGAGGCAAAGTGGCTGTGTCCCTTCCTTGTCTCAGCCCCCACCCCCACACCTGGCCCCTCCACAGTCATGGCTCACTCTGGCATCTCTTCCCTTTTTTGTAGCTTTTGGAATTCGACAAAGAGTTGTCCGTCTTTAAAGACAAGTTGTATGAACTGGACATCTCGTTCCCTCCCAGGTAAGTGAGCTTCTCCATCCTCCTTGTCTGGGTGGCCCTTCTGGCCACAGAGGGTGCAGGGGTGGGGGCAGGCTGCCTCTCCCCGCCCACCAATTCTGGAGCTTCCCTCCCCTAGGCACAGGGGACTGAGGACGCCATTCTGGGCAAAGGACATTCTCAGGGGAGAGAAGGCGGCCTCCGCAGGATAAAAAATGTGATTGTCGTCCTTCGGCTAATCAGTTTTCTTTGTATTGGATACGTTTCCAATGTGATTCTGAGAGGGTGCATCAGCTGCTCCAGGCTGCCCAGGGTCCCTAATGGCCAATCGGCCAAAAAAGGTTCAGGGCCCTGCTCTGGAGCCCAGAGCTGCTGCAGGGAGACGGGGGAGGCTTCCTTTGGCAAGCACTGCAGACGTTTCCCCTCTAGCACAGAATGAAGATGTTCTATTGTGGCCAAGGGCCTGGCTCTAGGAACACACATGCACGCACACATACGTACACACACACGCACACACACATGCACATGCACATGCAGTGCAGCAGAAAGCCGTGTACCGGAGAGAGGAAAGGAGACACCAGAGGATCTCAGCCACCTTGGTGTTTACAGGAACACCTATGCAGGGTGGACGTTGGAGCCTGGCTCGGGGAGACACAAGAGGAAAGGTCGCTCCTGTCCTCTGGGGCTAGAGGCTTGTCCTGCCACGGAGGGACTAGAGTCATTCTGTTGGATCCCAGAGGGCAAATTTAGGATGGAGCCGAGGAAGACTTTGACCAGGGAGGGCAATTCCAGTGTGGACCAGGATGCCTCCTGAGCAGGGAACTCCCCCTCAGCGGAGGCTGCTGCCAGGCCAGTGAAAGGTAGCTTCTGAGGCTCGGCCACTCGGTGTTTGGAGGGTCACTTAGCTCCAAGAGTCCTGGAACCAGTAAGGAAGAAGGAGCCCACAGAGGGAACAAGAGCCTCCTGCTGACTCTGAGATCCTAGGGTTCTGGGTCAGCCCTGGGGGACAACTGAGAGGGAAATGAGAGCAGGAAGGGCAGCCGGTGCCCACTGTGTGTGATGCCTGGTGTCGGGCTTAGGGGTCGTCTCTGTCCTCTGGGCCGGGCATGTCCAGCTGTTTCCAGGAGAAGGACCTCCAAAGAGGTGGGGTGGGGGGTTATAATGAGGACCCCCTAGGGCTTTGGGGTGCTTGTAAGTGAGCCAGACTTATTCACCGGAGTGGCATCTCCAGACACTGGAGGAACATGCCTTGGTGGGCTCTCCCCAGCTTCTTTGGCCACTGCCCTGGGGAGCTACAGCAGGCTTTAGAGCAAGGGAGAGACTGCTTAGAGGAGGTCAGAGTTGGTCTGATCGTCTCCTCCCTGAGCTGAGGGGGCGACAGGGCACAGCAAAGAAGGGAACCATGAGGGACTGGTGAATGGGTTCAAGAGACTCTCAGGATGTGGAATGGTCAGATCCTGGGGTCCAGTTGTTCCATCTCTTGGTCTGCCCTATTAGACAGGGCGCTCCCTGAGGCCAGGGACTGTCGGGAGGTGTTTAGTGGTGCTTGTGGACTGTGGCAGCCTTGGGCACCTCCTAGGCATGCTCCTCCCTGGGCCCCCCTCCCCTCCACCACAGAGCCACCCAGAGCTCTGTGCTAAGCCCGCTCCTCTCTGCTGATCCTGTCTGCTAATGCATGCCATCTCTCCTCTCCACCCAGGGGTGAGCGCTCACCTCCTCTCTAAGCCCAAGTCACCAGCTTCCTGCTGGACAGCTCCTTGCAAGCTCCAGATGGCCCACTCCCTAATCCAGCCCCACTCCTAGCTCTCCTGTCTCAATAGAGGACACCGGCATCTTTCCAAGGTCCCAGATTTACAGACTTGTGAGGCTTGAGGGAGAGAGACAGAGACAGAGACAGGAGAGGAGAGGAGAGGGGAGAGGAGAGAGAAGACAAGACAAGAGAGACAGGAGAGAAGACAGAGAGAGGAAAGGAGAGGAGACAGAGACAGAGACAGGAAGGAGAGAGAGGGCTTACTGTGACCTCCCTCTCTTAGCACAAGTTCTGGGATACCGCTGAAGCAAAGCTGAGGCTGGCTGGGCGGGTGGGGGAATACAGAGCTCTGTCCATGGTCCTGGGGGGTGAGGGTGAGAGCCAGAGCCTCCTCCCCTTCATCTTGCCACGCCCCCCTCCTCAACCCCTCCCCTCCCCATTGCCCGGACCAGAGCCTTCCCACCTCCTGGACCTGCTCCTGGTGTCTGTTCTAGACCCTTCTCTCCCAGCTGCCCTTTTCCTCCCCTGCTCAGGGCAGTCCCGTGACTGGCATCGGAAGCCCTTCCTGCTCTGCCTTTCGTCTCTATGTGGACACACATTTCCCTTGTTCCGTCTGCCCGCCATCATCTCTCTCCTCCAAGCCTTTGCGCTGTCCGTCCCCCACACTCAGAATCTTGTGCTTCGTTTCCTCCCTTCGAGGCCCTGCCCAGATGCTACCTCCTCCAGGAGGCCTTCCTGGATCTGCCCCCCACCCCACCTCCCGAAGGCTGCTTCTGTTTGGGCCCTGTGTCTCTGTTTAATTTGGCCTTACATTGGGACCCCGATCTGCCAGCGTGGCTAAGCACCCACTGTGTGCTGCAGGCTGCAGGACACAAGAGCAGCCTAGCTTCTCGTGGGGAGTCCTCAGGGACACAAAGAGAAGGGGAATAGACAGCAGCATGTGCAAACCAGCAAAGGCCTTTCAGACATGGGGCCCAGGCATAGAGAGGGAGATGGGAGCTCGGTGAGGGAGAAGAGGGTCAGGGTGGATGGGTGACGGACTGGAGGAAGGGGGAATAGAAAAGACAGCTGGGGCGGCTCAGCTTTGGTCCCCCCTCCTACAGGAAGCCGGGCGATCCTGACTGTCTCTGCAGACCGCCCCGGACTGCTGTGCCTTTCTCTGTATTCCCAATGCTTGTATACCATAGGGGCTTAATAAATGTCCTCGCTTTAGAAGGAGGGAAGGGGAGACACATTTATTAACTGCCTGCTCTGAGCCAGGCATTGTACTGAGGGCGTCCATCCTCACACCAACCCTGGCAGGCGCTATTAGCCCACCTGATGCTTGGGGAAACCGAGGCAGATGTTAAGAGACTTGTTCAGGTCTTCCTGTCTCCAGGACCCGGGCTCTAGCCACGGTGCCATCCGGCCTACTGTCTGGAGGTTTTATGATCAGGCTTCCTTCTTGAGTCTAGCACTTGGGGGGCCTCTGGCTCTGGGGCAGGCTGTAACAGCACCGACTGTGGGGGTCCAAGGGAGGGGATTCTGAGGCAGAGCTAACATGCCTGAGGAGTGGCTCTTAAGGGTGGCTCTCCTGTAAATGACTGACCCTGCCTCTCCTTCCGCTCCACTCTAGTTAAGCCTGTGACAGCCAGTGGGGGCAGGGAAAGCCTGGGGGGGGGGCAGGCTCCTTGTTCCTCCCCCAGTCCTTGGCAGCCCAGCCCATGCCCCCTCCTGAAGTGCTTGGAGCTCCTTGGCAGAGCTGGGCTGTTGGGCACCCCTGGGTCCAGAGCCTTTTACAGGCTCAAGACAGAATATTTTAAATAGTCCGTGATTCCTGCCTGCACTGACTCCAGCTGCCAGGCCCTGGAAGCATGGACATGACATCAGAAACAGTGAGGAGGAGGTAGCGAGGGCATCGCCGGCTCGTTATTGGCTCCTCCTCCTTTGTAAGGATGATCTCTGGTGGAGACCCTCCAAGCATCTCAAGTTCCATTTAAACTGGTTGGGGGAGACTTCCCGTGCCCTTCCAACAGTGGTATCACCTGTTATTTTTATGTGTGTGTGTGTGTGAGGCAATTGGGGTTAAGCGACTTGCCCAGGGTCACACAGCTAGTAAGTGTCAAGGGTCTGAGGCCAGATTTGAATTCAGGTCCTCCTGAATCCAGGGCCGGTGCTCTATCCACTGCGCCACCTAGGTGCCCCCACCTGTTATTTTTAAAGCTTGGAGAATAGAAATGCTGTTCTGTGTGGGCAGGTAAGCCTGACAGAGAAGTGGGGGGCCACAGGGGCAGGATGTGACATACACTGTCAGATGCACTCTCTTTGTGTGTTCCTCTGTGTGTCTTTCTGCACCCCCCCACCCCCAGGGGGCTGTTGCTGCATTGTTTCTCTCCATAAGAAGGGAGGGTTCGATGGGAGAGGGTGGGAGAAGAGTGTATCCAGAAAAGTTGCTCTAGAGAGGTCGGGTGCTGTTGTGGGGGCCTTTGGGGGTTTTGCAGGAGAGGTGCCGCTGCTTAGGGAGCGCCTTGAAGGGGGTGCCTAGGAGGGGCACTGCCTAGGAGGGGCTGGTACCCAGGAGGGGGCGGTGCCAGGCCCAGGGGGTCAAAGGTGGCACCTAGGAGGGGGCAGCCCTAGGCCTAGGAAGTCAAAAGCAGTTTGCACTGCAGCAGTGTTGGTGCCAGAGACCCTGTATCCAGGCATGGGTCCCCCAGGAGGCCGAAGCCCCAAGAAGCATGGTCCTGGTGCTTTGGGTACCTGACTGGGCAGAACCGGAGGCCCCTTTAGCGCAGTCGGGTCAAGAGCCCCCCGCTGGGAGGCAAAGCCTCTGCCCGAGTCCCTGTTGGGGGCCCACCAGGCATCTCCTTCTTGGGCCATTCTCCCTTTCTTGCTCTGGTGTTGCCGGGAGGCGGCACTTGTCCCCAAGCAGGAAATTGGTTGTTTAAAGAATGGGGGGGGGCGGGGGGCACCGCTGTCCGGACTCTTCGGCCTTTCCAGACTCACTTGGCTGGCTTGGTTGCACGTGCCCAGCTTTGCTTTGATCTTGGCACTTACCCTTGGGGCTGCTTGGCTCCCAGTTCCCAGAGAGCCGTCCCTACAGCCCCTGGCGTGGGACAGCTGCCCTCCCTCCCGGCCCCAGAGCTTGGCAGCATACTGGGGAGGGGCTGAAGGCTGGCCCTGAGTCTGAATGAGCATGAGCAAGCCGGCGCCTCCCCTGGGCCTCCGTGAAATGGGGGCCTGGGCTCCAGCTGGGAGACCTGTGGTGTGGCCCACCAGCCTCGCTGCAGGCAGGCCCTGGAGCCAGCGGGCAGGGAAGGGGGTGGGCTGTAAGTAGGGAAAGGACAACAAGGCCGGGGTGCTTAGTTGGGAAATTGGCTTGGAGCATCGGCCAAGTGGCCCCTGCTCGTAGGGTCTAAACACTGAACCTTCTCGTGGTGGGCTGCCACCCTGAGACCTGGGGTGGTTGGGGCCCCTGGGATTTCTGATTGCCCAGACATGCAGGGGCATGGGGAGCTCCAGCCAGGAGCCTCCCAGGGCCTTCCTCCTCTTCCTCTTGCTTCTCCTCCTCTCGCTCCCCCTCCCTCCTCTTCTTTCTCCTCCTCCTCCTCTTGTTCTTCCCCATCGCCTCCTCCCTGTCTCCCTCCTCCTCTTCTTCCTCTTCCTAACAGAAAATGACCCTCCTAAGAAGCAAGAACTGGGGGCTGCCGGCAGATTCCTTCCCAGAACCGCCCCCCCCAGCCTCTCTCACGTTTCTGGTGAAGAGTGTCACCTGCAGCGAGACAGAGGCCTCTGGGGCCTGGCACAGGTGACCCAGACAGGCCAGCTCCTCCAGAGAGTCCCCAGGGCCCCAGTCAGTCAGACTGGGGGGGCAGCATCTCCCCACAAGCTTCTCCAAAGTCTCCCCAGGAGGAGCCAGGCCACTGGGGCAAGTGCCTCTGCCCCCAGCCAGACTCCCGGTGAGGCCATTGCCTACATGCCCGTCTCCGGGCTAGTGCCAGGCCTTCCGATCCACCCCCTCTCTGGGCATCTGAAGCCCCTGTGGCTGCTCAGAGGGCACTGTGCCTCCTCTCCCTGTGCTCCTGCTGGGCACGGGGCTTCCCAGGAGGGTCGCTCGGCCCCTGCTCAGGGACCCCAAGGGGAAGCCCCTTTCGATTCACTGATGGTAATGGCTGTGCCACATGACTGGTGACATGGAGCCCGTCCTTGTTACCGGTCATGAAGGTGACGTTGTCGTTGTTACTTAGGCTGCCCAAAGCAGGCAGCTGAGCTTGGGAGGGAGCACCTCCCTCTTTTCCCAGGCATCCCTCTGTGAGAATTGGCATGGACAGGTGGCGCCGCACACTGCCCATCACCTCCACCTCCTAGAACAGGTTGTTGTCCGCCCAGGGCTGCAGACCGGAGGCCACCTTCCCTTCTCTCTCCCTGAAGCTGGCTGCCCAGTTTGGGACCCGGAAAACTCCTGCCTCCTTTTCCCTCCCAGAAATTTCTCTTCCCCCTTTTCCAAACTGCATCTGGCTGTTGCCATCCATAGGAGACTTGCCAGTGCCAAGCTAGGCGGACTTTTTGTTTTCCTCACCTCCCACGAGTCCGCAGCCAACCTGCCCCTCGGAAGCAAATCCACCTCAGAATTTTAAAGACAAGCTTTGTCTGTCCCAGCCTGGGCTGCTCCTGCAGCCACAAGCAAACAGAAGGCGGCCACAATCACAGAAAAGTACCGGGGCACTGTGGTGAGTGACTCCAGGTGGGTAATTGTTCATTTTATCACCGCTCCCCATTAATGATGGTGATTAGACCTGGCCAGATAGGCTAAGCTGGTTCCCTCGCTCACACCCACCTCCTGGGTTTGCTTTCAGATAAGTCCCCACCCACTAATCTCCCGTATTAATCATTCTCTTAAAGGGCCTCTGGGCGTTTATCAGCCTCGGCTGTCAGGCAGTTTCCGGGCTCTGGCATCTCTGGGTCCTGGCTTTTCCCGCTCCAGGCTCCCCTCCACCCCCAGTGGCCCTCTCTCAGCTAGTCTGTCCCGTCTACCTCAGGAGCTTGTGGGGAACAGCCATCTCCTCGGTCGCAGCCTACCCTAGGCCCATGACCTTTCCATGCCCACTGATGTTTTTCTCCGAATGACCTTTGGAATGACGCGCCCGCTCCCTTCCGTCCTCATTCCGAGTCCCACCACAGCTGCCACCTCTGTGGGGAGAGTCCCCTCCCCCCGCAGGAGGCAAGGTCACCGCACCGTGAGCCTGGCGAGGAATCCCAAGTGTGCCTTTCACAGTGACCTCCAGGATCTCATACCCACCCTTGCCTTCCTCCCTCCCTCCCTCTGGCTGCCTCCAATGCTTCCGGGGCGCACACTTGTAGCTTCTTGGTCTTTGTCCCTGAAGCTCTCCCACCGGACTCCCCATTATCTGCTCAGAGGGCCCCTGAGGCTCACATGAAGCTGGGCTCACTGCTGGGCCCTCAGGCTCCTACAACTTCTGAGGGGTGAGAGGAGAGGGGGCCAAGGAGCCCAGGCAGCCTGCTGCATGCGCTCTAAAGCCAGAGGGATCCGAAGAGAAAGACCAGAAAGTCTGAGCCCCTCCTTATCAGTTGGGGAAACTGAGGCTTGGGAGGGGCGCCAAGAACAGACCCCACGCATCCTGCTTTTAGACAGTGACTGGTGCCCTCCCCCCATCGGTGCTGTGCCCAGTGCTCTTGCTGAAGCAGGCTGCCTGCTCTCCCAGGCTGAGCCCTGGCCCCTCCTGCCTCACCGCCTCTGCCCACACAGGCCTGTCTGTGTGGGATGCCCCGGCCCAGGCAGCTCCCCTGGTTCTGAGGTGCTTACTTCCCTCCCGCCCTCGAGCACAACCCAAAAGCCTCGTGCTCACCTTGGCTCAGAGCTCCGTGTGTCTCTTGTTGCTCTTTTCTTTGCTGTCCCCTGGAGACCCTGATGGAGGCCAGGGACCAGCCGTGCTTGGGCTGCTTTCCTTCTCTGGCCATCCCCAGCCCAGGGCCTAGTGCCCAGGAGACCCTCGGCAAAGGGTGGGATGGAACAGCTTCCTGCTTGCCATCCCCGTCCCTGAGGCACGTTCTGTGCCAGGCCCGCGCTCTGCGCCCGGTGCATGCTCTGTGGCAGGAGCTACTAGGCTCTCCAAGAGCTCGCTCAGTGACGAAAGCCCATTCAAGGGGACACCCGGGCCTCTGGGGCAGGCTCCCCCCACCCTCCATGTCACAGTTTGGCTGGCCCCCTCTGGGGCAGGCTGCCCGTCAGATGAGGGCCCTCTCTGTCCCTGCAGCCTTTCCTCCTGGGAGACCCTCCAGGAGCACGGAGAGAAGACATCCCTGGGAGGGGGCTTCTCTGGCTCCTCTCCTCTGGCTGAGGGGTCATCGGGTTCTGTTGGCCAAGGCCGGGCTTCTGCCATTGGGAATCGCGCCTTCAGCCAGGAGTGGCCCCGGCACAGCCTCTCCCCTCCCACGCTGTGCCCTCATCCTGCGAAGCTGCTGACTTTCCCTGAAGCAGGCAGGGTACACAGCTACCAGGCCTGTGCCTGGTGAGCCCCAGATGATGGGCCCCCCCTCTTCCCAAACCCTGCAGCCTTCGGTGGCAAAAGCCACCCACGTGAGGAGCAGAATGAGGAAAATATAGATCACCTTGGACAGCAGCCACAGGGGCCCAGAGGACACAGGATCCTGAGCTGTGTGAAGCATAAGGAGGCTCCCAGCCCTCTGCCCTCTGCCACGGCCACATCTCCTCAGAGGACCGTGGCTCCTTCTGAATGGTGCAGTGCAGGAAGGATGCCCAGAGCCCAAAGGCCAGCCGGTGAAGGGTGAACAGGACAGTAAGGACGTGCGGATTGACAGAAGAAACGCGGCCGTTTAGCCTGAACAAGAGATGCCTGGAAAGATGGGGCAATCGCCTTTGAGGAACAGAAGGGCTAGACTTGCTCCATTCAGCCCCTGTGGGCGGCCCCGGGAGCAAGGGGGAACAGCAGAGGCAGATGGAGTCTCCTAGCGATGAAAGCCTTCCCCGAGGAGAATGCCCGCTTTACCCTTTCTGAAGATCTCCAAGAAAAGAGTGGGGGGCTACGTACCAGTGCTAGGAGGTTCCTTTCCAAGGATGCATTAGACACAGCCATTCCTTCCACTCTGAACTCAGCCTGCTTCACTTTTTCCCAAGCCCTGGGCTAGTCCAAAGGCAATGGGGATCCTGGAACTGGGGGAAGGATAGACTTCAAAGGCTCATCAGTCTTGCCCAGAACCAACCAAGGTCAGAAAGCCTCCCCCAGACTTATTCTTGACAAGCGTGGCTGATCCCCACTGAGAGGGGGTCCTGGATACCACCTACCCAACCCCCCCCCTTCCCCGTTGATAGAGACCAGCATACCAGAGCAGGGACAGTCAAGAGGTACGAAGGGCACGAGTTCCCACTGTGGGCAAAAGCTGTAGAGATGGGTCTCCGGTGCCTGTTCTCCTGGAGGACCCGAGCTCTCAAGCAGAGACATCAGGATGGGGGAGATCCCTCTGAAACAGCCCTGGCAGACGCCCAGGCAGCCACATCATCCTGACCTCAGGCGCGGGCTGGGTGAGATGCTGCTGAGGGAGGTCCCTGACTCTGTCTAAACATTGAAGGGTGGGGAATCCAGAGGAAGAGCTTTGGGAGGCCATCAGGTGGAGGGGGTGGGTTACAGGACTCAGTCATAGGAGCTAGGTTCAAGTTGCCAGACCTTAAGGGAGAGTGGGCAGGGGACGGCCTGAGAGGGCCACTGAGAGCTGCTCGCTGCCAGCTCGGGCCTGCCGGAGGCCCCTGGCGGCTCCAGCGCCACTGATGGCACTTTGGGTGCCTTGCTGGGAGGGAGGTATGTATGCTGGGATCCCCGCCAGGATGAGCACGGCTCGCGGGTGCTCCAAATTAAACTGTACTTGCTCGCGGCAGTGGAGCGGCAAATTGAGTTCTCGTGGCATATATTGAGAATTAGTGTGCTTGGGCCTGATGAGCTGTATGAGGCTCCTGGGCCTCCTCACCACAGCCAGTCGCCTTTGTGGGCGAGCTGTCCACTCGGTGGGCAGCACCAAGTCTGCCCAGTAGAAACCCTCTTGGAAGCTCACCTGTCCCTGTTGCCCCCCCAATTCCTGGCATGGGTTCACAGATGGCATGGATCACCTACCACCTTGGCAGAGGGGAGCTCCTGGAAGCTCAGTGTCCTCTTCTGTAAAATGGGGCTAGGGGCTACAGTGGGGTGGAGGGTGGACTATAGGATTTCCATAATCTCCCCATTCCAACCCCCCACGATGTCCTCAGGATGTTTCTGGTACAAAGACAAAGTTTGTCCCCTCCCTCAGTAGCTGCCTTCACCGGCTTTGCCCCCCCCCCCGCAACCAACTGAGCGCCCCCCAGTTCTAGGGCCTTCCCTCTGAGAGTCCTGCATCTAACTATCTGTGCTTGTATGTGCATAGTCATTGGCGTGAGGAAGACCACTTTAGCATTTTTGTGGAGGATGGACTGGAGAGAAAAGAAATTGGAGACCCGGGGACCCATCAGAAGCTGTAGTCTGTTTGGGTGAGAGGTCAGGAGGAGTGTGAGCCTGGACAGTGGCAAAAGAAATGAGTGAGTGGGAGAATGAATCAGTGACATGAAGGGCATTTGTTCGGCTGCTTGCTAGGGTCCAGCACTGGTCCTAATTCCTGGGGAAACATGGAAAAGAAAGCTACGTCTTTGCTCCCTGCAGTTTACATCCATAGTAAGGGAAGCCAGCTCATGGGAGAGGTCTGGGGTAAGAGTTGATGGAAGGGCAGCCGACCCTGGCCAGAGTGGCAAAGCCCCTGCTGATCTAGCCATTCATTTCCATGGA
This sequence comes from Dromiciops gliroides, assembly GCF_019393635.1. Lineage (NCBI taxonomy): Eukaryota > Metazoa > Chordata > Mammalia > Microbiotheria > Microbiotheriidae > Dromiciops > Dromiciops gliroides. Next base: position 1,277,705 of record NC_057862.1, on the reverse strand, counting down.
ATAAAGTGGTAGGGCTGCCCCAATGGACTGGAGAGGAAGGGATGGAGGGTGAAACATGGGAGAGCCAGGATGAGGACTGAGGCAGGAGCCAGTAGCCTGAGAGTCTGTCAGTGAGGGTGGGAGCCGGTGTGAGGTCACAAAGGGATGCAAGTGTGGGGAGAGACAAGGAGAGGGGCTGGGCCAGAGTCTGTGGGAACAGCCACAGCTGGGGCAGCACAGGATAATGAGCCCACAAGAAGATGGAGGAGCAGCCAGAAAGGTGGTAGAGAAACCAAGAGGGGGTCCCAGAAACCCCAAGAGAGAGTCCTTGAAGGGTTGTCAGAAGCAGCTTCGAAGTCAGGGAGGCGGAGGAGGGATAGAAGACGGGATAGAGGGTGGATGAATAGATTGGGGGGGGGGATGGATGGATAAGTGAAGGGAACCATTTTCTTAACCACACACCATGTGCCAGCCCCTTTGCAAGCTCTAGGGGTACAGTACAAACAAAAGACAGCTCTGCCCTCAATAAGTTTACACTCTAATGGGGGAAGCCAGGCATCATGGGCTGTGTTTGTGTGAGAGAGGAAAGGGTCTGCAGTTGAGGGCATGGAGAGAAATGGGCCATCCCTGTCCTCCCCTTCCACAGGGCCCAAAGTGGATTTAGTGATCCTGCTTTTTGGGCTGTCCTGGGCAGTCGCTGAAGAGGGATCCATCTGCTCAGCATTCTCCTCCCCCTCTTCCCCCAGCAAAAGATCAGGCTCCGCGAGGAGCCCCTCTCTTTGCACTGGCTGCTCCGAATTCTCTGCTTTGGCAAAGATCTTTTCAGTTGCCTGTAAATCATGATGAGGGGAACAGTGTATGGCACTAGAGAGTGTCTTGGGTTCAAATTCTGGTGCTGACATTTATTAGCTGGGTGACTGGAGCGAGTTCCTTCCATGTCTTGCCTTGGTTCCCTGGGGTTGCCCCCCCTTCCCCATTTCGGTATTATTGTGCTAATTAAACATTTCCTGAAGATTTTAGCCTCTGATGGGATTGGGCTCCCTGGGTAGGGAGGTAAGTAAGTTACCTGTCACCAGGAGGTTGTCAGGCCAAGGCTGGACAAAGGGCAGTTGCTTGTTGGTGAGGATCCTGTTGGGTGGGGTTTGTTGGGTGAGATCCTGTTTGGGTCAGGTTTGGTTGGGTGAGATCCTGTTTGGGTCAGTTTGGTTGGGTGAGATTCCTGTTTGGGTCGGGTTTGGCTCATCCAACCCTCTCATTTCCCAGAGGAAGAAACAGGCTGAGAGTAGAAGGTACTTGTTTGCGGACAGTCAGGAAGCAGGTGATGGGGTCAGGATTTCAGTGTAGGTCCTCTTGACACCTATGCTGACCCTACTTCTTCTCTCCTGCTCCTCAGGGTGTGCCAATAGATGTTCAGGGTCATTCCTGGGGAAGGTGCAAGTACTGTGGTGCGAGGGAGTCTTGCCTCCCCACGAGCCTAAGAAAATGCTTGGGAGCCTGAGTGGCATTTCTAGATTCCTGGTACTGGGGCTTATGTTGTCCTGGGGCGGTTTCTTTTTCCCCTACTGGGTCCATTAAGCGGCATGATATCACCACTTACTCGGCCCTGGGCCGTCCAGGGTCCGAGCATCCACAGGGGCTTGGTCCCTTCCCTGTCTGTTCTCCTGCACTTGGCCAGATCCTCCCTCGATGGTCCCGTTCAGAGACTTGAGGAGTGTCCCTGTTACTGCCCTTGACTCTGGGTCACCAACGAGACAGGAACCACTCCCACGGTGAACCGCCTGGAAGCCCCCCTCCTCCTCCGGCTTCTTGGGGCTTATTTCTTAGACCCTTCACTCCCTGCGGACAGGGGATGTACTTCACCTTGGCATTCCACAGGGCCTGTTCTAGAGCAGGTGCTTGGTAAAAGTCTGCCAAGTCAAATTGTTGCTCAGGCTTAGGCCGGTACCAACCGGAGACAAGATTGGCTGAATACGGGGCAGGGAGTGGGCTGAGGTAAAGTGAGAAAGCTGATGGCCCAGAGAGCCCCCAGGCTGAGAGGGGGAAGGCAGGGGATGGAGAGGGGGAGGGGTGTACCCCGGGGGTGTGGATCCCCATCTGACAGCAGACACAGTTGCCAATAGGTCGTAGTGACCATCATCTCTTTGGTCTCACTCCAGTTATCCATACAGTGAAGACTCGAGCCAAGGGAAGCAATACATGAACACCAAGATGTCCGGCGTGGTGTGACCGCATCCTCATGTCCCATCTGGCCCAAGGACTTATCCTGCGAAGTGAGTATCCCCACACCCCTCGAGGCTCCCACTCCAGGGCTGGTGGTCCTGCACAATTGAGTGAGAGTACACATGCAGGGGGCAGCTAGGTGGCACAGTGGATAGAGCACTGGCCCCTGAAGTCAGGAGTACTGAGTTCAAATCCAGCCTCAGACACTTACACACTTACTAGCCGTGTGACCCTGGGCAAGTCACTTAACCCCAATTGCCTCACACAAAAAAAAAAAAAGAGAGAAAGAGAGTGCACATGCACACCCTTGCACACACGAGCACACATGCACACGCACACCTGATCACTGCTCAGGGATGGGGGAAGGCAGTAGATAAAAATAGTGCACACCCCCACATATGCTCATACCCTGTCAGACACACAAGTATCACACTCACACACACATGCACACACACCCCACTGAGCCCTCCCTCAGGGGGGCCTCTGGTTGCAGGCCAGGGTCTCCTCTGAGCTTGGAGCCCCTACCCTCTACCCTCCCCCCCCCCCCCCGCAGGGGCCAGGCTCCACCCCCATTGCTCAATGACCCAGAGGTTATTGTTCAGCACCCATTTGGGGGTGCTGGGCTCAAAGCCCAGAGCTCTCTCTGGACCAGAAGAAAAAACAAGTTTCTTGAAAAGGCTCTAGAGACTCGCCCTGACCCTGGGAGTGGCTGCAGGGACCTCAGGTCCATGGAGTCCCACTGGGGTGGGGGGAGGAGGTCTGGGCCCTCTTCTCATCTCCTCTGGATCGCTTCCTGTCTGCTCTCAATGAGAGGCTGTACTCGAGTGAGCCGCAGGGTTCAAGGGCTGAACCCCAGCTGGCCTGGGTTTGAGGCCTGTGTCCTAGGACCCCACTCACCCGGGGACCCTGGGCACTTCTTGTGAGCCCCTACTTCCTCATCTGCAGAATGGTGGAAGAAGCAAATCCTGCCCCTGCCACTGATGACCCCTGTGACCTTGGGCAAGTCATTTCCCAGCCTCATGCCTCAGTTTCCTCACGTGTAACACAGTGTTTCCAATGATCCCAGACTGTGGGGAGCAGACAAGGGGGTCCTGGACGTTAGTGCCCCAGGAAAAGGCTCAGGTGCAGCGAGGCAATGTTTTCTGTATTTGTCCGTCTGTCTGCGTCTCCCTTTCTCCTTCTCCCCAAGTGCACAGTGCCTATCTGACTGGCTAGCTGAGGAGGGGGCCACCTCCAGAGCTCCCTGCTCTTCTTTCAAAGTTGCAAATGAGTCATTCTTTGGTGCGAAGGATTTTTTCAAATAAAGTGTCACCTTTAGAAGATTACATGATGATCGAATGCAGTGAGTTCTAGGAAATGCCCAGATTTCCTGCTCTCTGTCTGCCAGGGCTGGTCAGGCCCCACTCTAACCCGGAGGGAAATGTTTGTCGTGAAACCCTCGCAGAGAATCAATACCGGGATGGGTTTTGTCAGCTCCTCCCCTGAAAAAATCATAATGAAATACTTTAATTCATCACAGACAGAGTAGTCTGACAATCCAGGCACTCGCCAAAAGCATTCTTGAAAACCTTTTCCATCCTGGGGCTGCTGGCCACTCAGCAATGTCCCCACTTCTTCCCTGGTGGGGAGCCTCCAGGATCCCCTTCCTTCTCCATCCTGGGGCATCCCAAATAAACCTGCCAGCTTGGAGCATGAGTTCCAGTCCAGCCGAGCCTCTCTCTCTCTGGGCTTGAGCAATCTTAGAACTGGGGGAGCCGGCCTTGAGGACCACAGACCCGATCCCTGGCGGCCAAGAAGTTGTACTGCTCTGCTCTAATTAGTCCACCGCACTCCCTGGCACGTGGCTCATCAGCCCCCTCCCCGACTGTGCACGCGTGCTCCACGTTACAGATTGTACAAACACGGGGCCTCATCGATCATGCCACGCTCGGTTACCTCGCCATCATGTTGCGTTCTGCTTCCTGAGCCCTAACACACTAAAGGTTGCCCACTGCGCGGGAGCGCTGCGATGCCTGAGAGCACGCGGTAATGAATGCTCACTGGAGTGGCCTGCGTTGCTGCTGTGATTTGTTTATCTGTCGAAAGATTATGCAGTCGGAAATCCACCCTCGCGGGCTGCCTTTGTAATTATCAAGTTGCTTTTGACGGATGCTCCCCCACTTGCGATGGTGGCAGTGCTGTGGCCCAAGATATTGAAAGGTGCTCATGCGTGCCCTGCGTAAGGTTAGCTCGTTCCACTCGGGGGCACCGTCGAGTAACCCTGACCTTCAGCTCCACGACTTGTATCACACATAATGCAGTTTTAACTTGATCGTCGTAATGCTACTGTTTATATCAAGTCTTACCGAGTCAGACTCGACTGATCACACTAAGACAAATATGGAAGGTTTCCTCTCAAACCAGGCATCCTCTGGCCGACGTGCCCAAGACCGCCTGGGCTAGCGGAGGCTAAGTTGCAGGAGTCGTGAGCCAGCCAGTGAACACACCTTTCCAGATGTAATTAACATGTACAAATTGCTCGGTGTCAGTATGAGCACTCCCGCATTCCTGTTCTCACGGAAGCCGCCGGCTTCGTGCCGCAGGCCTTCACAATCAGATGAAGGAGAGAAAACGACAAAAAGATGAGCCACTTCACGTACACCAGTTGGCGTTTGATCATCCGTGAGATAAAGAAAACAAAATGTTTGAGAAAAAAGTTCAAACTTGAATAGATTTTTAAAATCAGTTTAAAATTCAGCTTAGGTGTTCTGGTGATGCCAGCTGGGCCGTGCACCAGTGACTGGGACCTTTGCCGGACCACCCCCAGCCACGTGTGCCATCCTTGTGAGGTCCGGACTAGGGTGGGCTTGGCCAAAGGCCACACTCACAGCAAGAAGGAAGTTCTGAGGTGGGGAAACTGAAGCCAGGTGGTGGAGGGGCATCTGGCCTCAGAGTGCCTGAGCTCCCTCACACTCTCAGAGGGCTCAGCCTAGGGGCTCGGACGGAGTCCCCAGGGCCCAAAGCTTCTCTGAACCCCTAGCACAGAAGTCAGCCAGCAGGTTCAGTCAGCATTGTCTGCTGGTCGTTCACCCCATTGTCTGGTAGGCCCTAAGATCACATCCCCCGACTTGGGGCATTATTAAAGCCCCAACAGGTTCATGAGGATGAGGTGAATGGAGTTAGAACTTAGCAAGAATAACCAAGGTTTGCTTCCATTACTGATTCCATATAACAGGGCCTGGACTCAGCACAGGGACAAAAACACAGCCTTTTGCCGCCCCTGCCCACGGGCCAAAGGACAGCCCCAGAGAGATGGTGGTCCTGTCCAGAGAACCTCTCGCCCCACCCCTGCCAGGCTAGGCTATAGGGGCCTTTCTTGGAGGCCAGTGCTTGCCTGAGTACCAGCCTCCTTCTGAAGGCCTTGGTGGGGACCCGGGAGACTCTCTCTCCAGGCAGGTTTCCTATGACCTGTTTGTTTGTTTGTTTGTTTTAAGTGAGGCAATTGGGGTTAAGTGACTTGCCAGGGTCACACAGCTAGTAAGTGTCAAGTGTCTGAGGTCGGATTTGAACTGAGGTCCTCCTGACTCCAGGGCCGGTGCTCTATCCACTGAGCCACCTAGCTACCCCGACCCGGGAGACTCTCAACCACCTCAGCTTGGTAGGCCCACCCCCTCTGTGACTGCTCTTCCCCTCCCCCAGACTAATCCTCCCCTTCTCCCTCTTGTCTTCTCCTAGTCTGAAAATGATGAGAAGATCGTGACGTATGACACATTGGGCCCAACGTCTGCATGGGAGATCACAAGGTACTTAACGTGACCACCCAGCAGGCTCAAAAATGCAGGACCCAGGTCACGCCTCTTAGCTCTGTGTGCCTGGACTTCTCAGACTCTACTTAAGACCAGAAGCCCGTGAGGTGGTAGGCCAGACGTTGGGGTGGGGGGAGGTGGGATGACAGGTGGGAATGTTGTCTAGATTGCGTACCAACAACCACACAGGCTCTTTCTGGAGGATTTTACTTCCCCACTCGTTTTTCCCAATATGAATTCACATATTCTTTTCATTGTTTTTTCTTGGGTCCAGTTTCTGCCTCATCTTACAAACAATGTTACGTGCAAGAGGGGTTTGTCCAGGCCCAGGACACAAGACTCCCACTGTGCACCCCCAGCCCCTCACCCGAGGCGCTGCCCAGTGAAATAGCCTTAGGAGAAGAGAACCTGCCTCCCCAATCATTTTTATGAAGTCAGGCAATAAACAAAGCAGGGCCAGACTCTTCCCCTCTCATTCTGAGCCCACAAGCCTGTTTGTAATGTGGCCATTGTGGTAACAAGGGAGGTCTCCTTATAAGCCTTTTCTTTCCTTGTCACATTATTGGGGAATTAACTGGAGATTCCTAAGTTGGGTTTCCTCCCTTGGCATGTGGCAAGGAGACCTTTGTTACAAATGGAAGACTTGCTTTCTTCTGCAGCAGGCCACGGGGAGCCCCTTGTCCCCAAAGGCTGGGTGGCTGGTCAGACTAGGGAGTGACCCCTCAGCGCCCCCCACCCCCGCCACAGATTGACAGGCATCTGGACAAACAGGCCATCTGTGGGCCGGGATTGGATCAGAGGAGGGCCCTCCCCTGGGAGATGGAGGGAGGGAGGTCCACAGGTACCCTGAGCCGGCGTCTCTGCCTGCCCAGAAGCTCGGCAGCTGCGCTGGCTCGCCCACGCCCACTCTGACGGCCTTCTCTTCTTCCTCCCTCACTGCAGCCGGTGTTCCTGTCCTTTCGCATCGCTCCCGGGGCAGGTAAACCCAGTGCACATATGCACAAGTGTTGTGTCGTGCAGTGACGTGTTGGTAAATATCCCTTTATTTCAGCTCCCCTTTGCGATGCAGCTTGTCTTCCCAGGCTGGCCCATGGCTAACAAGTGCCCCTTCCACACCAGGGAGAAGATGCCAGCAGACAGAGAAGATCTTTCGGGAGACTGCCTTGTAGCCTTCCTGGAGGAGGAGGAAGGAAGGAATAAGCAGTATACTGAAACCCTTTATATTTAGCAGCCATATTGATAAACCAGTCCTGAGTGTCACCTTTGTAGACTGCTGGCCAACCACTCTGCTTCCGCACCAGGACCCTGCTCCAGGAGAGCCTCACATACCTCACTGTCTCCCATGTTCCTGTGACGAAATGTGTAGAAATGTGGCATTGCTAAGTCACAGTCCTGTTGCCAAAACGCTAATAGATGGCAGAAATAGTCTGCCTTTTAGATGTCACCATTTCCACTCTTCACAGTTCATTGTTGGCCCATGTTGAGAAGCTACTTCTGCCTCCCGAGAGCCCCAGGGTGCAGCCCTGCTCTGGCCCCCACCTCGGCCGGTGGTTCCTCCCCCCTCACACCCCCGGCCGGCGGCCTGTGGCAGGGCTCTGTCCACTGGACCGTGTAGATAGACAGCAATACTTAGCGACGGCATCGTCTTGTCCTCGTCGTTGACTCGTTTGTGATTTTTACGTCCAGGCCTCGTGTTCCCCAATTTCATGTTATTTCCTCTACTGCCATGGTCCATGGTGTTTTGAATCACACTGCAGCTGCTTTCCATTTTTATATATATATATATATATATAAATATATATAAATATCTATACTTTTTAAAAATAATTTATAAATCTTACCCAAACCTATGCTAAATACCCTTTCCAGTATGAACGCCTGAGAGGCTCATGCGACCACTCCCATTGGAGCCGAGGTGCATTAGTCCCATACCAGCCTCCACGACCGTTAGAATGAACCCGTGTAGCCTGTGCCCTGCACACGTATGGTAATCCCCACCTCCTCTCTGTGCTCCCTAAGGGCTGGCTGTGATGTGATAGCCCGGCTGGGTGGACATGTGCCCCCTCTCAGAACTTTGGAACCCCTTCCATGTTCCCTTCATCACTGTCCTTGGTGCCAAGTGGTCTCGATGACAACAATTACATCATGAGAGAAATCAAAGCAACGTCACCCGCTTCAGGTAGAAACTGCTTCTCAGTATAGGTAGGTCTGAAGTTGAAGGAACCCACCTGCCCCGGCTCCTGCCCAAAGTCAGGGCAAGCCGCTGTGGACCGCCAGCCCACGAGCTCACCTGATGTCGCCGGAGGTCTCCTCTCCCCAACCCCCAGGTCCCCCAGGAGCCCCAGCTCGGTACAGCATTAGAAGGTGATGAGGGAGGCTGTTGATGAAACACAAGCGTGGGGTTTATCGATTCCATTTAGAACACTACAGAGTTCACGGACTGGGCGAGGGCATTGGGCAGACGCTGGATGGGGCATCAATCACTACGATGCGGATGGATCTGTGTCCGCTTGCGGCATTCTGTTGCTAGCACCGCTGGGTTTGTGCATGCACACCTCTGGAGGGAGAGGTGACTTGGCCCGATCCTTGGCCAGCGGGCCTCTGCCGCACTTCCAAGGCGCGTAATTCTCCTGATCGTGAACATCACTTGTGAAATAACTTAGAAGGCCTTGAGAAATGAGAACTCTGTTCTCGAGCAATATAAACTGATCTTGGCGACAAGCTTGCTTTCCACGTTTTGTTGTTCTGCTTACCCAGAAGGCCCACTGGGCCGACAGGGCAGTCCGGTGCTTCGCCTCGAATAAAGAACGGTGTGGAATTGCCCCCTTTATGGCCAGGGAGGGCCCTGATTCTGGGGTTGGGTGAGAATGTTGTGGGCAATCTGAAGGTGGCATACAGATTGTGCCCCAAGATAACCCAAGGTCCTAGGGGTGTGCCAGGAGAGAGGCCCTGGCAGTACTCGCCACAATCACAGCCCGGCTGTTCTAGCCCACCCATTTTAAGCTCAAGTATTTTTCCAATCCTTTCCTTCACTTGATCCTGGCAGCCTTGTACAAATAACTGGTGGGCATTGTTGTGCCCACTTAATGGTGAAGCCTCCACTGGAAGGCAAGTCACCTGAATTCAGGTCTTGCTCAGGGTCCTCCTATGCTATGGCCTAACCATCACCTTCAATAAACCTTTGGTTTGGAATGAGACTCCCAGGAGTCTTAGCAAAGACAAGAAGTAGCCACAAACCTACTCGGGGCAAAATCATCCTATTGTTTCTGTTCATTTTCATGTATTCCAAAGTGAATCAACTGGGAGGAATGCCTGGTTTCAGAAATTCCTCAGTGGCAGCTTTATCCCTTGATTGGGTACAGATCTGTGCTAGCTAATTGTGCCCTGCCTCCTTCAAAGGGAGTGGGCATCTCCCATGACCTGCTGCTCGATTTCCACATGATTCTAAAAGTCCCTGGCAATGTGCCCTCCTGGAGATGGAAGCCCCCTGTCTCATCCCCGGCACAGTGCTGTGGGCTGCCCATGGTCTTCCCGGCCACTGAAGCAGAACCCTCAGCCAGCTGCTCTGGCCAAAATAACCTCGCCCAGGAGGCGGCGTTGGAAAGCAGGCACATCAGAGCTTAACTAGGCAGGGGCCCGGCATTGCACCCCATTCAGAGGCTGCCACTTGATCCTGAAAAAGCTACCAGGACCCCCTGGTGCTACAGGTACTCTGCAGTGCTCCCTTACTCCTCCCATCTCCATGCCCTGCCCTGCCCCCCTCTGCGTTCTCATTGGAGCCAGGCAGACACAGGACACGGGCAGGAGAGAGTTCTGCTTCCCCAGGACTGACCCCTAAGTGTTGAGTCCTTGCTCTGGAACATGAGCTTGGGCTTCAAAACTGAGCTGACACTCCCAGTATATTCCAAAGGTAACATGGGGATGAAAGCTAAGATTAATTTCTAAATTGATTCATTTCATTTTATGTGGATTGGGGGGAGGAGAGAAAAACAGGGAAGGAGGAGAGAGAAACAGGAGAGAGGGAGGGAAGGAAGGAGGAGAGAAACGGAAGGAGGAGAAAGAGAGGAAGGAGAAAAACGGAGGAGAGAGAAATAGAGAAGAAAAAAGAAATAGGGAGGAGAGAAACAGGAGAGGGAGAAGAAAGAGGGATGGAGGGAGGAAATGGAGGCAGGAGAGAAACAAGAGAAAGGGAAATAGGAGAGAGGGGGAGGAGAGAGAAATAAGGAGAAAAATAGGGAGGAGAGAGGGAGGGAGGAGAGAGAAACAGGAGAAAGGGACATAGGAGAGAGAAACAGGGAGAGAAGAGAAACAGAGGGAGGAGAGAGAAATAGGAGAAAGAAATATGGAGAGAGAAACAGGAGAAAGGGAAATAGGAGAGAGAGAAACAGAGGGAGAGAATATGAGAATAAAAGAACAATTAGCTAGCAGGCTAAAAGATGGGGTGTTTTCATCCTCACATTGAAATAAGTCAGCCCCCGATACAGAATAGCGTGGGCGAACATCCAGCAGCAGCAGCAGTTGCGGTCCCCAGGGCTCCAGCTGGGGCAGGGTAGGGGGGGGGGAGACATCACGCAGGCAGAGGATTCTGAGTGTTCAGGGACCTCCAGGGTCATGGAAGCCCGATCCATCATCTTCGAGTTGACTGTGGCACTGAGGTCTAGGGACATGGAGAGATGGGCCCAAGGTCATCTCACGGGGATGGGAGGCCAGCTCCCCTGACTCCCAGCTGGAAGGTTCCCTTCCTGTGAACTAGCCTGGGGGTCCCTCCTCTGAAAAGGGATGTGCTTCAAGGCTGAGCCCATTCGGGTCAGAGTGGGGAAAGGTAACTGGAGAATCTCATCCCTCTGACCTTCCCTCCCCAAAGGATAGAAAGTCATCTAAAATTGGTCTACCACATAATCGAGAGCTTTGGTCCTGCTCTCCCCCCACCATACCTGCATGTCAGCTGCGGTTTGTGAAGTATAAGGCAGCCCTTCCCCCATCCTTAGGTGGGGCTTGTGAAATCTAAGCCCCCCCCAACTCCTCCAGGGGAAATATGTCTCACCCCAAAGCTTCCCCCCCAGTCTTTTCCCTCCCTGCCAAATGGGCTGGGTCTCATTCTGCCTCTGCACTTCTCTGACGATAGAAGCCACACCTTGTTTTCTTGTCCATGAAATGGAGATAATGATGTGGGTGCCGCCTGCCCCCAGCAGGACTGAGAGGCTCCAACGACACGGTGCATGGGGGGTGGGGGAGAGGGGGCTAGACCAAAGCTAGGAAACAGGTGGAGAAATAAATTGTCAAGAGCTTGTTGTCTTTCATTCTTGAAGAGGACCATGAGACATCAGGTGATGTCATGACTTTCAGTAAATTGGATTTAAGGGAGGGAGGGCTGTGCAAGGTTACCAGCCTCACTCTCTCCTCCAGAGCCATCTGGGTCCAGTGGCAAGATATAGATCAGAATGACTGGAGATGGCCCCGGATGTTTAAGGCAATTGGGGTCAAGTGACTTGCCCAGGGTCACACAACTAGTGTCTAAGGTGAGATTTGAACTCACATCCTCCTAATTTAAGGCCCAGTGCTTTATCCATGGCAGCACCTAGCTTCTTGTCAAGAGATAGTACTGAACAGATGTCATCCATCTGGGGATGAAACTTCCAGAAAAAGTGGCCAGAGGCTTCTTTACCTTAGAGGACTCAGGCCCATCACAGCCCAAGGACCTTCCTCTGGTGGCCCCTTTTTGGGCCTCTCTGCTCAAGGGCCATGCCTCCCTCCCTCTTAGGTCATGCATGTCCTTGAGGTCTTCTGACGAAACAAGTGAGACCTTGTCGATAATACACTTTGACAACCCGAAATTTGAAGAAACAGTTTTCTGATCTCAAAGCACTGACTGCCCATAACCCCCCACTTCAGGCAATAATTTTTGTTTGTTTTTAGTGAGGCAATTGGGGTTAAGTGACTTGCCCAGGGTCACACTGCTAGTAAGTGTTAAGTGTCTGAGGCCGGATTTGAATTCAGGTCCTCCTGACTCCAGGGCTGGTGCTCTATCCACTGCACCACCTAGCCACCCCTCAGGCAATTATTTTTGTTAAATGAATTCCATGCCTATCACAGACCCTCGTAGGTAGCCTTGCTTAATGATGAATCTAATTGATGACATTCCCTGACCAACATTAAGTTAATCTGCTGATATGTCGTTCATTGTAGAGGGGTACTTTGGAAACTTTCTCCCACTGGCTCACAGATGGCTTGGTTCCCCGCCCCTCTCCTCACATGTCCCATTCTCTTTCCTGTTCACTTGGGTCAGCAAGGGGGGGGGCATAAGGGAATTCAGTCACATTCCCATTTTACAGATGAGGAAATGAAGACATTGCCCTTCACAGAGCCTTGGTAGCCAGCTCTGAGCACAGGCAACAGGAGCCATTGAGTGAGTAAGGGGCTGCAGAGGCCTGCTGAGGACACCTGTCTTCCTGTCAGCCACAACTTCTAAGGATGTCAGATGGCTTTTTGGCCCTGCCCCAACCTCCAGTGACGTGGGCCCGAGGGCAGGGCCAGGCCTGGAGTCAGAAAGTTGTGGTGGTAGTTTGGCCATTTCACTTGTGTTGGATTTGAACTCAGGAAGATTAGTCGTCCTGAATCAAGGACTGGCACATTATCCACACCACCACCCAGCTGCCCATGGAGTCTGGAAGACCCTGAGTTCAAATCCAGTCTCAGAACCCTTCCTAGCTGTATGACCCTGGACGAGTCCTTTAACCATGTTTGCCTCAGTTTCTTCATCTGTAAAAGGAATTGGAGAAGGAAATGGCAAACCCCTCCAGGATCTCTGCCCAAAACCCCATCTGGGGTCATGAAGAGTTAGCTATGACTGAACAACAACAATGCCTGGACCCATGACCACAGCTGGATGCTAGGCCTACTGTCCTGGTGGTCCCTGGCCTAGTCTTCAATCTAAAGATTGAAGCAGCCTGGGGTATGGAGCTGAAAGAGGCCTTGGGGACCTGCTGAGACCTCCAGCCCTCACACACACACACACACACACACACACACACACACACACACACACACACTCACACATGCTCTCTCTCACACATACCACAAAGGCACATGCTCACACACACACACTCCAGAACTGACAGTGGTGGTAAATGAGTCCTCAAAGACTGGAGTCTCCCAAGGTCACACAGAAAAGTCCAGTTAGACCCCAGGGCTCTGAAGCCCAGCCTCCTGGGAACTTTGGCCAGAGCAGAGGCTTGTTCAGAGCCACAGGGCCTGGGTTCCATTGATTGGATTCTTCTTTTCCCGTGCCTTTAATAAGGGAGCAGAGCTCAGGACTACTGTCCTTTGGAATGTTCTTCCACGTCAGATGCCAAGCTTCTGGAGTTGGGCTCCTGGATGCAGACTCTGGGCCTGTGGCCTTCCTGGGTCCCACTCCTCCCCCTAGCAGGACCCCTGGTCTGGAAAAGGCAGGCTTGAATGAGCTCAGGATAGTCTAAGGGATGCTGGGGCGGGGGGGGGGGGCATTAAATGGGGGCCACAGAAGATGAGACCCTAGGACTGTTGGGGCATAGGATCACCTCTGTCCCAACAGTTGGGAGCACCCCTTCATCCCCCTGAGTGTAGTGGCCCAGGTGGGCAAAAAAAAGCCAGAGGCAGCAAGGAGACGAGGAGAGGCCTCACCGTCGATTCCCCTGCAGCTCGAGGTGCCCCACACCAGAGGCTTAGAGGAGCCCTTTCAGGGTGAGGGCCCTCTTCTCCCAACCACCCCCCTTCCCCACTACTGGCCTGGGAGTGGGAGGGTGGAGCTGAGTGTCTCCAGGAAGGTCAGGAGGCCAGTTTGGTTCCAGGAGTGCCAAGATCAGCAGCAGAGCTCTGGGGGTGGCCAGGGGCAGCAGAGGGCATGGCTTCCTTCCACCTGGGCGGCCCAGCAAGGACTTCTCCGATGCTAACTGGGGAGCTCAGGGCTACACACTAGGCAGCCCCTCTGTCTGCTGCTCTGCTGGGGCCCCCAGCTCTCAGAATGAGAATCAGAGGCCAGAGTGGACAGGAGCTTTGTGTCCCAGATCTTTCGGGGGGCTGCTTTGGAAGGACAGTAGGGAGGAGCCAGAGAGAGCTCCAGGCAGAGTCTGGAGAGGGACATAGTCGGGGCTGCGGGTAGAGGTGGGAATGGGGGCGGTGTGTTCGTGGGGCCAAAGTGAGGCAATCATCGGACCTCAAAGGCCTTGGTCTCCCCTTGTTGACCCAAGTGAACAGGAAAGAGAAGGGACATGTGAGGAGAGGGCGGGGAACCAAGCCATATGTGAGCCCAAGGATCGGGAGCCGTGGGTAACAGAACGATGGGAAACTCTAGGGCAGGGGAAGAGACGAAGGACTGACGGCTGGGGAGACACAGACACAGGCCCGAGGAGAGAGAAGGGAGGAGCGAGTCAGACTACCGGAAGAAGGGAGACTAGCAGGAGCAGCCAGAAAAGAGCGCCTGGGCTCCCAGCTCTGGCCTGGGCTCCCAGCTCTGGCCTGGGCTCCCAGCTCTGGCGCTGGGCCTTTGGGCTTGGCCCAAGAAGGGTCCTGGCTAGGATTAAAAGGACCGGCGGGAGGCGGCCCACCTTCACCCAGATTTCACGTGGACCGAGTCCGCCCAGCGCAGGGCCCTTCAGGGTCCTCTCGGCACCCCGGCTGACCCAGGAGAGACTGCTTTGGAGGGAAGGCGGGGCTGGGAAGGGGGCGCTCCAGGAAGCCTTGGCAAGAGGGCAAGCTGAGGTGTCGTCGTAGGGGCGCTAAGAGACTGCCGGCGGTCGGGCCCCACGCGTACCGCTGCCGGGCTCCGGGGAGCGCTCTCCGGGCCGAGCCTTTCTGCGGGGTTCTGCCCGGGTCTTCTGCCTCTGAGCTCTCTGCCTGACGTCTGCCTGTCTGTCTCCTTATTCTCGTGTGGGTTTCGCTCTCTCTTCTGCTCCCCTTCTTTTCTGGTCTCTGTTTCTGACTCTGGTCGGGTTTTGTGGGGTCCCAGAACGGCCACACGTGGGGTGCGCCCAGGTCAGAGGGATGCAAGATACTTCGGGAAGCAGGAGCCTTCGGGCTCTGGGAGTCCACACACTGAGTGTCCCGCCCGCGTCTTGGGCACCCACACCAGGTGGGGCAAGGAGGCGTCCTAGGAAAGGAACTATCCTGAACCCACAACACCCCAGCCTCCCATTTGCCCAGAGCCCCCGCCCCAACCGAGCAACAGACAGGAAGGAGGCGTCAGGGGGTTTCATAACTTATTCTGTAAAAAAATATATACATCCCACATACATTTCGGCTGCACAGCACGCGCCACGTTTCACCAGTCACGCACGACAGACAATCGCCCTCTGACAGGGTCCGGCGACACACGAACCTTCGGAGGCCGTCGGGGGAGGGGGCGGGCGGGGAAGGGGCGGGCGGGCCAGTCCGGGGCGGGGGAGGGGGAGCGGGCGGGGAAGGGGCGGCCGGGTCAGTTCCTGGGGCGGGGGAGGGGGGGAAGCGGCCGGGCATCTCCCGATCTCCCCCTGGGGCCCGCTCCCTCACAAAGTGTCCGAACGTTGCTGCACGGGCTGACCAGCGCCAAGTTTGTAGTTTTGTGCTTTTTCAATAAGCGCGTGATTTTTTCGTCGTCCGAGTTGGGGTCCAGGGGCTTATTGTACTCATCGTCGTCCTCGTTGTCCGAGCTCTCCTTTAGCTTCTCCGTCTCAGAGTCGTGTTTCTTCTTGGCAGACGCCATCTCGGCCGCGTGCCGCTTTCTCCACTTGGTCCGCCGGTTCTGGAACCATACCTGGACGGAGACACAAGGACGTGTGGGTGGGGGCCAGGGGAAGGTTGGAGAACTGGGGGAAGTGGGAGGTGTGGGGCGACCGAGACCCTGCGTGCCACCCCTGCATCCGCTCTCGCCCCCGCGGGCAGACAGACAGACAGACAGACAGACACACACACACACACACACACACACACACACACACACACTCGTGCGCACACAGATCCGCTCGCCTTTCCCATATCTGTACTTGGGGGTTCTACTGCGACTACCGCACTCTAGTCCTTGTCCAGGATTCTTTGCCCAAGGGAAGGTCCCCATTCTTGCCAACTAAAAGGCGCTTCCGCTTCCTTCTCCGGGACCAGCCTCACTCCCTAATCGCCCCTTCACTGAGACTTTGGGCATGCCGGGCAGACCTCGGCCGCATTTCTCTGCCCCCTTGGAGAGCAGGCAGCACTCCCCGATACAAAATAGCGCGGGCGCACACAGAGGCAAAAGCACCAGCGTCTTCGCAATCCAGTCCCAAGATGGGATCGGATCCGCTCCGGGCCAGGCCCCCAAAGCTTTCCTGAGTCTCAAGAGCATCGCAGGGTTCTTTGGAAAACGACGCAATTTCAGAAGGGGGTGGGGAGGAGGGGAATGAATGCCAAGATGGAAAGGAGAAAGGTCAGAGAAAAGGTTCTCTCCCGCACCTCCTCCTTAAACACCAGAGAACCCCCAGGACCCAGGAAACCCGCTTGGGCCGGCTTTCGGGCCTTTCGGGCTGGCCCTGCCAAAACGAGAGAAGTGCCCCGTTTCCCAATTGTTGCCGAGATCAATGAAATGAGAGCAGGGGTACTCAGGGCTAAGGAGACCACCTCTGCTCAACCCGCCCGTCCTCCAGCCTTTAGCCGGAATTGCCGGCGTGGGAGGCAGCAGGAGGAGGAGGAGGAGGAAAGGGGGTGGCGACACTAGGGCCGAATAGGGGCCGACAATCGACATTTCGATGGGTACTGACTGGGGAGTGTGTGTTCGGGGAAATGAAGCCCGATGTTCTTGACGGGGAAAAAATAGAGAAAAAGAAAAGAAGGACCGTCCTTTCAATGCGAACAGAAAAGAACGTCTTGGGAGAAATAAATCCCAGTGCCACACACTCGGTCAGACAGTCAACCAGCATTTAACTAAAGCCTAATGTGCCAAACACTGTGCTAAATAAGCACTGGGCATAATGTGCACACGCAGACATAATGTGCGTAGTTAAAAGTGTGTTCTCAGAGAAGTAAAGAGCCCAGAAGGCTATAGAGTAGTCAGAGCTAAACTTCGGACCGTAGCAATGCAAACATTTCTATTCTTGGAGACATGGACTAGAATCCAGTAAATCCAGTCATGGATAATATAACTTAAATGTGGACAAGCAAGCATGTTCTCAGAGGAACAGATCTAACGTGTGAGAGAGACAGAGACGAGAGGCAGACAGAAAAGACAGAGAGCAAAACTTTAAATGTGAACATTTATGTTCTTGGAGACATGGACTAGAATCCAGTAAATTCACAGTTTCACAGTCATGGATAATATAACTTAAATGTGGACAGGCAAGTGTGTTCTCAGAGGAACTGAACGATGAGAGAGAGAGAGAGAGAGAGAGAGAGAGAGAGAGGAGAAATGGGGGGGGAGAGGGAACACTAAATGTGAACATTTTTGGTTTTGGAGAAATAGACTCAGATCCAGTAAATCTACATTCATGTGTAATATAATTTAAAATGTGGACAGGCAGGCATTTTCTCAGAAAAACAGAACCTACTAATGTGTATGTGGGGGAGAGAGACACAAACACAGAGAGAGAGTCATGCAGGCAGGGAGAGACAGACAGAGAGCATATGCTTTAAATGTGAACACTTATGTTCTTGGAGAAATGGACCACAATTCAGTAAATTCACATGCATACTTAACATAATTTAAATGTGGACAGGAAAGTGTATTGTCAGAGATAGAGGCAGAAATGATACTTTAAGTGCCAACAGGAATGTATGTTTTTAGTGAAATCCATCCCGTGTTATACATAAACGCTCGAGTGCACACACACACAGATGTGATATAGTTGACATGAGTGCAAAGTATATTCTGGGAGAAATATCCCCAGTGATACACATGCAAAGACAGCAAAGGAAGTTAGTTCTCAGAGAAATGGTCCTTAATGTGATACATACATAAAAAACATCATTAAAATGTGGATGGAGAAGTAGGCTGTCCGGGAAATCGAGTCCAAGATTAGACAAGCCCAGGGAGAGAAGGGGGAAATGTTCTCTAAATGAAGACAGTATGTTTTTAGAGGAATAGATCCTGGTGTTACACACACAATTTGAATGAAAATAGGAAAGTTTGGCGGTTTTTTCTTTTAACTTCCTGAAATTGATCCGTGTTAAATACACACACAACGAAACATAATTCCATTTAAATGTAAACTTGGATGGTGCTTGGAGAAATGGAGCCCCGAGTGTGACCCCTCCTCGATTCCCCGATCACAGATCCCTCGGAAGGGACCATTACGTTATGGATCTCAGTGACCTGCGCTCTTGGAGAAAGCGACTCTAGCTAAGCGCCCGTTTGTATCTTTCTGTGAGGCTGGGCTCGGTGCAGATCTGGAACGTAAGTCCGCTCTCTGCCCGATGTAAAAGCGCTGCCTCTTGGTCAATTGTTTTTTGTTTCTCCCCAACCTCGGTGGAGGCCTGGGCTCTCAACCTTGTGACTACAACCACACACGAATGTGGAGAGGAAAGTCAGCGGCTTTGGCTCAGTGGAGCCTGATGTGGCCCTAACATACCGACACCCACTTAAATATTAGTGAAGAAAGGATCCTGATTTATATAAAAAGTACGTGTGACTGCATTCACGTGGGAGAACGACACTCGCGCGGTAACATACACCGGCACACACATATGTAGAAGGATTTAATTGTGCTTAGGAAAGTTGATTCTCGGAGAAATCGCTCCTAATGCCCCCCTCTTCCCCCCCACACACACTTTCTTGGAGGGTCGCACTCACATACATACAAGCACACACATGCCACATCTTGGGGTCCCCCCTGCATCTGTGTTTATACTTGAGGCAGAGTCCAGCTTTTGGGGGAGCTCCCAGACTCGCTTCCCGAGAAGCTCGCGCGAGCTCCTTAAGGGTCCAGATTCAAACAGTAGGGCAGCGCAAGAAGAGTTCCCAACACGGAATCGTAAATCTCTCTGGATTCCCGGCTTTACGCTTCATGGGAATGGCTGCTTATACGCCAATGTGAACTGTTGGCTACGGGTAAGCAAGCGAACGTCCCCTTCTCCAGGAGACGATGATGGCCTGGTCCCAGCGGTCCCCCCAACTCTGAACTCTACCCCGGGGTATTCCACCCGCGGCGCCCCCAAGTCCTGACTCACCTTCACTTGGCTCTCGGTCATGCCCAGCGAGTACGCGAGCCTCGCTCTCTCGGGACCTGCCAGGTACTTGGTCTGCTCAAAGGTCTTTTCCAGTGCAAAGATCTGTTGGCCCGAGAAGGTGGGCCGCGAGTGCTTCTTCTTCCCGTCCTTGTCCAGCGCCAAGCCGCCCTGAGCTGCGGGGAGGGGAGATAAGAGCGCTGTGGGATCCAGGGTTCCTACCTGGCACAGCCGCTTTTCCCCCATGCCCTCAGCGGGTGCTCAGGCCTGGGTCACGGAGGCAGCGGTCGGAACGCCCGCCGTGCTGCCTGTCTATCTGGAGGCCAGCGCAGTCTAGGCGCGGAGGCCAGCCGGGAGGAGCCAGAGAGCCGGGACTACCCGGTGCACAAGCGGGCGGGTGGGGACTTCTGGAGCCAGCAGGGCTAGGACGGCCGTGAACCACTGACGTCCCGCTCTCCGGGCTCTGCCCGCAGACACACAAGTCCAGACGCGTTCACATAGGGGCACAAGGGACACACACTCCCCAGTGCTCAGCTTTGTCCTCCCCGAGGCCGCGGACCAGTCGGTAGCCGACGCCCGGCTCGGCTCCTACCTCCCAAAGGAGAGTAGACATACCCGCTCCCTCCCTTCATGATGGAGGGTCTCAGGGTAAAGCCCCCAAAGGGGACGGGCGTCCCCCTCCGCCGGGGGCCGGGTGCTTAAAAGGATTCGTGTCACATTGAGGAAAACTGGCTTTGGGATGGTGATTCAAAACCAGAAGCCCAAGTCCCGGCTTCCGAGTGACTGTGAGTGTGTGTGTGTGTGTGTGTGTGTGTGTGTGTGTGTGTGTGTGTGTGTGTGTGCGCGTGTGGACCTGCAGAGTCCCTGGAACTTCAGAAAGACCTGTCTCTCCGCCCCCCCCCCCGCCCCAAAGATCCCGGGGGGGGATCCACGAAAGGTCCAGGGAGTGACCACGAAAAGCAAAGCCGTTTGAGGGACCCTGGGCTTTGCCCCAAGGCCCACGGGCCGTGCCCTGGGCTGTACTGCGGGGGGCTGAGCTCCCGCTTGGGCCGCCTTTCTTCCCGGCCCCTCCCCGGCCCCACTCCCTCCGCCCCCGGACAGGCCGCACTTACTAGGGCAAGCGATCCGCGGGTCCCTCCACGGGGAGCCCTGCATGACGCCGGGCCAGAAGATAGGAGGGCGGCCAGGAAGCTCCGCGAGAGGCTTTGGGTACCTGGAGACAGCGGCCGCGGCGGCCGCAGCGGGGTTGAAATACATTCCGGCCGACGTGGCGAGCCCGCCGATCCTCGGCAGGCCGCCCAAGAGGTTGCTGCTGGCGCCCACAGGTCGGCCCAGGATGTCACTGATGCCGTGCGGAGTGCCGAGGGGCATCTGAGCGTTCAGGCCGCTCAGGGCAGGAGCCTTGAAGGTGGACGGGTTCTGCAGCGCGTAGGGGAATAGCGACGTCTTCATCTCGGCCATGTTATGGAGAGCTGCCAGAGGCGTGCTGCTCAGCACGAAGGCGCTCTGGCGGGGGTTGGCATCCATGGGCCCCACCGCTAACATTGGTCACCATCAATGGCCAGGGAGCGGGCTCAGAGGCGTCTCTGCCCGGCCGCCGCCTAGGCTGAGCCGGCCCGGCCTTGCTACCGACTGCCCCGGGGGAAGGAGCGCTCTACGGAAGCATCCACCCGCGGCGCCCCCAAGTGCCCACGGCCAAAGTTCAGCTGCCCGCAGGGCCCCGCATACGCAGGGCTCCCGGACGGCCTCCGAGAATGGGCGCAGACCGCCGCGCGGCTGGACAGCCAGGCACACAGACTGCGGGACAGATGGCCTGTTTGCGATCTTGGAGCACTGGACTCGGCCAAGCCCCGCCGACCGTCCCCAGCTGCCAGGTACCCGGACAAATCCAACAGCAGAGCCGGGGAGCGAGCTCGGAGCGAGGAGCGCGGGGCCCGGAGGTCCGGGGTGGGGCTGGTGGCGGCCGCAGGGCCCGAGTCAGACACAGCGAGCAAAGCGGCCGGTCTCCAGCGAGGCTCCGAGCGGTGTCGGCCAGTTCTCTCCTGGCCCCACTCCCTCTCTTCCTGCAGCCTTGCCTTCTAGCGTCCCCGACTGTCTCGCTGCCTCCCGGCCGGCCAGGCTGCTTGAAGCTGAGCGCCGCGCGCCACTGGAGGCGCTGATAACCGCCCGGCCACCTGCGCGGCGCGCGCCCTGATTGGCCGGACCTCGGCCGGGGCCGGCACCCATTGGCCGAGGAGCCAGGCCGGCGCCCACTTTGCATGCGCGTCACGGGCAGGGCCCCTCCACGAGGTGCGACGGGGCGGGCCGGCAGCCAGGTGCCCCAGCCCGGGCCGTAAATCGGCCACTGATGGAACGCAGCGCAGCTCCCTCCCTCCTGGGCAGGCCCGTTGGCTGGGCCCACGCAGTATGGGATACTCGGAACCACGTCGAGAGTATCTTTGCTCAGTTTGGGAGGCGGTCGATTTCCAGAGCCAGGAGTGGGACGCTCAGGGGACCCAGGAGATTCCCATAAAGCGAAATGCCCATCTGACTAGGGTGAAAGAGCGCCGGGGGAGGGGACGGGTAGAGACACAGGGGCGAAGGCTCGGAGGATGGAGCAGAGGGGACAAAAAGGGGGAAACCACGAAGGGGGAGGCCAAGGAGAAATGGCCACAGAGCACAAACGTGGGACACGGTGGGACACTAGAGGCAGGGAACCACCGAAGGACGACGATACAGAGCCGCGGGCCAAGGGGTCTCACTGCGCCATCCAATTGTGTGTCTCCTACCGAAGGAAAAGGTCCAGTGATCCCGGGAGCTGAGACGCCACGAAAGGTGGCCGGGAGCGGCTCGGTGAGTAAGCGAGTCAGGCCTGACCAGGCGGGGCCAGGTTACTGGGGCCCTGACCTCGACCCGATCCGAGGCGGAAGCGAGGAGGAGGAGAGGCAGCGGGCACAGTCTGGGTTGCCCCAGCAGCCGCTGGCCGGCCTGGCTTAAGGAAACGTTTGCCATCCCCTGGGGTTCTCTAGCCCGAGCTTCCTCGAGGACTGGGCCCAAGGAAAGAACGAATGAAGAGGTCTCTCTGGAAGTCGCGCAATATGCGAGGGTTTCTGGGTCTTTGGTGGCCTGGGCGTTCCTCACTCAGGGTGAAGCCAGACAAAGCTGCCACAACTGGGCCGCTGCTCGCACTGCCCTCCACATCCCCGCAGGCAGGCCCTGAGCACTGGGCGCCCGCGGCCGCCTAGGCCTGGGTTTGTACAGTGGCTGCCAGGCCTGGCGACAGACAATTAGTTCCTGCCTGTTGCCTATCTGTCAGTCCCTCGGTCTGGATGCTCGAGACCCTGGCTCGAGGTGGTGCCGGCCCCTTTACCCTCCCCGAAGGTTTGTTCAGAAGATGCTGTTAAGACTGCGGTGGAGAAGGGAAACGGCCTCCCATTCATAGGGGTCCGAGAATGTCTCCGAAGGAGCGCTAGCGATTGCCATGGCTAGGGTCTCAAGAGTTCTGGAGAAGCCCTTCTTTCTGGGCCACCCCGACATCCAGAGGAGCATGCCCTGTGCTATCGGTCTGGACGGGTTAGGAAAGGGAGGGAAATCCAGCGGCGGCGAACGCCCCAAACATCTGCTGGAGACGGTGGTGGAAGAGAAGTAGGGGGAGGGTAGAAGGCGCAGGCCACGGCCGGGTGGGGAAGGATAAGCCGATTCCACCAGAGACATTCCAGAGCCTCCTGGGCGCCAGGGGCTGCACTGGCGATGCAGAAGGAATAGGAACGAGTGCAGTTCGCCAGGGCTGCGCCTCCTACAGCGGATGGGGGAGCCCCCGGCAATCGGCCACTCAATAAACAGGTATTAGGCGCCTACTATATGCCAGGCACTGTGCCTGACTAGCAGACGGTTTTCCCCCTCCCTCTTTGGAGTGGCCGAGAAGTGAGGGGGGCCATCTCATTCTCTCCTTCGGTTGGCTTAAGGCCTGTGGCCGAGCAGCGTCCCGCTGGCTGAGCTGCTTCCTGCTCCCTCTGGCCCCTTTGCCATCCCTCAGGGGGCCTCCCAGCGGTTCCTTCCCACTGACCAGACTGTTGAAAGGAAGTCATAAAGGTGGGAAGGAAAGGGAGAAGAAGCCAGGGCTGAGCTTAGGGCCACTTGCTTGGATCTCGCAGGATCGGCTCCAAGTCCAGCATTCTAGCCACTGTCCGCACTGTCTGCATAACATACGTACGTATCTATGTATGTGTTTGTGTTGTGTGGGTATCAATTATTAAAGCTTAACACTACGCCAAGACTTTGGGAATACCTATGTGCCCCATATAATAGTGTGTGTATTCACACACACACGAGACGGAGGGAAAAAACAAGACAGGAACCGAATGCTCTCTGTAGGTGTGGTTCTGTGTTGGAAGTGAGGTCTGGGCCTTCCAGACTCTGAGACACTGATACCTTGCTCAGATCCTCTCGACTCTTTCCCCCCAGCCTTCCGAGGGCTCCCGGAAGGGGCGTTGAGCACTGGGCTTTGGGTATTGGTATTGCCCCACAAACCAAGTTCTTTCAGGGTGCCTGCTTTGGGCGTTGAAAACAGGGTGCAAGTATTTCTTGTCCATCCTACACCTTCTCCCCAAAAGGAGCCGGAAGAAATGGAGGGCAGCCCCCCCCCCACTTCTCTATCCCCCAACCTAGCTTCCCAGTTATCCTGCAACGTGGCCCAGTAGTTCCAGCCTCGCAGGAATAGGATCCTGAGGAAGCCAGAGTTTGGGGACCCAGGGGAAGGGAGCTGAAGATAGAAGGTGGGTGGAAGGCTCCCTATGGTATCCACGTTTGATTGCCGAGGGCTGGGGGTGGGGGCGCCGTGGGGAGAGGGGACGGGCTCTGCCCCAGCGCCTTTTGGGGTAGCGTAAACCCGCCGCTGATGCGCGGTGCTGAGCCTGTGGGTGATGGGCCTGTGGGTTATGACTGAACGAGTCTGGGAGCACTCTGTGCGGCGGGGCACTCCTGAGGGGGCAGCGGTGTGTACTCGGCTACCCCGATCTCCCTTGTCTGCGTGCTCGGACCCGCTGCCCCGACTACAGGGCCCACAGCAGAGCTGGGGAGAACGCTCCGTCCGAGCGCTAGATGTAAACGCGGGGAGGGTGGGATTCCCTGAGAGGCCCGGGATGCCGGGTTCTGGGCGCTGCCGTCGCCCAGGGCAGGGCACCTGACTGCAGACTTCCGAGCTGAGGGAAGGCAGAGCAAGCCCGGCCTGCCCTCCTCTGCGCTCCAGCACTTAGACCAGCTTAGCAGGCGCTCCAAAAATACTGCCTGCCTGCCTGCCTGCCTGCCTGCCTGCCTGCCTGCCTGCCTGCCTGCCTGCCTGCCTGCCTGCCTGCCTGGGGGAACGGATGACAGGTCTCTTTCCCACCCTCCACCGCGACTCTCAAGGCACAGTGTGCTTAGACACGAGTGGAGCTTGGAGCTCCTGCCCCTCGGTGGGAGCCCGGAGCTTGGGGTTAGAGAGGCCCCGGGATGGGGGGCGATGCAGCTTCGGGGTTCGCTGGCCCGGAGTATTACCTGGGCCGGGGGCGGGGCCCCCACTGTGTGGCTGATTGCTGCAGAATTAAGAAGGGAGCTGAGGCACCGGCTTCGCAGCCCAAGAGCGAGCGAGCTCGGGTTCGGGTCTCCGCCTCCGAAGCCTGGTTTCTCGAAGGTTGGCTGTGGGTTCGGGGCCTGCGAGGAGAGGTGAGGAGCAGGGCGAGTGCGCACAGCCACGGCTGCGTCCAGACACGCTGGCAGCCCAGCTCTCTCCCCCGCGTCCTTCCCTTCCTCCTTTCCCTCTCTTCCCTCTCTCCTTCCCTCCCTTCCTTTCTCTCTTCCTGTCCCAGAGTCCAGATTCATTTGTGCTTCTGGGAGGAGCTGCGATGAGACAGGCGTCGAGGCCGGCGAGCAAGGGCTTCTGCCACACTGGTTCCGCCTTGGACCCCTCCAACCTGCGCGCGCGTGAACACAAATACACACACAGGCACACACACGGACACACACACGGACACACGGACACACACGTGCGAGTGCTACATACACGCAAACCCACACGGGCACATGAGTGCCCACCTGCAGAGGGGCTGGTAGGGGCCACTTCTTCTGAGGCTCCTCGGGGTGGGAAGCGGCCGGGAGAAGCTGAGCCCTTCAAGCACTGCGCCTCAGGGTTCAGGGACATCAAATGACCTGCTCGAAGAATTTTTCCTAACTCCATGTTAGGCGCAGTTGTTTCTAGCAGCTGACAGGCTTCCACGTTGTCAGCCCGCTGGACCTTTCCCGTAGGGAAGATCTCCCGCTGCCTGCACCCCGCGATTCTCCGCCCCAAGCCGCCTTGCTCTGGCCCCCGGACCTCCCTCTCGCCTTCTCTTCCTTTGCTTTTCACTTCTTCATTGTGTCTTGCCTTTCTTCTCCGGGATAAGAGCCCCTTGAAGACAGGGACTGGCTTTTTGCTGGTATTTGTAGACACAGCACTAAGCTCACTGTCTGGTACACAGTAAGTGTTCAATACATGTTTGTTACTCTTGTTGTCTCTGCACATCCAGGCAAGGCACCCGTTCACTTTGGTCAGGGGGAGGGTCGGAAAGTAGCTGTAGTCCTTCCTCTGGAGACCACTGGGATTGGGGGGCGGGGTAGAAGGAGGAACAGATGGATGGAAGATCCCAGCTTTCTCCCTGCTTTGGAGATAACAAAATATCCCCAAATTATTGACCCCTGGAAACCGCTTTGTCCACTGAAGACATACACCTTCTCTCCTTACCTTTGTCTCTAACTCTCTGCTTCTGTCTGTCTGTCTATCCTCCGACTGTATAATGCCGCTGGCCACCCCCAGGCCTCCAGGGGCCCATGTGTCCTCACCCCCTGCTTTCAGAGTCTGACAGAGAAGCTTTCTGGAGGAAGAAGGAAGCTCATCTTCTGCTTCCCAGCCCTTGGCCTGATCACCTGGCATTTTCAGGGGTTACTCCTCTGGGATCGGATCAGATAGAGGACAAGGACAGAATCCTGGGCAGCAGCAGCCATTCTGAGGCCCAGTGAAGGAAGGTTGGGCATCAGGGCCAGTAACTGGCACAGAGTAGGCTTCCTGTAAATTCGAGCTTTTCATCATCATCCTTGTTATTGTTGAGCTACCTCCCAAGGTAAGCAGGCAAGCTCAACGTAGCCAAAGCAGGGCTCATTGGCTTGCCCCCTAACCCTGCCCCTCCTCTGGATTTGTTTTTGGTTTTTAGTACAACTTCCAATATGTCACCCAGATTTTTGATTTTTGCGTTTTAAAACGCTCCTTAATTATATCTTCTGTAGGTAAAAGGTATCCCAAACGTGACATCAGTAAAGGTAGCTTTATTCAATTCAGCAAGTATTTCTCGATCACTTGGATAAGAACAGCATCTACCTCTCAAGGTTGTTGTGAGGATCAAATGAGATCTTTGTGAAGTGCTTAGCACAGTGTCTCTCACATGGTGGGTGCTATATAAATGCTTGTTCCCTTCCCCTCCCATTCCTTATTGCTTCTTTTTATGTGCTAGCCACTGAAAATTTAAAGCTAGGACATAGACCCTGTCTTTTTTCTTTTAAAGAAGTAACATTCCTTTTTCTAATTACATGTAAAGACAATTTTTAACATTCATTTAAAAATTGTTGATTTCCAAATTTTCTCCCTCCCCATCCCCTCCCTAAAAATGGTATAATGATAAAGGTTCTACATGTCCAATCATATAGACATATCTTCATATTGTCACGTTTCGAGAGAAGAAACAGATCAAAAGGGGGGAAAACATGGAAAAAATAAAGGGAAATAGTCTGCTTCACTCTGCATTCAGACTCCTGCATTCAGTTCTTTCTCTGGATATTCGTAGCATTTTTCATCATGAGTCCTGGAGAATTGTCTTCGATCATTGTATTGCTGAGAAGAGCTGTTATTCAGAGCTGATCATCAAAAAATGTTGCTGTCATGGTGTACAATGTTCTCCTTGCTCACTTCACTTTTATAAGTTCATGTAAGTCCAGGTTTTTTCTGAAATCTACCTGCTCACCATTTTTCATAGCCCAATAACATTCTATGACCTTCATATACCATGACTTGTTAAGCCATTCCCCTTTTGATGGGTATCCCCTCAGTTTCCAATACTTTACCACAGCAAAAAGAGCTGGGATAATTATTTTTGTATGTGTAGAGATTTCCCCCTTTTTATGCTCTCTTTGAGTAACAGATCCTTTGGGCAGGGCTCCAAATTGCTCCCCAGAATGGTTGGATCAGTTCATTGCTCCACCAATAATGCATTAGTGTTCCAGTTTTCCCACGCCCCCTCCAACATTTATAATTTTCCTTTTTTGTCCTATTAGCTGATCTCATAGGTGTGAGTTGGTAGCTCAGAGTTGTTTGAATTTGCATTTCCCTAATAACTAGTGATCCAGAACATTTTTTTCATATGATTATGGAAAGCTTTGATTTCTTCCTCTGAAACCTGCCTGTTCC
The DNA here is from genome assembly GCF_019393635.1 of Dromiciops gliroides. Classification (NCBI taxonomy): domain Eukaryota; kingdom Metazoa; phylum Chordata; class Mammalia; order Microbiotheria; family Microbiotheriidae; genus Dromiciops; species Dromiciops gliroides. Next base: position 1,250,132 of record NC_057862.1, on the reverse strand, counting down.
TATCCTTTGGCCATTTCCCTATTGGGAAAGTCACCCATATTTCCAGCCTCAGAGCCAACTTTGACTTTCACCTTCCACAATCAGCAGATTAATTCAACCACTGCTGGGGGGCAGGTACTATGCTTGGCACTAGGGAAATCAAGTCAGAAGTGAGATAGTCCCTGTCCTCAAGGAGTTTCCAATCACATACCCATAAAGTACATACCAAACACACCGCCTCCAAACAATGTGATCTGCTGGGGACAGCACCAGAAACCAGGAGAGTCAGAAAAGGTCTCCCATCCAAGGTAGCTCGAGAGCTGAATGTGGAAGGAAACACGGGCATACAAGAAGTGAAGGTTACAAGAGAGGCATACCAAGGATAGGGGACAATTAGGGCAAAGTCGGAGACATGGGAGACAGCTACAAAGATGAAGTGCAATGAATGTGAAGGGGAATAATGGATGTGGTCACTCCGGAAATATTTGTTGGGAGCAGGTTGTGAAAGTCTTTTTTTTGGGGGGGGGCAATGGGGGTTAGGTGACTTGCCCAGGGTCACACAGCTAATAAGTGGCAAGTGTCTGAGACCAGATTTGAACTCAGGTCCTCCTGAATCCAGGGCTAGTGCTTTATCCACTGCGGCACCTAGCTGCCCTGTGAAAGTCTTTAAAAACCAAACAAAGGGTGGTATTTGGTTCTTAAGGTCATAGGGAGCTACTGGAGTTTGCTGAGTAGGGGGGATGACATGGTCTGACCTGAGCTTTAGGACAGTCCCTTTGGTGGCTGTAGGGAGGATGGATTACAGAGGGAAGAGACTGGCCATAGAAGGTATTGTGATAGTGCAGCTCAGTGGTGCTTAGTACCTGAAGCAGAGAGAGGCACTGAGAGGCGAGAAGAGACAGAGGGCACCCCCAAGCTCAGTGCCCCTCTCTGCCCTTTCCCCTCCCTCAGCCCCCAATCCCAAAGCAGGTCGTTTCTATTGGCACATCTCATCCTCCCCTTCTCTCCCATCCCTGGCATCATTCGGGTCAGGCCTTGCCTCCCTCTCTCCCAGAGCTTGCAAGACAGAAGGAGAGGCAGGATGGCAACAGATTGCAATCAGATAAGGGAATTCTGGAGTTCATGAACATGGAGGTGCTCTATTTGTGGGTGAAGGAAAGACCAAGGCAATGAACATCCCCTATTTGTTTTTTCTTTTTCTTTCCTTTTTTTTTTGTGAGGCAATTGGGGTTAAGTGACTTGCCCAGGGTCACACAGCTAGTAAGTTGACAAGTGTCTGAGGCTGGACTTGAACTCAGGTCCTCCTGACTCCAGGGCTGGTGCTCTATCCACTGCACCACCTAGCTGCCCCAAACATCCCCTATTTGTAACTGAGGATAGATGGAGGAGAAGATCACGGGGAATGAACAAGTTGAGGAAAAGGGACATTAGGCTGGGTATCAAAATTAATCAGCAAACTTTTATTAAGTGCCTACTATGTGTCAGGCACTGTGCTAAGCACTGTAGATACAAAAAAAAGGATCAAAGACAATCTCTGCCTGTAAGGAGCTTACAGTTTAAAAGGGAAGACAACATGCAAACAAATATGTATAAAGCATGCTATAGGCAAGTTCAATCAAAAATAATTAACCAGAGGGATTAGAAATGGGGTTGAGGAAGGCTTCCTGTATAGTATGCCAGAGGCTAGTGATAATGGAAACTGCAGCTGCCCATCAAAGAAGGAGCTGAGGGAATCCAGAAGATCACTCCTGAGCCTTGGGAAGACACCAGTGACTGAGAGAATGGCCCAGGCCAGGCCAGCAACATCCCTGGGTGACTTGTCCAACCCAGTCAGGCAGCAGTTCTACCCAGCGGTGTAACAACCTGACCAGTGCAGCTCAGCAGAAGCTCAATCAGGTGAAGAGCCGGCCCAGCCCCCGAGTGGCCTGCTCAGTTCCCCTCAGCTGAGTGGCAGAGTAGCCAACCCAAGAGAGGTGCCAAGAGAACTTCATGGAGGGCGCTCAGCTAAGCAGGGAGCGGCTGGGGGCTACTCTTCCTGTTCCGCTATTAGAGTCTAAGCGCAAAATTAGCTAACTTGCTGCCTATTCATGGGAGAGACACCATGAAGCCCCCTCTAACACGCTGGTTTTCTCCTTTTTCATTTGATCATTTCTCCCAAGAGATGACTGAATTAGGTTTTTCCTTCAAACAGTCCTCATATTGAGCACTTTAATATTTTTGTTTTATTTTTTCTCTTTCAATGTTGTGGATCTTTGGGGTTTTTTACTATTTATATACTGGGAGGGTTTGAGTTGGTGTTCCTTTTCACAGTCCACTGATCTGTTATTTTTTCTTTCATTGATGAACATGTTTAGAGACAGACATTTTTGTTTAAGTAACGGTTTGGCTCCATCCCCCAAATTTTGGCATCTTTTCTCATGGTGGTCTTTTACTTGAATTACATTCTCTATTGTTTATTTACCAGAAGGTCCTATAGGACAGAATGACTGCATTGACACTTTCATTTGAACACTTCCTTTAAATGCCTTTGTTGAGTATGGTTGTTATTGTATTCTGCTCAGCAATAACAGGCATCTTTAGTATTTCTGTTTTCCCCATTTTCAGCACATACTCAGTGTTTTTCATGGTGACATGAACAGCTGAGAAATATGCACATTATTTTCTATTATTAATTTAATCATTGCCAGAAATCTTTCACTCACAAGCCCCCATCTGGAGTGTTCCCCTAGTGTTCCCCAGTTAACATTTCCCCAATATCAATCAATTCAAAACTATTAGTTTTTTCAAAGGTATATTTATTGAGCACAGGGCAGCTATGTGTCACAGTGGATTGAGGGCCAGGCCTGGAGTCAAGAAGACCTGAATTTAAACCTGGCCTCAGACACTTACTAGCTATGTGACCCTTGGCAAGTCACTTAAACTTGTTTGCCTCAGTTTCCTCAAAAGTAAAATGATCTGGAGAAGGAAATGGCAAACAACAGCAACATAGTAAGCACTAAAGCATAAGACCACTACTACCACACATACACAGACACATACGAGCCCACCTGAACTCTCCCCTCTACTCCCTCCTTGATCTTCAGAGATTATGGACTGATGCAGGTGGCACAAGTGTTGATTTAAAACACTCACCTCCCCCAACCCTGGATGGGCAACTTCCTGTACCTGAGTCCAATTCTCTTTTCCCTGAGTTCCCTTCCCCCTCCCCCCCCAGTTCGCTTCTGGGAGTGGTATGGCTGACCCTAAGCTGCTCTTTAGAGCTCTCAGCCCAGAGATCACAAAGACATTGGAAAACTGGTCAGAAAGAGATTACAGGGGCCCCCTGGTCCAGCTTAGGGTGCAGGGTGGGATGCTGGTGGTCAGCTTTATTGCTCTCTTCTGGGTCACAGTTCTAGGACAGAAAGCAGTGTCGGTGGTGGTACCTTTTCCATGCATGCTTCACGTATATAATTGAGAGCATATGGCTTGCCTTCTCAATGGGTGGGGCAGGGGCTTGAGGAAGGGAGAGAATTTGAAACTAAAATTTTTTAAACTGAAAGTTAAAAATAAATAAATGGATAAAAATAAAATAAATGAGTAAGTGAAAATGAACAAATGAATGAATGAATGCATGCATGCATGCACGCATGCAGAAGGAAGCTCCAGTTTCTTCCTGGACAACAGTTCATCCTATCTGTGGCATCGAGGAGGCTGAACTCCTTACCCCTGCGCAGTCCATCATAGGGGGCCCCTCAGTGGCCTGTGCAGGTTGCTCATAGATCACCAGAGACTGACCTTCATTTTATTCCTGTGCTAGAGAAATCCCTAAATAACCTATTGGGCTGGCCTGGACAAGAGCACCCGCACTGATCTGTGCTCTCTTGGAAGAGATCAGCAGGATTCCAGCTGAGGTGGGCTTGGAAGGGAAGGGGCCACAGACTTTTTTGGGGAGGGTGGGCATCTTTGTCACTTCTTCCCTTTGATCACTGCATCATGCCCTCCCAGAGAGGACACATCTTCAGGTTGGAAGCCGCATCTTCACCCTGGGGTCAGTCCCTGCCAGGCACTCCCAGGGAACACACCTCTCTCCTTTGCATATTAACTGTGTCTTGCCACCCTCCTGGACTATTTCTCCTGGGGTCTCGAAGCACACATCCCCATGAGCAAGCTGTGGTCTGGGAAAAAGGTCCACATGTAATTGAATGAGAAGACTTTCTCAGAGTCCCCAAGACCTCCCCAACAGCTGGAAAGAGTGCTCTGCTTTTATTGCTGTTAATGTAATGTTAACTCAAACAGTTCTTGGGCAGATACAGGAGGAAGAGCTGCTTCTCTGGCTCCCTGAACCACGTGAGCTCACTCGTGATAGTTATTTTGTCTTGTCCACTCTAGCCACTTCAAGGAGCCACATGCTCCTTGAAGACCCACAGGGAGCATGCTTCCTTCAGGCCTCCACTTGTCTCTACCATGAGGCTGTGCACACAGCTGGTGATGAGTGGATGCTGTCCGTAGAGCTCAGTGTTAGGATGAGCCCCCACAGAGGGAATCGGGATTCTTTCAATGATTTGCAAAAGGGAACCTGAGTAGGGGCTCAAACAGACGAGGAGCTACAGAGTACCATGAATCTTCCGAAGTTTTCCTGGGGACCTCTACTGCAAGAGGTGGGGAACTGTGGGTGTTACAGCATCAGTGAGTGGAGAGACCACTGGAGAAAGGAGTCAAGTTGTAGGCGTCTTCACTTTTCATTATAAGCAATGCCACAAGGCAAAAGGAAGGTGCAGCTTGGTGGTTAAGAGTTGGCAGAAACATTTTTGTTGTGCCCCCAAAGGTAGCAAGAAACATTTCATGGGACCCTTGGTCTTTTGTGATAAGTATTTTCAAAAGGACCCCTCTGGGGCAGCTAGCACTGATAGAGCACCTTGCCAAGATCTCAACCACCCTGGGAGGGAAGGGCTGTTATCACCCCCTTTTTGCAGACATGTGTTTGCTCACGGCTACTCAGCTAATAAGTGTCTGAGGCTAGATTTGAACCCAGGTCCTTCTGACTCCAGCTCTGTCCACTGCACCACCTAGCTGCCCTGTGGTGATCCCAGTCTACTCATCAACATCTGTTATAGTGGCTGAGGAGCTGGGTGAGATCTCCAGATCATGACCTCAGGGGGCTGGGAGCACACTCTGCTTTCCCCTCATTTTTACTCTTTCCTTCAGCTCTGTCCCCATTTTGATTTCTGCCCTAATCGTCTTCCCAAGGCTGTTTCCAGGATGAGCCCCTCATGAGTAACCAGCCATTTTCTGTCTTTGCAAGCAGAATCCTTTTACTTTGGGGATCTAGTTGGGGCTTCCATGTCCAGTTCCTTCTTACTCTTCTAGGAAAAAGAAAGGGCACAAGCCACAACCAATAAGATCTGTCTATTTCATAAGGTTTCAGCTCCTCCCCCCAGCCCCTCCTTGGGAAATCCACTGAGACTGATGTGGCCGTTTCATGTGCAAGCTTAGCTTGATCACCACAACAAGGAAACCAGTGGAGAAACCTCTGGACTGAATGTCATGAGTCTCATGCTACCAAGGAGAATGAGAGTCCATGGGGCTCACATTGGTTGAAGAGAATCAGGATACAGAACATGAACAGGATGTGAGACCAATACAAAGTGACCTTCAGGGATGACATTCAGATGTAAGGGTGGAGAACTAAGCAGGGCTTCGTGGAGGAGGGGGCTTTTCCACTGGACCTTGAATGATAGGGCTGTAATTGATGGAGACGGACAGGGGGAGGGGAGGGACAGGTAACACTTTAGATGACGGCCCTGTGGTGGGGAGTTGGAATGGCTGGGGTGGGGGTGTAGTGAATAGCCCAGTTTGGGGCTAGCAGAGAGTACACGAGGAGGACCAGTGTAAGCCTTGCACCTCCTCACTTCTCTCTTCCCTAGTGTGTCACCGATGTGTTCGGGAGGCAACCACACCTCCCAGTGGCTGCTTGACCGGATCTTCCTCCTGGGACCCCAGGAGCTCTGTCCAACGAGCCCAAGCCTTCCTCAGGGTCTCTGCTTGGATATCAGTGGAGTGCTCAATGCAGGTCCCATCTTTGCTCACGGTGTGCTCTCTTGCATTTCTCAGAACCCTCTGAATACTGTTGTTCCAGGATCTAGTAGACATGCTGGATTGGGCTTGAATTTCTGCTGTTTCTCTATCACAGACTCTGAAAAGCACTGGTCCCTTCTTTCTTTTTAAAATTTTTTATTTAGAATTTTATTTTCCCAAATTACATGTAAAATATAAACTTTGACATCAATTGTCTTTAAAACTTTATGTTCCAAATTCTCTTCCTCCGCCCCTCCCCAAGAACTCAAGCAATTCAATATAAGCTATACATGCGCAGTCATGCAAAACATTTCCACATTAGCCAGGTTGTGAAAGAAAACAGACAAAACCAAAACTTCAGATAAAGGAGCACTGGTCTCTTCTGCTTGGGCCCCATCATCATTCCCACCCCAAGGACAACCAGGTCCTCTCTCAATGGGAGGAAGACTCAGAGCCAAGATAGTGTCCCCACTTGATTCCTTCACCTTTGGGAGATGGCACATGTTGGTCACCTGTCTGTCTCTTGGTGTTTCTTCTGTTCTGATCCTCAGTGAATGAGGATTCTGGGGTAGCAATGCCCAGATGACCTGGGAGGTTGGGATTGCCATCAGAGGGCAGAAGTGCTAGTAGTGGCCACCTCAGGGGTAGAAGCCTGTGACAGATGAGGTGCCCAGGGCTCGGTGAGGAAGGATGGTCAACTGAGGAAGGCAGCCGAGTCAGGGATGGAAACACTCTGAGGTAGAGAGAAAGGTCCGTGAGGGTGCCAGCAGAAGCCCTGCCCGTGAGGGAGCCTACTGTGAAGTGCCTACGATGTGCCTAGATCTGGATAGAAATATAAAAAAGACAATCCCTATCCTCAAGAAGCTTCTAGTCGAATGGAGGAAGCTGTAAAGGGAAAGAGTTGGGAAGAAGGTGTCTTGCCAGGGTCATGGGCGCTGGCTGCCTTGGGAGCCTTCTTTCAATGGAGGCTGAGGAAGAGCTCTTTGCTCTGCCCTGGAATCCCACTCAGAGGAGCAGAAGGAACAAGAATACTGAGGAGCCGGGCAGGGCCAAAGATGATGCTGTCTTACTGAGGGGCTTAATTTTCTTTTCTTTTTTTTTTAATTTTTAATGTATAAGGTATTTTATTTTTTCCGTTACATGTAAAGATAGCTCTCAACTTTTGTTTATACAAGCTTTACAATTTCAGATTTTTCTCCCTCCCTCCCCCCTCCCCTAGACAGCAGGCAATCTGATATAGGTTATATCTATATATCTCTATACATATAGATATAGATATAGATATATACACACACACATATATATACACATAATAACATTAATCCTATTTCTGCATTAATCCTGTTACAAGAGAGAGAATCAGAGCAGTGATGCGAAACCTCAAAATAGAGAAAAATAACAACAGCGCCCAAACAAAAGAAATAATATGGTTCAATCAGGGGCTTAATTTTCTGATGAGGTTTCCTGTTGATCTGATCATGGTGGATCTCTGGTGTTCCTGGCTAGGAAGCCCATGGATCAGATGATGACTGGCTCTCTTCGTGGCTTAGGCATCTCAGTGGCAGGAGCAGCTCACCAGAGGACCCTCTCATTGGCTTCTCCCACAGAACCACATCCTAGTCTTGATGCCCAGGCAGCCCACAGGGGGTGGGCTAGGGAGGAGGATGGCTCCGTGCTAAGGCTGGCAGGGGCACATCCAGCAGAAGCCTGACTGCTGCCCAGGGCACCCTTTCCCCAGGCTCCATGGGACATGGTTTCTGCTTCCCACCCTGTCCTTGCTGCCAACATCCTGTGCCAGCCCACTTCACAGGTTTGTTTTTATTTTAATTTTTTAAAAAAAATTTTTTAGTGAAGCAATTGGGGTTAAGTGACTTGCCCAGGGTCACACAGCTAGTAAATGTTAAGTGTCTGAGGCTGGATTTGAACTTAGGTACTCCTGATTCTAGGGCCGGTGCTCTATCCACTGTGCCACCTAGCTGCCCCCACAGGTTTTTAAATCTTGTTTCTTTTTTTTTTTTGCAGGGCAGTGGGGGTTAAGTGACCTTCCCAGAGTCACACAGTTAGTAAGTGTCAAGTGTTTGAGGCTACTTCAGCTGGCTGACATGGTGACTAGGTCCCCCTGGAAGCAGCCTCCATAGCAGCAACTCTCACACATAGACTCCAAAGCTTCCTCTCTCTCCCCCCGTCCTCCATCAGACAGAGGGCGCCAGGGCCCAGGCTAATGCTCATCGATGGAGGGCTCTGCTTACAGAGGGAGGCCACCCAGGCCGGGTGTCACAAGGAGAGCCTCTGACATGAGGATTTCTCTATCTGTGTAGATGCGCCCTCTGGTGGTGAGAATTGTATTAGCGCCCCAAAGTTCCTGAGCTTGGCAGGAGGGGCTCAGAAACCAGAAGGTCCGCTCTGGGGTGACTGCCCCCTCCAGCAGCCTTCTTGCCAGGGCCTATGGGGCAAATCCAACAGTGCGCCGGAGCCTCCTCTAAGCTGACACCAGAGCAAATAGTTCCATGTTAAAGGTTAAGTGTGAGCACCCACACCTCAGAAATCAGCACCTATAAAGCAAGACTTGGTGTTTGGGTGATGTTCTGGACTAGAGAAAGTGATGAAGAAATGTTAAGGCTGCAGATGAAATTTAAAATGTGTGAGGGGCAGCTAGGTGGCGCAGTGAATAAAGCACTGACCCTGGATTCAGGAGGACCTGAGTTCAAATCTGGCTTCAGACACATGACACTAGCTGTGTGACCCTGGGCAAGTCCCTTAACCCTCATTGCCTTGAAAAAAAAGAGTGAATGTGTGCTCTCATTCCTACCACCATTTCCTCTGAATCTGATTGTTAAACAATTACCAGCATGCCCTTGCCTTTATTTCTCCATAAACATTGGGTTCAGGAGGGCAGTAGGAGGCTCAGAGAATGAAATCATTGCCAGCTTGGAGGCCTGGGGATTGTAGTATAAGAAATAATAATAATAAGACAACGGATATTGACATAGGGCACCATTGGATGCCTCCCAAACAATGAGCCACGTTTTTCTAGTGCCCCTGGCCTCGGGCTGCCTGGTACCCTGGTGCCTTGGCCCTGTAGGCCCCTCCACTTTTAATATTCCAAAGGTGGAAAATCCCCCTCTGGCCACCACCACCAAGCAGCAGGAAGGTGGGTTGGGGATGATCTGTGGGGGATGACAATGAACCCTCCCTCTGCCTACCCCAGCTGTATTTGTGCCAAGGGAACCACGATTCTGGGAAAAATCCTTAAACAAACTTGGACTACATCACACACACACACACACACAAGCACATACGGAGTGACCCCACAACCCTTCAATTCTTAATTCTACAAACATTTTGAGCAGCTCAGGGACCCATTTGGGCAAAGGGTCCCCGAGATCTGAGCTGGAGGATCAAATTCTCTTAGAGGACTCTGTCTCAGGAGTGTGTGTGTGTGTGTGTGTGTGTGTGTGTGTGTGTGTGTGTGTGTGTGTGTGTGTGTGTGTAGCAGCCTCCCCAAAGTTCAGGGCCCTCAGAGATGGGGATGGTTAGGCTTTTAATGTAGTGGCGGGGGGACAATGGCTGGAAGAAGGAAAAGTTAGCAACAACCCAGGGGGTGGAGGTTAACATAGATGGACGGGACTATAGGGATCATCCAGTCTCCTCCTTCCATGTCCCTGACCACCCATTTTATGGATGACAAAATGGCATTCCATTACATCCATGAACCATAGCTTAGTTAGTCTTTGCCTAAATGAGCTCTTAGTGAACACAAAAAGGGCTGCAATGGAGATTTTGGAGTCTGCGGGACCACTCCTTCTGTCGTCCTTTCTGTCCTCTGACCTCCTTGGGACATATGCCCGGCAGGGACATCTCTTGGCCAAAGCCTATGCGGTTTAATCAGTTTGAGAGACGAATGCTGTGTCTGTCGTCATGGCCTGTCCACTTCCAGTAGCGCTCGGGCTGATTGTGCAGCAGATTGAGTGCTGGACCTGGAGATACTGGCTCTGTAAATCCCGGGTACGAGCCACTCGCCCACTGCTCACCTCAGTTTCTTCATCTGCAAAACGGCGATAAGAAGAGCATCTCTCAGAGGTGTCGGGAAGAGACAATGAGCCCGCTGTTGTCCTCATTCTCCTTTCCCTGTTGCCAGTCTCTGTGAGGACCTGATTCGCCAAAACCACTCAGTGTAGCCCGCGTGAGCATACTAGCTGCTGACATTCCGAGAGTCCTGCGAGGCTTGCGAAGCTCTTTTCACAAACGATCTCATTCGATCCTTCACCAGTCCTGGGAGTCTACGGTCGTCATTACCCCCATTTTACAGACTGAGAAATGGAGACCCACAATGTTAGGTGACTTGCACTGGAAAACACATTTTTAAAAAACGCATCTTAATGGGCTCTAGCAAATCAAATGAACGGCCAAGCGTTTCGATGGGCTAATTTTGAGTTTGCTCATCGGTGACTTTGCAGTAGGATGCTTCTTTTCCTACACATATCCATGTAGAACTCTACCATAAATGGTACTGGACACAGGACTGACTGGTCACTGCTTCCATTCATTACTTTTTTTAAAAATTGTATATTTATTTATTCATTCATTCATTCATTCATTCATTCATTTATCTATCTATCTATCTATCTATCTATCTATCTATCTATCTATCTATCTATCTATCTATCTATCTATCTATCTATCTATCTATTTATTTATTTATTTTAGTGAGGTTAAGTGGAGTTAAGTGACTTGCCCAGGGTCACACAGCCAGTAAGTGTTAAATGTCTGAGGCTGGATTTGAATTCAGGTCCTCCTGACTCCAGGGCCAGTGCTCTATCCACTGCCCCACCTAGCCACCCCCTGGTCCAGCCATTTTGGAAGACAAATTGGAATTGTGCAAGAAAGTTCCTGAATTTTTCCTAGTTTGCTTCTGTGATTTCACCAATGGGTTTATGCCCCATGGAGATTATTGGGAGCAAAAAGAAACCCATTTGCTCAGAGATATGGAAAGTATCATTATTTGCAATACCAAAAAGTTGGAGTCCAAAAGTATGTTCACATCATCTGGAGAACAGCTGAGCAAATTGTGGCATGTGAATGAAATGCATTGGGACTGAGTCCTAATGCTGGCTGCCAGTGGTGCTGGGCTCTTCTCTGAGATCTTCAGGGAGAGGCCTGATTTCTACTTGTTGGCCATGTTGTTCGGAGGACTCTTGTGGGGGATGGGTTGGACTAGATATCCACTGGGGTCCCTCCCAACTTTCAAATTCTGTGATTCTCTGAATGATGAATACGAAAAATTTCGAGCAGAGTAATAAGTGTTTTTTGACCGATTGAAGTGAGATGAATTGTAGGAAGTGATGCATGTTGAGGAAGGTAGAATCAGAGAAGCAATAATGACAATTTTTATACTAAACTATAAAAGGGGGATAACATTCAACAGTGCCAGTACTCAGATCAAATAGATAACATTTCTATGACCTTGTAAGGGTTAAAGTGCTTCTCTTCCACTGGATTTAACAAACAGGAAAGCCCAGCTGGGCAAGATCACTGGAACAATCCAACATAATGATCTCTCTCTTGGGTTGTTTTGCTAAATGATCTTCCATGAATGCCCTTTGGCTCTGATTTGATTGCTAATTTGTATAAGGGTAGGAGTTACTTGAATCAATCAACCCACTTTACTTGGTTCTGACACCTTTATCAGGTAGGAACACATCTTGACTGAATCAATCAATTAGAGGTGGGAAGAAGGTCTAGAACCTACCCTGAACCAATCAATATGGGGCATTTTGATGCGATGTTCAGAGGGACATGGTCATACTCTGTGGCACTCATATAAAACCAAGAAGCTAATGCAGAATTGAAGATTCCAGCATCTGGCTGCTTAGTGGTAGAAGCCTTCCAGCAAAGCATCTGTCTGAAAAGCAATTGCTCCAGAGGTTAAGGAGATGAGTGAAGCCATTTTCCCAGTCCCCTCCCACTTTCTCATTGGAATCCTTGCAGAATTCCAGGGAGAGCAGCAGTGGGAGACAATGGCTGAATTGGGAGATGAGGACAAATGAGATACCCTGAAGAAAAGCTTTCTCAGGCCTCCCCAAAGCCTTGCAGAAACCTTGGTGAGTCCCTATAAGAAGGGGAGAAGGGGACTTCCAGCACCTGGGCTATGAGCTTGTCTTTTTCCACTTGTAATCTCTAAGCTTGAGCTCCCCTGGATTCCATATGTACTCAAAGGAGAGTGTGCCACAGAGCTTGCTGGGTATCTTGTTTTATCAACTGTTAGAATCTTATCTAAATCTACTTGAGTGTGGTGATCCAATTGATATCAATGGATACTTCTGGAGGAAACATACTAGTGGGGGTTCTTGAGGTATAGCACTAGAAAAATATACCCCTGCCAAGTTCTCAAGGTCTCCCAGAACCCCAAGGAGGATGCAGCAGACAGCTTCTGGGGACTCAGCATCTTAGTGTGAGTGAGAATTGGGACAGTGATCTAGAGTTCTGCTGACAAGAAATGAATTGTGCTGATGAACAACTTTCAGTCAGGCTCTTCAACTGGCTCCTTTTGTTCCTAAAAATAAAGAAAATTTTCAAGAACAAGGATGGAAAATTATATTTTAAATAACTTAAACCAAATCAAATTCACCTCAGTTTAAGGCCCCTGCCAAAACCCCAAGTTGGCAGTCAAGCATCAAGAGATATGCATCCTCTGATTGAACCATACTATTTCTTTTGGTTTTGGTGCTGTTGTTTTTCTTTTTTTGAGGTTTTTCCTTTTTGCTCTGATTATTCTCTTATAACATGACTAATGCAGAAATATGTTTAATGTTATTATATACTGTGATGAAATAATGGGATTTAGCAGATACTCAAAGACCCACCTGGAGATTAATCTATACTGATTGAATCAAGTGAGAGTGATTGACTGCTGATTTAGCCTACTTCAAAGTTAACTAGGTTGTGATCACACCTGGCTAGCCCTTAATGGATTTGGAGGATACCAACCAATCAGCTTGAAGTAGTGTGTAAGGACCGCCTCTATTCCAGATCTATAAAAAGCTTCCACAATCAGTTTGCTAGAGAGTTCCTGATTAAAGCAGGCTCCTGGAGGAAGACTTAAGGAACAACCCAACCAGGCTGGAACTCTAGACTAGATTTTAAACATCACAGTTTGGTGACCACGAAGGGATTGCTGAACCCCTCAACCTTCTGATCTTCACATTGGGTAAGAAAATGCTTCATTTTTGTGGACTTTCTATTTTGATTTATCTTTACCTGTTTTTTTTCCTTTAACTAATAACTTTATAAAGCATTGGTATTATGAAAGAGAAAATAAAGGGGTTGAAGAAAAACAAGAGAAACTTTATCATCATCATATTTCAAGAATCTGCTTCTATTGCCATAAACTGGGACATATTTTGCTGAAATGCAGAAGTAGACAGCAAGATATTAATATAAGATGTGGAGATTTTAGATATCGAAATAAAAATGCTCTAAATTCACTCAGAGAAATAATGTCAGTTCAAATGTTACATAAAGGTTTCCTTTTTATGCCATTGTATCTACATTTTGAAATTAATAGTATGAGTTTGTTTTCATAGAGATTTTAATTCTTTTAAGATTGTGTTTTGTTTTTCCAACTGATTATTTGATCAAATTAAATAAAGTATTTCCTTGGTAAATTGATTACTATGACAAGTGTAAATTAATTCTAGAAATACTATTTTTGCAAAAAATATTTGGAATTATTGTACATTATAACTTATATTCTGACTCAAAGCAAATTCAGTTTTTGTGATCATTTCACATTTTTTGCTATCATTATTATCCTCATTTTAAAATCCATATGAGACTTGGATTATAGGAATTAGGCATTGAACTCTCACAGAAGGGGAGACATTTATAAAGTCCAGGTACTGCACAGATGACTGGAAGTTTTCATCCCACCCATCTCATTCTACACCTGGCTTCTATTCCCCTACAATATGCCTGATGCCATGGACATCTCAATCCCATACATCTCATTAAGCCTGACTCAGTTTCCTCCAATATGTTTGGCGGCATGGACATATATCCCATCCACTTATTTTAAGCCTGGCATACTGCATATGCTGTATATATTGCTCAATGGTAATCCCCATAATTATCTCAGATGTCATGATAAATACGGTGTTAGATTTGGCCTTGACATCTGTTACCAATTATATTAGATTTTAAAATTTCTCATAATGGCATGAGGATAATTAGGCAGATGATACAAAAAGTGATGGAATAAAGATTTAAAAAAATTCTTGTCTTCTCAATTCATGTTTTTAAGAACTTTCATTGTTTGATTTGATTACTGGCAAAGCTCTTTAAAGTTGTGTTAAGCTCAATTTTGTAGGAAACTTTTCCAAGCTGATTACCAGCATCTACACATTTGAAACACCTGAAAAGACTTCCATTCCATGACTACACCCAGAGGACATCCCAAAACAAGCTTTTCCTTCTGCAGGTAAACCACTTGTTTGTTTGTTTTTTGAACCATGAGTTTAATGAGTCTGGTTATGGTATTATGTTTAAAACCTAATGCTTGATTTATCAATGGACATATTGAATATTGAGTCTTACTTCTTTTTGATAAATTGTTTATCACTTTAAGTATCTGTTACTGTCATACTAGATAGAGAATTCATGTATAAGATAATGTGTTTACTTGCTAAAAGAAGATTATGCAATAATGTATAATATTATCAGTCATTTACATTCATTTATCATTTACATGTCATTGTGACTATGTATACTGTGGGTATGGTTTGGTTGTATATATTACAAGTACATCATCAGTTATGCAGCATAACATGCATTTTTTCCATCATACTGTCTTTGGTGAAATTAATATGAGATTTATGAATTATGGAAACTTATCATCTCAGAGACTAACTGCTCTTACAATGAGTTTGATATAGGCCCTGTAGAGAATATATGTACAACAGGAGGAGAGACAGGTATATGTAAATCTATGGTTTGCTTATGATGGCAACTATATAGACCACAATTGCTGGACACAGTCCAGTTTCTTCCTCTCTCCCTTCTAAAAGTTTTCTTTTTCTTTCACTAAATCTGATGGCATGGTCAGAATCCATCCACCTGTGGCCTAGCACAATTACTGAATGTCTCGAAACCATGAGATGTGGTATAATAACCTTTCCATAACATTTTCAGGTGCCATGAACATGTTACTAAATTTGACTTTGATCCAGACACATGGTGGTAAGAGTGTTATAGATTGCATAACTACCTCAACCCTCTATTATATAAAGGGGGGAATGTAATGGAATGTATTAAATTTGATAATTGACAACGCTATGCTGAGGTTTAGTAAAAAATCCAGAAATTCAAACAGTTAAAGAAGAAGAATACAGCTTTCCAGACCAGAATCCAGCTTCCTCCTAATGACATCTTACCACTCCAAGAAGACAAGAGAACTGAGAAAAGACTTCCAAAGACTTAATTATTATTTTTTTTTTCTGTTTCATCAAGGAACACCTCTTCCTAGAAGAAACAAAGCGGGTAATGTGATGAAATAATGGGATTTAGCAGATACTCAAAGACCCACCTGGAGATTAATCTATACTGATTGAATCAAGTGAGAGTGATTGACTGCTGATTTGGCCTACTTCAAAGTTAACTAGATTGTAAAACTATCTCTACATGTAACTGGAAAATAATAAAATACTTTTATAAAACAAAACAAACCAAAACAATTAATTAGGTCACAGTTTATCTCACATAAATTACATTCTGTTTACTCAAGATATTTTTCACTTCCTCAATTTTATTATAAATGTAGTCCATAGACATTAAATAGACATATACAATAAGGAATAATATAAAATATAAAAATTTTAAAAGAAAAAAAGAGATATGCATCTTCACTCTGGCTTAGTGGCTGATTAGTCCTGTAACCTTGGCCCAGGTCCATTCATTTCTTTTTCTTTTCTTTTTTTTTGTGGGGCAATGAGGGTTAAGTGACTTTCCCAGGGTCACACAGCTAGTAAGTGTCAAGTGTCTGAGGCTGGATTTGAACTCAGGTCTTCCTGAATCTAAGGCCAGTACTTTATCCATTGTGCCACCTAGCTGCCCCCTGGTCCATTCATTTCTTCTGGAGAAGAAGAAGTTTGGACAACATGGCCTCTGAGCCTCTTACTGGTTCTGACATTCAACAGAAAACTATTTTCTATTCACTTTGTCCAACATTTACCATTTGATTGTAAAAAACTTTCTCTTAAGAAATGTTTCCCCTCAATTGTATAAAGCTCAACAAGTTTGACTTTTCCACAAGGGGAAAAGAACCTTTCCCTATAGGAGAAGTCTGTCCCCAAGTGTGCTTGCAGTGTCTTCAGACTGCCTCTTGGGTGGATCCTTTCTCTGAGACCTGACCCATAAACCACCTCTGGATGTGATTTTTTAAAATTTAAATTAATTTTTTTTTTTTTTTAGTGAGGCTATTGGGGTTAAGTGACTTGCCCAGGGTCACACAGCTAGTAAGTGTTAAGTGTCTGAGGCCGGATTTGAACTCAGGTACTCCTGACTCCAGGGCTGGTGCTCCATCCACTGAGACCTAGCTGCCCCTCATTTATTTTTATAAGTAGAGTATGAGGCTCCTTATTTCTTTATAGTTGAATCTGATTTCACCATAAAGAAAACCACACAGCGCTGCCCATCATGGTAGACCACCAATGCCCAGAAATCACAAAGATATGACCTAGATCAGAGGGATAAGAAAAGAATGCTCCAGTTTACTGGGCATCTGGAACTTCAATACATGGCTTCATTTGCATGGTGCAGATGCATTGTGGAAAGAGATGGTGGACATTTGCAGTTACTCTCACTAGTTGGGTGGGTGATGTGGCTCACTCTCCACCCTGTTTCCTCACCTCAGGCAGCTCTTGTCCATATCTGGCCATAAGTTTTCTTCAAGGGCTCCCCTCTATGTGCTGTGGTGGGGGCACTCACTCCCTTTTATCTCACATGGATGCCAATGGACATGGGCTAGCTGAAGTACCTGGTCCACCTTCCTGCTTACCCTCTCCTTCCTTGAAGGCATTCTTTTTGTTTTTGTTTCATGTGTTTATTTTCACTGGGCCAGGTGATTTCATTACTGAAGATAAGGAACTCCCTCTAGAAATGCAGATTGACCCGTTGTCTGCATTTTATAGTTGTCTGAGAGCCCTAAGAAGTTAAGTGACATGCCCAGGGTCACACAGCCAATCTGAGGCAGAACTTGAACTCAGGTCATCCTAACTTTGAGGTTGGTTGACTACCCGTCTGGTACCTGATGCATTTCTTTTTTTTTGTCACCACATGTAGAGTATTTTATGGTTACAGAGATCTTTTATACATACTTTCATCTGAGTCTCTTAACAAATCTTCAGGGTAAATAGTGTGAGAACTATTGTTTCCTTTCTACAGATGAGGCAAGGAGGGGCTAATTGACTCCTTCAGAGTTACCCAGTGAGTAGGCATTAGAGCAGAAATTCCAATCTGGTTCTGAAAGCAAGTTCCATGAACATCCCCCTATACCTTGTTGACTTTTTTTTTTCATGGAAAACATCTCTACATTAGCTAGGTTGTGAGAGAAAACAGATAAAAACAAGACTTCAGATTAAGGAATTGTCAAAAAACGTGTTTCAGTCTGTTTTCAGATACCATCAGTTCTTTCTCTGTAGGTGTATTGCATTTTTTTTTTGTGAGGCAATTGGGGTTAAGTGACTTGCCTAAGGTCACACAGCTAGTAAGTGTTAGTGTCTGAGGCCAGATTTGAATTCAGGTACTCCTGACTCCAGGGCCGGTGCTCTATCCACTGCGCCACCTAGCTGCCCCAGTGTATTGCAATTTTCATAAATCCTTCAGAGTTATATTGAATCATTGCCTTTCTGAAAATAACCATGTGCTTCCCGGCAGATCATCTTACACGATTGCTGTTATTGTTGTATACAGTACATTTCTCTCTGCCTCAGTTCATGTGGGTCTTTCCAGGTTTTTCTGATAGCATCCTGTTCATCATAACTTTTATATAGTACCTCGAACTTGACAAAGAATTTTCTTCACAATATCCCAGCAGAGTAGGTACCATATGTTTTGGCATTGTAGTCAATCATCATAACTATTTCCCTCTCTCCTATTCCCTTCCAATGATATTTACTATGTTTTCTATTTTATTTTGCCCCATTCATCCTCAAAAGTGTTTTGCTACTGACTGCCCCCTCCCCTGGTCTACCCTCCCTTCATTCACCCTTCCCTCCTTATCCTCTTCCCCTCCTACTTTCCTATAGGGTTAAATAGATTACTCCTTCCAATTAAGGTCTTTGAGCTAATTCTGTTTTCTTAATTTTTTTTCTTCCTTCCTCCCTCCTCAACTCTCCCTATGAAATCAAGCAATTCAATATATGTCATACATGGGCTGTTATCCAGAACATCTTCACCTTCCTTGAAAGTGTTTTGCTTTTTACAGCTCCCTCCCCCAAACTTCCCTTCCCTCCTTCCCCTCTTCTCTCACCCCCCTTATCTCCTTTCCCACCCACTTGCCCACAGGGCAACAATATATTACTATACCCATTTGAGTATGTATGTTATTCCCTCTTTGAGCCAATTCTGATGATAGTAAGGTTCACTCACTGCCGTATTCCTTCCCCCACTTCCCCTCCCCTCCATAAGCTTTTTTCTTTTTTCCTTAATGTGAGCTACCTCTCCCCAGTACACCTCCCCCCTTCCCCTTCTCCAAGTCTATTCCTCCTACCATTCAACCCTATTTTAAAGATGCCATCATGAGTTAGCTAGGTGGCACAGTGGACAAAGCACCAGCCCTGGACCCTGGAGGCCCCAAGCCCAAATCTGGCCCCAGACATAAGACACCCCACCCTGTTTGCCCCATAAAGAAAAAGCATAAACACAAAATAAGTGCTTTACAGATATCATTCCTTCATATTCAGTTCAGACCTGTGTCCTCTGTGTATTCCTTACTGAGAAAGTTCTTATGAGGTGGAAGTATTATCTTCTCATGTAAGAATATAAACAGTTTAACCTTTTAATGTCCCTCATGATTTCTTTTTCCTGTTTACCTTTTTATGCTACTCCATGGTCTTGTATTCGAAAGTCAAATTTTCTATTCAGTTCAGGTCTTTTCCTCATGAATACCTGAAAGTCCTCTTTTTCATTGAAATCCTCTTTTTTCCTGCTGGGTATGTGATTCTTGGCTGTAGCCCCAGTTCCTTTGCCCTCTGAAATATCGTATTCCATGCCCTCCAGTCCTTTAATGTAGATGCTGCTAGACCTTGTTTTATCCTTATTGGAGCTCCACAGTATTTGAACTCCTTTTTTTCCTAGCTGCTTGCAATATTTTTGCTTGACCTGGGAGCTCTGGAATTTGGCTATATTCCTGGAAGTTTTCCTTTTGAGATCTCTTTCAGGAGGTGATTGGTGGATTCTTTCAATTTCTATTTTACCTTCTGCTTCTAGAATATCAGGGCATTTTCCACCTTACAATTTATTGGAAGATGATGTCTAGGCTCTTATTTTGGTCATGGTTTTCAGGTAGTCCAATTATTTTCAAATTATCATTCCTGGATTTATTTTCCAGGTCAGCTGTTTTTCCAAGGAGATATTTCACATTACCCTCTATTTTTTCATTCAATTGGATTTGCTTTACTGTGTCTTGGTTTCTCATAAGGTCACTAGCTTCCATTTGTTCAATCCTAATTCTTAGGCAATTATTTTCTTCAGACAGCTTTTTTGTCTCCTTTTCCATTTGACTTTTTGAGTTGCTGACTTTTTTCTTATGACTTTCCTGCATCACTCTCATTTCTCTTTCCATTCTTTCCTCCATCTCTCTAAATCTTCCTTCTATCTCTCCTACTTTCTTTTCAAAGTCCCTTTTGAGAGCTTCCATGACCTGAGACCAGTTTATATTTTTCTTGGAAGCTTTAGATGTTGGAGCTTTGACCTGTTATTATCTTCTTCTTCCGAGGATGTATTGTGGTCTACCTTTCCCCCAAAGAAGTTTTAGATGGTCTTCTGCTTTCTCTGCCTACTCATCCTGGCTTACTATTTCTTGGCTTTTTACTCCTTCTTTAAGTGTAGCGCTGCTTCCAGGACACACTTTTGGTGTGTCCCAGGGGGTGTTTGGGCTTCTTCTCAGCCTGCCTGACTTGTGAGTAATCACAGCCGCTTTCTCTTTGACCCAGAAACAGAAGTCTGATTGAACTCTGATTCTCTATGGTCGGAAGCTTGGCATGCTTTTACCCCTCCTCCACTGGGCCACCACCACTCGATTCAGCCCACTGGTTCAGATCCAGGGCGCTTTGCCCCAACTCCAGTAGATACTGCCTCCACTTTACCCCAGCCTACCGCTGAACCCCCTCACCAGTCCGTGATCGGAACCTCAGAAGCTGCTGGTGCGGAAGACTCTGACTTGCTGGAAGCAGTGTCCCTGGCTGGGTCCGGACCGCACGCTGAGCTGTTCAGCCTGATCATTAGGTGATCGGAATTGCCCTCTTTTGCGGAGAAATAGTCTCACTCTGTTCTTATGTGCATTAGGCTGTTCTGGGTTTTGATTTTTACTGCATTATTTGGGCGTGAATGGACGGGTTTATCTGGAGCTTGTGGGAGTCACAGCCTCTCCTCCCCCCATTCCTTTGTATCTTAGAGTGTATTTGCTCACCTTAGAGAGACATCCAGGTGGGCCTTAATGGCCCACATACAGCAGCTGGGAAGCAGCCAGTTCTTCCTTTGGCTAGAGTCAGCCAATGGGCCAAAGCGATGAGTTGACGTGACTTAGCTGCTCTGCTGAAAGAACCTAATAGTGCTGGCCTTATTTGGACCGACAACTAGTCTTACGGACTTTGTTCATGTCCACTTCCCAAACTGCTTGGTACAGTGAGCAGAGAAACAGAGTAACGGTCAGAGGATCTGGGTTCAAATCCTATCTCTGACACTTAGTACTTGTGTGACCTTGAGCAAGTCACTTGATCTTTGAGAGTCAGTTTCCTCATCTGTACGAGGAAAAGATTGTGTTGAATAGTCTGAGGTTCATTCCAGCTCTAGATAACTGAGCCTAGAACTTATTTCTGCAACTGTAGACCACACATGTGGCAGCTGAGTCCCTCCTGCACCAAACAGATGGGGAGAATCTTTGACAAGACTGCAAATAAGGCATTTGTAGGGGTAGATGAACTAATGCATAGAAAAGCCTTGGACTGTTAACAGGTCCTCATGACATGTGAGAGCCTCCCAGAAGCCCTTTGCTAACAAAGGCTTGCAGAGACTGTCCATAGCTATCAGGAGACTGGTCCTAGAGCTGAGAAATCAGGAGCCTTAGCAAGGTTAACGGGGCAGGTACCTGGCGCCCATTAAGTTGCCCATTCCATCCCATTCCAATAAGCAATTCAATTATATTTAATTGGCACATACTCTGTGACCTCGTTCCCAAACACAGAACAAATGAATCGATAAGGCCTTAGACCTGAGAGCTTCAGTTTATCATCTCAAAGATTTCATTTTGTACTTTGCTGCAGACTTCATCACTTAGAGAACTTGCTCTATCCAAATGTAGTCACATGACTTATCCCTGGCTATTATTTCAAAAAGCTTCTTTCAAAATGTTTTCCCAACTTCGGACTTCCATGGATACGTGAGTGCGTCAATGTGTGCCCCTCCCCCACCACATCAATGGCTCAGGTTAGAACCCATCCCAGCTCTCTCCTCCTGGCCAATTGTTATCCATAAAGGGCACCCTGGAGGCTTCGCTCAAGGCTTTGGACAAACTCTTGCCACCATCACAGGACCATCCCCACTGGTTTCATCCAATGGCAGTATCTTCATTCCCTTTAGTTCACTTTCTAGCACCCATTCCTCCATATATAATCCTAGGGGAGTCTGGCTAGGAGGGGCCTCCTGCTAAGTTCGTTGTGGACTTTAAAAAAATTTAATTTGTTTCAATCAACAAAAATATGTATTTTCTTTCTCATACCCTCCTTTCAACTGAGAAAAAAAGAAAACAAAGAAAAAGAAAGAGAAGGAAGGAGGGAAGGAAGAAAGAAAAAAGAAAGGAAGAAAGAAAGGAAAAGAAAGAAGGAAGGAAAAAGAAAAAAGAAAGAAGGAAGGAAAAGAAAGGAAGAAAGACAGTTATAAAGAAACCCCTATCACAGTTGGATATACTCAAGCAGAACAAAAGGTTTGTTGAGTCCAGAGCCTCCTGTTTGGATACCGAGCACACAGAACTTCCTGGATTGGTTACAGGGCTTTTTCTCAAATCTGGGGAGGCAGCATTGGCTAGTCTATTCCAAACTGGAGCAGGATCTGGACACCTGTTAGGAGTTAGAACCAGCTCTGTCTCCTTGCTCGATGGGCTGTGTAAATTCAGCAAGAATTCATGTAGTAACTACTGTGTGCCAAGATCTATACTAGGGACTTCACATAACAAAACAAAACAAAAGGTGTATCACCTAGCTGCCCCATAAGTAAGAGTCCTAATGAAGCCCAGCTGAAGAGTCAAGTTTAGACAGGAGGCAAGTGATCTAGGAGAATGCTGTGTCCCTGAGAGAGAGGGCTTGGTGGATCACCTAGCTCATAGTTTGCAACCAATGGCAACACTGTCAGTGACATTACTTGCAAGCTAGGGAAATGTACCAGCTTGTGTCCCTTTGACCAGCTGTGCTAAGAGCAATATCCTAAAACCTCCCTCCATGCAAGTTAGACTAATTCCCACCTTGGCTGGCTGGCAGGATGAAAGGTTCAGGCTATTGACAGCACTGCTTATAAAGTAGGCATGAGAAGCACCAGGGATAGATGCCCTGAGGCTTGACTGCCCCACCACAATGGGAATTCACTTGTCTCAAACAGCCCACGGGGTCTTTAGTACCTATCCAGCTTGAACATCTTTCTCCTGCCATGGCTAAATAAATCTCCTCTTTGTTCATTGTTGAATGTCTTATGAATGTCTCCTTTTTGCTCCAATATTGAGCCTAACCTTCTGGTGAGTGACTGAGTGAGGGGCAGCCTGGACATCAGCCTTGGGGCCCATTCTGCTTAGCCTTTTCACGGATGATTTGGACAAAGGAGCAGATGGTTCTCATAAGATTTTCAGGGGATAGTACCTGACCACTCTGGGAGACAAGAATACTCATGAGCCCCACCACTTGTATGTGTGGTCCTACAAACTCAGGCTGAGACTCCTCAGAGAGAACACTCAAAAAGGGCCCTTTGTGAAGGGACAAATGGCCAAGACGAAGGCCTCCCTCCCTGCAGATTCATCCCTTCTTGAGTCACAGCTTCCTCATCTACAAAATGACGAGCCCCTTTGAGGTGGTTACTAAGCTCCTGTCCAACTCCGAAACTCCGATTCCAGAATGAGGAAAAAAAATTCACTAGGTGTAAATATAATTGAAAAAAGATAGGGCAATGGTAATCTCAAATTCCACCCTGAGTGCTGCTGTAACTGGGATTGAGCCAAGCAGACAGTGTCGAATAAGAGAGGAAAGGGGATTGGTCAGGGCAAGGATGTGACCTCAGGGTTGGGGTCCAGTAATGTTGAGCAGACTGGCTAGTCACCTGTGTGGCAAATTCCCTGGGCTCCTGCAACTCTCAGCAGCTTGTCTGTGACTTCTTGTCTCAAAGACTTGGCTGAGGGCACAGGGAGGCTATTAGTAATCAAAAGAACTGACTTTTACAGAATGCTTTTCGGCTAGCAAAGCACTTTACAGCGAGCATCTCATCAGATCCCCATGACAGCTCTGGGAGGGAGGTGTTATAGTCCCCACTTTTTAGATCAGGAAACTGAGTCTTGTGGACCTTAGCAGGACTTGCCAGTCTTTTTGACTTCATAGCATCAGGCTAGAGTCAGAAGCCCCTAGCTTTGGTTACTCTACTTTTGCAAGGATAGAAATTTGAAAGGGCCCAGAGACAAAGAAATACTTATTTTAAAGTCCAATATGAGATGCCTGAATGCCCAACATTGCTTAATGAACCTAGAGAAGAGGCGACTACTTTAGTGACTTATTTAAAATATTTTTACCAGTTTTCTACGTCAGCAGGACTGCCAGTTAGAAGAAATGCACCTGAATAAAAGCTGGGTTTGGGTGGGTGCTGCTGTCCCGACAGCACCTGCCAGACAAGATTCCTTTCTCAGCTTATAACAGGTTGCAATGGACTGACTAGCAAAAGGGTGTAGTACGCAATCTGGCCACCATGTGGTGCCGCTCTCATGCCATCAGCAGCCCTTAATTTCTGTGCCCTGGCCTTTTCAAATCTGCAGTATCCTTACTGTCCACTAGAGGACGCTGGTCCCACAAACGGTTAGTTAGACCCTCTTCCACAGCAGCGCCTCAAAGGATGGTGTTGGACCTGGACACGAGAGGACCAGAGTTCAAATCCAGCCTTAGACACGCCCAAGCTGTATGACCTTGGGTATTTCTCTGTGCCTCAGTTTCCTCATCTGTGAATCAGGGATAGTAATAGCTCCCACTTCTCAGGATTGTCGAGAGGCACAAATGAACTGTGTAAATGCTGTCCACTGGCTATGTTCACCCTCTCAGGACCTGTCAGACTGACTACTGAGCTAGATGCCTGGAAACAAGAACACAGTTAATCTCTGAACTATGAGCACTCGAGAAGAGGCGATCGGGCTGCGGGTCCCACTCCACATACTCTGGGTGTCCCGAGCCCCTTCACGAGGCTTAGGGACTTGACTTGTCAGCAACCAGATGATTTATCCAAACCCAGTAAAGGGCCTGTATAAGAGGGATCCCGAAATGCTCTGCCCAATGTTGTCTGTCTGCCCCAGAACTCCTCCTGGTCGTCAGATGGAGGAGGAAAGAAAGAAGGAAGAGGTCAGTGAGGGAAACTTCCCTGGCTCAGAGGAGACCAGGGAAGCACCAGTCTCACAGTGGTCAGGCCCTCTGCTCCCAAGCCCCACAATGCCCTGGTACCTCCCCACCCCAGAGATCCATCTTCACTGCTGCTGCTCTCCAGAATCTGGGCCAGGCCATAGTTCAAGGAGGTCCAGCGTGGGCCACAAAGGCAGCAGCAGGGGCAGCTCTAACAAGCCACAGGTGGCTAGCAGTAAGGAACTGTGGGATGGCCCATCCCATGAGTAGCATGGAAAGAATATCTTGCAATTTGCAAGAGCAGAAGTCTCTTCCCTAGCACCAGGAAGGAATCAGTCATGTTGGGGATGGGCCCCTCAATTCATTTCCTACCGCTTCATTTGTTGACTCAGGAAGGTATTATGAAGCCCTGCTACAAATGGGGTAGGTGGTTGGTACTTAGTAAATACCTCATGGATCCAGGGCTACAGGGCAGCTACAAGAAAGATAGGAAAACTCAATCCCTTCCCACAGGGAGCCTTAGGCTCAGCAGGGCAGAGGAGATGCTGGAGAAACAACCAGAAAAGCCAGTTCCTGACATTTATAAAGCCCTTCAAAGTTTGCAAAACACTTTACATGTTGTTTATCCCTCACAACAACCGGGTGAGGCAGATGCTCCTATGATCTCCATTTAACAGACTGATAAACTGAGGCTGAGGGAAGTTAATTGGCTTGCACAGAGTTCCACATCGAGTAAGTGTTTGGAGTAGTATTTGAACTCAGACAGGCTTCCTGACTCCAGTCCAACATTCTATGCACTGCACCACCTAGTCGCCTAATCCAATTATCTGTGTCTGCTGGGAGGGCATCTTTCTCAGGAATGGGTTGGACTGGACAGCCTCCAACATGGCCCCTTCCAGCCCTGAGACTCTATAACCCCATGTTATCAATTTACTCATTAAAGGCATTGTTCATTTACTGGCAAAATAACCACGGGGAGAGTTTAATCAGAAGCCACAGCTTCTGGCAGCAGCCCATAAAACAAGATGAGCAGGTTGTCCGTTCCCTGCTTGGGGGTCATTGTCAGCACCGGAGCTGTTGTTAAGGCTGATGATGAAGACGCGTGGCCCATGCTTTATTGCTTTTCCATTGGCTCTCAGCGATTGCAGAGCCAATGGCTAATAAAGCATTTGTAGGAGCCCCACTTCTCCCCCACCCCACCATCACGAGCCTGCTTGCCACTCATGATTTGTGGGAGAGAAGGTCTTTGTCTTTAACACCTTGAATAATTCTGGCATGACCCCACTCTAGCGTCTTGTCAGAAAGATCTCAGTCTCGGTCTGCTCGTCCCCAGACACAGGACAAACTCCTCATAAATCTGCTGCAGCTCAAGGCCCAGTGCCTGCTCAGGAGGGGGGGGCATCCTGTTCCCCACAACTGCACCCGTTGTGGGGGTGGGGCTGGACCACACCCAGTTTTATCCACTCAGGCCCAAGAGAAACCTTTGCTTTTTAATCTGGATTCTCTTTGAAGGGTAAATTGATGAAATAAGACGCTTCCCCAAATAAATGTGCTTTTAGCATGGTTTTGCAGTAGAAGGAGAGGAGACCTGCTATGAGAGGAAGGAGCTGATTACATTTTCAAAGAGTGTCAGAATCAAGTCATTTGCTACCAAGAAAGTGGGTCTGTTGCAACCTCTTGGGGTGGCCCGGGGCCCTGTTACGTGGGTCTGCTAAGGTGATTGACAATGTCTTTGTTCCTATTTGGCTCTTGGTTGGATAGGGCAGCAAGCAAACCCAAGGCTACTTGGTGCAGCGGAGAAAGCACCAAATTGGGAGCTTTGAGACCTGGGTTCAAATCCTTCCCCTGACACTTAATAGCCTTGTGACTCTAAGGAAGTGTTTCATTTGTACTTTCTGAGCCTGTTTCTCCTTTGTATAAGAAGGGTTATAACCTTCACATTCCTTACCAAACAGAGGTATTGTACAGAAATCCTTCTGTAAATCTTGAAGCAGGAGAGATCTGCATATCGCAGATCTTGCTGGTGATTGTGATCTGAATTGACACAGAAATCCACGGGGTCTTTTTAGGGCTGAGGGTGAGGTGAAAGCCCAGGTGCCCCCCACTATCCTGCTGGTGATGTCATGAGGGATCAAGGAAGACCCCTGTTGAGTTAGCTGTGCTGAGTCACAGAGGCTGGGCTCATCTGCATAAATGACACAACAGGTCCACTGGAGTCTTATTTTTTATTTATTTTTTTTGGGGGGGGTTCTTTGAGGGGCAATGGGGGTTAAGTGACTTGCCCAGGGTCACACAGCTAGTCAGTGTCAAGTGTCAAGTGTCTGAGGCTGGATTTGAACTCAGGTCCTCCTGACTCCAAGGCTGGTGCTCCATCCACTGCGCCACCTAGCAGCCCCCATTGGAGTCTTTGTAGGTGGTGCAATGGGCTGGGTGTGACTTCAGAAAGAACCACAGTGTGATCCTGAGCATGCTGTTTTATCTAAACCTCAGTTTCCTCAGATGTAAAATCAGCCAATAAGGGCTGAGCTTCATAGGGTTGTTGAGGGCCAAAGCACACAATGAGTGTAAAGAACTATGGCAGCCTTAAAGGGCTGTAGGAATTTCAGGGCCTACGTTTTGTTTAATATTTATTAAAATAACGGGCAGCTAGGTGACCCAGTGGATAGAGCACTGAAGACCTGAGTTCAAATCTGCCTCAGATACTTCAATCAATAAACCAATTGATATTCATTAGGCACTTATTATGTGCTAAGCAATGGGGATACAAAAATGTCCCTGTCCTCAAAGAGCTTACAATCAATTGAGGAGAAAACAAACAAACAAATATATTCAAAGCAAGATAAAAAAGGATAAACAGGAAATAATTATGGATCTGAATTAAGAGGGATTAGAGAAGGCTTCCTGGAAGAGATAGGACTTTAGGGGAGACTTGAAGGGAGCCAGACCATAGAGATGAGGAGGGAGATCATTGCAGGTGTGTGCACAGCCAGAGAGAATGCCCTGAACCTAGAAATGCAGGGGCTTGTTTGAGGAACAGCCAGGAGGCCACTGTTACTGCATTGAAGAGGATGGTGGAGGAATGAGGTGAAAGGAGACCGGGAAGGTGGGAAGGGTCCAGGTTAGGGATGGCTTTGAAGGTCAAACAGAGACTTTTGTATTTGCTCCTGAAGCAATAAGAAGCCCCTGGCGTTTATTCAGTATGAGGCATTGTGGAGGGAGAGGCAGTGGCATGGTTGAATCTGTGTCTTTAAAAATAGCTTTAGTAGCTGAATGGAGGATGGATTGGAGTGGGGAGGAATGTGAGACAGGGAGACTTATCAGAAGACTCTGGGCAGGTCACTGCATTGAACTTTGCCTCAGTTTCTTCATATGTAAAAAATAATAATAGCAGTACCAATCTCAGGATTGTTATGAGGACCAAATGAGATAGTTGTAAATCACTTATCACAGTGTATTGCACATTTGTTGTGGTTATTCAGTTGTGTCTGACTCTGTGACCCCAGGTGAGGTTTTCTTGGCAAAGATACTGGAGTGGTTTGTCATTTCCTTCTCCACCTCGTTTTACAGATGAGGAAACTGAGGCAAATAGTGTGAAGTGACTTGCCCAAGGTTACACAGCTAGGAAGTGTCTGAGGCTGGTTTTGAATTCAGGTCTTCGACTCTGGGTCTAACACTCTATCCACTGCACCACCTTGATGCTCTATATAAATGTTAGCTAGTATTAAAATGGTCTTCATCCCTTTAAGAGCAGCCAGTTTGAATCAGTGACCAATCTGAGGAAACAAGTTTTGTAGGATCTGTAGAGTTTAAGGACAAACAAATCAACGTGAGAACTGTTCAGAATTGAGGTAAAAATTTCAATGGAAAAGTCAGATTCTCAGGACACTGAGAAGGCCCTTCAGCACCATGGACAAGGGAATCGAGCAGCTCATCACTTAGGTTGGGGGTGGAAGGCAGTCATCGCTACCCCCTATGCATCCTCCTCCCCCCATCCCCACCCCAGCTGGAGCCCCCAGCTTGTTGGGCTCCTGGCTGACAGTGCCTGCCTCTCCCCATTTCCCATCAATGACCATGCTCCTGGGCTTTGGATCTCTCCATTGGGCCTTCCTTTATCAAGAAATTATGCTGTGAGACTGAATCTGCTTGGTCTTCCCAACTCCTCAGTGCCCACAGTCACTTTGATTGGATCTTCTCAGTGGAGGGCAGGACCATGGGCCCCAGGGCCTCTGTTTGAGAAAGGGAGAGTGAGGCCTGCTCTGAGAGGGTCTGTAGGCTTAGCTAGTCTACTGGAATTTGGTTTGGATTGGTGGTGGAGGAGCTCTGGCTTTGAAGGCAGTTGGCTTGGGTTCAAATGTCTACACTACCATTTTACTTTGGGGTGATCTTGGGAAAGTCTCTGCTTCCCCTCTCTGAGATTCCATTTTCTTACCTGTGAATGAGGGGATTGGAGTGGATGATCTAAGCCCCTCCCAACTCTCAGTCTATGAGCCTTCATCCCATAGAGTAAGTCCTCGGAGACTTTGGGGAACTGCCACGTTGACTGGGCTTCCAGAGGAAACCTTGCATTGCCAGATGAACATCTCTGTCTTCCCAAAGTGCTGACCCACAGGGAGGCAGCGAAGGGAGATTATGTCAACATTTGACAATCTTTGGTATCATTCTCTTTTGGCTGAGGGTCAGTGTCCCCATGAGAACAGAATCTATGATGGGAGAGCTTTTCTAATAGAGGATGTTTTCTGAGACTTAGCAAACACCCTAAGGCCATGCTTGGGAATTCACTTACAGCTATTGCTCTCACCTGATGGAGGAAGGCATGGTCTGCAGTCTTCTGAAGAGGAATAGACTAATTCTGCTGGGCAACAAACCCTCTCTTTACAATTGGCCACGAGGTGAGCAAAGATTCGTGGATCTGAGATTGTGCAAGGGCAGCCATGGAAGGGCAACTGTGGGCTATTACTCTGGGTAGATGGGAGCAGCTATTTGGAAACCTCTTTCTTCTTCCCAGCCAACAACTTCTGCTCTTTCTTTTAGCTTCCAATAGCAGTAGCAGCAGCAGCAGCAGCAGCAGCAGCAGCAGCAGTTAACATTTATATAGTGCTTACTATTTGCCAGGCACTATGCTAAAGGTTTTACAATTATTATTTCATTTGATCCTCACAACTACCCTAGAAGGTGGGCTCTATTATTACCCTCATTTTACATATGAGAATATTGAGTCAAAGGTTAAATAACTTGTCAAGGGTCATACATTAAGTAAATGTCTGACTCAAGGTTTGAACTCAAGTCTTCCTGATTCCAGGTCAGTGGTAATCTATCCACTGTACCACCTAGTTGCCCCCACTCAGCAATCTTCCTCCCTGGCTCTTTTTCCTTTTCTTAACTGCATAATGTCCCACCGTCAGCCCTCTTTTCTCTGTCTTTCCCTCCTTTGACATCTTGTATTCCCAGGGCCTGGATCATTAAGTGTTTGTTGGCAGAAGATTGTCAGATCTACATTTCTCATGGTAGATGATGTCTCTCTTCTCTCTGCCTGTCTATAGGACATCTCTATCTAGACCTCAACCCCACTACATCCCCTCCTAAGCTCCTTTTCACCACCCTCCTAGTCCATTCCTCCATATGACTTAACACTCCATAAATGACATAACCATTCATCATTTTTCCCAAGTTCAAGATGGGGTGAGGGTTGGTGGAGGGCAAAGGTGTTTATCTTTAATTCTTTCAATACTTGCAATACACCAAGTCCTATCAGTTTTTTTTGCAAGGCAATGAGGGTTAAGTGACTTGCCCAGGGTCACACAGCTAGTAAGTGTCAAGTGTCTGAGGCCAGATTTGAACTCAGGTCCTCCTGAATCCAAGGCCAGTGCTTTATCCACTGCACCAGCTAGCTTTCCTCCTATTAGTTTTAACTCCACAATTTCTTGTGCCTCTTTCTTCTTTCCTTTCTTCCCTCAGCTACCCAGTTCATCCTCCTCAGAGTCACCTGCTTGAGCAATTACAAAGTTTTCTAATTGATCTGCCTGCCTCTAATTGCTCATCTGCTTCTTCCTACTCTAACCCACCCTACCAAAGAAACCTTTAACTGTAAATCTGGTCATATCACCCCTGTTCAAGGACACACAATTAATTCTTGATTGTTGTGGAGAAGAGTTCCAATTCCTTATCCTCCCCCATGCTATATTATAATAAGTTGCATGTAAATCTGATATACATCATCAAAGGCTTTGCATGTAACAGTTCTGTGAGGTAGGTAGCATGAATGTTGTAGCTCTCTTGCATGGATGAGGAAACATCAGAAAGGCACAGTGACTCACTCTACTGGATAGTGCTGCCTTCCATGTGTGCTACATTTTAGTCCAATTGAACTATTTGCCATTTCCTAACAACTCCTTAAACATAGCCCTTCTGTCCTACTTTTCTCCCATGATTCCCTGTGCTCAGAATTCCTTCTCCATCTTGCCCAGCCTGGAATTACAGGGGTCGTTAGTTGGTGTGGGAACTTTGACCTGCCCCAAAGTTAGTTCTTCTAAGAAGTGCACTAAATTTACATAATTCCACATGTATAACCCATATCTGATTGCTTAAGGAGGGGGCAGTGGAGGGAAGGAAAGAGAGAGAAAATTTAGAACTCAAAATTATAAATAAAATTTTTATTATTTTTAAAAAGAAGTTTACTAAAGGAGAGATTTGGATTATGAATTAATCAGTCACAAAGTTAAGGGACCAAAGATACTCGAGTGTGGCTAGTGAATATCATAATATATGATTCTAAATGTGTGGTCGCCTTAAATTAGAAGCTTTAACACCAGTCTTTGGGCATTAAGCATTTATTAAAGCATACCAGGTATTCACAAGGAGTTCAGAAAGTTAAGAAAAGGCCTATCGGGGCAGCTAGATGGCGCAGTGGATAGGGAACTGGCCCTGGATTGAGGAGTACCTGAGTTCAAATCCAGCCTCAGACACTTAACACTTACTAGCTGTGTGACCCTGGGAAAGTCACTTAACCCCAATTGCCTTACTAAAAAAACAAAAAAACAAAAAACAAAAAAAAAGAAAAGGCCTATCTATCCTAGAGTTTCCAGCATGGTTGGGTTCTTTCTCAAGTCCTCCATCATGAACCTGCTTTGAGTATCTGCTTAAATCCCACTATTTTATCACATTTCCCCTTTTGTTTCCTCAAGAAACATGGGGTGTTTCCTTGACGAAACAGTAAAAAATAATTGTCTTTGGAAGTCTTTTCTCAGATGATTCTTAGGATATCCTCTGGGTGTAGTCGTGGAATGGAAGTCTTTTCAGGGGTTGATGTGTGGATGCTGGTAATCAGCCAGGAAAATTTCCTACAAAATTGAGCTTAACACAACTTTAAAATAGCTTTGTCAATCAATAATCAAATCAAACAATGAGAGTTCTCAAAAACATGTCTAAGGGAATTCAGAATCTTAGTTGTTACACATGAAACATATAATAAAGCAAAAATTGAAACATTCTCTAAAACTTAATATTACTACAGTCCCCTCATTGAGGGTAAATTGAGAAGACAATTGTGATATTAATTTTTAAAAAATTTTATCTGTTTCATCACTTTTTGCATCATCTGTCTAATTATCCTCATGCCATTATGAGAAATTAAAGAATCTAATATAATCAGTAGCAGATGTCAAGGCCAAACCCAACACTGTATTTATCATGACACCTGAGATAATTATGGGGGTTACCATAAAAGAACAGAGAAATGATGGGATATGAGCATTCCCACACTTGAGCAATATATACAGCCCATGCAGTATGCCAGGCTTAAAATAGGTGGATGGAATATACGTTCATGCTACCGAACATATTGGAGGAAACTGAGTCAGGCTTAATTAGATACATGGGATTGAGACAACCATGGCATCAGGCATATTGTAGGGGGAATAGAAGCCAGGTGTAGAATGAGATGGGTGGTATGAAAACTTCCAGTCATCTGTACAATATTGTGGGGAAATGGAGCCAAAAGAAGCCAACCTTAGCTCTTGCCAATAGCCATTCTCTACCTTTCCCAAGTCAGTGCAGTACCTGGACTTCATACATGTCTCCCCTTCCGTGAGAGTTTAATGCCTGCTCTTGTATGTATTCCTCTCATGGATGAAGGCAATTAATGTCTTAAATGGTAAATTCCCATAATCCAAGTCTCATAATGGATTCAAAATGGAGGGTAATAATGATCGCAAAAATGTGAATTTGCTTTGACTCAGAACATGTTACAATGTGCTATAATTCCAAAAAATAACTTTTAAAAAATAGTATTTCTAGAATTAATTTACAATTGTCATGGTAATCAATTCACTAAGGAAATACTTTATATAATTTGATCAAATAATCAGTTGGATAAACAAAACAATTTAGAAGAACAAAATATACATGGAAGAATAAAAACAATGAAATTCACATTGGCTTAAAACACAATCTTCAAAGAATGAAAATCTCTATGAAAATAAACCCATACTATTAATTTAAAAATGTAGATACAATGGCATAAAAAGGAAACCCTTATGTAACATTTGAACTGACATCATATCTAAAATCTCCAGATCTCATATTCATATCTTGCTGTCTACTTCTGCATTTCTGCAAAATATGTCCTTGTCTGTGGCAGTAGAAGCAGATAAATCCAATTTACTGCAAGTCATGATGTCATCCCGATGTCATAGTCCTCTTTGAGAATGAAGGACAAACAACAAGAATTGAAGTCCCATGAGGGATGGGAGAAGGTTGAGGATCCTTACCCACCTCTCATGGGACTTCTTCCTAGATTTTTTCAAAGCAGGAAATTCTGTAAAGGAGAATACATTTCTTTAATCACTTAAGTAGTATTGGACACCAATCCCTTCACCAGGGCTCAAAGACCGGGATGCTTCTTACTGGCCACATCGGCAGCAATCCCAAACAAAAGATGTGAGATTTGGGGCAGTGACTCCCAAGTTGTCTGAGAGATCTGCATTCTCCACAAAGGATTTATTTCAAGGATGGAGTGAAACTAAGGTGTGTCAAGATGCTTGAGTCCCATGAAGTCCTTCATAGCCTGTTGGAAGTAGCCCACTAAATGAGTTGAGAGATTACCGGTCAGCAACCAGGAACACTTGGAAAAGGGGACTTTCTGAAGCTGAGTAAGAGGAAGGCTTGGGACAGAGTTCCTGCTAGAGGAAGAAAATGGGTTAAGGAATAGCCTTAACCTTAGCCTAGGGGGACCTGCCTGACTTTTATTTGGTCCCTGGGGTGGACAAGTGATGGTGATGGAGATGGTAAGAGATGGTGGAGGAGGCTAAGAGGGCTTAGAAGCTACCTGAGCTCTAAGACCTGAGCTCTGATTAATAGCAGCTGAAAGGGATTATAGACGACTAGGATAAGCCCCACTCCCCCCTCACCTACTTAAGGAGGAAATTGGGATAATCAAGAGAACTTACTCTAAATAGAAGCATCTTTCTTTCCCCTAGGAGCTACCTCTTCTTCCCCCCTCTGGGACTCTCCCTGTGGCCTCACGGTGTTTTAATAAAACACAGGAAAATGAGTCACTGAGCTTTGTAATCCCTTGGGACGCCTCACGACTAAATCCATCGCTGCTATAGCTACGACTTCATTTTGGTGTCCTCTCTGAGGCAACTTAAGTCCCGGACTCAACCCCTTTTTCTTTTTTGTGTGGGAGCAGTGGAGTCAGACCTTGTCAAGGTAAGTTGGGGATTTGCCTTTCACTCCTGCACCTGGGTTTTGCTCCTTTGGGAGGCCGGCTCACCAAACGGAGCGGGGGTGGGGTGGGGTGTTATTTCTCGTTGATCCGGGATAAAGAGATTTGCCCCGTGGGATTTCCCTTCGACCAGCAATTGGTTAAGGATTTACCGTGCTGGCGAGGCTCTGTAGTCTGGGGGACGCCCTGGATTGAGTCTTAGATGGTAGTTGACACCCACGTGGACGCAGGTGCGGTGTCTGTAACCTCCGGGAGGTTACAGATGGGTCAGGAGGCCAGCATTCCCAAAGACTCCCCACTGGGATGGATTTTGGAGAATTGGGATTAGTTGGATTTAATTGATCCAAAAAGAAAGCCATTGTTGTTTTATCGAACCACTGCCTGGCCATAGGATCAGCTGGGTGACCAAGAACCCGGCCCCTAAATGAAACAACACTACCTTATAATACTGTTTTTCAATAGGATCCATTTTGCAGGAGGGCAGGGAAATGGTCAGAGCTGCCTTATGTACTTGCTTTTGTCTCTGGGGCAGAATCCGGAGCTAAGGGACCAGTGCCGAATGTGTTTGGTAACTTCGAAGTTAACTTCACAGAAGCGGAGCTCTCCTAACTCTGGACTGTCTACTCATTGAGGGTCCGGAGATCCTGAATTGTTACATGGCTCCTGCTGAGGCCCTCTGGCTTACTCCCTGCTCCACCACGCTCTCTTCCTTCTCCCTCTGAGTCTCCTTCTTCTCCACCTACCCTCCTTCCCCCAAGTCTGAGCCTGAGAAGCCTCCCTCTCTTACCCTGGTTTCAGTGGGACCAAACTCTCTCCTTACTCCTCCTACTGTGCCCTCCTTATGCCCTCCTGTGCCAGAGTATAGTCCCATGCATAGTCGGAGTGGTCAGTCATATTGGGGGCCCTCTGCTCCCAGACTTCTACTTCCCTTAAGAGAGATAGGACAGGGGCAGCTAGGAGGCACAGTGGATAAAGCACCAGCTCTGGGTTCAGGAGGACCTGAGTTCAAATTCGGCCTCAGACACTTGACACGTACTAGCTGTGTGACTCTGGGCAAGTCACTTAACCCTCATTGCCCTGGGAAAAAAAGAGAGAGAGATAGGGCAATCAGAGTTCATGTCCCTTTTTCCATGTCTGATTTGACCCAGATTAAGGACAAATTTGGGAGTGTAACGATTGGAATGACTCCACCTGCTGAGGAGTTACTGTAGGAAAGCTCCGCCATGAGGAGAAGGCATCTGAGGGCAAGCCATGCCGTCAGGTCCTTGGTGTCAGGAAGTGACATTTGCTGGTAGGTGCTGTCTATCAACACTGCCAGCCAATTAGCTTGGATCTGTGTGTTCATGTGGAAGGGATGTTCCCAGCTTCACAGGGGGTGTTGGGTCCTTTTTGTTCCTGACTTCATCATGTTGGGTTAGATGATGGGGTCTCTTAGAAATAGATTTTTACCTTTTTCTCTGATCCTAATGCTCTTTAATAAATACGTAAACACTTAAATACTCTTGCTAAAGTTTATAATATTGGTGACCACTCATTAGACTTTAGATAGTATAGCTAGAATTATTTGAGGATCCAGTCAGATTTATTGAGGGGGTTGGAACTGTTTCAGTTTGATCTCTCATGGGCAGATAGGCATATCATCATCTCTAGCTGTTGAACTTTAGATGAGAAAAAGAATTTGGGACCTGGCTACATAAGCCGGTTTGAGTAGGCACAAAGTGGCTTGCCTTGGGCAGGGGTCCCTGGTGCTGCAGTTGTGCCTTCTGTGGACCGGCACTGGAATTATCAGGAGGAGCACAGGGACAGGCAAAGGAGAGACTACATGATTAAGTGTTTCATAGAGGCAATGAGAATAGGGATAAAGCAGCAGCTTAATGATGAGAATTATGAGAAACTTGAGGAGGTTACACAAGGGGAAAATGAGAATCCTGTTTTATTCTGAAGTAGACTGGGAGAGGCAATGAAGAAATATACTAATTTAGTATATATAGCGGAGGGGCTAGCCTGCTTAATTTGCGCTTTATTAGCCAATCAGCTTCAGACATCAGAAGGAAGTTGCAGAAGTTAGAATTAGGACCTCATACCCCAACTTCCCAACAGTGTGATGTGTGTTCAAAGTCCACAATAACAGAGTTAGAGCTATTGCAGAAGAGAAGGACCAGAGTGCACTTCCGTAATAAAGAACAGCAACACTCATGGCTGCAACCATTGCCTCTTCAGAAACTACAGTGAGAGAATGCCAGGAACCCCGTAAATTGTCCACATGCCCGAGAGCTTGCTTCAGATGTGGTAAGACAGGACCTTGGGCCAAGTAGTGCCTTGTGTAACCACTTCCTTCTGGACTGTGTGGAGCTGTGGGGGAAATAGGGTATTGGAAGCAAGCTTGCCCCTCTGGCCGTCAAAGAGGACATTGGAGGCAAGATCACTTTGCCCTAACCATGCAAAAACCCAGCATCAAGCGGGACCAAGTGGACTCAGAGTGATGGAGCCCGGATCGGCCCAGCCCCCTCAGGGTTACACTGGCTGTAGGCGGTGAGAAAGTCAACTTTCTCACTGATGAGGGGAGGCCACATTCTGTTATCACTTTTTTTTTTTAAGTGAGGCAATTGGGGTCAAGTGACTTGCCCAGGGTCACACAGCTAGTAAGTGTTAAGTGTCTGAGGCCGGATTTGAACTCAGGTACTCCTGACTCCAGGGCTGGTGCTCTATCCACTGCGCCACCTAGCTGCCCCCTCTGTTCTCACTTTTACTGGTCTCACTAGACTTGCTCCGCATCAGTCAACCCCAACCTTCCAACTGCTTGATGCAGCGTTCAAAGTCTACAGTACTATCTATTGACCAAAGAAACTTCAAATTACACTCAATTGGGTGGGGAGAAGAGTTTTCTTTGAACAAGCATCCTCAGGGTTCTGAAGTCAAGGCAATAACATATTCAGCGATGGAAGTCTATGAAGAGGAGAAACCAGAGGTTTTTGTGATTATTGACGTTTCTAAGCAGAACTGTTGTTTCTTTTCCCTTGGGGGAAAACACACTAATTGACCTGAGAGAGAGAGAGAGAGAGAAACGTACATTCAGGTGGCAGAGGGTGTTTCCTCATTTATGAGTTCGCGGTTAAGTAGCAATACATTGGATTGTTCATACTCTGACCGTTGCTGTTGAAGACTACAAGGCCTATGGTCTTTTCTACATTTTCCATTTTTTGAAAATGGGCCCCTGAAAGGATAGGTGAAAGACAAAATTTAGTAAAACATAATTTACTAAACGACTAAGCGGTGAGCTGTTCTGAGGTTTGAAAGAAATGGTTAGTCGGATCTTTTGTCTCCTCTCCTTTTTCCTTTGTAAGATTGTTTCCTTGAAGGTGACTGTAAGGTATGGTGCTTATATTTAGGTGCGGGTTTGTTTTTAATTAACAATGCAGCCTTTCTCTGGTGACCAGAGAAAATGACACTCGAGTGATAACCTTGTTGCTTTCCTTTCCTGTGAAACGGCTTCAGTCAAAGTTTTAACTTGACCTTCCTGTGTTGCTCCTATTGCCAAAGTCATCAATTGCATCCCTACATGACTGGTTAAGTTCAAAAGGTTTCCCAGTTAGGAAACACAAAGAATTTTGCTTGAAGATTTAACGTTAGGAGGGATGTTTCAATCAAAATCTTTTCTGCAATAGGAGCAACGCAGTTTAACTCAGACTAGAATCATCAGCTTGCTCTCACCATGGAGAAATTTTCTAGCCACTTTAGCTTAGTAAATGGGACTTGATGGACAACATATCACCTGAAGACCTGAAGCTTAGCCTCTGGACTCTAAGCTAACGAGTAATGGTGTGTTTTTGATCCAGAAATCCCACTTCTAGGAATACAAGGGGAGGAGGCTGTAAGACCAAAACTTTTAGGTAGCTAGGTAGTGTATGACCGCTCACTGGTGCTGGAGTTGGGAAGATGTGAGTTAAAATTTGTCCTGAGACTATGTCTAATCGCATGACCTGTGATGTCACGTGACCTTTGACTCAGTTTCCTCATGTGTAAAATGTGGCTAATATTACCACCTACCTACCAGGGTTGCTGTGAGGATGAAATGAAATACTATTTATAAAGCACTTTGTAAACCTTGAGATGCAACACCAGCACCCCCCTTAATTCTCTTCCTTGCCATCACTGCCATCACATTAGCAGCAGCACCTAACACTCACAGGCCTTTTAGGTCCTTGGAATTTTCCAGCTCCCGCTTTGTGCAGAGAAGGCTCCGACTCAACCCTCCAGCCCCCCAAATTCTGGAGCTACTTGCATTCTGCCCAGCATCCAGGTGAGAACTGACATTCGG
The DNA here is from genome assembly GCF_019393635.1 of Dromiciops gliroides. Classification (NCBI taxonomy): domain Eukaryota; kingdom Metazoa; phylum Chordata; class Mammalia; order Microbiotheria; family Microbiotheriidae; genus Dromiciops; species Dromiciops gliroides. The sequence goes on along the minus strand of NC_057862.1, from coordinate 1,211,215 downwards.
CTGGGTATTCAGCACAACTGGATATCTCAGCTTTTTTTTAAAAAAGAAATTTTTATTTAAAGCTTTGGGTTCCAAATTCTATCCCTCCTTCTCCTTTCCCCTTCCCCACTCCCTGAGACAGTAAGCAATCAGATATGCGTTATACATGTGCAATTATGTAAAACATTTCCATATTAGTCATTTTGTACAAAAAACTTGAATAAATGAAACAATGAAAGGTGAAAAAAGCATGCTTCAGTCTGTGTTCCATCAATATCATTTCTTTCTTTGGAGGTGGACAGTATGCTTCATCATTAGTCCTTTAGGATTGTCTTGGATCATTGTATTGCTGAGAATAGTTGTCATTCACAATTCATCAAATAATATTGCTGTCTCTGAACAATGTCCTCCTGGTTCTGCTCACTTCACTATATATCAGTTAATATAAGTCTTTCCAGGTCTTTCTGAAGTCATCCTGCTTGTCATTTCTTATAGAACAATAATATTCCATCCCCATCATATCCCACAGCTTGTTTAGCCATTCCCCAAGTGATGGGCATTCCTTTGATTTCCAATTCTTAGCCACCACAAAAAGAGCTGCTATAAATATTTTTGTACAAATAGGTCCTTTTCTCTTTTGGGGATGTCTTTGGGATATAAACCTAGCAGTGGTCTTGCTGGATCAAAGGGTATGCACGGTTTGATAGCCTTTTGGGTATAGTTTCCAATTGCTCTCCAAAATGGTTGGATCAGTTCACAACTTCAGCAACAGTGGATTAGCATCCCAACTTTTCCACATCCCCTGCAATATCCAATATTTTCCTTTTTTTGTTATGTTTGCCACTCTGATAGGTGTGAGGTGGGGATATCTCAGCATTGATATGTTAGGGACATGGTTAAAGTCACCACTGAGATGCAGAATGTCCAGTGGTACTTTGGTCCTTAGAAAGCTGAGGAAATTCATAGATGAATGTGGCAGCCATCATGTCAGAACTGTAAGCAGAGTTTCATGCCATCTCAGCATGGACTGGCCTCTTTTTCGCTACCTCAGCCTTCTTGTTGCCCGTATCCTGCTTTGCCACAAATGGCACCTTTTCCCTTCATTTCATGAACCCTTCATTGTCTCCATCTTTGAAATCCTACCAGAAAGGTCAGTTGTCTAGTCCACTTCAAACTGGAAAAGGCGTTTTGGAATCCTGGCATATGACTGGGGGGTTCCAGTCCCAGAAGCACATTTTTCAAGGGGATGGCATTCTCCACAAGCATGTGGATGCTCTGAAAATCCCTTCACAACAGACCCATAGGATTTAACACCTGAAGGGGTCCTTAGGGAGGAAACTGATGCCCAGAGAGGTGGACCTCCATTCTAAATGGGCAGTGACTCCCCATTTGATTATTAAATGATTTAGCCAGTTATTAGAAGAACCCAATCATGAGTTGCTGTTACCAACATAAATGCAATCGGATGATGTTGTGACCAGGATATCTTTGGTGTGCTGGTTATCAAATCCGAAATTCTGTGATCCTGTCATATTACAAATAGTACCTAAATGGGAAGAAAATTCCCAGTTTCTCATTGGAGGAGCCAACAGAGGAGCTGGCGAGAATAATCTCAGACTTTGAGAGCTGGACGGCCCCTTCGCAGCCTCTGCCGGGACCCATCCACAAAAGGATCCCTGCAGGAGCCAGAGTTCCCGATAACGGTCACCCTCCTCTGCCTGAGAACTTCTGGGGGAAGGTGCCCCTGCCAGTCTTCGAAGCAGCTCTGACTGTCCACAAGTTTCTCCTGCTAGCCAGCTTAAACCAACCTCTTTGCCCCTTTCCCCCCTTGGTCTGCTTTTGTCCTCTGCGGATGAGTAGAAGAGTCTAATCCCTCCTCCTTGTGCAAAGCTTTTGAATTCTTGCTGACAGCTCTTGTGTCTCCCCTCCTCTTTGAGCCAAGCTTCCCACTAAATTAGCCTCTAACAAACCTCAGAGGTGGGTGTTCAAGGCCCTTCTCATCCTGGGGGCATTCTTTTGGACACTCGGGATCACCGATGTCCTTCCTCAAATGTGGGCCCAGAATTGGATGTGGAACTGGGGGAGTCCTTTGCACGCAGTCCTCTGGCATAAGAGAGAGGCACAGATGAAAGCCTTGGGGTCCCCAGCCTCTGCTTGCCCTCGTGTGCCTCCGTGGTGTCGGCATCGTTGGGCTCATGCCAAGGCACGTGTCTAGGTGCAGGAAGAGGCTTGCCAGCCATGCCGCCTTCTATACTTGAGTCACTTTGCAGGGGAGAAGCCACTTCTGGAGTGAGTGAAATCTTTGTCAGGCACAAGTGGAGGGGATGATCCGTCGTGGCGTCTTCAGCTGGAACAAAGCTTTTCCAAACGGTTCTCCTCAGACTCAGGGCTGTCATTTAGTCAAGTGTCTCTTCCATGCTCTCAGGCTCACAAAAGGAAGTCAAACTGATGCCAAGCTCTTGTTCTACAGGACAATGAAATGAGCTGCAGCGTCGCCATCACAGAGTGATGAGGGGATTCCTCCACTCTGTCTTCACAGGAAATAACAGTGAACAAGAAGTTATTTTCAAATCCTTAACCCATCTCCTGTTTCCTGCCTTTGTGGTCACGCAGATGGGATGCAGATGTGTGCATGGAGATCTCATCTATCTCCTTGACCTCAAACCAGGAATCAGCCCTGGACAGCAGGAAGGGACATGGACGGTCCATGGAGTCCTCACCATAACCTCGTGTCATCCAACCTGTGCCCACCCTCCCCAAGTGGCCTCTTCCCCTTTAGCTCAGGTTTACCTTGGTCTCTCTGCAATGCCCCCTCCCCTCCACTGCTCCTGGCTTTACCCTGGAGAGGGCTGCTCCCCCATTTACATGGCGGCCTCATGTCCCTCCCCACCCTCTTCCCCAAGTGATACAGCTCTAATCCTAATGGGTAATGGACTCAAAGCCCTCCCCCATCTTGGCTGCCCTTCTCTCTCTCTCTCTCTCTCTCTCTCTCTCTCTCTCTCTCTCTCTCTCTCTCTCTCTCTCTCTCTCTCCCTCTCTCCCTCTCTCCCTCTCTCCCTCCCTCCCTCTCTTTCTTTCTTTTTGATTTTTTTTGGTGAGGCAATTGGGGTTAAGTGACTTGCCCAGGGTCACACAGCTAATAAGTGTTTCCTTCCTTCCTTCCTTCCTTCCTTTCTTTTTGGCTGTCCTTCTCTGGATACTCTGCAGATGTCCTTTAACCACAGAGCCCAGAACTGGGCACAGCCTTCCAGATGACAGGTAATAGGAGAGAACAGAAAGACTCTCATAGCCTTATTCCTGGAAATTGTGTTGCCCAGTGTGTGTGTGTGTGTGTGTGTGTGTGTGTGTGTGTGTGTGTGTGTGTGTGTGTGTGTGTGTGTGTGTGTGAGAGAGAGAGAGAGAGAGAGAGAGAGAGAGAGAGAGAGAGAGAGGCAGAGGCAGAGGGAGTGGGAGAGCAGGAGAGGGAGTGGGAGAGATTATGAGACCATAGTTGGAGAGGTATAAGGAAGTTTGGGGACACACTGGTGGGGGCATAAGCGGATGGCAGGTGAGGAGAGACACAAGTTCATCAGGGGACTTGGCGTAGCCCACTTGGTCTGGAGGAAGTGTGGGCAAGCAAATACACTCCAACCTAAATGAGGCTGGAGAGAGGGCTAATACGTGGGAACAACTGAGAAGCATCTGTGTAGGATCACAGGCTCATAAATTTAGGGTTCAAAGAGACCTTAGAAGTGACTGAGTCCAACCCCCTCCTTTTACAGACAGAGAAACTGAGTCATAAAGCAGTGAAGTGACTTGCTCAAGGTCACAACGCAGGATTCACACTCAAGTACTTGTAGCTCCAAGTCCTTTCTCTGCCCACTTGAGGAGGCAGGACCTTTGGAGGAACATAGGGATTGTGGGAAGTTGGGGGTGAAGAAAGTGCACTCTAATTCAAGCTGTAGATGGCCCCATCACTGCCACACCTTGCGGCATCCGAGTCTACACTACCTCTTGCTGCATCCATGCCTACACTACCTCTTGGATCACTCTCTCCCCTTCCCTACACCCAAATGCCCCCTCCCCCCAGTGCAAGCCCCAGCTTCCTCACTCCTGGGCTATTTTACAGCCTTCTCCTCAGTATTCCTGCTTCTCAGCTCTCACCTCTCCTCAGGAAACCGACAGAATACGGCCTGGCTCCGACCTGCAAGGGCTTCAACCTGCCTCTCCCCACTGATTCCACCTTCTCTAGCCTCCTTGTCTGCACCAGCCTGTCTCCCATGCCTGTGTCTTTGCCTAGGTGGTCTCAGGCTCTTGGAATGCATTCTCCCATGATTTCTAGGTCTTAAGATCTTTTGCCCCCATCCCTACCGGGGGCCTTTCTTGATCCCCTCCCCCGACCCAGTCATTAGCACTACCCTCCCAATTAATCTGTAATTACTCGGTCTGTATTTTTATTCACTTCTCTTGCTCCACGTTACTTTCTTCCAGGAGAAAGGCAGGTCTGCTTTCATCCCCCCCACATCCAGTTGGTCCCAGCCCAGGTTACCAGCAGGGGGGTGAAAGCTGAGTCTTAGATGTATTTTTAAAATTTATTTATCTATTTAGTAATTTATTTATCTATCTATTTATTCATCTATCCATCCATTTATTTATTTATGCAAGGCAACAAGGATTAAATGACTTGCCCAGGGTTACACAGCTAGTGTCTAGTATCTGAGGTTGAATTTGAACTCAGGTCCTCCTGAACCTAGGGCCAGTGCTTTATCCACTGCACCACCTAGCTGCCCCCCAAGTCTTAGCTGTAATCAAGGGTTGTCAATTAGAGCAGACATTAGGACATGTAAAGGGGATCAGATGACAGGGAGGAAGGTGGGATACAGGTGGCAGAGGGCCTTGGGGGCCAGTCCATGGGCAGAGGGCTTCTCTTTAAGCCTGTGCTGTTCTAATGCTGTGTACGGGGAGGTGCCAGGGAGATGAGTGGCTGAGGTTTGAACTGCTCTCTGCTTTGCGGATTTTCTCTGCATTTGTCTTCCATTTCTGTTCACGCACTTGAGCTAATGAGGCTTGTGAGCAAAGGTGCCCAGTGATGGAAATTAATTATCCATCAATAGATTTTTCATTTGCTCTTGGACCCAACTTGTTCCATCAGTTTTATGAAATCCAAGAACTGCTTGCTTGGCCTCCTCTCCCAACTCAGTGGATGGGAGCTGTGAGTGTGCTTGGCAGACAGCATGAGAGAACTGCAGGCATTTGGAGGTGGGGAGGGAGCTCCATGGCCCTCAGCCTCCACTGACCCCCTTGGGCCAATCTCATGGGGATTTGGAGTGAGTCAGCAGCCTATCTGGGCCTGCCATTCCAACTGGTGGTTGTTGGGGGAAGGAAGCATCCTCTTTCCCAATGCTCTTGTTTTTGAAGAGGCTTTTGTGCTGCCCATGTGGGTCATAGTACCAGGAAGAGAGGCTACTGCCCCAAAGTGCCCAATGTCAACAGCTCACATTCTCTTACATTCTCTTCCTTTCCTTCTTTCCTTCCAATTAGGGTTAAGTGACTTGCCTAGGGTCACACAGCTAGTGTCTAAAGATGGATTTGAACTTGGGTCCTCCTGACTCCAGGGCTGGTGCTCTATACACTGAGCCACCTAGCTGCTCCAGCTCACATTTCTAAAGAGCTGAATAGCTCACAAGCTCTTCCTAGAACAAGCCTGTTGTTCCCATTTTAGTTTTTTTGGTGGGGCAATGAGGGTTAAGTGACTTGCCCAGGGTCACACAGCTAGTTAAGTGTCGAGTGTCTGATGTCAGATTTGAACCCAGGTCCTCCTGAATCCAGGGCCGGTGCTTTATTCGCTGTGCCACCTAGCTGGTCCCTGTTATTCCCGTTTTAAAGATGAAGAAACCAAACCTACAAAGGTAGCTTGCTCTTCCTCAAGTCTACAGAGACAGTTTCATGTATAGTTAAGCCAAACACAAGGTTGGTTTAAAGCATTGAAACATCTCACATGTTCCGTGAATGGCTCAATCATATGTGAAGTCACACGTAGAACCACTCCAAGGACCAGGCAGGAGAGTGGATCCATCAGCCAGGAGTCACCACAGCCTTGGACCAGACAGCCCCTGATGAACTGTTTTGTCCCTCCCCTATCCTCACGCTGGCTCACCTCCTACTCCCTTAAAAGACTGAGACTGCACCCCCTGTCACGATCTCCTTCATCTCCTCTCCTCTAAACTCTCCAACCTCTCCATGTCCTCACCCCACACCTCTAAGTCTCTTCTTCCCCAGATGTCTCGCTTATTTTTTCTTTTTTCCCCCTCTCACGTTCTTTTTCCCTCCATCTACCAGTGTGGAAACAAGATCCGAGCATTTGTGGAGGGCACCAAGGACAATCCTGTGAGGGCAGTCACCGAGAGGCTCACCGGGCAATTCTCATGGGGCTTCAAAGTCCAAAGAAAGGAAAAGAGACCTGGGCATACATCCACCATGAGATACCACAGAGAAAACACGCAGGAAGAACGAGAGTTTTGGGACCCCAAGAAATGTACACAAGGTCCAGGAAAGGGATGAGAAAGGAACTCAGCACTGTGTAAGGACACAGTACAATGGCTCTGACAGGGTTGGACCTAAGACAGTGTCATTAGGGAAGCCATGCATCTGGGCTCCCCAAATCAACCACAGGATGATGGAGGAGAGGTGCAGCTATGGCGTGTCTGAATCTTACAGGGCAGGAGGCTTCACTTTCTGTTTGTTTTGTTTTTGGCAAGGCAATGAGTGTTAAGTGACTTGTCCAGGGTCACACAGCTAGTAAGTGTCAAGTGTCTGAGGCTGGATTTGAACTCAGGTCCTCCTGAATCCAGGGCCAGTGCTTTATCCACTGCACCACCTAGCTGCCCCTCACTTTCTGTTAACAGGGTGATATAGAATCAGGAAGCCCAATGCAGTCTTCAGCTGCATCAAGGGAGACACCCAGGATTATGGAGGTAAGAGTCTCGCTGTTCTCACTGTCATATGCTACCTCCAGTATTGGGTGCAATTTTGTGATCCCTGGAATCTTTAGCATGCCTTGAGTCTGGATCCATCCACGAGAGATCAATCTTCCAACATACAGAGGGAGAAAAACAAAGGTCTGAGGAGCATCTGTTGTCCAGCTCAGGACTTAAAGCTGGGGGGTAGGGCAGCCTGCTGAATTGACCCCTTGGCACGTAGGTCTGGAGAAGGGGTTGAAGATGGATGGTGAGCTAGCTGGGCCTAGAAGTCAACAGGACGAAGAGTGGGTCATTTGGGGAAATGAACAGTTCTTCTGATGATATGAATGACTTCTTGACTCACATCCATCCTTTTGTAAACACCCACATCCTCCCAACAATCTGACAATCTCTACAGAATCCCAAAGTGATTTCCTCATGATTTTCCTAGTTTCAGGCTGGATGTGACTAGGCTTTGGCCAAATGCTTGGGAAGATCTGCACCCCAAAAGTGGTGTAGCACGATTCATCAAGATATGCGTGATTGTTGTGAAATGGAGGAGTGGTAGATATAGAGACTGGAACCCCAGCCCCATTACCCGAGGGCAATGAAGAGGCTCAGAAGTGCGGAGATACTTTGCAGAGGCTTCATGGCAGGGATTGAGAAGAGTCCTCAGGATGAGAAAGTGTGAATGCATTGGGATCTGGGCTGGGTAGAGCCCCCACTGGTGCCAACACAGACATGTTGAAGGATAGACCACATCAGCCATCCTGATGTTGCTCTGACCTCCCTTTGAGGTCAGTCCCTGGTTCTCGCATGGTTTCCAGTTCTCTCAACATTTTGTTATTTCCTTGACTTATTTTTCAACTTTATCAACACTTTTGATGGTTTTGTTCTCTGCTGAAGCAAGTCTATTATTAGTTGTGTCTTTAGATCCTTTCCAGCTTTTTTGTAATAGCTGTCCTGGCCATTTTCTCTTTCCCTTATTTTCTTCACATGCATGCAACTCAAATCTCACCCATGAAGGGTGGGCAAGGAATAGCCCTGTGCAGCATTATGTATAAGCAGGGGGGATGTGACTCACTCCTGACTGGCAGAGGGAATGCTGTGTGATCCTGTGTAGCTTCCATAGAGAATTCACTTCATTTGATGACAGAAGCTCTTAGGAGAGAGATGTGGAGGAGGCAGACAAGAGAGAGGCTCTAATTGGTGGACTGTAGCCCTTTGGACCATGGGCATGTATGGGAGCTGGACCTATGATGTTTTTGACATCTAGGAAGTGGAACTCTAGAGACTGAGGGGGACAGTCTCCCCTGGGTGAATTGTTCTCTCTCCTTATTTGAGGTCCTTTCTGGGGAGGCTAGCACCTCTGGTGGGAGAGCTGCTTTCCATGTTTGGTATCCACCTGATTCACTCAACTCTCACCTGGCTCCAAGAAGCTGTAGTATGCAAAGTGACCACATTCCAGGAAACCATCGGACAGGCTAACCCAGCCTGAGGGTAACTGAGGGCTCTCGAACCCTTTAGTTCTGTTGGGCGGTTCTCACCCAAGCACATGAAGATGTCCCCTGGAAGAATGGGTAGATGTAAACAGTTTGTTCCAAAAGCCATGAAGGCAGCTGAAGCAGGCATTGCAGAGCATTTTGAACTTGCTCAGATATCAAAGACCTAAAGATCGTCCCCTGCACTCCAGGCCATCACCAGTCACCTTAACTTTCTTTCTGCCACTGGACTGTGATGACTCTGGAAGAGAGAGTGAGGCCAATGTTTTTGTGCAACTCTGCCTCACTTAAATCTAATTTATGTGGCAGTCATAGACATGGGAGACACTGGCCTAGGACTGCCCAGTGTGGTAAGTCTGCATTTAAAAAGTCACTGTGCTCTATGAGCAAAACAGAATTGTAGTAACTCGAGAGAAATGTGAGGTGCACAAATTTAGAGCCATCTCCCCCAAACGTTCCAACAGACTATTTGTGTCTGGTCTGTGGTGGATCCTTACGAGCTCTCATGGGGCTGGTCTGCCACAGTCAGACATGCTGGACATTGGTCCTGACATAGTGACCCCGGTTCAGTCCTTTTCAAGTACAAAGGGCATTTTCCGGCTTCTACCAATGGCTCTCCTGTGAATGCTTTTTCAGGCGGGCCTTTTCTTGCTGATCCCCATGACCTCCTTGGGGTACAAGCCCAGCAATTGCCGGGCTAAATGAGAAGAATGAGTGACTGTGATTTTGTCCTCTTCTTTATCTTTCTGAATTGTTTCTCCCAACATTCTGCCCAGTTCCAAGCTTCCTGGCCAGGGAAGGAGCTCGCCTGCTTTTCCGTAGCTTTTCTTCCTGACACAGACTGTTCCATATTTTCTTTCCTTTAGCTCAGAGCTGGTTCAGTGGGTTTTCTTTGATTATTCACAATTCTAAGCCCTTTCTGATAGTTCTTAGTGGTGTGATTTTTATTTTGTTCAATTGTTTGTCTAAATCCTTTGACCTTTTATCTTTTGGGGAATGGTTTCTAGTATATGTGCTTAGATGGCTAGATATAGATATACATACACACACAACTTATATTTATACTCTAGTATGTATATATGCAAATGGAGATGCATATATGTACATATATATAATATACTTTATTACATTTTCTATGTGTAGATATAAATATAGCTATATGCATTCAAAATAAAACAAGAATATTAGAGCTCAGACATTATTGTGTCCAACCCCCTCATCTTATAGATTGGGATACTCAGGCTCAGGGGTCTCCCCCAAGCCTGGGAAGCTGGGTCTTCATCTCTCCCATGCCTGAACATGTTTCCTTGTAAGTGATCCAAACCAAAAGACTGGGAAAACAGAGTGGGTGCGCATGTCCTGAAGGGGCCTTAGAGACACCCATGTGTGCCCTGGACGGCGGGCGGCCTGTGTCTGTCCTGGGCCTTTGGTGCTTCCGGCAGCAGTTGTGTGGCCTCTCTCCCCCTTATTATATCGAACCATCTCTCTTGCCTTGTCACAAAGAATTAAAATCTATAATAAGAAAATTTAAGAGCTTCCCCGTAATTTGGCCCATCAGCTCCATTCCAGCTATTAGCCAACGGCATCACAGTATTAATCCAGTCATCTTCCTTTCGTCTCAATGAATTGTGATAAAAATGTCAAACAATTAGATTATATTGGCCGACGCAGCCGTGTTTGATGGAGTGTGGATGTAGGCCGCGTCCCTTGAATCACCCTGACAAAGCGAGCCTGGCACAATGCCGCCATAAATTTCCTTGGGGAAACTATTTAGGGTTTTATTGTCAGTCAAGCTGAGTTGGAGAATGCAAAACAAGCAACTTCTACCCATGGAAGGTCAAGGTCGCCCAGCCACCAGATGGGCAGGAAAGAGCTGCCTCCTCTGTGATGGGGACAGACCGAGAGGGAGGCTCCGGAGTGGCCCAAGGGGAAGAGGGGCCAGGTGGCTTCTGGTGTCAGGGGGCATCAAGGTTTGATGCAGGCTTTCCCCGCATCAACCCAGGAATACCCTGTGGCTCAACTCTGAGCAAGGACTGGGGAAATCTCGCGTGATGTGTCCAAGGTCAAGGGTCAGAAGCAGGATTGGAACCCAGGACTTCTGTGGTTTTAGGCCTAGTGCTGTACATTAGACTTGCTTGACAGGCTGCTTGACCAATCTCCCATGCCAGGTTAGAGTGGAAATACGTTTTCTGTGTCCTCCCATGTATAATGGGCACCCTACGACTCACCTTCTCAGCCGGTGGGGGAAGGGGCTAGAGAGATGGAGAGAATTTGGACCACAAAATAAAATCTTTTAAAGTGACCAAAAATCCAGGCCAGGACTGTCAGCGCGAGCCCACCTTGGCCACGCACAGGGATGCTCCAAACCTGGAATTCCATCCCTTGGGCCTGGGCTGCTGCAGGTAATTTCTAATTGACCAGGCAATGGAGCACTGAAAACAGACTCGAAGTGGTTCACAGGCCGCTCCCCCCCCCCCCAGCCCATACACGGCCATTTTAAGGAGCAGGGGTCATTGACTGAGATGGCCAGCTCTCAAATGTCAGCAGCGTCTCAGGGGGTGCTTTGAAGAAAGCCAGAGCTTCACAGTGATGGGGGCTGAGAAGGCAACGATGATGTGAAAGTTTCAAGCCAGGAAGCCTGGTAGGATAGGGGTGCCACGAATTCTGCCTTAGACACGACAAATTTAAGATGCCTCCAGGTCATCCGAGGGAAGGTGCCAAGTGGAGTGTACAAATGATGGTTGGTGACTTGGGACTGAAGTCCCAGAGAGGTTTAGGGCTGGACATAGTGGGGTGGGAATCTTGCATAGAGATGACCCTCTGCACTGATGAGATCACCAAGTGAGAGTAGGGGGAATGAGGGTGAGGCCCCTCCTCATCTGGGACCCCACGGCCATAGTCCCACCACGAGGAAGGTTTTGGATGGCAGCTTGTCCCCCTTCCTTGGGGATACAGGACACCCGGGCTCCCTTTTCCACAGCTAAGGTCCAGCCCAACCAACTCCTCCATCAATCCTGCCTGCCTTGGTCCAGTGCTGAGCTCAGGCTGTGCAGAATCTATATTTATTCTGGGCCTTCAAGAATGACTTCAGTAGAATGATTTGTCTCCCTCAACTTGGCTGCCTTGAATCCATCTTTCAGTGCCTGAGGTCCTTTCTTTCCAAACAGTTCAATTACACCTCCCCCGCTTTCTTCTCGGCGCATCTGGAAGCAAAGGCTGATTGGGCCAAAGAGCTACCAACATCCTAAATGCTCCCAGCTGCTGAGGGTCCCAAGTGGTGCCAGCTCAGCCCAGCTGTCCCGCCGGCAAAAGGGAAGAGACGAGCGAAAAGAGAGCAGGCATCCAGCAAAGGGTCAAGATGTATGGGAAATTGATTTCCCTGCTGGAAATGGGATAATTAAACTGATTGTTTCTACCTTCATCATCGTCATCCTAAAATGAGAGGACAGAAAGGTTAGCTCTGGCATGAAGTCACATCGCACATGTTAAAGAGAAGGAACATTAATGGCATACAAATGGCCCTGCTCGTGGCTGCTGAGTTATATTTCAGAGCTATGGGATAATGATTCCCTTTCATCATCTTTACAAGATAGAAAATCATGGGCTCCTCAAAGAAGATCATTACGGAAAACAATGGCTCACAGCAGTTGGAAATAGAGTTTTAATTATTGCATGGAAAACCCAAATTCCTTGCTACAGAGCCCCCTGGGCCCATCTAGTAGTTGGCTAGAGAAACACAGGGAGCACTGGTAGGCCCAGGCGTTGGACCGGGCCCTGCTTCTCCAGCCAGGTCACTTGGATGGTTTCCTGTGGATTCCCCGAGAGCACTGGCCCACGATGCTGGCTCTCTGCTTATCCAAGAAGCAGGGGAACCACCCTGGGGGACCGCGGCTCCTTCCCACAACGAGACCTCTGAGGCTGGAGTGTTTGGGCAAAGCTACTCATCTCTGTCACCCACCGGCATGTTCTCTCACTTGTGCTCTCATTTTCAAGGCACTTCCTTGGAATCTGAGCCATCAGAAGATGCCCTTCCAGAATATCATGGAACATCCTTCCATCCAAACTTGATTTACGTTAACTCTCCCATATGTTGTTCAAAAAGATCCATCCACTTGTTCTTCATCTAGCTGCTAAAATCCTAGATCCTTGGAAGGCAGAGCACCCCTTACCATTTAGAGCTGGGAGCCCACAAACAAGAAATGGGGCTGATGGTGATAATGGTGATGACTCACTACTGATCATTGACCACTGACAGCTGATGGTAGGTCACTGCTGGCCTCTGATGGGCATTGGATTCCCAGTAGAACCTTAGTCCTACACTTGAGGCATCTTGCCAAGTTCATTTGTTATGAGCCCTCCATGCTGGTCCCACTCCAGTAGGGCAGAAAACCTTAAGTGACTATTCTTGCCCCATGAATCCCACAAGTGACCCTAGTGGCCTGTGGATCCAACCCATACTTTAATAAGAGTCTTCTCTACAAGGTACCGGGTGAATGGTCACCCTACCTCACCCTGAGGACCTCCCAAGGCATCTCATTCCATCCTTGCCTAGCTCTTATTATGCTCTAATTAGTCTAATCATTTTTCCTTACTGCGGGTGTTCTGCTACTCACATCCGATGCCAAACAGAAAGAGTCTAATTCACTTTCTATTTTCTTTTTAAAAAATTGATTTTGGTCACTTAGCAAAGTCACTTAGCCTTCTTTCTCTCGCCCTCCCATGTAGTAAAAAACAGCAACAACCAATCTCTACATTGGCCATGTCAAAAAGCCCTCTCTTCTGCACTGAGTTTTTCAATTATCAGGAGGTGAGCTCAACATGAATCATTCCAGTCTTCTGGAATTGTGGTTGGTCAATATATTGATGTCTTCAAAGCTCTTTTTCATCAGTATTGTTGCCACTGTATGAACTGCTCTCCACTTTGCATCAGTTCAGGTAAATTTTCTCTGCAGCCATCTCCTTTATCATTTTTTATATCACATTCATATAATATGCCTTGTTCAGCCACTTCCCCAGTACTGGATGTCCCCTCAGGTTTCAATCATTTGTCACCACAAAAAGAGCTAGAAATATCTTGGGACATCCTTCCAGTTTGCTTTGCACAGGACATACCCTTCCCTTAATCCGCCCTCCCTCTTATCCCCTCCTCTCCCTTCTCCTCTTCCTCTCCTGTTTACCTGTTCAGTGAACTGCTCTTGAGAGGCCACGAGCAGTTCCTTTTTGTGCCCATCACTGGCCAGATTCAAAGGTATGGAAAATGGGAGGAGTAAGGGTTTAGAAGGCTGGGGGCAAAACAAAACAAAACAAAAAAAAGGGCGGCTAGGTGGCACAGTGGATAAAGCACCGGCCCTGGATTCAGAAGTACCGGAGTTCAAATCTGGCCTCAGACACTTGACACTTACTAGCTGTGTGACCCTGGGCAAGTCACTTAACCCCCATTGCCCTGCCAAAAACAAAAACAAAAACAAAAGCAAAAAAACAATCCAAAACAAAAACAGAAGGCTGGGGGACTGGGATCCAATCATTCCTCAGGTAAATGGGGTCCCTTGTGGGGCCCCAGAGAAAGAATGCATAAGCATGAGCTGGCAACCCACAAAGTGCCAGCCAGGGATGGGTGGGCTGTGGTTAGCCAGCAGAGCCAGCTTTGGACCCAGAGAACCAATCCTCCTGACCACAGTAGCTGCCCCACCACTCTCTGCTGCCCCCTTGAAGGGACCAGTTTTGTTGGTCTCACTCTCTTTCCACCCTTCCCCTCCTCAAAGACAGCCTGAAGGTGGGGGGGGCACACCCATGGCCTCATCTGACCCTTTGCTCTGGGGTGATGACTGTGAGAAGGGCCATTTATACCAACTGATGGAGAAATCGAGGACACCACTCAGCATTAACATGGATCCCTGAGCAGGCAAGTTCCTAATGGCTGTGGGAGGTGATGCCAGCAAACAGAGGCATCTGGGGGGGGGGTTGGTGGAGTGAGAGCAAACCTGGCCCCACACACCTTAAGGTGGGTCTAGTGGCCCCAGTGGCCCAGGGCCTTTGGCTTACGGCTCAGCACCCATGATGGAAGCCAGGGCCCAGGGGTTGGCTGCCCTGAGCCCTTGGGGTCAGTGTTCTGAAAAGTCACACTTGGGGGCCTGGGCAAGGGATGGCTCCCCAGGGGAGTGGCTGGTGGGGAGGGCATCAGAGCCCATCCCTCTCCCACCAGGTCCATTTTCCAAGTGTTTGGGGGCTCAGCTATGCTTTGGAGCCCCTCATTTGTGGAGGATTTTCACCTTCTCCCCAGCAAGACAATAAAATGGAGATGAGAATATCCTCATGGTAAGAAGCCTCCCTGTGGGAAGGTACCGGGGTCCTTGATGTGCTTCTGTAGAGACAGGGACCTTTCCTCTCAAGTTCAAGATGTGTCCTTGGAAAGATGGGGCTAGTCTAGAGACTGGGAAATGGGTGATGGATTTATCACAGTAGGAACAAGCATCAGGAAGGTGCTGGCTGGTACCCGGCCATCACTGGGGGCTTCTGGAAAGCTGTTTGTCTCCCTCTCTCCCAGTCCCTGCCCCCTCTCTCTTCTCCCTATGCTGATGTTGAAGTGCTACCTGCCAGGAGGAAGGACATTAGGGGAATGGATGGCCCCAGGCTTCCCATTCTCAAAAAGGATGGGTCTTTTCAGCGGCACAGTCCTGGGGCTGCAGTCCCCCTCTCTTCTGCTGCATTTCTGCCCTCTCCTCTTCCCTGGCTCAGCCTGGCCCAGAGCAAGGAGCTCAGCTCTGTGCCAGATCAGTAAATAGCATATTTTTTAAATGGCCCATAATGGAATTCCAACAGATCTCTCTTGGATAAAAACAACCACAGCAAAGCCCATCTCCTCTTCATGTTTCAGCCTTTAATTCAGGGCAGCAGCTTAGTGACAATGGTAGACTTCCCCTGGCTCCCTTCACCTGGGCCCTTTCATCTGGGCCCCCTTACCTGGCATCTTTCACCTGGGGGTCTCCTCACCTGAGCTCTCTTACCTGGCCCCCTTCACCTGGGTTCCCTTCACCTGGGTCCCCTTCACCTGGGTCCCCTCACCTGGGGCCTCTCACTTGGGTCCTCTCATTTGGTCCCCCATGACCTGACTACTCTCACCTGGCCCCCCTCACTTTGGCCCCTCACCTGTTCCCCTTCATTTGGCCTTTCTTCCTTGTCCCCCCTCACCTATCTGCCTCAGTTGGCAAGGCAGTGATGCTTTAAGGCAGCTGTCTGTGGGGCTGTAGAGAACACAGTGCTCCCACCCCTCCTG
The DNA here is from genome assembly GCF_019393635.1 of Dromiciops gliroides. Classification (NCBI taxonomy): domain Eukaryota; kingdom Metazoa; phylum Chordata; class Mammalia; order Microbiotheria; family Microbiotheriidae; genus Dromiciops; species Dromiciops gliroides. The sequence continues at coordinate 1,195,523 of NC_057862.1, read as the reverse complement.
ACTGGGCAAACTGCCTTCCATGTTCCCAGGCCCCAAGACCTACTTAATTTCTTGCCACGGTTTCCAGCAGGTGCCCCCTGCCCCTTCCTCTCGGACAGCTCTCCACCACTCACCTCTGGCGTCCTGATATAGCCCCAATAAATTCCCGGGGATTTTGCCTCCTTACCTTTCTTAGGGGCTACATAAATTTCCGCCAAGCCATTTTTTTCCTGCTTGAATATATTATGGGATGCCATTTCTGTTACAGAAGCTAATTGATAATGTGATTTGTTATGTTGCAGAGACATAACTCAGAAAGTTATCTTAGCGCTTCTGCGCGCGGAATCCCGGGGAATGTTTCATATTTCTTATGTGAATGGCCACACTTTGAGGTAAAAAATGGGCCGTGGGCGCAGATGAAATATCCCTAGAAGCTTTTATTCTCGCTGCTTGGGTCCAGGCCAAGAGCCCCGAGCTCGGCTCATATTTCCTGAGCGCCTTCTTCGCTCCCATCCGCCCCCAGTCATTAGTTTGTGGGCGCTGTTGGGGAGATGCCCCCAGGCCAGGAAGAGCAGTGGGCAGTGGCCTTGGCCGGGGAGGCTACAGAGCTGGCTCCGCCGCAGGTTCGGGGCCCCGCCCACAAACTAAACCACGTTAAGCTCCCCCCCCCCCCCCAGGCCTCTGGCTGAGCTATTTGGCTTCCCAGAAAATGCTCAGACCTAGAATTACTTCCCTATAGTCTTGATTTGGGTCCTCCAGGTGAGGGAACTCTTCTCACACATGCAGGTCAACGCTTCCCTACCCCAGATGAGTCCAAGAGCTGCCGAGGGCCATGGGAAGTCAAGTAAGTATTCTCTACCCACTGTACCCCACTGCCCCACAGCACTCTCTCTGGCTCGGCTCAGCCGGACCCCCCCTCTCACTCTTAAGCAGAGCCATTCTCGGCTCCAGCTGGTCAGCCCATTCTGTCGCTGGGGGGCCCCCCCGGAAGCGCCAAATCCCGGAAAATGTCAGACCTTGACCCAGGTTCCCTCACCCCCATGTCTCCACTCACTCACCTTGTCTGCTAAAGGCTCGGAATCACAAGAGGGAAAAACCAGTTCGATTTACAAGGAGATAATGAATCCAATGAGGATTGATATCTCAGAAATGTACTGAGCGCCTGGCAAATGACTTTTAAAAAATAATCAGCTGGATTTCCTTCTCTGCACCAAGAAACTTGCTTCACTATCTTCTCTCATCTCCCTTCTTTGCCGAAATTAAATGAGCTTTTTCAATGCATCCTTCAAAGCCCAATTAAAATGAAAATCCCACCTCCTACAGGAAGCTTTCCTTGACACCCCCCCCCCCCCCCGCCCCACATCTGGAAATAATGCCTCCCTTCTGTGGGTTCTCCCAGCACTTCCTACCTCTCAGGTGTCCTGACTTCTACTTTATCTTGATCCCTTCACTCAGTCACAAATTCATTCATTCATCACGTGTTCAGAGGCAGCCAGGAGGTGCAGCCCACAGGGAACTGTGCCTGGAGTCAGAAGGAACGGAGTTCAAATCTAGCCTCAGACACTTGCCACTTACTAGCTGTGTGACCCTGGGCAAGTCACTTAACCCTCATTGCCATGCAAAAAAAATTAGTACAAATGTGGCCTCAGACACTTACCAGCTTTACCAGCTTTGTGACCATGTGCAGTCTGCCTCAGTTTCCTCATCCATAAAAGGGGAGTATCTTCTCCCAGGGTTGTTGTGAGGATCAAGTGAGGTAATAATTGCAAAGTGCTTGGCACAGAGCAAACAATGGATGGATGTTTGTTATTGTTGTTATTTTCCATTGAGATGTTGGTATGTCCTGAAGAGGAGCTCATGGGGGTGAGTCCCATCTCACCATGACTACACTGTCCACGACGGAGTCAGAACCCACTCAAAACCATTGTTTGGGAGCCCCCATGATGTGTTTACTTTAACTAGCCAGAATAAGTGACAAATTAGTTCAAAACAAAAACACATTTAGTCAAATGCAACAAGAAAAGATCAGTGGAGCACGAAGTAGGTCCATTCTCCCAAAATGTGACACTCCCAGTAGGGGAACGCACACACTGCAGACACCTATCAGAGGACATGTTCTAAGAGTCTATGTGTGAAGGACGCATTATTTGAGACCATGTGTTTGCAGGGCATGTGCCAATGGCCCCAGTGATGTCATCATTGTGCTGCTCTTCTAGCCATCCCTTGGGACCATCCACTACTCCCCTAACTCACCTCACACACATCCTGGACTTGAGATCAAGATGAACTAGGTTCGTCATATCACTGACAATCACTGGCTGTGTGACTTATCTATAAAATGAGAGGGTGTGGCTAGATGGTCACTAAAGTTCTTTCCAGCTGTAAATCCATGGTATATGCCAGTGTAGTGGTTACAAAGCCTCTCCATGACTGTGAGAGCTGTAGCTTTTGTAGTGCATGGTCCAAGGTTAGGACCCAGAGAGTGAGCAAAATCCACCCAGACATCCCAGGCTAATGGTGCTCATTTTTGGACTGTTTTCCTTAAGATTGGTCATCCAAGATGAATATATGACTTGGCATGAGACATCTCCCCTTCATTTCTATTAGATCCCTGTGAGTCTGTGTCCCTCAAACCCCTTTGGGCACGACTCTCAGAAAGTGCCCTAGGGGGCTGGGGGCAAGAAGGTAAGCCGATGACTGCTCTTGCTTCCACAGCCCTTCCTGGTAGATGCAAGAACTAGGTCAAGGGGAGAGGTACAGGGCTCCAGCTTCTGCCCACCTTTCAGCTCCCCATACCTTTGGAGAAAATGGTGTGTGCAGGGTTCATGTCCACAAGGGGGTATAAAAATCCCGAGGTGGTGTGGGGAACTTCATTGGCAGGGAGAAGGAGAGGCTGGACAGGAGAGGAGGCGTGCAGGTGGAAGTGACAGGCTCTGCCCCTGCACCCCCCCCCACCCCTGCTTAGCAGGGAGGGCCTTCTCACCAATCCCCACGCTCCGTGTTCCACCCTTCATTGCCCCTCTCTGGGCTTTTACCTGGGATGGCCTTTGTGCCCATAACACCCTCCTGCCTCACCTCTACCCCTCATTTTCTTTAAAGCTTGGCTCGAAAGCCACCTCGTGCATGCCCCTCCTCATTCTTCTCTAGCTGCCGGATGGACTCAACCCTCTTATTCTATGGATAAGGAAACAGGTTTAGAGCTGACTTTGCTCGGTCACATAGCCAGGAATGGTCAGTGACATGACTTGAACCCGGCTCATCTTGAGCTTGATAATTCCATGCCACAGTTAGTAAACAAGCTGTATTTACTTTGTGCGCAGGGTCTCATGGGGTGTAGCCAACGTGCCTAGTCCCGACTAGCTCACTTCAGTATTCCAGGCCTTCCCAGGCATTCTGTACCTGCCCCATACCCCAGAGAGACTCCTTTCTCATTGGATCCCTGGTTAGAACGGAGGGGAGCCACCTTCAAAGGTCCAGGGATAAGGGAATGCACCACCCAGGGAATCCTCCCCATCTGGAATACAGGCCTCAGCTCCTTGTGAGCCTCCAAAGGTCAGGAGAGCCAGCCCCGAGGCCTTCCAGTCAAAGTCACGCCAGACTTTGGGTCCAGCCCAGATCTAGAAGGGTGCCCCTAGAGGCGGTGTGTGTGTGTATCTGTGTGTGTGTGTATGTTTATGTGTGCATGTGTGTATGTGTGTGTGTACGTGCGTGTATGTCTGTGTATGTGGGTGTGGGTGTGGGTGTGGGTGTGTGTATGTAAGGAAGGGTGTGTCCTAGAGGTTGGGGAAACATGTGTCTTCTGTTCTTTATCTCAGGTAAATGTTATGTCCATTTGGTAAATGGGCCCAGAGGCACTGGCTGTGCCAGAGAAGGGGGTACCCCTAGAGCCCTGAGGGGAGCCTGAGCTAGCCTTGCCTGAGGTCACACATGGGGCAGGTGATAGCAGGGATTCAAGGCTAGGCCTGGTAACTTTAAATCTCAAGGTGCTTTCTACTGCCCCATGGGGTGTGTGTGTGGGGGGGTGGGGAGGCAAGGCATGGCTTGTGTGCCATCTAATATTCCTGTGGTCCTCTCTGCTGAAGGTGCAGAGTCCTTCCTTATTTCTCTTCTGGCCTCCAGGCACCTCCACCTGAACCTGCCTGGTATACACTAGGTGCTTAATGTATGCTTGTTGGATTGAATCAGTATAAGTCATCATTTTTTTTTGTTTTATCATAAAAGTATTTTATTTTTGTCCAGTTACATGTAGGGATAGTTTTCAACACTTTTTCTTCTTTTTTTGGGGGGGTGAGGCAATTGGGGTTAAGTGACTTGCCCAGGGTCACACAGCTAGTAACTCAGGTACTCTGGTACTCTATCTACTGCACCACCTAGCTGCCCCTCAACATTTGTTTTTTATAAGATTTCTAGTTCCAAATTTTTCTCCCTACCTACCTTCCCTTCCCCCTCCCCAAGACAGCAAGCAATCTGATATAGGTTATATATGTACAATCACAGGAAACATATTTCTGCATTAGTTATGTTGTAAAAGACAAAAGGGGAAAACCTCAGAAAAGTAAAAAACAACAAGAACAAAAGTGGAAACAATATGGTTCAATCTGCATCTGGATTCCACAGTTCTTTTTTCTGGATGTTGAGAACATTTTTCATTGTGAGTCCTTTGGAACTATCTTGGATCATTGCACTGCTGAGAGGAGCCAAGTCTATCACAGTTGATCATCACACAATCTTGTTGATACTGTGTACAATGTTCTCCTGGTTCTGCTCACTTCACTCAGTATCAGTCCACATAAGTCTTTTCAGGTTTTTCTGAAATCTGCCTGCTCATCATTTCTTACAACACAATAGTTTCCCACTACATTCATATACCATAACTTGTTCAGCCATTCCCCAATTGATGAGCATTCCCTCAATTTTCAATTCTTTGACACCACAAAAAGAACTGCTATAAATATTTTTGTACATGTGGGTCCTTTTCCCTTTTTTATGATCTCTTTAGAATACAGACCTAGTAGTGGTATTTCTGGGTCAAAGGGTATGCACAGCTTTATAGCCCTTACTCTCTCTTTCTTCCTTCCTTCCTTCCTTCCTTCCTTCCTTCCTTTCTTTCTTTCTTTCTTTCTTTTTCTTTCTTTCTTTCTTCCTTTCTTGTGCTGGGCAATGAAGGTGTCTGAGGCTGGATTTGAACTCAGGTCCTCCTGAATCCAGGGTCAGTGCTTTATCCACTATGCTACCTAGCTGCTCCTTTATAGCTCTTTGGACATAGTTTCAAATTGCTCTTCAGAATGGTTGGATCAGTTCACAACTCCACCAACAATGCATTAGTGTTCCAATTTTTCCACAGCTTCTCCAACATTTATTATTTTCCTTTTTGGGGGGTCATATTAGCCAAGCTGATAGGTGTGAAGTGGTTCCTCAGAGCTGTTTTAATTTGCATTTCTCCAATCAATAGTGATTTAGAGCATTTTTTCATATGGCAATAGATAGCTTTGATTTCTTCATCTGAAGACTGCCTGTTCATATCCTTTGCAGGTCAACATTTATTCATAAGATGGTTGACCTTGGCCCCTTAATTGGGGGTGTGTGTTAGATAATGGTTGTTGGGAGTGGGGGTCATCAGAGATTACAGTTTACTAGGTTGGTCTATGCTGCCCCATGACCACTGGGCACCATTTTTCATTGGCTGAGCTTGAGGAGCCTCCCTTGGTCCCAGGGGGCTTTGGTCTCTCAGTTGGGGCTCCCTTGGCCTGCCAGATTTCTGGAGGTCTTTCCCTCCACATCTCTCATGTTGGGCCTGGGAGACCTGGGGGTATTCCTATTTCCCTCTTCCACAACTAGGAATTGGCTGGGCCTGGAATTTCCTGGGTCCAGATATTATTTTTCTTCGATGCTTGATGACAACCACCCCCATCAGGGCCTAGAGAAATTCTGGTCCTGCCCATTTCTTTTGATGCAGAAAAGGGTGCTATCTATGTTCTTCCAGCTCCCTTCCCCAGGCACCCTGCACATCTGCTCCTGTCTATCCATCTCATCTTCATCCATCCATTAAGGGATTTTTCTCCTGTCATTTGGCATCCAACCAGAGCTTTGCTCAAACTAACCAATGGTCACTGCACAGCAGGGATCCTGACACACAGCGGCCCATGAAGTCTGACAACAGAAAGCACTGTCCCCATTTACCAGATGAGGCCATTGAGGCTTGAGAGCATGCTGGCTACTGCCTTGCCAATTTGAAACCATATTCTTAGCAGATCTAGTGAGAGAAGGTGACACCACGCTGATCATGGCAGACACCCGAGGAGTGTGTGAGATTTGAGTTCTGTACTGATGGTCCTGGCATACCAGATGGCTACTGTCTAGGTTCCTGAGACAGAAGTGGAAGGAGGGGATCTTTGAGGCAGCCCCTCAACTGTGGAAACTTCCCAGATTCTCTCCAGGGTGGCAGGAAGCCAACGAAATAGAAGACAGTTGTAGGCAGGGTGGACTATAGGGAGCCAGGGAATCGCCAGTGTGAACGTCCGTCCCTGGGTTGTTATCATTGATGGCCGATAGATGCCTCCCATGTGTCAGCCCCTGTGCTGACCCTGTGTCCGTTGAGGTGGTCATGGCACTGAAGACTGGGGAGACTGGGAGCTTGAGGGACCACGTCTGTATGCTAAAGCCTCCTTCCCAAAGGGCAGGGATTGGGGAAGAGGAGGAGCGAGCCAGGAAGCATGGACTTGAGGAGGTCACTTCAGAGCTGATGTGACATTAGATGCCTAAGGAGGAGCCCCGCAGACATTGTTCTGTCTCCCGGCCCCAGCGTGTGCAGTCAACTGTTTGTGCCCATCCCACATCCGAGTAATGCCACCTGGGGCTTGGTGCCTTTACCCAACCTGCCCCCTCCCCATCCATGAGCCAACCACCCAAACCAGAAGCAACTTCCCCTGGGACATGGGGCTCCCCCTTTTAAGGCTTGGCTTCTCTGGGCATGGACCCAATTACCTGCCTGGTTCCAAAGCTGATGGGCCTCTTCAAGACAGGGCACTGACCAGTAGTTGGTGCTCAAGCTGTGACATGAAATGAGGACCATCTCCAATGGTCCTTGTGGGCAGCCCTTTTCTTGGTCTTGACATTAACTACATCTCCGCCATTTTCCTCTCCCAGACCCTAAGGCAGCTTGGCTGCATTGAGCACAGGTTTCCAGCTCAAAGTGCCTCACCAAGTGGTGATGCTGGGCCACTGGGCTGAGGTCAGCTGGCCAACAACACCCCCCCCCCTCCCACACAGCCCTACCAAGCAGGAGGCCAGGAGAATTGAACGGAGGTCTCCTTAGCCAGCCTGGGGACAGATGACCAGCCCAGGCTGTTATTGGTCATCAGGTGCGCATCTGGGGGTGGGGCCTAACAGGGATCCAGAAGGCCACATACCCCTTGCACCTGACCACAGGGGGCCCTACAGCTCTTCCAAGGAGCATGCACATGCGGGTACATGTGTGTCTATCTTAATGTGTGAGCTTAAGTGTATATGTGATTATGTCCATGCGTGTGTCTGCATATGTGTATGTGTGTGCATACATATCTTTATGTGTGAGGTGTCTTTATGTGTGCATGCATCCATGTCAGTGTATTCTTGTGTGCATATGTGCATGCATATATGTGTGTCTGAGAGAAAGAATATGTGTGTGTGTGTGTGTGTGTGTGTGTGTGTGTGTGTGTGTGTGTGTGTGTGTGTGTGTGAGTGTAGGGGAGGTAGTGCTTCCTGCCTTTGCATAGCCTATAACTGGCTAGCTGGCTCTGTGCTTGGATACTGGCACCACCTGGTGGTCACCATGAGCTCTGCATCTGAGCTGCTGGAGGGAACAGAGCCAGGCTTTGGCCAATGGAACCTAGCACAGTCCCTTACACATGAAGGGCAAGCTCTAGCTCTGGGTGGTTTCCCACTACCAGCCCCCTGGAGCAGCAGCCTGATCTCCCATCCCTAGCTGAGGTGTGTGTGTGTGTGGGGGGGGCAGTGTGACAGGCTGAACTCTGCAGCAGCAGCAAGGGACCCTAATACAACCCTCCTTTTCCAGTCTTCTCCCTTGCTCCCCACCCCAACCTCCACCGACTCTCTCCCCCCCCCCACCCATGTACTCCAATCCAGTGATACTGCCCTCCTGGCTCAGGTTCCACGCATTCTCTCTGACTGTCCCCATAGAATGCTCTCCCTCCTCATTGGCACCTATTGACCTCCCTGCCCTCCTTTAAGTCCCAAATAAAACCTTTCTGGACCCATCTTTTTTTTTCTCAACCCATTTTAATTCCAGTCTTAATTCCCTCCCTTAATTATATATTGATCCTGATTTTTTGTACATATTTCTCTGCCTGTTGTCTCCCTCATTAGTTCATGAGTTCCTTGAGGGAAGGCGCTGTCTTTTGCCACTTTTGATATCCCCAGACTTTAGCATAGTACCTGGCACATAGTAAGTGTTTAATAAATGCATATTGATTACCTAATGGGGTTGTGTGAAAATCAAATGAGATAACATTTGTAAAACACTTAGCATAGTTTATGACCCCAAATTCGTACTTAATATTTATTCTTTCCCTCTCTTATCTTCTCAGATAAGACAATCAACTAACCAATAAGCATTAAGTACTTATCATTGCCTGGGGCTGTGCTGGCTATAAAAATAGTTACAGTCCCTGTCCTCAAGGAGTTTACAATCTACTAGGGGTAGACAACACAGACATACTTGGAAGTGGGGGGATGCTCATGAAAAATTTCTTTGAGGAGCCAGCATTTGAGCTGAGCCTTGAAGTAAACAAGAGTCTAACTGGTAGAAGTGATGAGCAAGTGAATGCCAGGCAAAGGGGGAAGACCAAAGAGGTGGCAGTGGGCTAGGTTATGAAGGGCTATGACTGCAGAGTAATTTGTATTTGCTCCTGGAGGCCATAGAGAACCACTGGAATTTCTTGAGTAAAGGGTTGAAAAACCACTTTGGTGGAGGATGGACAGGAGTGAGGAGAGACATGAGGCAGGCAGACAGACCCATTTGGAAGCTATTGAAATAGTCTGGCAGTGAGGTAATAAGGGCCTACACTAAGATGGGGCAATGACAGAAGAGAGAAGGGAGCATACTGGAGAGATGTTGCAGAGGCGAAATTAAAAGATGTTGTAGAAGCAAAAGTCAACAAAGTGTTGCAGAGGTGAAATAGAAAGATGTTGTAGAAGTGAAATCAACAAGAGGTGTTGCAGAGGAGAAATCAACAAGAGGTGTAGCACGTCAGGACTGCCTACCATTCATTTTGTGGCTATCAGTCACAATGAAGTGGAGGGAAAACAAGACCGATCCCTACTTATCTTCTGCTCCACCTGGGAGCCCTTCCCCTCCTTTGCTCGGGCACCTTGGTATTGGAGAGTGTGAGCCCTCAAAGTTACACATGGAATCAAGAATCTCCCTGACCAGGCACAGAAGCCAGGGCCTTCTTGCTCTGTCAGTCACCGGCCCCACCCCCACTGGTGCTGGGAATGGAGAAGGGGTTTTGTTCCATGGGATGTCAGTGGTAGTGGGTGGGGCTTCAAAGCCTCTGGGATGTCTCTCCTGACCTCTCTTAAATCTGGCTGTGCCAGTCTCTGCATTCTGTGCCAGTCCCTCCTCTCCTTAGGGACCAGGACAGAACGTGGACCTTGGGTTCTGTCCCATCTTTCATCTCTTCTCTTGTGGTGTAGGTGGCAGAATGAGGAGCCTCACGGATCTCCACCCTCACCTCGAGGAGATGGGGGCCGATGGGCTCCCAAGGCTTTTCCTCTATCTGGGCAGGAAGTTGGAACGTTCCCAAGGCTGGGGTCAAGGTAGGCCCAGCCTCACTCTGGAAATACCTGCAGGCCTCAGGTTTGCTAAGACATGGAGCGGTGAGGTTCACAAAGTGCTGTTCGCTGTTTGATGGGTTAGCATGACAGAGGGGCGCTAGGGGGCGCCTTGCCACACAGAATGCGGTGCCTGCACGAGACCCTCGCCAGCTGCGTGACTGAGGGAAAGGCATTTCACCTTTGTCTGCCAGCCTCTTCTGTATCTTGGGGATCACTTACCTCGAAGTTGTAAGGAAGCGCTCAGCTCAGGGCTCTGCTTCCCCATCAGTGCTGGGGTGGTGTCCCGCTGGGGCACGGGCGTGTCATGCTCCTGGCCCACCCAGAAGAAAGCCAATGGCCACTCCAGAGTGAGAGAGGTGGGACCGACTGAAAGACTTACTCACGGGGGTCGGCGTGTCTGCTGCGGGGCGGGAATTCCCTCCCGTTCACCTCTGATGTAAGTTACACAGGGCAAGGAGCCTTCTTGGCTCTAGCTAGCGGGATTAGCTGTGGTGGTTGGGAGGAGAATGCTGAGTGGGCTAAAGGGAGCACGGACTCCTTGTGCGTGGCTCGTTCACACTATCCGCACGGCTCCTCCCTACGAGGATATCCACACCGCAGTTCTCGGAATTTCCCGCCCCCCCCCCACCCGCCATAAGGCCACTGCTTTATGGCCCCGCCCCTCCAACTGGGAGTGCCTGTTTATCAGTGCGCAGGTCAACATGCTCAGTAACTCTCCCCCTTTCCTGGCCCTCAGGCCTTTCATTGACCTTTGTCCCTCTAAATCCTGCCCTCCCCCCCATTCCAACTCCCGGATCTGAGTAGTGGGAGTGAGTCTTCATGGCAAGGGGCCCAGCTCAGAAGGCAGGAGGTCCCGGACTCGGTCAGCGGCCTTGGCACGAGGGGGAGGGAGGAACATGCTGGGGAACATCTTCCCTGGCTTTCTAGGTCTGTCCTTTCCAAACCTGGCTCTGGTCCTCAGTGGGGACTCAGCTGAAGAGCGGCGTGGCATAAATCCTGTCTGGTAGATGACCACTCATGGGGGTCCAGGAGGGTGGGGATGGCGCTCGGTGGTGAGCTGCTTGAGGGCAGGGACTGACCCTGCACAGTGCCTGGCACGTGAATTGACTGACTGATCACCCCAGGCAGGACAGAGCCAGAGGCCCAGCTCCATGCAGACCGAAAGGGTCTTGCCCAAGGCGTTTGTGGCTTGGCCAGAGCCTGCACCATCCTTCTCGCTCTAGCCCCACCGCAAGAGCAGGCCGGGTGTTGGGCCGCTGTGCACAGCCGGCTGTCCAGCCCTGAGCAATGTGGAGCCCAGCAGGGCAAAGACACTGCCTGCTTTCTCAGTCCCCAGACCAGTCCCCGTGAGCAGGGTTTATGTTTAGAGGCAGACTCTGAGAACACCTGGTAACCTTTCATGCTCTGGATGCACACAGAACATCGAACACTAGATCCTGAGACAGAGCCCTCATGACAGGAGCCTTCAGCAACCTAAGTAGCCTTTATTTATAATAGTGCTCCTAAAGCCAGACTTCCTCCTGACCCGACTGGATGAAAAGCACAAGATTTGGGGGGGGGGATGAGCTGCAGAAATAGGAAAGCACAGTCCAGGAAAGGCACCGGGCCCCCTCCCCTCTGTGCCTCTGCCCTGAGCTCCCAGCTCCCTGGGCCTTGTGTCCCACCTCTCTGCTTTCCTCACTCTGCACCCCTCCATTGTCCCTTGGCCTGCCCTGTCCACCCTCACCCACCCGAAGTCTGATGTTTCTAAAGGCCTCTCCCATCCCCGGAGCCCCAGCGTGCTACCAGAGACCCTAGACTAAGCTTTGCTGCTGGGGCAGCAGCAGGAGGTGGCCTGGCAGGCACGTAGGACAGATTGGGGGGTCGGTGACTGCATGAGCAGGGAGGAGGATGAGGACCGTGGCCCCAGAGGTTGGCACTGGAGCCAGATCCGGTGGGCAGCTTGTGGGAGCAGGAGCAGAAGCGCACCGGTGGTCTTCAGAAGCTGAGGCAGTGGAGTCTCATGTCACAAATGGTGCAGACACCCAGATGTTGGAAGGAAGTTGGTGGAGCTGCAGGCGTTGATCCAGGGCCATCGGGTCAGATCAGGCTTAGACAATGAAGAGGTTTGGAAGCCCGAAGAGAACAAAGTTAAAGTTTGCCCAGGGTGGCACAAAGGGGGCTTTATTGGTGGGCACTGAGGTCCTCTGCTCAGAGACTTTTTCTCCAGAAGTTTTGGGAGAATCTCCTGTAAAGGGGAAAATAGAAAACACTGGCTTCTGTCTGGCTTTTCAGTGCTCAAAGTGGGGGCTCACGCTCCCCACTGCCCTGTTCTGAATTCTGATGCCCAGCTCTTTGGGGGATCCCGAGTTCTGAGTCAGCACCATGGTGCCCAAGGGCCAACCAGCCCTGACTCCTCCCCAACCAGAGCAGGCCCCTGAGGCCAGAGTTCAGAAGGGTCACATCCAATGTGCCTGAGATAGGATTCAAACTCAGGTCCCCTACCCTGGACCCTACTGCACCCACCAGCAGAGGCAAGACCAAAGGAACAGCCAGCAATGGTTCTGGGTCCCAAAGTCCAACCACAGCCTGGTTCTTAACGTTCCCCTGCTCTCTTGTGTGACTCTTTTCTGTCAGGATGGTGTACAGCCAATGAGGAGCCGTTCTGGGCTCACCTTCCAGAGCAAACAGAATCCGGAGGAGGGCATCAGACACACAGCATAACTTTTAGGTGGTTCGGTTTCAATTGTCTTGGACTCCGTGGTGGGAGCCCAGGCAACACTGTTAGAGTGGGGACGGTGGGGACAGATACATTGGTGTTTTTCCTCTGACGCTGTCTAGCTCTGTGACCACAGCTAGGGCCTCTCTGGACCTCAGTTTACTCATTGCACTCTGTGACCTCCAAGGTCCTTTTAAAGGCCTAAATGTAGAACCATCTAATTCCTCAAAGTCCCAAAAGGAAAAACGTGACAAATAAAAACAAATAAAAAATATAAAACAACCCTCAAATGGAATTGTTTAGAATGGGGGGAGGAGAGAAATCAGCCATGCAGGTGCAAACCCCCTTCATTCCTACCCTTGCACACTCCCCCCGCCCCTGCCAGGGTCAATGAGGATATATTTGCACAGTCAGTCCTTCTGAACTGTCTATGATCCTGCCAAACTTACTCTATCAGGTAGGCATTTTGGGCATTGTTAGTGCCAAACCAGTGAGAAGGTCTGGGACCAGGTCCTAGGTGTCCTGATCCCATTGTCACCCCAGGCTGTGTCAAACTTTCATTCACTTTATTTTTTTGGTTTGTTTATTTTTGTGGGGAAATGAGGGTTAAATGACTTGTCCAGGGTCACACAGCTAGTAAGTGTCAAGTGTCTGAGGCTGGATTTGAACTCAGGTATTCCTGAATCCAGGTCCGGTGCTTTATCCACTGAGCCACCTAGCTGCCCTCTCATTCACTTTAAAAGAAGAAATGTCATATCTTTTGTTTTTATGCCACCAGTATTCTCTAATACGTCCTTCTCCATTCTCTTTCCCAGGCAGCCATCCCTCTAGATTTAAAGACAGCTCTGCCCTGGCACTGAGGTTAGGACAATGATGGAGACAGTGGGACTTAGCTGCCCTCCAATGGGACTCATGTCCACATTCCAATAACTGCGGGATGCCTGTGCAGATGGACATGTGGACAGGGCACACAGCCCTGGGCCCAGACTCAGAGATGAGGGATCTGGCTCTGGAGCCTCCCCCCACCCCCAACCCACAGAGTCTGAGCCCTGGTCCTCTCTTTCCAATACAATGAGAACTTTGGACCAGGTGTTTTCTGTTCAACGAATTTATGCGGGGGATTATTTAACTTATGAGAAAAGGAGGTTTCTCAAGGAGCCCCCAGCTTCCTATTCACCAAATTCGTTTCTGCTGCCGAGGCTCTTGGTGGGACTTGTTTATCAAGTCCTGCCAAGGCAAAGGACCCGTTGTCCCTTGATGTTCTGTGAATGGTCTCAGGAACAACAAAGCCAGATGATATTTTTTAAATGGGAAACTATGACAAGGTGCAGAAACATGGGTAGGTCCCTACTCACCCTTCCCAACGATTTCAGTGAAGCCTGACTTCAGGAAATGGTAGATGACTTTCCCACTTGGCTTTCCAATTCTTAGCAAGTCTAAAGAATGATCAGTCACATTAATAGTCAGTGAATGGGCTCAGAAGGCTTGGGCACCCACGGAAAAGGCAAAGACGTGGGCGTCCGGGGACTCCCCTTCTTCCTCCAACCCCGACTCACTCTCGAACAGGATGTCAGCCCTCCTTGAATTGCAAAACAAGTAGGTGGGCCACTGGTTGCTCATCACAGAACGGACCCCAATGAGGCTGAGCAGGATGACGGTGTCCACTGGCTTGTGCAACAAGAGCTGGGAAGGTCTGAAAGAGCAACAACATCTCTAGAAGTAACAGCCCAAAGCCGGGCCACAGAGGGCTTCGGCTCTGCACGGGGCGCAAGCTGAGCCCCGATATTCTGGGTTCCGCTGCCCAGCCTGGACAAACGCGCATCTGCTCGGCGGCCTTCCGGCTGACCCGAGACCCGCGCGATGAGTGCCTCACCTGCTGCACGGTGCTAAGCCGGGGTACTTAGGCTCATGACCACGTGACCGACCGCCCACCTCCTGCTCTCCCCGGGTATTTCCTCGGCAACAGCCTTCAGGCCGTGTCCGAGAGGAGGCCACAGGCTCTCTGCACCTCAGTCAGTCACAAGCATTCGTCAGACACCTGCTACGTGCCAGGAATGGTGCCCAGGTGTGAAATGAAAGGGGCTCAACAGTCTAATGAGGAGAAAGGTGTGCAAGACGGAGGTGTGGGAGAGGAAAGAAACGTAGCATGACGGAGGCCTGGAAAAGGAGTTCGCAGAAGGTGGGGATCATGGAGGAAGCAGAGATGAGGGGGGAAACTTTCCGGGGACACCCAGCGTCTCTGCAGCAGAGCAGGGAGGAGAGGCCTCAGATGGCTGGAAGGGTAAGGGCAGCCAAACAGCAGCTTACGACCGACAGGGCCATGCTGGCGGGGCGGGGCACCATCTACCGGCTGGGGGCAGGGAGACCGACCACGCACCTTTGGGACATCCAGTCTGGGCAGGGGGCCTCGAGAGCCTGCAACAGGACTGGGGCTGTATCGGTACAGACAAGGAGACATTATTTTTTGTTTTTGTGGGGCAATGAGGGTTAAGTGACTTGTCCAGGGTCACACAGCTGGTAAGTGGCAAGTGTCTGAGGTCGAATTTGAATTCAGGTCTTCCTGAATCCAGGGCCCGTGCTTTATCCACTGCGCCACCTACCTGCCCCCTAGACAAGGAGACTTAAGTACGAAATGACCAGACCTGGTCACAGATCAGGAGGGACGGCGAGGTCCCGGGGAGGACATGGAAGGACCGAGAGGATGGAAGCCCCTGGACGGCAGTAGAGAAGATCAGAAGGCGAGGGATGAGGGGAAAAGGACCGACTGTGGCTTTGGACTCGAGCTTGGGACGCCTGCAGGACAGCCATCTCCACGGGCCCAGACGGGAGATGGGAGGCTGGGAGAGAGGTTAGGGCTGGATCTGAGGAGCGAGACCTGAGCCGAGATATGAGAATCGCGCCACGGGAGCTGAAGTTGTTATAGAAGGAGAAGAGCAGAGCCGTGGGGGCCACTCGCGAAGGAGCCTCAGGTCAGACAGGTGAAGAGCTGGGGGAATGGGGTCATGAAAGCTAGAGGGGAGGGGAAAAGGGGTCCCAAAACGTGGACTGAGAAGTGCCGGTCAGACCTGTCGTTCAGAGAGCAGGCCAGGATCTGGGTGTGGCCGGGCCGGGCCGCTTTGGACAGTGAGCTTGGCGTGCGCTCCTGCATCATCCCACCCGCTGTATAACGCCGCCTCAGGCTCTCAGCGGCCTCCCCACACACAGCCTTTCCAGTCTCATTAGCTTCCCTCCAAGTACCCTGCCGCGGCCTCCATGCCGGTCTTCCCTGGCTGTCCCCCAGGCCCACAACACTCTTCCTTCTCATCCCTGCCTTCCGGGGTCTCCGGATTCCTCCCGGGTCTGGGGGGGTGGGGGCGCTCCCAGCGTTCCAGATGGCTAGTGCCTCCCGGCCCCGCCCACCCAGGTAGCTGGGGCCCGTTCCTTGAGCGTTTTGGCCGGCCTGGGTGTGGTCTCGTTGTCTTCACTACCCCGCGGAAAGGGCGGCTGTTGTGCTAGGAGAGGGGAGGATCCATACCTCTGTATTTCGTCGAATTTGGCCCGCCTCCGGTTGCTGTACACGGTATGCGTCAAGTTCAGTAGGATTATCATCTGGCACTCTGAAATACAGGGCAGATCCCCAGCCTCTCCGGGGGCTGCTTCGGAGGCCCGCCTAGCCAAGCCACGGGAGGGCATGGCCCGCAGCCACCCTGTTCTGCCTCTGGGGGCCATTGGGCGTAGGGCTTCTCTGGGCTCGATCCCTACTCAGGTTTATAAGAGGCCACAGGCCCTGCCCACAAGGACCATCTCCTCTAGTTGGGGATGGGGCCGGGGCAGATAAAAGGCGTGGAGGGAGGAGATGGAAGGCTGGCTTTGGGGAAGGTCGAAAAGGCCCCGAAACAAGCCTGGAATGGAAGGACGCGCTCGCTTGGGCAGGGTCTTCAATGCCAGGCAGACTCTGTGTTCTCCCCGGAGTTCTTTGAGCAGGGGATGGCATGGGTAGCCCTGAGCCTAGGACGGATGTTTTGGCAGTGGGCTAGAGTACGGACGGGAGAGGGCAGGTCCTGGAAACGAGCACAGGCAAGTCCCAGCCAGAGGCACTGAGGGGCTGCCCAGGGGTGGCCTTGCCGGTGTAGAGACGTTATGGAGACAGTTTGGGAGTCAGCGCCTGCTTGGTGGGGGATGGGACGAGGTCGGGGGAAAGGCCAGGAAGGGTTAGTCTGGATGACTGGGAGGAGGGTTGGTGCCCTTGACTCTCCAGTACAGGGTTAAGAGGCACGTGGGGCATTGGGACAGCTAAGGAGCAAATGCAACCCAACAGGCACTTATAAAGTGTCAACTCCATACAAAGGTCAGTGCTTGGCCCAGGGAATGTGACAGGGCTGGAGCTCAGGGTGCTCCTGCATACGGCCCAGAGATGTCTGGAGAGTCAGGAAGCCACCGGGCAGAGTGTGGAGGGAGGAGGGAACGAGCCAAGGGCGGGGCGGGAGGAACCGCCGGGGTGGGGGAGGAACCGCCGGGGTGGGGTGGGGTGGGGGCGGGGGGGAGGGGGCGGGGCTGAGGAGAAGCCAGACAGGAGAGCAGGCAGGTGGCTGGGGTCAGCAGAGCAGCCGCAGCTGATCGCTGGGCATGGAAAGCAGCAACCAGTGAGTGAGTCCTGTGGACGTGGGTACCAGCCACCCTGCCTAGAAGCTTCTCAGGGAAGAGGAGGGGCCACAAAGCCGGGCATCTTATTGCCTGGCTCCGGTCACCTGCATTGCCTTAGGGCATGACACAGTGGACCGGGATGCCTGAGCCCGCCTCCTTCATTTCTTCCTTCCCCACCTTGATTTCCACCCCCATCTCCCCTTCCTATCTTGATATCTCCCCTACGCACACTTGCCTGGATCTGTCGCTCCTCCGCCCTGAATCTCTTCCCCGACCTAGCTCTCTCTTCCTCGTGCGGTGGATCTCTCCCCCCCCCACCTGGATCCTCCCACCTCCCCCCACGCCTTACCCCCTCCTCTCTACCCAGATCTTCCCTTCTTTTTTGTTGGAAGGTCCTGCCCCAGTTGCTGCCTCTCACCTTGCAGATTCATGGTGATCAGACTATCTATGAGCACGTGAGACAGCAAGTTCTCCATGCCATAGAAGAAGAACCCACTGCAGTTGCTCAAGCATTGCTCCCAGTCGGTTTGGCTGGTGGAGGAGGAGGAGGAGGAGGAGAATCAGAATGTGCATCCCACCCCCAGAGGAGGCAGGGACACTCCGTCATTGGCAGAGGCACACCGCTGACCATCTGGGAGTTCAGGCTCCTTATCTCTCAAGAGGGGTCTGGATATGGGTCAAGTGCCCTGGGTGAGGTGGTCTCTTCTGGGGTCCTGGATCATTCTCAATCAAGTGTTTCCCATTCCCTGGGCACCCTGCCATCCTGGCTTTTCAGCTCTTGATCTCCCCTGCATGACCCTGTTCACACACTGAGGGGGGGGCGAGGGGGAGCAGGGCAGTTGGAGCAGGGTCTTGGCAGAGATATTTCTAGAGGAGGAAGGCAGGGACAAATAGATGAGCCCTGTCCCTTTGGGGCAGATTTTGATGCGCAAAGAGACCTGACTGTGTCTCTAGGACTTCTAAAGAGTCGATCTTGCCTGGGTGCTTCTGACGCCACTTCTGCCACAGGAGCTCGCCCAGTGACACACCCATGGAGGTCTGGGGGTGGACAAAGGAGGCCGTGCCATTTGGTTGGGTTACTTTGTGGAGGATATTGGGGGCACGAAAGTTTGGTGTGGGGGGTCCAGGGTCTTGGTGCAGCCTCTGTTGGCTGACACAGCTCCCCTTACCTTCCTACATGTCAGACCCCACCCGTCCAACCCATACTTCTTTTCAACAGGTTGTACTAGGAGGCTAGGGTTGGTGTTAACAATCTCAAGCATTCCATCAAAGGATGAGGGGGCCAGTTGGCCATAGCAACTCACACCACCCAAGCCACATCTGTGGGATGGGTTAGTGAGTGCATAGGGCTGACCTTTGATCCTCCAATTGAGGCCTTGAGACTGGCCCTCCCCCACCCACACCCAGTGCTCCAGTTCTTCATCCCAAAGGGCTGCTGTGGCCCCAAAGGGGTGGGGATGGCCCCTTGTTTGGTGAGAGACCAAGTGGGGGACTCCAAGAGACTTTGGCCCTTTTCCTACTTCCAGCAGATCAGACAGGCTCTCTTCCTGCTAATGCTTTCCCTGGGGGAGCAGGTATCTGCCGGTGACCAGATGGGCTGCCCCCCTCTTCAGGCAAGGAGTGAGAGGTGAGCCCATGAGGTGCAGGGCAGGAGCTGGGAGCAGGAAGCCTGCTCTTCCTCCTGCTCCTCCTCCTCCTCCCCCTCCCTTTCCTCCTCCTTACCTAAGACTGTGGCTTCCCTTTCTCTGTTCAGGGCTGGCTCTGCTGGCTCAGCACTGAGACAATTCACTCCCCAGACAGAAGCGAAAAGGAGAGAGAGTATCTCAAGTCACAAACCTTGGAAAGGTCTTACTGCCCAGAAACCCAAACCATCGGCCAGTGAAGAGGTCACGGTATTTGTCCAGAATCTCACGAGCTTTGAAGATAGGAGTGACAGCCTCTGCAATGAGATTTTTATCATGTGGGAGAAAACTCTTTAAAAAAGAACATTTGAACTTTCCCCTGAGTTCTTTAAGTCTATCATGCATGGTTTGAAGTAGCTTTGTTTGTAATCATTCCATTGCTGGTTTTGTAATGAGGCATCAGAGTGAATTTAAAAGGTTGCTGATATGATCTGAGAGGGCATCACTATATGGGATGGAGTGTGGCACCCTAACCTGTCCTGTCTCCATACTTTAACTGGACGACTGCTGATGGATGGCAACATTCAAGGGCCCCTGGTGCATTGGTGTTGGATTCCATGTGCATGCGTGTGTGTGTGTGTGTGTGTGTGTGTGTGTGTGTGTGTGTGTCCTGCCCATGACCTGGGAGCTCTGACTCCCCTGGGATGGGGGGGGGCATGAGGAGGTAACACTCCCGACTTCCCACTGTTCTCTACAAGAGATAGTGAATGACGGGGGCCCAGTCTCTCAGCTCAGTGAGGACATCTGGTATTGAGATTTCCAATTGTTCTTGCCTCCCTCTTGGGATCATTGCTTTACACCAGCTGAACTTACCACTTCCTGAGAAATGCCATTTCTTGTTTAAATGTGTCAGGTTGACTTGTCCCAGTCTCTTCTAATTTTGTTTTGTTTTTGTTTTTTGATGAGGCAATGGGGGTTAAGTGACTTGCCCAGGGTCACACAGCTAGTAAGTGTTAAGTGTCTGAGGCTGGATTTGAATTCAGGTCATCCTGACTCCAGGGCCGGTGTTCTATCTACTGCACCGCCTAGCTGCCCCAGTCTCTACTAATTTGATTTTGCTTTTATCTTGGACTGTCATTATAATGGGGGATTGGATCACCTAATATGGAAGCGCCCTGCCCTGCACGCACTTGTAGGGAAAGTACAGGGGCGCCTCCGGGTTAGGGATCTGGGCATGTCGCCTCCTCCCCAAACTCCCTCTGTCTAGGGCCTTTTGACAGGGAACCTTTATGCTGCTTCCAGTGTTGTCCCGAGTATCCCCAGCCCCTAGTTCTTTGCTCCACTCATAGGAGCTGCTCAACTTGTGCTGCTGATTGACTGAACCTCTGCTGATATTTGAAGGGAGATGAGGTTTCTGGGAAGCAGTAAGTGGCCTGGCTGGCCATGAAGGGGACTGAGGATGGGGAAGTGGGCTGGGGAGGGGGCTCTGTTGAAGACTTCTGAGACAGGAAGTGAAACTTGTCTTTATTAAAATGAATGGGGGCAGCTAGGTAGAACAGTGGATAAAGCACCGGCTCTGGATTCAGGAGCACCTGAGTTCAAATCCGGCCTCAAACACTTGACACTTACTAGCTGTGAGACCCTGGGCAAGTCACTTAACCCTCATTGCCCCGCAAAAAAAAAAAATGAATGGTGCTCATGGATAGGCAGAGCTAATATAATAAAAATGACAATTCTACCTAAATTAATTTATTTATTCAGTGCCATACCAATCAGACTACCTAAAAATCATTTTATAGAGCTAGAAAAAAATAATAACAAAATTCAACAAAAGGTCAAAAATATTAAGGGAACTCATGAAAAAAATGCATAGGAGGGGCAGCTAGGTGGTACAGTGGATAAAGCACCGGCCCTGGATTCAAGAGGACCTGAGTTCAAATCCAGACTCAGACACTTGACACTTACTGGCTGTGTGACTCTGGGCAAGTCACTTAACCCCAATTGCCTCACCAAAAAAAAAGAAAGAAAGAAAGAAAGAAAGAAAGAAAGAAAGAAAGAAAGAAAGAAAGAAAGAAAGAAAGAAAGAAAGAAAGAAAGAAAGAAAGAAAGGAAAGAAGGAAGGAAAGAAAGAAGGAAAGAAGGAAAGAAGGAAAGAAGGAAAGAAAATGCATAGGAAGGTGGGCTAGTCATACTAAATCTGAAACTATACTATAAAGCAGCAGTCATCAGAACTATTTGGTACTGGCTAAGAAATAGAGTGGTGGATCAATGGAATAGGTTAGGCACAGGAGACACAGTAGTAAATGACTATAGTAATCTACTGTTTGATTAAACCAAAGGATTCCAGCTTCTGGGATAAGAACTCAGTATTTGACAAAAACTGCTGGGAAAACTGGAAAATAGTATGGCAGAAACTAGGCATAGACCAACATCTTACACTGTATACCAAAATAAGGTCAAAATGGGTACATGATTTAGACATAAAGAGTGATATGACAGGTAAATTAGGAAAGGAAGGAATAGTTTACCTCTCAGATCTATGGAGAGGAGAAGAATTTATGACCAAATAAGAGATAGAGAATATTATGAAATGCAAAACGGGTGATTTTGATTACATTAAATTAAAAAGGTTTTGTGCAAACAGAAGCAATGCAGCCAAAATTAGAAGGGAAATAGAAAGCTGGGAATTTTTTTTTTTTAGTGAGGCAGTTGGGGTTAAGTGACTTGCCCAGGGTCACATAGCTAGTAAGTGTTAAGTGTCTGAGGCTGGATTTGAACTCAGGTACTTCTGAATCCAGGGCTGGTGCTTTATCCACTGCGCCACCTAGCTGCCCCCGGGAAATAATTTTTACAGCCAGTATTTCTGAAAAAGACCTCATTTCTAAAATATATAGAGAACTAAATCAAATTTGTAAGAATGCAAATCATTCCCCAATTGAGAAATGGTAAAATGATGTGAACAGGCAGTTTTCAGATGAAGAAATCAAAGCTATCTATTGCCATATGAAAAAATGCTCTAAATCACTATTGATTAGAGAAATGCAAATTAAAACAATTCTGAGGTACCACCTCATATCTATTTGATTGACTAATGTGACAAAAAAGGAAAATAATAAACGTCGGAGAAGCTGTGGAAAAAAATCAGAACACGAATGCATTGTTGGTGGAGTTGTGAACTGATCCAGCCATTCTGGAGAGCAATTTGGAACTATGCCCAAAGGGGTATGGGACTGTGCATACCCTTTGATCCAGTAATACCACTGCTAGGTCTGTATCCCAAAGAGATCATAGAAGAGGGAAAACTATTTATAGCAGCTCTCTGTGGTGACAAAGAACTGGAAATCGAGGGGATGCCCATCAATTGGAGAATGACTGAAAAATTTGTGGTATATGAATGTAATGGAACATTATTGTTATGTGAGAAATGATGAGCAGTCAGATTTCAGAAAAACCTGGAAAGACTTAAATGGACTGATGCTGAGTAAAGTGAGCAGAACCAGAACATTGTACACTATAACAGCAACATTGTGTGATGATCAACTGTGATGGACTTAATTCTTCTCAGAAATACAACGATCCAAGACAATTTCAAAGGACTCATGATGGAAAATGTTCTTCACATCCAGAAAAAAGAACTGTGGATTCTGAATGCAGATTGAACCATACTGTTTCTACTTTTTTTTTTTGAGGGTTTTCCCTTCTGTTCTTATTCTTTTTTCACAACATGACTAATGCAGAAATATGTTTAATGTGATTGTACATATATAACCTCTATCAGATTGCTTTCTGTCTTGGGGAGGGGGAAGGGAAGGTAGGGAGGGAGAAAAATTTGGAACTAAAAATCTTATGAAAACAAATGCTGAAAGCTATCTTTACACATATCTGGAAAATAATAAAATACTACTTTGATTTAAATAAAATAAAATGAATGGAATGAAGATGCTCTTTTCTTTCTGGTCTGGCACAAGGCTGACCGCAGATCCACCCAAAGGATGGCCAGGCACCAGCATGTTTGGCCCTCACATCCCCTCATCTGTGCTGAAATACAGTCACTATAGGCACCAGAAAGGCTGCTGCTGCTTCAGCCTCCCTGTGAAGATTCAGAGGCTGCGATTGTTGGGCCACACGTCAATCGTGAATGTCACCAAAAGCCTCCTCTGGTCCACAGACATGAGCCTCGAATAATTTAGAGGACCAACCCCAGGAAGGGAAGGTCACTTAGAAAGTAAGTAGAAGAGGAGGATTTGAACCTGGGTCCTTTGGCTCCAATCCAGGGCTCACCGACCACGTTGGACTGCCTTAGAGGAATTCTCACAGGAGCATCCTACAGCTGGCCATGACTTTCCTCCCTGTCTTCTCCATTCTGGCTCTGAAAGCCAACCCTGGCTCAGAGACATCTCAAGTCAGAGGGAAATTCTGGTTTTGAAGGGGCTTCGTCCCCACAGACAGAGAGCAGGGCCCCTGTGCCTAAGGCCCAGTAAGAAGAACTCAAGCTTTGGAGTCAGGGAGACTCCTCTTCCTGAGTTCAAATCTGGCCTCAGATGCTTCCTAGCTGTGTGACCCTGGGCAAGTCACTTCACCCTGTTTGCCTTACTTTCCTCATCTGTAAAGTGAGCTGGAGAAGGAAATAGCAAAGCTCTCCAGTATTTTTGCCAAGAAAACCCCACATGGGGCCACAAAGAGTCAGTCATGACTGAAAAACGCTCCCACAACAGCAAAGCCATTAGCCTTGGGCTGCCCAAAGGCCACCTCAAGGTTTTAATCTCCCCTGTCGGGTCATTCATCTCGCTCTTCATCACTCAGTGCCATGCCTGCAGAGAAGGCTAAGGACGGGCCTGCCGGCACACTCTCCCCACTGCCTCCATCAATCACTAGCCTCAGAGAACTTTTCAAATGGTGATAAAGCCTGTCAGTCTCACCACCATTTATCAAGGACACAACGGGAAGAAATGAGGCCTCTTTAATCTGTTTAATTGATGCCGAGTAATCACTCAAAGGATGATCCAAGGTCCTGTCAAAGTTTTTTAAATGGATAAATGCCATTTAAAAGTCAAGCCCTTGCCTTGGCTTCCTGACCTGGGCTTGGGATTGAGAGATTCACTCAGGCCACACACATCTCCTAGTCTGAGCCTGCCCTGGCTTTGAGCTCTTGGCCAGTTTTGTTCAGCTGGCTTAAGGGCCTTCTGTTGTCACTGCTTTGGCAATGAGACAAGGACTGGCCCTGGACTGGCCCCTGGGCTCAGCTCTGACATCACCGCGGGCCACCTCAGGGTGCTCATCTGGGAGGAATTCTGATTCTATGACTTCAAAGGTCACTAACAGCTTTACATTTCAGAGTTCTTGTTAGTATTACTAGCTGCTCAGCTCCTCACTCCTTCCTTCCTTCCCTCCTTCCTTCCTTCCCTCCCTCCCTCCCTCCCTCCTTCCTCCTTCCTCCTTCCTTCCTTCCTTCCTTCCTTCCTTCCTTCCTTCCTTCCTTCCTTCCTTCCTTCCTTCCTTCCTTCCTTCCTTCCTTCCTTCCTTCCTTCCTTCCCTCCCTCCTTCCTTCCCTCCCTCCCTCCCTCCTTCCTCCTTCCTTCCTTCCTTCCTTCCTTCCTTCCTTCCTTCCTTCCTTCCTTCCTTCCTTCCTTCCTTCCTTCCTTCCTTCCTTCCTTCCCTCCTTCCCTCTTTCCCTTTTTCCTTCCCTCCTTCCCTCCTTCCTTCCTTCCCTCCCTCCCTCCTTCCTCCTTCCTCCCTTCCTCCCTCCCTCCCTTCCTTCCTCCTTCCTCCTTCTTTCCTTCCTTCCTTCCTTCCTTCCTTCCTTCCTTCCTTCCTTCCTTCCTTCCTTCCTTCCTTCCTTCCTTCCTTCCTTCCTTCCTTCCTTCCTTCCTCCTTCCTTATTTCCTTCCTTCCTTTCCTCCTTCCTTCCTTCTTCCTCCTTCCTTCCTTCCTTCCTTCCTTCCTTCCTTCCTTCCTTCCTTCCTTCCTTCCTTCCTTCCTCCTTCCTTCTTCCTCCTTCCTTCCTTCCTTCCTTCCTTCCTTCCTTCCTTCCTTCCTTCCTTCCTTCCTTCCTTCCTTCCTTCCTTCCTTCCTTCCTTCCTTCCTTCCACCCTTCCTTCCTTCCACCCTTCCTTCCACGGTGCCAACTGAACCGCCATTAAGAGCATGCCCTTAGGCCTTCTGGTGCAGTCTCCATCCTAAGACCAAGACGCTGTCATTGTTTAAGACTCAATGTTTCCATCTCTGGGATATCCTGCTATCACTCTGATCCCTGAAACCTCAGGTATATTTTATGTGACCCTAGAAAATCTCCATCTCTCTATCTCTATTTCTCCCTCCCTGCCTCCTTCCCTCACTTCTCTGTCTCTCTGTCTGTGCCTTTTTCTCTCTCCCACTTTGTACCTGGATCTGTCTTGGTTCTCTTTCTTCTCTGTCTCAATCTATCTCTCTTCTCTGTCTGCCTCTTTTTCTTGTGTGTCTCTGTCACTGTCTTCTGTCTCATCTCTTTCCTTTCTCAGTCTCTGTCTCTCCTTTCTCTCTCAGCTTCTGTCTCTTCTCTCTGTGTGTCTCTTATCTCTCTTTCTGTTTGGATATGGCTCTGGCTCTGTCCTAGTCTCTCTCTCTCTGCCCCTCTCTCCTCTATCTCTGTCTCTCCTTTGTCTCTGTGTGTCCCTCTCTCTCCTGTCCCTGTCTGACTCACTGTCATGGTTTCAAGCCCTACACATAGTTCGGGAAATACTTAGACTAAACAAGTAAGAACAAAAGAAATGCCTTGACTAGCTTACCCATGCTTGCCTTTGCTTCCTCAAATGGGTCCACAATATCTGGGGTTTCCAGTTAAGGGAAACAGTGTCTACGTGGGTGGTCACCTCTGTCCAGTGGACAACATGTCAAAAGGATACATTTGAAATTGTTCGTTTCCACAGGAATACAGTTGGCGGGCATGATCCGGCTTGACTGAAATGAGGGCAGGGCCTCAATTACTCCTGGCACCAGCGAGCATTTATTAAATGCTTCCTGTATGCTGAGCCCCACGAGAACTGTAGCAGGCCCTGCCCTCAGGCAGGGCTCAGACCAAAAGGGAAAATCCTGACTCCCCCCACTGGAAGAAGCTGAATTATCACCCACTGGACACGCCAGCGGCCGGAGGCTGTGATTCCGGATGGTTCTGGGCACTCTCAGAACCAAGGCCCAAAGACGTTCTGTTCCATTAAGTGGAGGAGATGTGTGAACTCAAGCCCCTTTAGCCTCTGGCTGGCGATTCCCCAAACGCGAGACTTCCCTCCTCCCCAAGGTTTCACTCCCAGTTCATCAGTGGGACAGCCCCAGGGGGTCTTAGGGATTAAGAAACTTCAAAGGTGCTGGGCCTGCTTGGGTCCTTAGATGCTGAAAACGAGCTGTTGTTGTCCAGCTGTGATTACAAGGATCAAGCAGAGAGAATGCTCTCCCTAAGCCAGACAAGTCTCTGACCAGGACACCCAGTTCAGAGAAAAGGGGGTGGGGCACAGGTTATTGGGAGGACTCAGTGCTAGGTCCCGAGTTAGAGAATTTCCTCCACATGCTCCGGAAGGGCGGAGGGTCCCGGTACTCCAGGTGAAGACGCGCCAGCCTTCCGCCCCCATCCCCTGCCCTAATAGCCTTTGAGTTAACCCTTTCAGAAACAAGGCCTTGCACCAGATGCCCATCCATTCTTTCAGGTCTTGTTCTAGCCTCTGCAGGAGATGGGAGGTTCGGCACCTTGGAAAGCGCCGTCTGCAGGGGAGTCCTCTGGGGCGAGGCCACCCATCTCTGGCCGCTGCCCGTGGGGAGAGGAGGGAAGAGGGAGCGGCAGCAGAGGCTGGTCCTTCTTCCCTGAACCCGGAACAGCAATGGTGCCCCTCCCCCAGGCCCAGGACCTCCTCCCCCTTCCCCCTCCCCCTTCCTCACCTTCTTGCCGAACTTTTTACTTTTCTGTTTGGCGTCTTTGGCACCTTTACTGTCTTTCTTGGAAACTTCTGTTGAGGAAAAAGAAGATGATGAGAAGGCATGAGTTTGAGGCAATGTGACACCTCCTGAGTGAATGAATGGAGGGCCAGGGAGGGAGAGGGGCAGGCATCACTTCTCAGGTGCCCCAGGAAGCTGCGGGCAGAGCTGGCAGAGGCGCCCTAAGGCTGGTGGCCTCTGACTTCCCCAGAGGCTGAAGGGACCTCCGGAGTCATCTTTCTGGCCCACACTGGCCGGGAATCCCCTCTAGAACACCCGCTGACAAGTTGTCATGCAGGCTGCGTGGGAAAGCCACCAGGGATGGGGACTCCCCTGCCCAGCCTCCCCAGAGGCAGCCTGGGACTGCTGCTTGGGGGGGGAAGTCTCCTGATGTTGGCTCCATCTGCCTCTCTGCACCTCTCCCATCAGTCCTAGTTCTGCCCTCTGAGGTGAGACACAACCAGGCTATTATCCCATCCATGTGAAAAGCCTCCAAATGCCCCCCCCAATTCCAGCAAGTGCCCTATTTGACCCCACCCTGGGCTGGGCTGGACTGCCTCAGGGAGGGTCTCCTTGGAGGTCTGGGGCGGGGTCCAGGTTGGGCTAGACAACCACTAAACCAGTTGGGGGCAGAGCCAAGATGTCGGAGGAAAGGTCATAGATAACCACTGCTCCAGGCAGGAGTGCATGGCCTCCAGGGTCCTCTCCGACTCTGAATCTAGGGCCCTGGCCTGGGTCCCACCCAATCATTTTCTTCTGGAAATGCAGAGGACCTGGTGGTGACCCTCTCCTCCTCCCCCACACGTCCATTCCATGGCTTCCCTCTGTACATTAGGACAACAGGGAAGATTCAATCCTCATGTCAGGCCTGAGTCCCAGCTGGTCTCTTAGGAATTTAGGGTGGGAGGGAGGCAGGCACTCTGGACCAGTGGTCTAGGAACACTCCACAGCAGGCAGTGCCTGCTGGGCATCCTGGCCAGAGGGGAGCCTGCCCCTTCGGGCCAGGAGAACAGGCCACTGGTTCAGTCCCTCTACAGCCCATGCAGCCTTGGCCTCCCCTACAAGGCCAGTGTGGCCACCCGCTTCTGGAGCCTGCCCATGTCCCCCCCAAGGCCAGGGAACCGATGGCCTTATGGGCTTGGGCTATGCTTCCCCCTCCCCTGGGCCCTCAAGGGCAGGACAAAGCCAAGGCACTGGGGACCCAGGAGGGCCTGCGTCCAGCAGCTTCCATTCTCCCAGCCCGAGGCATCCATTGTGGTGACTCTGGTCACTGGAGCTGAGCCACCGCCCAGGGCTCCCAGTTTCCTGTTGGGGGTTGGGGAAGTCTGCACTCCTCCCTTTCCCTCCACCCCCCTGAGGCTCCTGACACTCCCATTTTCAGAGATCTCAGTGCACTTTTACTTTAATGAAGAACACGTATGACTCTATTCAGGGGCTATTGGATGGTACAGTGGGATAGAGCCCTGTGCCTGGAGTCAGGAAGATATGAGTTCGAATCTGGCCTGAGACACTTATTAGTTGTGTGACCCTACACAAGTCACTCAACCTCTGTTTGCCTTAATCTGCTGGAGAAGGACATGGCAAACTACTCCGGTATCTTTGCCAAGAAAACCCCACAGACAGTGTGGCTGGAGGAGTCATGAGGAGTCAGACATGACTGAATCACAGCAAACGATACACTAGGACATCCTCTGAGGTCACCAACACCCAGGTCAATGGCTCTTTTGATGATGGATCCCTTCCCATTGTCCCAAAGAAGAGTGGGCTGGGGATGGCTAAAAGGTGGAGTCTTATTGGGCAACATCCTTGGTTGTTCCAACTCCTCACAGCAGATGTGATTGAGAGTCTCTCCAGCGAGGCCCTTCGGGGCTGGTCACTGACCAGATTTATGGTGAGACGGACACAAGCACGGCCCAGACCCATCGCCAGAGTGGGTGGCTTGCCTGTGGCGTGGAGCTCTTGGTGGCATGATCAGCTAAACTGACCATTGAACCCATGGGTGCTGAGATCTAATGGCTGCTGTCACTTAATCTCAAGATCCCCCACATGGGCTGACAGCTTACCAGAGCCCTCCCCCACTACAGTGTGGCCAGGGGCTGCCCTGGAGCCTGCTGGATTCCAGAATGTTCATCACTCAGGGTTGCATGGGTCCTCAGAACCACTCCGAGAGGTAGGTGCTATGGAGGCTGATATCCCCATTTTATGGATGAAGAAACTGAAGCAGGCAGAGGTGAAGGCCAGGGTCACACAGAAAGAAGGGTCTGAGGCTGAATTCAAACTCTGGTCATCCTGACTCAAGCCCACTATTCTATCTCCTGCAACACCAAGCTGCTTTCAACAACAACCTGACCCTCACTCCAACCTCAGCAGAACAATGAAGCCTCCATCCTCACCCATTCTTTACAGAGGAAGAAACTGAGGCTCAGAAAGGCAAACAGAACTAGTGAGGGCTGGGAGTGGGATTTGAACCCAGGTCTGTCCTGAGCACTCAGATCATACCTTTCAGCAATCCCCAGAAGACCAGCAAATGAAGGCCCAAGCAGGTGACTGAGCATTCTCCTTGACTGTCTCCTTTGCCTGGGATGCTGGTTTTCTTCCTCACCTCAGCTAAAACCTTCCTTCCACAAGAAATCTTTCCCAATTTTCTCAGAAGCTGCTGATTGTTGTTGCTGTTCGGTCCATTTTCAGTCATGTCTGACTCTTCATGACCCCATTTGGGGTTTCCTTGGCACAGATTCTAGTGTGACTTGCCATTTCTTTCTCTAGCTCATTTTACATATGAGGAAACTGAGGCAAACAGGGTTAAGTGATTTGTCCAGGGATGTAGTGTTTGATAAACACAAAGACCCCAGCTTCTGGGCTAAGAACTCACTATTTGTCAAAAAGTGCTGGGAAAACTGGAGAATAGTATGGCAGAAACATCTAACACTGTATTCCAAGATAAGGGCATACGAAATGGGCACATGATTTGGACACCAGAAACAAATTAGGAGAGCAAGGAATAATTTATCTGTCAGATCTATGGAGAAGGGAAGAATTTTTTGACAAAACAAGAGAGAACATTACAGGAAGTAAAATGGACGATTTTGTTTATATTAAATTTTAAAATTTCTCAAATATATATAGAACTAAGTCAAATTGATAAGAATATGTCATTCCTCGATTGATAAATGGTCAAAGGAGATGAAAAGGCAGTTTTCAGACAAAGAAATCAGAGCTATCTATAGCCATATGAAAAAATGTTCTAAATTACTATTGATTAAAGAAATACAAATTAAAGAAACTCTGACGTACCACCTCACACTTATCAGATTGTCTACTATGACAGAAAAAGAAAACTGTAAATGTTGGAAAAGATGTGGGAAAATGTGGGCACTAATGCACTGTTAGTGGAGTTGTGAACTAATCTAATCATCCTGGAGAACAGTTTGGAATTATGCCTAAAGGTCTATCAAACTGTGCATAACTTTTGACCCAGCAATACCACTCGCTACTAGGTCTGTATCCCAAAGAAATCATAAAAAAGAGAAAAGGACCCACATGTACAAAAATATTTATAGCTCTTCTTTTTGTGGTGGCAAGGGAATGGAAATTGAGGGGATGCCCATCAACTAGGGAATGGCCAAACAAGTTGTGGTATATGAATGTAATGGAATACTATTCTGCTGTAAGAAACGATGAGCAGGCAGATTTCGGAAAACCTGGACTTATATGAACTCATGCAAAGTGAAATGAGGAGAACACTGTACACAGCGACAGCAACATCATTCAGTGATCAACTATAAATAGCTTAACTTTTCTCAGCAATATGATGATCCAAGACAATTCCAAAGGATTCATGATGGAACATGCTTTCCACATCTAGAGAAAGAACTGATAGTAGTCTGAATGTGGATCGAAGCATGCTATTTTCGTCCTTTTTTATTTTTTTTTTTTTTGGGTAAAGCAATTGGGGTTAAGTGACTTGCCCAGGGTCATACAGCTAGTAAGTGTCAAGTGTCTGAGGCTGGATTTGAACTCAGGTACTCCTGACTCCAAGGCCGGTACTCTATCCACTGCACCACCTAGCTGCCCCGAAGCATACTATTTTCACCACTTTTTTCATGTTTGTTTTTCCCCTTTGGCCTGTTTCTTCTCTCACAACATGACTAACATGGAAATGTTTTATATGATTGCATATACATATATATATAATAAAATTGCTTACGATTATTAGAAGAGGGGAGGGGAGCAAAGGAAGGAGACAATTTGGAACTGGAATTTGTAAAAAACTAATACAAAAATTGTCTTTTCATGTAATTGGACAAAGTTAAATAGTATTTATCAAAATGAATTTTTTAAAAAAAGTTTTTACATATATTTGGGGAAAAATAAAATGTTACATTTTAAAAAGGTATTGGTCTGTACCCAGCTTCTGCCAGACTGCTTTCTAAGCTTTCCCAGCAATTGTGACCAAAGAGTGAGTTCTTAACCCCAAGCTTGAGTCTTTGTGTTTATCAAGCACTAGGCTTCTCTGTTCCTCTGATCCACCTTTCTGCTTCTTAGCTAGATAGTTTTGATAGCTGCCACCTTATAATACAGTTTAAGATCTGGTACTGCTTTACATTTTTTCATTAATTCTTTTGACATTCTTGATCTTCTCTTCTTGCAAATGAATTTTGTTATTATTTTTTCTAGCTCAAAATAATTTTGGTAGGTTAATTGGAATGGCACTGAATAGGTATTTTAATTTAGGTAGAATTGTCATCTTTATTATATTGTCTATCCACACAAGAACGATTAATATTTCTCCAATTATTTAAATCTGACTTTACTTGTATAAAAAAGTGTTCGTGGGTTTGTCATGTCAAGTATACACTTCCAGGAATTCTATATTGTCTGTGGTTATTTTAAATGAAATCTATTTTAATATATTTTCTAGCATAGCTTTGTTGGTGATAAATTATTGTGCTGATAATTTATGTAGGTTTATTCTATATCCTGCTACTACTTTGCTAAAATTGTTAATTGTTTCAGCTAATGTTTTAGGATTTTCCAAGCATATCATCATATCATCTCCAAAAAGAGGAAGTTTTATTTCATCATTGTCCATTCTGATTTCTTCATTTTTTCTTCTTTTTTATTGCTATTATTACTAGTACAATACCGAATAAAAGTAATAATAATGGACATCCTTGCTTCACTCCTGGTCTTACTGGGAAGGCTTCTAGTTTATCCCTGTTATAGATAATGCTTGCTGATGGTTTTAGGTATATGCTTCTTATCATTTTAAGGAAAAATCCACTTATACACATGTTTTCAAGTGTTTTAAAAATAGGAATGTTGAATTTTGTCAAAAGGTTTTCTGCATCTATTGATATAATTATATGATTTTTGTTGCTTTTGTTATTGATATAATTAATTATGTTAATAGTTTCCCTAATATTGAGCTAGCCCTGCATTCCTGGTATAAATCTCACTTGGTCACAATGTTTATCTTTGTGATATTTTGCTGTAGTCTCCTAGTTAGTATTTTATTTAGGATTTTTGCATCAATATTCTTTAGTGAAATTGGTCTATAATGGTCTTTCTCTGTGTTTTGCTCTTCCTGGTTTAGGTATTAGCATAATACTTGTTTCATAAGAGAAGTTTGGTAGGATTACTTCTTTGCCTATTGCTCCAAATAATTTATTTAATATTGGAATTAGTTAATCTTTAAGTGTTTGGTAGAGGCAGCTAGGTGGCGCAGTGGATAAAACACTGGCCCTGGGTTAAGGAGGACTTGAGTTCAAATGCGGCCTAAAATATTTGACACTAGCTGTGTGACCCTGGGCAAGTCACTTAACCCCCATTGCCCTGTCTCTCCCCCCTCCCCCCAAAAAATGTTTGGTAGAATTCACTTTTAAATCCATCTGGTCCTGATGCTTTTTTTCTAAGGAAGCTCATTTACAACCTGTTCAGTTTCTTTTTCTAAAATACATTTATTTAGATATTTTATTTCTTCTTCTGTTAATATAGGCAGTTTACATTTTTCAAATATTCTTCTATTTCATTTAAATTATTAAATTTATTGGCATATAGTTGGGCAAAACAACTTCTAACAATTGCTTTAATTTCATATTCATTAGTGATGTATTCATCTTTTTCATTTTTTATTCTAGCACTTTGGTTTTCTTCTCTTTAAAAAAATCATATTAACCAGTGAGTTATCTATTTTATTGTTTTTGTTTAAATAAAACCACCCCCTGGCTTTATTTATTCAATGGTTTTTACACGCAATTTTATTAATCTCACCTTTAATTTTTAGGGTTGCCAATTTGTTGTTTAATGGGGAATTTTTAATTGGTTCTTTTAAAACGTTTTAATTGTATACCTAATTCACTGATCTGCTCTATCTCTATTTTATTGATAGAAGCATTTGAAGATATAAACTTTCCTCTGATTCTTTTGCTGAATCCCATAGGTTTTGGCATGCTATTTCATTATTACTATTCTCTTTAATAAAATAATTCATTTTAAAATAATTTGTTCTTTGACCCACTCATCCCGGGAGCACTCCACTGGAGACCTCCTGCTAGGTTGCCATTGAATCACTATGTCTCTGAGTCCAGTCACTGCTACTGTCCCAGCTCCCATCTCACCATGCTTTCACATGAACATGGTAAATGATGTCTAGGTAAAATACATCTTCAGCCTTCCTTGGCTTACTGTACGAGAAATATGCTCAGAAAGGGAAATGGGCTATGTGTGGGAGTCTATCCTTCTGGCTCTGCATGGGGGTCATCAACACCCCCTTCATGAACTGTGAGGAGGAGAAAGGCAGGTGACTTTGTTAGGAGGGAACTGCTTGGGCTGCGATCTGAAGTAGTGGAGTTCCCACCACGATGAACTCTGATGCTCCATATCTTCCTGAAACTGCCCAATTCCCCAAGTGCAGCCCCTCACCTCTTCCCCTGGGCCTGGAGGAGCCTGATACTCTGGCACTGCCTTTCCCATCAGATCAAATCTAGAATTTGATTTGGTTTTAAAACCCTTCCCAATGTGGCCAACAGCCTCCTACCTTCTTACTCCTTAGTACCACCCTGCCCATCCCAGATACTCTTACAATTCAACAACTCTGACTTTTCATTGGACAGCTCCCTTCCATCCTGGGCACACTCTTCCCATCTCCCTCTATTGCCTCCTTCATGCCCAGCTAAAAGCCCATCTTCTATAGGAAGCATTTTCTGATTCCCCCCAATGCTAGTGACTTTCAATTTGACACCAATCTCTCTCTCTCTCTCTGTGTCTCTCTCTCTCTGTCTCTGTCTCTCTCTCTCTCTGTCTCTCTGTCTCTCTGTCTCTCTCTCTCTGTCTCTCTCTCTGTCTCTCTCTCTGTCTCTCTCTCTCTCTCTCTCTCTCTCTCTCTCTCTCTCTCTCCATCTTTCCATCCATCCGTCCATCCATTTTTATTTTGCTTGTACATAATTGTTTGTGTGGTGTTTCACCACATCAGACTATGAGCTTCTTAAGGACAGGGATGGGTTATTTTCGGGGCTGGGAGGATAATTTCTTGTAGCCCCAGTGCCTGGCACATTTTTTGTTGTTGTTCAGTCACAAGATGACTCTGTGATTCCATTTGGGGTTTTCTTGGCAAAGATCCTGCAGTGCTTTGCCATTTCCTTCTCCAGCTCATTGTATAGATGAAGAAACTGAGGCAGAGTTAAGTGACTTGCCCAGGGTCACAGGGCTAGTAAGTGTCTGAGGCTGGATTTTAATTTAGGTGTTCCTGACCCCAGGCCTGGCATGCTGCATACTGTGGTGCCACCTGGCTACTGCACATAGTAGGTGCTTAATAAAATGCTTGTTGATTCGACCCAGAGCATTGCCAGAGGCACACGGAGAGGGAGAGGCACCTGGGTGGGCAGTGACTATCTCAGGTAGCGCCATTGACTCTACGCCCTTAGTCTCCTAAGATGCCTTCTAAAGTCAGGCTCACTAGCCTGTGGTTTGCCAAATATTCTTCTCCCTTTTCTGAAAACCTGGACAAGACCAACATCCCCTTTTATAAAAGATGAGACTGAGGCCTGGAAATGCACGTAAGGTGGTGAAGCTGGATGTGTTTTACACATGAAGAAACTGAGGCTCAGAGGGGTGTGGTTGGCTCAAGCCCTTGGAGCCAGGGAGTGACAGACTTTGCCTTGCTCTGTGGCTGCCCTCCCTCGGACACCAACAGGATAACGAGGGCAGGGGCTCCCACAAACCTGGCTCCTCTTTCTGTAGGCGATTGGCCAGCATCTGCAGGGAAAGCTCCCGAGACACAGAGCTGATGCTCCCATTTTTGAAGGCTGCGACCGTTTCCAGGGGCATCTCCAAGAGTAACCGGTCCGTGATGAGGATCAGATAGTCCGCCACTTCCACAGGAGGGCCCAAGGAGTCTAAGAAGATACCACTCAGTCAGTGCCCCAGGGAGGAACCTGTGGGCTAGCGAGTGAGGCCAGAGCCTGGGCGAATGCCAGACACACTGTTGTCTGCCCATTGCTCTGGGCACAGAAACCCACACCCCGAGCCACCCAGGAACCTGGCAAGAAAAACTAGGTGGTGGCAATGGATAGGGTCCTGGAGTCGAGAAGACTCTTCCTGAGTTCTAATCTGTCCTCAGATCCTTACTAGCTGAGTGATTCTGGGCAAGTCACTTAACCCTGTTGGCCTCACTTTCCTTATCTGTTAAATGAGCTGGAGAAGGAAATAATACCTCACTCCTTATCTTGGCCAAGAAAACCCCAAAATCTGGGCACGAAGAGATGACGTAACAAATGACTGAACAACTGTAACAGCAGCAGCAGCAACAGCAAGAACAGCAGTATCAGCAGCTGCAGCCGCCACCACCACCACCACCCCAAGTGCTTTGCCTGCATCCCCCTAGATGTTGCTCACTACCCAGGCCCAGCCAGGCTTTCTTCCTGAATTTCTTGGGGGATGCCTTGGACAGCTGGGATGGGGGGGAGGAGAGACATGGGGAAGGGGAACAACCTGACCCTCCCCCCTGTTCCATTCTTTTTACTGAGGGGCAGCCAGTTCACCGTCAGCAGTCCCTGCTCTCCTTCCTTCCTAGCCCCCTACCCCGCAGCCCACCCACCTGATACCAGCCTCCTGGAATTGAAAGACAGAGAAATGTTGTTCAAACGCCTCCAGGGGTTAGTCCCCACTCTCCCGGCTCATGTCTCATGGGCACACACAACATCTCACCAAATCCATTTCCTCTAGTGTCTAATAGACATCAAATCCCTTGGGGACAGATGCTTCCTTAGGGATGGTTGGGAGAATTCTGTGGTTCCCCCTTCCCCAAATCCCTTGAGAAATAGAGCTCAGTGTCTGGAATTCACTGGAGACTCTATCTCCAACACATGAAGCATGCATGATGAATGGAGGATTCCTCTTGACTCCCTCTTTCCCCTTTCTGCTAAAAAAAGAGCCCATCCTTAAAACAAAACAAAACAAAACAAGGCACCACCCAATGGGGAATGGCTAAACAAGCTGTGGTACATGGCGGTGATTGAATATTATTGTGCTCTAAGAAATAACAAATAGGCTAATTTCAGAAAGACCTGAAAAGACTTGTAAGGATTGAAGTGAAGTGAGCAGAACCAAGAGAACATTGTGCACAGTGACAGCAATATTGTTTGATGAAAAACTGTGAATGATTTAACTTTTCTCAGCAATATGAAGATCCAAGACAATCCCAAAGGACTAATAATGAAGCAGACTACCCACCTCCAGAGAAAGAACTGATATTGATGGAACACAGACTGAAACATTCTGTTTTTCACTTTATCGCTTTCATTTTTCCCTTCAAGTTTTCTTGTACAAAAGTACTACTATGACAATGTTTTCCATAATTGCACATGTATAATCCATATCTGATTGCTCACTGCCTCAGGGAGGGGGGAGGGGAGGGAGGGAAGGAGGGATACAACTTGGAACTCAAAACTTTAAATAAAAATCTTTATTATTTTAAATTAAAAAACAAACCAGGCACTCCAAGCCTCAGACAGAGGGGTGCTGCCACTGCCAAGGTTACCATTCAGGACCCCCAGAACACTGGACAATGGACTTTGGAGTTGACTGCACTTTGGTCATGTCAGCCACCTTCTTCAAATCCAGTCTGTGGTCAAGGGATGAGCATGGCCTTCCCTATCTATGCACTCCCAAGCATCAGATCCCAAAGACTTGCAGAGGGAGAGGCTGTTATTTTCAGTCATGCCCCAAACAATAGCAGAGTTGGTGGGAGAGGCTTGGGAGGGGACATGCCCATGGGGAATGAATGGCCAGAGGCTGCTAGATTAGGGTCTTGGAGGAAAGGGAAGGGGGACTATTTGATTGATCCAATTTCATCACCCAACAGTTTTTCTTTTTTAAAGGATATAAAACAAAAGAGAAAAAAAGACGCCTCAGATCTGACCTGAGCCACAGTTGCCTACGACCTATATAGGGGAGTTCTTGCCTATGTTGTATGACAAGCATCATGGGAAACTTGACCTCCCTCCACCTGGCCTGCCCAGACAGTGGCTCAGAGCCCTCTTCAACATGTCCTGAGGGGGGTGTCTCTACCAGCACAGAGATTAGCCCATGAGCCAGTAAACAACTGGAGCAAGAGGCCCCTGCTGGACCCTGGGTGAGAGGGGCAGCCCATGCGATCACCTGTCTACAGGCATGTCAAAAATCTCATCTGCCCACCTGTTGCCTACCTTACCTTGTGTTACCACCGGAGGTTTCTGTTCCTTTTCCTTCATCTTTTTTCCTCCTTCGACCTGGGGCTTCTGTTCTTTTTCCTTTGTCTTTTTTCCTCCTTTGACCTGGGGCTTCTGTTCCTTTTCCTTTGTCTTTTTTCCTCCTTCGACCTGGGGCTTCTGTTCCTTTTCCTTTGTCTTTTTTACTCCTTCGACCTGGGGTCTAGGGTCCAAAGCACATTTTGATGACAGGCTTTGGACAAAAAAAGTTTTTTATAAAAACCTCTCACAAAAGTACAAGCTATTTGGTGCCTACATCTTGAAGGATCACTGAATGTTGGCACCAATGGAAGGTCTTCACCCCCTCAGCCCAGAGTGTGGGGAGTCATGTGCTATGGGGGAATCGGGGGGAACCCTTCCTGAATGGCAGGGACCATGGGGAGGGGGGGTCTCCTGTGTTGTCTCCTTCTTGGTTGATGGATGAGGACTCTATCTGCTCTAAGTGAATCCTGAGAGTTGCCTTCCTTCTCTATTTGGGGGCATGGCTACTAGTTCTTTGGAAGGGTGACAGAATTGAGGACCAGGAGGGGTTTTTCAGTAGTTCCTTTACAGGGAGGGCAGCTACCTAGCACAGTCTTTGACTTCCTTGGGGGAGATGCCTTGCAAAGGGGTCAAAGGGTACGGCATGACATTTTAGTCATTTCCCCCACAAAAACCCAAATCATTTTTGAATGATTGGCCCAGTTTACAGGTCTACCAACAGTGTATGACCACTGAATTTTGACAGAAGAGTTTCACAAGCCTGGTAAGACTTTGGGATGCTGCCCCATGAGCAGAACATGTCTTCGAGTTTTTCTCGGCTCTAGGTTAAATAAACCATGTCTCACAGATGCTGGTGGTACTGAGATACCTTAAGGAAGCTTCTGG
The DNA here is from genome assembly GCF_019393635.1 of Dromiciops gliroides. Taxonomy (NCBI): domain Eukaryota; kingdom Metazoa; phylum Chordata; class Mammalia; order Microbiotheria; family Microbiotheriidae; genus Dromiciops; species Dromiciops gliroides. The sequence goes on along the minus strand of NC_057862.1, from coordinate 1,157,211 downwards.
CAAGTGTCGCTAAGGGCATTTTTATCTATGTTGTGAAGGTAGGTGACCCCCACGTGGTACCTGACGTCCCAGTGCTGGACGGCGGCAAATACCGGCTTCAGATACACCTCCATGGACTGTGAAATGTCGTTGAATTTGTGGATTAGCCTTTCTTCCTCTAGGGACATAGAACTTTGTGTTTCCTGTCGCATCGATACAATAGCATCGAGTCAGAGTTCCCAGAATGATTTTACCACAGCTTAACGAGCTCTAGACTGGCTCGCCTTGATCCCACTCATGACCAGCAGGGGGAGCGGAGGGGAAGGAGAGTGGGGCAGAGACAACCCCCTGACAAGGCTGCCCAAAGTTTGGGTTATTGGCAGAGGGGGTCAGGGAAGGGAAGAATCGGCCTCGGCTCCGGTGAGGAAGGGGCTGTGACGGCATCTGGTCCAAGCCCTGCACTTTACAGATAAGGAAACTGTGTCCCACCCGCCAAGGGGTACGCTCATAGCTACAAAGTAGCTGAGCCAGGCCTTCACAGCCAGCCAGACTGGAGTCCGGCTGGCAGAGGCGCTCAGCGTCCCTGGAAGCATCCTGGTGCCCATTCTGGGAGGGACATCACAGGACGTGGCTCCCTTCAAGGCTGCCCCGCCCCCTCCTCAGACAACCAAGGGGATGCCAGCAGCTTCGTCTTACAGTCCATAGGCGTACATCCCCACCCTGGCGCTCAGGGAGAGGGTGGCTGGCCTGGTGGGCCTAGGCCAGGAGGGGTGAAGTAACCCTCCTAAGGCCTGGCCTTGAAATCAAAGAGATGGCCCAATGAGATGGCCTGCACTTGGGAAAGTGGGCACAAGAGCCTTGGAAATCTGACTAATGACTGTCCTCGTCCAAGGGCTGCACTTGTGCCCCCGGGCCTGGGGAACACCAGGCACTGGTGCTTCCTGCTCCCCAGGGGTCACCCACCCCCACCCTGGCTGAGCCATTTCTTCAATCTAGTTCTGGGATATGCAACCACACCGATGCTACCCAGTCCCACTGCAGGCCCAGAGACAAGGGAGAGGCCAGAATCCCATGGCTTCCCTGATTTGGCCTGTGGGAGCCTAGACATGGGGCTGTCCCCTGCTTTGCAGGCCAGCCAAGGCCTTTGGGGAGGGCACTTGGTGTTGGTATTCCATTGCCACCCACCTTGGCCCAAGGCTGAAGGCCGGGCCCAAGGTCCCAGTAGTCAGGAAGGCATCAGACCACCCCCTTTCTGGACTCTGTCCACTGTCACCAGCCCTTGGCCTCAGTCTGTGTCCAGGGAACTGCCCCCTGCTCTTAGACCTCTTTCTGTCCCATGCAGACAGGTCTGGTCCAGCAGCTCTTTGCTCCTGCCCTGGCTTGGGCCCATGAGCAGAGGCAGACCTGATCCTTGCTCCCCAGGCCCATGCCAGACCCTGTCTGCCAGCTGTCCTCAGAAGCCCCTGCTTCTCTGGGTTTCTCTCCCTGTTTCTGTCTGTCCTGCTGCTCTGAGAGTCTTGCCACCCGTCCCCCCCATCCCCAGCTCCCGGGACCATTCTGTTCAGAGGTCAGGACCCACCAGACATGGCCCTAAGGCCTGCCCTTACCAGGGGCGAACCTCACTCCATGGCTCCCATTCTCCCAGGCCGCCCGAAGCCCTCCTTCCCTCCGAGACCCTGAAGAGCCATGCTGAGGATGCCCCAGCCCCGCTCAGCATCTGATCTCCCCCAAACCCTCCAGCTTCCTCCTCTTCTTCCTGCCTCCTTCCCTGGGCTGTGGCCTCTGCCCTGACCCCACGTTTATCTCTCCACTCCTACTTCTTGGCATCTTCACGGGCCATTGCCTGAACCTAGAGTCCACTTCTCCTCTCCCTCTGTCATGGGGTCCTCCCATTAGCCCCAAGGCCCCTGTGACTGGGCCTGGACTCCTGCTCCCTTGGCCAAGAGGTTAGGGACCCGAGGCCCTGACAGGAGAAGGGCTGGAAGCTAGAGCTGAACCAGGCCCCGGGGGAAGGAAGAGGTTTGTGGAGCATGCTGGGGGAAGGGGGGCTCCGAGGGCACCCAAGAGGCACTGGCTCTCAGAGGATTTGAGGAGGAAGAAATGAACTTTACCTCTGATGTTTCATCAGGGAAAGAATGAACAAGCTCCTCTTTAAAGTGACTGATGGTGTTCAGCAATTTGGAGATGGTTGCAGGGTCCCTGCGGACGCGCAAGACCTTGCACTGGCCTGAAGAGAAGAGAAGAGAAGAAAGGAGGCTCAGAGATGTCTGTCCTCCCCACCCAAGCAGGCCCCCCTAGGATGAGCCTCTGGAGGGCAGAGACCCAGCTGTCACTTTCAGCAGGTCCCTGGGCACCTGGGAGGGACCTTACCAGAAGCTCTTCCTTCCTCCCTCCCTCCCTCCCCCTCTCCAGCCCATAAATACCTGGGGACTGGCTGCACAGGCCACAAGGACGCCCCATGGGAGGCTGTTTCTCATTATAGCCCAGGAGCATTTACTAAAGAAACACACCCTCTCCATCCTTCAGCCTATGACAAGGGGTCTCCCAGGACAGGGCCAGGTGCTTGGGGCTACTGGAGGAGACAGAGGCTAGTCACAGCAGGTTTACTGTCACTGTCGTGTGTGTGTGTGTGTGTGTGTGTGTGTGTGTGTGTGTGTGTGAGAGAGAGAGAGAGAGAGAGAGAGAGAGAGAGAGAGAGAGAGAGTATGGGTATATGGATATGTGTGAATGTATGCGCGTGTATGAGTTAATGAGTGTGCTTGTGAATGTGTAGTGTAAAAGTGTATATGTGTGCATGTGTTGATGTGAGTATGCATGTGTGTGAACCACTGTGTATATGTGTCTAAGTGTGCTTGCATATGTGTATGGTTATGTAGGAGTGTGTAGGTATAAGAGTGGATGTGTGGATATATGTGAATGTGTGTGTGTGTGTGTGTGTGTGTGTACACGCATGTGCTGGGAGGGGGATGGTTTTCTTACAGACAAGAATGATGCTCCCACGTTTACTCCCTGACTTCAAACATGTTGCAAGGAGAGGTCCTTTCAGGACCCAGTGACCACTGCCCCAACCAGGAGCCTCATTGCCCTTGGGCTTCATTTACATTTCGCTAGGAGGGCGCTTAGCAATGCTCTGGCTCCATCCTCTCATTGACCTGGAGAGCCAGAGGGCCAGAGAGGGACAGGGAGTGAGTCTCCCATCCTTTGCCTCCAGGGCCATGCCCCCAAGCAGATTCTCACCCTCCTCAAGGCTGGCATCATGCACAAAGGTAGGGAAGGGGTCCGAGGGGGTCCTTGACATTGAATGAGTACTGAGTACCTGTGGGGAAGGGGATATAGCCACTGGTTTCTGGCCACAGGCTATGTGTCATTTGGGGTTCATGGAAGGTGGCACCTTGTCATAGAAACCACAGCTTCTGTTTCTAGCACATGTTCCACATAGGATCTCTTTGGGCTCCCCCAACTACCCATTTTGACATATGAGGAAACTGAGGCCACAAGCAGAGACTTGTACTGGGTCAAAATGTGCTAAGTGTCCTACTGGGGTCTTCAAATCTCCTTCCCTATCCTGCCATTTACCGAGTTCCCAAAGTCATCATTTGGACCAGAATGGTTAATTCAGCAGGGACCCCCTGCCCCAAGCACAGAGATGCCCTGGGACCGTGTAAAGGCTTTAGGGGTGAGCCCAGATGATCAGGACAAGGCCTGCTGGCCTGAGGCAGTCCCTAGAAGGTGGCCTTACCCGGGTGCTTGCCCAAGGTCACTCAGGTGGAAAATATTGGCGGTCCTCTGACTGACTTATGAAATTCCCACAAGTGAGTGGTACCCTTTCTCAAACAAGTGGTGATAAGGATGTGAGCAAACATGAGTGTCTTCTGCAGAAGGGACGGACAACACAAGGAAGAACCAAGTGGAGTTGTCCATGAACATCGCCTGTTTGGGACCACAGGCCAGGTGGTTGGCTCTAGTGGTTCAAGAGAAGCCAATTCCTGAATGTCAGCTGGGTATAATCAGGAGCGAGCTGGCTGTGGGCTGAAGGCTGGGGCACATTTGTGGCCCTCTTTGGCACCAAGGGACAGAAGTGACATCATAGTGACCAAGGCTGCTGAGCCACCCCCCCCCCCCGGCCACACACTCACCGCTGATCTGAACGATTTTCCCCTTGGGTCCAGGGCCAAATTTTGGCTTCTCATACACCATGCCATACAGGGTTGACCTGCAGGAAGCAAACATACAAATTTTAGTCCCTGCCGCCATCTTGGAGGAGGGCTTGAAGGGGTGGGATGCAGCTGATACTCAAAGCTGACAGTTATAGGTTCCTGGGAATGTAAGTGTGTGTGTGTGTGTGTGTGTGTGTGTGTGTGTGTGTCCGGGCAAAAGAGGGCAGAGGAGAGAGCCCGAGTCCCCCCAGTGTATGGAGGATATATGACAGTCATGAGTCACAGCTCCACATCGCTTACAGGCTGCTCCCCAAAAGCTCAGGAGTGCTGGGTGTCTGCATGAGAGGGAGCCAATGACATGCAAGGGGACAGTCCTGACTTCAAGAAGCTCCATCCCGAGGCCAGGCTGCCCGTCTTTCTAGAACATGGGACCTTGGGCAAAGGCCAAACATTTGGTCATTGCTCTTCTCCTCGAGCCCCGGGCCGTGGCTCACAGATGCAGCCCCTCACATGCCCAGGCAGCCCCTCCCCCTTGAGAAAGGAGAGACCCTGGCAGAGATGAGGCCCTCTGGGGCGGAGGGGGGTGGGAGGTGATCCCATGCACTAGTTTGGGGCCATTTGCCTGGGGCTGGAGTCGCTCCGACATGAGGCTCAGTCTACCTCAAGGTTACATTATAGGATCCCTCTGGGCAAGGCAACCTTTTCACACCCCCGCAAAGGGCTCATTATTCCATGTCCATTGGCCCTTCTGGAGCCTCTGCAAGTCCCGTCCTCCCCCCCCCCCCCCCACCGCCCATGTCTCCTCTGCTTCCCCGCCCTTCCTCTCACTTCACCAGCCATCTGCCCTGGGCAGTGATGACGGAGCTGTCCGCTGGCACCCTTTCCTGTGCATTGTGGGAGGCGAGGCCCCTTCTGCTAGACTGAGGACCTCCCCTGGTGAGCTCTGCTCAGCCTCTGCCATGGCATGCACAGACCACACTGCCTGTGGTCTCCTGCAGAGCAGACTCAGAAAAATGACTCACTTCGTGATTGTTTTCTTGGATTTTCTGGTCAGGATGTTGCAGGCTTCCTGGTGAACATTTGAAAACCACCCCTAGAAGCCTTCCAAAGTACGGCCTCTCCTGTTCCCCATCGTCCTGGCCCCTCTCCCTGGACCTAGCTCTGGGCTTAACAGCCGAGGCTTCTTTGTGACCTTGCTGCCCAGCAGACACACCACAAGGGTCTCGGGTCTTCCACTCGTCTTTTCTAAAGAAGTTCCCTGTGGGTGAGCCTGTCCCAACTCTGAAGCCCTGCCCCCAGCCATTCTCAGCAGGGGTGGATGGCATTTCCAAGATGGAAGAGGGTTGGGCATGGGGAACTGAGCAATCAGTCCCCACTTTTCCATGTGAAAATAACATTACGAACATCTAGAAAGTTCTGATAAAAGGCCTGCGACACACGATTCAGCAGAAGCCAAGGCCTGAGTCCTACCTGTCCACAGAGTGCTGGAGAATGATGAGTCGATAGCTTGGAGGGAGGTCGTTCAGAATATTGAAATGCTGCTCGGAAACACAGAGGTTCTGCCAGGCCTGTGGAGGACAACCAGCCACCATCCATCGCCGGACCAGCTCAAAGGTTCCAGTCCTCTTTTGTCCCCTCCCTGCCCTCTCTTCCTCAGCAAATGCTCCTGACGCCCCCCCCCCCAACGGCCTCTTCCTCCTTCTCCCACCCAGCCCACCCTCCATCTTCCTCCTCCTCTTCCTCTTCCTCCTCTCCTTCCTCCTTCTCCCACCCAGCCCACCCTCTTCCCCATCCTTCCCCTTCTCCTCCCATCCCCCCACCATCTCACCCTCCATTCACTCATCTCTCTTCTTCCCTGTTTCCCCTTGTAACTGAGGAAGGGGTGACACCCCTCTCAGCTCCAGCCAACCTCCCCAGGATTCCTTCTACGCTCTCCCCTCCATGGTCCTCGAGGCCTTGGTCCCAGCAATCTCCCCCTCTCTCATCAGGTTTCCTCAATCCTTTCAATCTGGACAAGTGACCCTTGACCTAGCTTCTCCCCTTCCCAAGTCCAACACTCTTCCTGAGTGGGAGGTAGGTGCTGTTATGATCCCCATGTGATGGATGAAGAAACGGAGACAGACAAAGGTGAAGTGACTTGCCCAGGGTCACATGGTGTTGTTCAGTCTTGTCTGACTCTCCGTGACCCCATCTGGGGTGTTCTCAGCAGAGATACTAGAAGGGGTTGGCCACTTCTTTCTCCAGCTCATTTTACAGATGAGGAAATGGAGGCAAATAGAGTGAAGTGACTTGCCCAGGGTCATCCAGTTAGGAAGTGCTTAAATCTGGATTTGAACTCAGCTCTCCCTGACATTTGGCCTTGTGCCCTTAACAACCTCTAAGCACTGAAGAGCTGTGGTCACTCATGGCCCTCAGCCTGGGACCGTTTCATGGAACAGCTTTTTCTATCATTACCCATGGCCTCCTTCTCCTTAAATGGAAGCTCTTTCCTTATTCTCCAGTTTAAAATTTCCTAGTCCCCTGACTTCCTGATGTGTTTGTCCTGTTCTCTGGTCATCCTCAGTCTTGTGGGACCCTCTTCCATGAGGTGGTGTTTGTGAAGGAGAATATTCTTTTTTTTTCCAGGGCAATGAGGGTTAAATGACTTGACCAGGGTCACGTAGCTTGTGTCAAGTGTTGGAGGTCGAACTTGAACTCAGGTCCTCCTGAATCCAGGGCTGGTGCTTTATCCCCTAGCTGCCCCTGAGAGAATATTCTTGACAAGAGAATCCTTGTAGTACTTAGCACATGCCTGGCTGGCACCTAGTCGATGCTTAATAAATGCGCCTTCCTTTCCCTTCTGCCTCTGGATCTTCTCTGACCAGGGTTTCACACTGTGGGCTCTCCCTGTCTTCTTGAAGCCTTCTCTGACTTTGGCTCTGTGTGTCCCTGCTGTCCTGGCCCTCTGGCACCCCCTCTCACGGCTCCTCCCTGGGCTCCTTCCTGAACCAGTCTTCCAGGGGAGGGGGGAGGTCTGCTTCCCAGTTAGCTCTTGGGGTGCAGGGACTGATTTTGTGCTCGCGTGTGCACATGTGCGCATGCGTGGGTGTGTGTGCGTGTGCGCGTGTGCGTGCATGTGTGTGCACACACGCATGTGTGGGTGTTTTTTTTTTTGGGTGGGTCCTAGTTCTCAGTTTACTAAAAGCTCACTCGTCCATCCCTTGGATCCTTCCCCTCCAGTCCCTGGGGGTGTGTTGGTAAATGTTTTAACAAGCGGCTCTCTTAAAACAGACAGGATGCTTTTATGTTTAATAGACATTATTGCCATTTTCTCCGTTACTTTCTGAAGTCTGGACAAGCAGCCAAGCCACAAACGGAGGCTGATGGGGGTTGATTTCCAAGGTGTAAAGGCTCACACCAAGCCCCCGCTGTCTGTTACTCTGAAACCTGGATATCTCCCAAGTTCTGTCCTTGTCCTCCTTTCTATTCCTTGCAGACTTCACAGAATTCTAGTCTCTGAGTGGGGGGGCCATCAGGCTGGCCGGGACAGAGCAAGAGAGCATGGAGGAAGTGAAGTTAAGGTCACTGAAGGAGCAGTGGGAAGGGAGGAAGGACGCGTCTGTAGCGGCCTTGGTGGAGAAGTGGGGGGTGCTGCCGTGGCGCTGTGAGTAGACAAGAGAAAGGCCTGGAAGAGACGCAGGGACCATGGGTGTGCAGCCGACGGGCCCAGGGGAGCCAACAACATAAATCTGTAGACAGTACAATGGGCGTGGGTCACCTCCAGCAGTGTTAGGTGGCTGTTTGGGGCACTTGAGGGCACTTGAGGGCAGGGGTGGCAGCAAGAAAAGAGATCGTGGCACCTACCTTTGAGGATCTTAGTGAACTGTCAGGTGCAGAGAAGTGGAGATTGGGGTGGAGGGACTAGGTATTGTCCCAAGGCCAGAGAATAGGCTCGGGATGCACAGGGAGAACTGGGAAGAACACGAGGCCATGGCCAGAGAGAGGAATATCAGAATGGTTTGTCGCCTGCAGGTGAAGGTGAGCTTCAGAGCAGGAAGGGGAAGAAACCAGTGAAGAGAAAGCATACCCTTGGAAATGGAAAGATGGCTGGTGGATCATGATGCTGGGTCATGCTGACCATTAAGACATCTGGATCTTTTTCAAGTGAAGCCTCCTCTATCGATAAAGGAAGAGCAGGGTGGAAGAACAGAGTTCTGGACCTCGAGTCAGAGATACTGGGTTTAAATTCCACCCGACCCTTACCATCAACAGACAAGTTGCCAAAAATTCCCTGAGAGGATGCTTCCTTCTCTGCCAAAGGGGAGAATACTTATTGTAGGGTGGTTGTAATGTTTTCTAAGTTTTACAAGTTGTGTGTAAATGCCAGCCATGATTATGCTAACTCATCACCTGCTTCTAAAGTGGATTTTTTGGGTGAAAGTGTCAGATGTGACATTTTTCTCTACTAAATTCCACCTTCTTAGATTGGACAGAATGTTCTGGCTGCGCAGGGTCTCTTGTGACACTGATGTTATTTGTCATGGGCAAATGCCATCTGGGCCTATGGCTGTCACTGGTGAAAACTCCATGCACAGATCCCATGGGAATTCCATACCAGGCCCGCTCCTTTGTATGCCCCAAGCAGAGGTCACCTCGGTACTCAAATCTGCCTCTCTTCAAAGCACACCCATCCATCCACACCACTCCTGCTCACAGCCTTTGGGGCATCCATGAATCTTCTCTCTTCCTCAGTCCCCAGAGAACTTGTTAAGCTCCATGTGCCAGAAAGATATTGCTTAGGGGCTCCCAAGACAAAGACCAACAAGAGACAGACCCTGTCCTCAAGGAACTTACATAAGTTCTACCTTGGGAGACAATGTGTATATGGAGATATGCATATGAAATAAATATACACAGCCAAGTTCTTTTTTGGCATCTGGGAAGGGGTCAGGCAAGACCTCTTATACAAGGGAATGTGGAGCTGAGCTAAGGAGGTGAGGGAGTGGGAGAACCACCCACTCAAATTCATTGCCAAGTCTGGGAGCCTGGATCTCTTGTCTCTACCCCTTCCCTCATTCCCAATCCAACTGGGACCCATCCTCAGGCTCTAAATTCACCCCTGGCACACTCTTGGCTAGTCTGCATTTCTTTACGTGGTCATAAAAATAAGTAACCCAAGACACTGTCAAATGATTTGCCCAAACCTAGGTGAGATCCCTCATAAGCATTCCCTCTAAGTTTGACCACTTGACTCAAAAAATGCAAACAAGGTAAGCCTCGAGGCAAGTCCTGTCCTGGAGGATGAAGCCCAGCTGGTGCCACCTCTTTGAGAACACGCTCTGTGATTCTTTTGGGCAGCTCAACAAATCGCACTGGCCGATAGCTGGCAAACTCAGCTTCCTTCCCTTTCTCAAGATGGCGGTGCCCGTCCTCCTGCAATGCCGCAGAATCTTCCAAGAGACCCCATTCAGAGCCAGCAGTCACTGAGGGCTGACCCCTCCCTGCTGTAGCACTTACGGAGGGAATTCTTCTTGGCTGGGCTGGGTGGGCAGGGGGCTTTTCTCAGTCGCCCTCACTCATCCCACTTATCTTTGCCTTATTGGCCCATATCTGCCACTTCTCCTCCAACTCAAAATTTATTTCTGGCAGTGAGAACAGATGCAAAATCAGAGGGGAAGAGTTGTGCCCATTTTTGGTCCGAGCTCCAGTTCCTAGCCCTGTGTGCTTCTCTTCCTCCCCCCTTCTGCTACCTCCGCTCATTCTGAGTGTTGGCTCTGCCAACGTGGGGCCTCGGCCTTATAGAATTTATTCGATTCTGCTTCAGCTACTTCCAGCTCCCGTCTGGGTCTTTCATGCATCTCAGCTGACCAGTGTGATAGCTCCCTTTGTAGCCACCTCAGTACGTTTCTGTCTACAGAATTTCATTCTTGAACCTTTCTCCCCTCGAAGGTCAGGTCATGGCATCCTAACTGTCCCTGCTCTGAGCCTTTTGTTCTCTCCAAATATGAGTCCCATGTGAGGCCCTGCCTGGCTCTCCCCATCTTTTTCACAATCTTCCCAAGGTCCCCAACTTTAGCAGCTACATGGCTGTGGATTGGCATGTGGTGACAGGCCCAAAGCCAAGAGGAAAACAAGTGATTCTGCCCAAGGAGAGAGCCTTGGGAAGGGATTCTGGGAGACCTGCCTTATTGGGACTGGGCACAACAGGTGATACTGAAGAATTTCCCCAGGGATGTTTTGTAAACGTGAACTTATGGCATCTTCCAGGCTGTATAGACAGGCATCGGACCCATTTTAGAGGTGAGGAAAAGACGTCTCCAGGAGTTTGTCACATACCCACTAAGTGTCCCACGGGAGATTCAAGCCTGTCCTGCCTCCCTGCAGTTATCGAGTTGTGAGAAGAGCCTGGGCTTGCAGGCACTTGGGGAAGGCTCTGAAATTACCTTGGAAATCTGCCTCAGTTTCTGCTCCACACTCTCAAAGAGGGCAGTGCCCAACTTCCCTTGCTGCAACATCTTCTGGCGAAGTTGAAGGAGGGCTGCCAGCTGGGAGCTGCTGGTGTTGGTTGTGACTGATAACAGGAGTTTTCTCATCGCCAGGGATGCCGAGCAGCTCTGTGAAACGGGACCTCCCTGGGATCAGGTGAGGGCGGGGTCCCACCTACCCCCACTCTCCACCTTCGGCTGACACCCCGGGGAAACAGCCTGGGTGCTCTGGACCCACACAGGGATCACGTCTGTGTCTGGGGCACTGTACCGCCGAGGGAAGCAGCCAAGCCATGACTTGGGGGCAGTGCGGACAGAGGCAAGGGGACAGAAGGAGTTTCAGACTCCAGACAGTGATGGCAAGACAGGCCTGCTCTGCTCTGCCCTGCCCTGTTCTACAGAGAGCCCTGAATGCCCAGGCCCAGGACCCAGGGTTGAGTCTCAGCCCTGTACCCACCACCTGGGCATGTCAGGTAATATCATCCTCCAGCCTTGATCACTCAAGGTCTTGTACCTGGCACTGGCAAGCAGCAATGCCTTTCCTGCCTCTTCACAGCCAACATTCTTGTGAAGAGGAAAGTTCAGAGAAATGGGTAGAGAGAGCAGGGGTACACCCACTCCAGGCAGCAGTAGCCCCGGAGGGATCTGATCTGCACACAAGCAGAGGCAGACATGCTAGGCATGGGGCCAGCCTGCCTTGGGGGAACAGCCCGTTTGAGTGGAGAGCATCCGAGGGGACTCGTGGGAACCAGGGCAAGGAAGGGAGGGGGAGTTGTGGAGGTCTGACGTGCCAGCAAGGAGTCTGTCAATGAGGAGACATTGCATGTAATCAAAGGAGTGGGGAGGACTGAAAGAAGGGGCTTCCCCTCCCTCTGTGTTTGGAGGGTGCTTTGATTGAGTGTCCTGAGAAAGAGAAAGAAGAGACGGGGAGAGAGAAAGAGACGGGGAGAGAGGCAGAGAAGGGGAGAGAGAAAGAGATGGGGAGAGAGGCAGAGATAGACGCTCAGACAGATGGACACACACACACACAGACATCGACCCCCACATAACTGGGCACAAACATGTCTTTGGGGTTTGTGGGGTCTGGTCTCCAGGGCCCAGGTTGTCTAAGGGACAGCAATCTAAGTCTAAGGGACATCCTTAGAGCCCTCCAGGGATTAGAAAACACTGTCCATCCTTCTGACCCCACTGTCAGGGAGGTGCTAGTTTTGTCATCGGGTTGCAGACAAGGAAAGGGAGGCTTGATGTGGCTAAAACAAATCTACCCACGGGCTCACATCCTTGTCCTGAGCACTTGCTCACCGGCATCTTGGTGTCTTTCATAGCTTTCATGGGATATCTGAGAGGGAAGGGATGTTTGGGGTCATCTAGTCCTTCATCCTTATGTTCCAGGTGGGGAAACTAAGGCTCACAGAAAAGAAGGGACTTCCTCAAGGGTGCATTGAAAGCGAGTGGCAGAGGAGACTAGATTCTCAACCCACTGTGCTTTCCACTTGACTTGAATTTCTGAGGCAGTCAGCATGAAGAACACCCCAGCACAGACCCAACTCAGATTCTACACTGATCCTTCAAGAGAATGTGCTCTGTCTTCCCGACCAACTACATCCTGGATCCTGTCCAGATGCTCCCCTTTAGGGGCTTTGGCTCCCAGAAATGAAGAGGTTTATAGCCCTCCAATGGATTCTGTTTTTGTTTTCAGGGCAATGAGGGTTAAGTGACTTGCCCAGGGTCACACAGCTAGTAAGTGTCAAGTGTCTGAGGCCAGATTTGAACTCAGGTCCTCCTGAATCCAGGGCCAGTGCTCTATCTGCTGCGCCACCTAGCTGCCTCCCACCCCCACGAGTTCTTGATGCAAATCAATCTCATTTCTCAGCTTCCAGAACTGTAGGTGGACAGGTTCACAGAAGGCCAAGCTTGCATCCTCACCTGGTACAGGGCCAGGAACTGGCATGCTGAAGGTTGGTCCATGACACCAGTGCTTTCCACAATCTCGAGACTGGCTTTGGCTGCAATGCCAATCAAGTTGTTATTAAGACAGACTTGCAGGCACTGAAGGAGAACCTCTGAAGTCTGCGAGTGGAATTTCTGGGCCAATGCAAACCTTTTCTGAAAGTTTGAGAGGGAGAAAAGGGGGCAGAGAGAGGGGGAAAGGGAAGGGAAGGGAAGGGAAGGGAACGGAACGGAACGGAACGGAACGGAAGGGAACGGAAGGAAATAGAGAGGAGAGAGGGAGAGAGGGAGGGGAGGAAAGGGGAGGGGGGAGAGAGAGAGAGAGAGAGAGAGAGAGAGAGAGAGAGAGAGAGAGAGAGAGAGAGAGAGAGAGAGATTCAATTAGCAAACATTTTTTTCCTCCCACCTTTCCCTTCCCACTAAAAGAAAAAAGAAAGACACCCCCGCCCTAAAGCCTTTGTCTCTGATATCCATAGTTAAGCAGAGCCCATTACTGCAGTGGCCATGTCCAGAAATTGGTGTCTCATTCTGAACCTCAAGTCCACCAACTCTGTCACCATCATTCCTCTAGAAACGGGGGGGACATAAATTTGGGATCCACTGCCCAAGTGATGGCATAAGAATGGCACAGAATACTATGGAGCTTGAACAAATGACAGCTTAGCTTCAGAGAAGCCTGGGAAGACTTGAACTGATGAAGAATGAAGTAGGCTGAACCATAAGAACCCCTGATACCAGAACAATAGTGTTATAAAAAGGAGCTTCTCTGAAAGACTCCGAAACTTTGATCAAAGTGACAAGAGCTTGACTGCCAGCCCTTCTGCCCTCGCCCACCCCATGAGGAAGTATTGAGAACACTGAGTACCTTTAATTCTCTGGCTTCCTGGATCTGCTCTGGCTTCGGACCTGATTCAGAATCGACTTCCTCCTTGTCTGTCTCCAGGGACGCTGCGGCTGCTATTCTAGCATCATACTGTAAAACAAGTTTCTAGGACTGACTGGGGAACCGCCAAGTAGTTTGGCGTTTGGTGAATGACCTTCCTCGGCTGGCCCCCTGCCTGTCCCAAACAGCAGTGTGGTGACATTCCACCTTGCCTCTCTGCATGTTTATTTTATTTTTTGTTTGTTTGTTTGTTTGTTTGTTTGTTTTTGCGGGGCAATGGGGGTTAAGTGACTTGCCCAGGGTCACACAGCTAGTAAGTGTCAAGTGTCTGAGGCCGGATTTGAACTCAGGTCCTCCTGAATCCAGGGCTGGTGCTTTATCCACTGCGCCCCCTAGCTGCCCCTGCATGTTTATTAACTCTCCCCTGAATCACACATTTTTCAGAGCTGGAAGGGAGCCAACCAACCTTCTGGTCCAATTCACACCTCAAAACCAATATTCATAAAAGAAATAAACAAACAAATGAATGAATAAACAAATAAATGAATAAAGGGGGAAGCTAAGTGGCACAGTGGATAAAGCACTGGCCTTAGATTCAGGAGGACCTGAGTTCAAATATGACCTCGGACACTTGACACTTACAAGCTGTTTGACTTTGGCCAAGTCACTTTACTCTCACTGCCCTGCAAAAATTAAAATAAAATAAAATAAAATAATAATAAAAAGCAATATTCACTATGACTAGGATTCTCCCAGAAACTCAAGTCAAGATCAATGCCTGATTTTTCCTAGACTATTCATTTTCTTTTTGGACAAAAGAGACAAACCACCTTTTGTCTAAAAGGACACCCAGCCCACTCCTCTATATTGCCTTTTGGGGGATATTCATGTTCTGTTCTGTATCTCCCCAAAGCCCTTCTCTCTGACAGAGGCTCAGCCAATCCCTTCTGTACCCATGGATGCCCTTCTTCTGGGCATGATGTTGTTAATTCCTCTGATCCCTTCCTATCATCATACTCATCTTGAGGATCGACTTTTGGTCAAGTCATCTTTGTTCTAACCCTTTTAGTCTAAAGGAATTTTCCTAAGCAGAGAAACTGGAATGAGTCTGTGATTCTCCCAAGGTAGAGGCTCCCTTCAGTGGCTCATAGTGCTACCTGTTCATGCCTGCCCATCCTGCGGGACTCTTTCTCAGTATGGATGAAGGAGGTGACAGTCCTTTTAAGCTCTACCCTTGTCAGGCATCACCTATGGGAATGTGTTCAGAATGACATTGATACTCGGGAGAACATTCAGAGGAAGACAACCAAGCTGATGAAGGTCCTCTGAGGATGGTGAGTGGATGGTCCCTTCATTGCTCCTGGGGAAGAGTAACCCAGAAGCAGCAGGCATGGGCAGGTGGCAATCTGAGTAGTGGAGAAAGTGCTGGGCCCAGAGTCAAGAAGGCCTGAATTCAAATGGCCTCCGACGAGTATTAGCTATGTGACCTCAGTGCCCTCATCTGTACAATGAGCTGAGGAAGGAAATGGCAAGCCACCCCAGTAGCCTGGGGTCACAGTTGGCCATGACTGGAGCAACTGGAATGACTGGCAGCTTCTCTGGCGTATAGCTTATCTGGACATAGGAGTTTGAGGTGGTCTCCTCCATTGTACCATGACCAGCTCGAGGGCAGGAAGTCTCTTTTGCCTTTTTGGCATCATGAGTGCCTGGCATAGCTTCAGGAACATTTACTGACTCAGGCGACAGACTGACTCTCCTTCCTCACAGTGCCAAATACCTCTCGGGAGCAGATGTTTTCCTGCTGTTTGTGCTCAGAGGCTCTTTGTGTTCTCATTCAAGGAATTTTGAGATAATCTGATGAATGGACGGGAGGGAGACTCCTTGTTGGAAGAAGCCATAAGTGCTCATGTCATTGGATGCTTTTAAGAAATAACCCCTGACAGTAACTACATTGGGATCTTGTCTTCAGTCAGTTTCCCATCAATTGTGAAAAGGGAAAGGTGTGGTGTACTGTGGATTGCTGTTGGTGAAGCTTGCCTGCTCCCTTCTAATGCATGGGAAGATGCTGCCACCAAAGAGATTATGTAGTTGAGAAAATAGACATGGAGGGCGGCAGCCAATGCCCTCCTGGTTCCCTATCCCCTGTGCCCCAGTTTGGCTAAAGCCCCTGGCTGTGTCTTCCCTACTAACCTGAGCTTCCTCTTCCATCTCTTCTGACATCTGCTCACAGACCTGGGCCAGTCTGTTCTATTCTCCGTGGTCCTTGTCCTGGAGGTTTATCTCACAGGGGAGGGTTAGGAGAAGCCATGGACAGCCTCACCCTGGATGGCATAGGATGGCTGCCCCGTCATCTGTATCACTGAGGCTCCAGCAGGGAGCACCCCGATGAAGGGTTGACTCTGCCTTTGATTTGGGGTTTCTCTTCCCTCAAATCAAAGACAGAATTGGTCTTTCATCAGGGACACTAAGGAGGTAGCTTCTCTGCCTCCACTGTTGGTGAGAGAGACTGAACCTGGCAGCTAGGTGGCACAATGGATAAAGCACTGGCCCTGGATTCAGGAGGACCTGAGTTCAAATCTGGCCTCTAACACTTGACACTTACTAGCTGTGTGACCTTGGGCAAGTCACTTAGCCCCCATTGCCCCACAAAAAAAAATGTGAGACTGAACCTGGGGGGCCAGATCCATGATAAGCAAACTTCTCTTCTGCCGATCAAACCAGCACATTCTCTGCCACTGGGGGGACTGGGGAGATGAACAGAACACTGAGAAATCAAATGATTTGCTTGCCCAGGGTCACACAGCCAGAATGGAAACCAAGGTCTTCCTGGGTCAAAGGGTGTGTGTTTAACCATTCGGCTACTCTGCCCCCTCACTTCTGAACGTGGACATCGTCATTAAGGAAAACACGACGATCTTTCATCTCTGTGCCCCAGTTTAAGACCTAAGGGGACGACTACATACCAAGAAGTTTTCATCCCAGTAATGAGACAAATGAATGGGGTCGGTCTGAAGAGCCAGGAGATGGAGGGTTTTCCCAGTGAAGAACAAGAATTTTGCTCGAAGTTCAATGCACCTAATGCAGAATTGCTGCATGCTCTCCAAGTGGGCCAGAGCTCTGTGGGCCACAGTCCGTTTCAGGTTGAACCAGTCCTATAAGAACCCCAAAGTTATGAGATGAACCCCAATGCAGGTCTGTGTGGGACCCAGAAGCCCAGCATCACCATGGGACCAGCTCCCAGATACACTGTTGAGAGCTTGGCTGCTGCCCTACACTGGCTGACTGTACATTAGGACTTCTCCGTTTCCTACTGGATTCTAAACTCGAGGGATGCAGACTGGAGGTGACCTTGAGAACAAAGCAGGAAAGCATTTCGACCCATCTAGAAAGAACATTAACTGTACTCAGGAGAGGCCACACAGATACCAATGTTCATGGTCCAGCTTTTCCAAGTGTACATGAGAAAGCTGAATGACAGCAGTGAAGTCACTTGCTTGCAGTCACACAGCTTAAAATGAAGGAGAATATGGTGTTGAAGCCAAACCCTTCAACTCTAACCCCACAGCTCTTTCCTCTGGAAGGTGTTGCAGGAAAGGCAACTGCCATTGACCAATGCTAAGTCAGTGCAGGTGAGTCCCAGGAATGGGCTACCAAGCTAGGAATATGCAAATGAGCACAAGAGAAGCCACCACGTTTAGTGCCTGGCCTTCCACACTGATTCCTATGTCAAGAAAGCTGAAGTCCTTGCTATCATTGCAGGAAGTACAGGAAAAATTGGACTAGTGACAATGGAAACTCATCTTCCCAAACCTTCAGGCCAGCTTTGTTGTATCTAGAGAGAGCTAGGGGCACCAGGGGGCACAGACCACTGGGCCTGCAGTTAGGAAGACCTGAGATCAAAGCTGACCTCAGACCCTTCCTAAACACATGACCCTGGACAAAGTCACTCCACTTTTCTGCCCCACTTTCCTTATCTGTAAATTGGGATAATAATGGTTCTTCCCTCCCAGGGTGATAGGCAGCCTGTAAGAACCAGTCCAGGGCCCCTGCAGAGGTCTCTTCAGTTTTTGTGCTAATTACCCATTCCATTTTGGTGAAGTCGCTGGTGTTCAACAAGTAGTCAGCCAGGATTTTTTCCCAGGTCCCTTTTTTCATTTCTTCCTGAAGAGCTTTTTCCTGATTATACTGAAGTATCTCCAGAGAGACTTTGGCCAGTTTCAACTTGAGGTTGGCGAGCTTCCTCATCAGGGGGGTGCTAATGTTCTGGGTCTGCGAGAGCAAAATCTTCTTTTGTACAGCATGGCACCGAGATGTCCCATAGCTACAGGCTCAGCCCCCAGCACTTCATGGGCACCATACTTATCTAGTCCTATGCTCTTCCCCTCTCCCTTCTTGGTAAATAGACCTTCATCATCCCACTCCTTCCATCCTTCCATCCATCTACTGACCAATCAACCAATCAGGCCATCAGCATTCCCCCTCCTCTGCACCGCTTTCTGCCCTCAGGAACTTCCATTCTAGTGGGGAGAGCTGCCTGTATGAATACACACACAGAGGCACATGCAGAATAGCCACAAAGGCCCTGGGAAGTAATTTTGGGGGGAAGGCACCTGGGATGCTTCGAGGAAATTAAGAGTTCTGAGAGGCAAGGTTAACATCGGGGCATTCCAGGCAGGGGCACACCAAGTGAGAAGGCAAAGAGAATGGAGATGGAATGCCACCTGGGAGGATCCGAGCAGGGAATGAGAAAGGTAGCAGGACCAAGGAGGTCTCCAGAGCCCAGTGTGAAGGGCCTGCCCTGAGGCATCATCCCCGAGGAGGTGGGAGCCACCAGTGCTTCTGGGACAGGGGAAGGAGGTGGTCACATCTGTGTTGAGTGGGGAGAGGCCTGAGCTTGAGGGGAGGCCAACGGGAAGGAGGCCATTGCAGGAGCCAAGAAGTGACGAGCTGAGCCCCAGGAGGAGTGTCATCCTGCCCTGGGCTTAGAAAATCCTCCGTCCTCCTCTTTGCTGGTTAGTTCTGGTTCATCTGTGAAAACCTTGCTCAAATGCCCCCTTCCTCCCCAGGGAGCCTGCAGTGATTCCTCCAGTAACCCTCGGCCCCATCTCTGTTCTCTTAGGCCTTCCTGGTGCTAGAAGCCAGTGGGCGTGGAAGAAAAAGGATAAAGCAAACCTGGAGGCCAAGAGGGTGGAAGGAGGCCATGTCAGGAGAGCTGAGCCAAGCCTTGAGCTTGGCTTGGCCCTGCCTGAGACATGCGGGGGGTGGGGGGGGGTGGGGGGGTGGGGGGCAGTGGCCTTTGGAGAAAGGGAATTAAGAGAGGCTAAAGACATTGGCCCAGAGAAGCCCTCCCTTTGGGACCACAGAAAATGCTGGGGGTTAGCCTATGTCCTGGGGACCAGGGGCTCCTCACACAAAGGCCATCACTTGGCTGCCTCCGCTAGTGCAGGAGCCTCCACCCCTGTGGTTTCCCGGACTCTTCCCACCACCAGACTCTTCCCTCTCCAGGCTGTGCACGTTCCTGGAGCATGGGTGCCCAGCCCAGGAAGCTTCACGGCCTCCCCTCCAGAGCCCTCTCCTCTGCTGGGCATTCAGAGCCTATCATCAGCCTCCCCCAGCCTCCCTCGTACACCTTCTGTGGATCTCTGCCTCTGTCTTTTCTCAGGACTCCCCTGATCCTTGAACCCTCATCTCTGCCTCTTGGAATCCTTAGCTTCTTTCATGGCTCAGCTTGGGTGCGACCTCCTCCAGGGGCCACCTCCCATCATCCTGTATTCATTTTGTATATCTCATCGGCTTACTTACCTGGGGACATGCTGTAGCCCCAAATGGACTGTAAGCGCCCAGAGGGCAGGCACTCTCTTACTCCTGTGTCTGTAGCCCCCATACAGAGCACAGGGTTTGGCACATGGTGAATACTTAATGAATGCTTGTTGATTATTTGGCTTCTTAAGAGATCATTAGGTGAAAAACTGATCGGTTAGTATTGGGGCAAACATTTGCCCAGGTTTCCTGGGTGGGGGCTAGGAGACAAGCGTGTGGGAAAGTCCCCCCTAAAGTATATTCGGACCTTTTCCAATGGAAGGTTCGCATTGACAAGTTCTCACTCTGCATCATCGGCTGTCACATTCGCGTGTGTTTGCATCTTTCCTGACCACCAGACTGTGAGTAAGTAGGGACCATATTTTTTTCTAAGTACAGGATCTCCCTCCTGCTGAGGTCAGAGCCCATGGTAGGTGTTTCTTCAGTGCCACCTCACCCTTTTTGTTTCTGATGGGGTGACTCCAAGGGACCATCTTTGGGAGAGGATGGCCGTTAACCTCCCAAGATCCTGATTTTTGTCACGGAGCCTAGAGCTACAATGACTTGTACAAGAAGTCAAGAGCAGAAGTGGGATCTGAATCTCCTCTTTGTACTCTACTCTTCCTTCCTGTATGAATCAGGCTCCATGAATAGTTCAGACATTTGGTCAATGTTGAGGGGATGAGATCTGCTGTCAGGAAACCTTCTCAGTGTGCATCTGTCAAAGGGCCCCAGAAAGTGGACCCCAGAGGGGATCTCTTACCTCATTAAGGGGCAGCAGGGACTGAATATTATAATATATTTCTTCCAGGTACCGAATAGCTTTCTGGGTCAAGTTATAAGCTTCCAAGTAATAGCAGACCTTCTCTTTTTCATCAGTCTCATATTTGGCAAATAACCTTTTAAAAAAAGAGAAATAGGTAGCACCCACTCTGAAGGCAAAAGTCAGCGACCCTGACACTATGTGTTGCATGTTTTTGTTATTATTCATCAATTTCATCTCATTCATCAGTTTTGTTGGAATGTTATTGGGCAAAACTTTCTGATTCTTTTAAAAAATGTCCTCTTGAATTGTTGTGCATTCTTTTCCATTTTCCTTTTAGTTTTGTTCATCAGGATTTCTACTTTGCTATTTAGTTGAAGGTTTTTCTTTTTCTAGTTTTAGCTGCACAACCAGTTCATTGATTTGTTTTTTCTCTCTTCTATTGATTAAGGTTTTCAGAGGTATGCATTTTCCCTTATGGACTACTGTGAAGTTAAAAATGGATACTCCACTTTATTTTGTATTATTT
The DNA here is from genome assembly GCF_019393635.1 of Dromiciops gliroides. Taxonomy (NCBI): domain Eukaryota; kingdom Metazoa; phylum Chordata; class Mammalia; order Microbiotheria; family Microbiotheriidae; genus Dromiciops; species Dromiciops gliroides. Next base: position 1,136,687 of record NC_057862.1, on the reverse strand, counting down.
ATTCATTGAGAATATATTTAACCACTGGAGATCAATCTTTATGGATCAAATGAAGACTTAGTTATAGAGGCCTTGGTGGTAAAGTTTGTAAGCGTTTAACTCCCTATTCCTGTGAGATACAGCTTGATCACAAAAACTCAAAATCTATACATTTTTGCTCACCAAGGAAGAGAGGAGGGAAAAGGAAGATGAGTGAACCTGGTCATTGGATGTTTGCCCACCATGAGAGTTTTCAGAGGATGTTAGCCAACCCTGTTTTTCCCATTGGAATGGGTTCTGGAAATCCCCTCTCTGAGTCACAGTGAATCTAAGCCCACCCTCTATTTCTGGGTCAGACCAATGAAATCATAGTTCAGTTTACATCTTCAACTGTATAAAAAAGTTGCTCTGACTGCCAGAGGGGTCCCTGGCTCCTAAGGAGCCTTGGATCCAATTTATTGGTGATTGCTTGGCACTTTGTGCCTCAGCTTCTCTCTATCACGACACTTTTAGTCGCACCCCATACATTTGGCATATTGTCTTTTCGTCCTCCTTTAATGAAATGCACTATCATTTCTGTGATTCATGCTTTTATTGGCCAGTTCTTTAGGATTAAATTACTGATTTCAACTATTTTTTAATTCTTCAATCGGAGGTCCTTTACTAAATCTAGTTACCGTGGCATTGTGATTAGCAATGCATGACCCCAGACCGAACTCACTCCTTGATCTTGGCAGATTGGAGGATCAGATCCACACAGTGGTCTTTGAAACCATTCTCAAGAAATCTTTTCTCAAATTTTACCAGCCTGTGGTCAATAGCCTCTAGCAAGTACACAAAGTCTAAAGGGTCATCTCTGGCTGAGTCCAGGACAATCTTCAGCTGGATCTGTGCACTCCTGTGAAGGAAGGAACAAAACCCAAATCCACAAAACTCTCTCTTGGTTCTTCTGGAAACACTGATTTATTATTCCTACAACAAAGGGTTTGGAAACTTTTATACCCAAAAATCCTCAGTGTGTCTTCTCTCATGTCCTTTTAAATGGCCAGGCACGGCAGTTACAGAGCTGATCATTTTTGCTAAAATAATCTTCATCTTAAAAATAAATGGTAGTATGGGCAGCTAGGTGGCGCAGTGGATAGAGCACCGGCCCTGGAGTCAGGAGGACCTGAGTTCAAATCCGACCTCAGACACTTAGCACTTACCAGCTGTGTGACCTTGGGCAAGTCACTTAATCCTCATTGCCCAACCAAACCAAACAAAAACAAAAACAAAAACAAATAGTGGGTCATTTTCTGAGGGCAGACAAATGACATTTCTTGTTTTCACTAGGATGCATTTAATAAAGAAGACTCTTACAAGACATCATTACTCATAAACATGGTCTTGAAAGAGAGAAACTGACAAACTTGAAAGTTAATGAGGAAATCTGCAAATGTGAGGAATGATTGGCACTCATTTAATTCCATTGAACCACCATTCATTGAGCTCCTACTATGTCACCGAGAACTTTGTTAGGCACTGGAAATCGACCTTGTCCTCAAAGGGCTGACTTCCTACTGGGAGGAGACAACCCGAGCACAAGTAGACAGATGGCAGAAGACAAAGTAATTTCTGGAAGGAGTGAGGAGATCAGGAAAGGTTTCATGAAGGAGGGGAGCCAAGACTGGGGCAATGTCTAGGCCATTGGGTCAGACATTCACGTCTGTGGTGTCTGCACGACTCTACTGATCAAAAGTGGTAAAGCCCCGGGTGCAGATCATGGTGTTCAAAAACATGACGTCATCGCTGTTTCTGCACTTTTCGCTCGATTCTGGTGAACGGCTCTTGGTGGACGTGGAAGACAAGAGCAACAAAACAGTCATGCAGCATGTGAGAAAGATCCTGGGGAAATTATGACATCCTCACCCAGCAAGGAGACAGAGAAGGAGAAGTCAGAGAGGGAGGAGAACCAGGAAGCGGGGGGGTCTGCTGAAAACCTAGAGAGAAGGGAGTATTGAGGAGAAGACCGGCAGTGCCCACGGCTGCAGAGAGGACAAGGAGGATGAGGGTGGAGAAGAGGCCACTGGATTTGGAGAGGGCAGTTCCTGTGGAATGATGAGGATGGAAGCCAGATTCTAAGTGGTTAAGAAGAGAGTGTCAGGGAAGGAGAGTGGAAGCCCCTCTTGTAGATGCCCCTTTCAAGGACTTCAATGGACAGAAGAGATACAGAATGATAGTGGAGATGGAAGAACAGAGGAAGGGTTTTTGAGGATGGAGGAGACATGGATATGTTTGCAGGAAGTAGGGAATGAGTCGCTACCCACAGAGATATTGAAGATAAGTGAAAAAGTGGGGATGACAGAGGGGGCGATCTGTTGGAGGAGATAGTCTTGGTAAAAAGGCCACCTCATCATGTGTGATGAGGTGAAGGTGGGGGTGAAGGAATGGAGGGGGCAGAAGGCACCTAATAGAAGACAAGGAAGAGGGGGAATGAGTGAGTTCACAGTGAAAAGCCTCATTTTTTCCGTAAAATAGGAGGTTCTTAAGGTTCTCAGCTAGAAGAGTGGGGGAGGGGAGGAGGAGTCCTGGGAGATTTGAAGGATGAGAAGGTTTGGAAGAGCAGCTGGGGAGGAGAAGGGGAGAGGGAGCTGATAAGACAGATATTCATATGAAAATGCTCAACTATAGAACCATTGTTCATTGTTAATCAAACTCAATCAAGTGTGGGATGGAATGTTTGCCTCTTTACTAGACCTATGGGCTCTGCTCCAGGCTGATGGTATGCCCTATCTTGACTCTTACATCCACCATCAGCTGCTGAGTCTGCTCTGCTCCTACCCCAATCTTCTGGGGTGCCCGGAGTGGCCACCTCCTCCATTAGGCTGGTCTCCATTCCCCAGAGCCTAATGCCACCCTCTCAGAATGACCTTGTATAGCCTTGGTCCATGGCTATCAAGAGAGAACATTCACATGTCATTCAGCCCCTTATAGACTGAAAACTCCTTGAGGACAGGCAGTGTTTTGTTTATGTTTGGCATCCTCAGCAAGTAGCACAGAGGAGGAGGAGGGGAGGGGAGGAGGGGAGGAGGAGGGGAGGGGAGGGGAGGGTCTTTCAGCCTTCAAAGCTATCTATCTCCTATCTCCTCCAATGATCAAAGACTTGTCCACACGCAACACTTTGTCCCTGACAGTTGCAAGTCTGGAACAATGGGGAGCTCCCTAAGTGTTTAGATGAAATCTGGAGGCTCCTGCTCTACTGGGGCCTCTTCTCCTTCTCCTCTCTCTCACTTGGTGACCTCATCAGGTTCTCCCACGGGTTTCATGATCACCTCTCTGCAGATGGCTCCCAGATCCACACCTCCAGCCCAGGTGCTCCCGAGCTCCAGGGTCCTGCACTAGCAGTTTGGGCCATCCCAAACTAGATGTCCCAGAGACGCTGCAGCCACCCTGAACTTGTTATCTTTTGTACCAAAGCCATCTGGCCTTCAAACACGCTCAGCCTATGGATGGCCTCACTCTCGTCCCTGTCACGCACCAACTCGGGTCCAGTTCTTTGGGACCTCCTTTTGGGGGAGTTTCTTGGCAGAGATCCAGGCAAGGTTTGCTGTTTTCTTCTCCAGCTCATTTTACAGATGGGGAAACTGATGCCAACAGAGTAAAATTACTTGCCCAGGGTCACACAGCTAGGAAGAGTCTGAGGCCTGATTTGACCTCAGGAAGAGGAGTATTTCTCCATTCTAGTGCCACCTAGCTGCCCTTTTCCTAAGGTCTCAAAGGTACTTTATATTTATTTGTTTACACTTGGTAATTAGGTGTGGATACTTTGTATCCTGCCAATAAAAAGAAGTGTGGCCTCATTTTTATTTTATATCCATCCCCAGGCCAGGGTTGGGCTGTCTGGGGTTTGCATACAGTGGCACTTAATTCAGTGCAAGTATGATGCCCCCAAGATCCCCTGCGGGGAGCCCCCAGTTCATGACCTTCTCTAACCACTATGACCTTTGCTTTCCCTTCTGTCCCACACAGGGTTGGTCATACTCTAGATCATGGCTGTTTTCCATAACTCTTAGACTTCCAAGATTCAAACTTGGGAGCCATCTATGTAAAGGTGATCTTTGGATTCCAGCTCCATGGGAATCCCCAAGGGAGAGCCCTGGGGAACACCCACAAGGATGGATGGGAAGAAGATGACCACCTAAGAATGAGCAGAGACAGGCAGGAGAAAAGTCAAGAGAGCTTTGATGGAAACAACATGGGAAAACCATGATGAAAGTAAGTGGGAGAGAGCGGTCAAGAGTATCCAAGAGCTCACAGGGGGACCACGAGATTCCCAAGGCCATCAGCACGTCAGTGCTTCTGGGGCAATTGCCTTGGAGTCCCCGGGTCCAAACGACAGGGTTAGAGGGTGAGAAGTGAGTGGGAGGTGAGGGTGTGGAGGTGCTGGAGACACTGCTGGGAGTCTGATGGTGAAAGAAAGAAGAAATCTTACCAAAAGCTGGAGGCAATGACCCTTCGAAGATATAGGCAGCCCAGGTGGGTTTGGAGGCAGGGCAGGAGCTTAGAGACCAGAAGAGACTGAAGATGAGAGAGCGACAGATGGACAGAGAAGGCCCCATTCAGAGCCATAGAGATTAACCCTTCCTGCCACTCCTGCGGAGAGTTCTCTCAGGAATGCCACCAGGCCAGGAAGCTCAGCGCTTTGGGAAGGGGCTTTCTAGCCTGTCGGGAACCACACACACAAAAATCCAGAGAGAAGTCCTGGGAGATTTCCCTTTGATCCCTCACTCGAATTATTATCAGAAGTATGGGCCCAACCCAAGCCGGTGCTATCACCTGCCACCCAGTTTGCATTTCTAGACAAAGACACACAAGGTGTTGTCTCTCTTCACTATGTTCCTGGGGGAAAGTTACCTGGCTTCCAGAGATATGGCCAAGAACTTCAGGGTGGACTTCCGGTTGGGTCTCTCTTGGATCAGAGACAGGAAAGTATCAATCGTCTTCTGGATAATGTTGGGAATCTGGGGACCAACAAGACAGTTCAGGTTCATCTCCGAGGAAGCTGGAAAAAAGGCTGGGGAGAAGGCTTGAGAGTGGGTAAGGGGGAGGAAGACTCGGGTAAAGAGGGAGCTCCAGACCAGCAGCTGTCTGTCCTGGAGGCGGTGGTCAGAAGGGCTGGAGGAGCTCTGGGAGATTTCTTACCAGAGATTCTCTTCCTTTCTCTTGTGCCAAGAGTGTCTCTATTAGTGATACTGTTGAGTGATACCAGAATTCTTCATCTCCTCCCAGGATCTGGGCCTTCTCAATCATTTTCTTGGCCTGTTCATATCTTAATTCTTTCTTTGCCAGTTCAGCGAGAAGATATAGGCTCCTTGCCTCTGCACAACCATCCCCGAGCTCCTGAAAAACAGAAATACACCCATGGACACAGGTGTAGACAAGACACACGCACACACACACACACTCACACGCACACACAGGCATAGACAAGCCACAGGCTGCGCTCGCGTGAGTGCACACACACGCACACACACACACACACACGCACACAGGCGTAGACAAGCCGCAGGCTGCACACACATGCACACACACACTCACACATACTCACACACACGCGCATACATGCACTCACACACTCACACACATGCACACACACATGCACACACATGCACACACATGCACACTCACACATGCGCACACTCACACTCACACACACACTCATCTTGGTTGATGAGAGCCAAATGAATCCTCTCGCAAGTCACAACATCACTGATGTCTCTGGTCCTCTTTGAAAACGAAAGAACACAATATCCATGACCTTCAGAAGGACCTAACAGCTGGAGGGGCTCAGAAGAATTCTTCTTCAATGTGCCTGGTGCTCGTGTCAGCTCAAACAGTGAGGAGATTGGCTAAAACCAATACAACCAATTGAGCCAATACCATGTGCCAAGCACTGCTATGAACACAGAAGGCTTGTCTTGGGACAGTCGGTCAAAATGAAGGTCAGAGCCCTGAAGACTGAACACCAAGGCCATTTTTACTGAGGGATCTCACTTTTTTATTCCTGGCTTTACCAAGAACCCTTGTTGGAAGCAGTCAAGGGCAGCCTCACCAGGCACTGAAACCTCCAGCCAAAGCAGCGTTTGGGGCTTTAAACATTTCTGGCAGTCTGGAAGTCTTGTCCTCATGAAAGAGTGATGAATTCTGACAAGTAGATTGATGTCCTGAGAAGAAAAACTACTCCAGGATTATAGAAATTCTCAAATGGAGGTGACATGTGGTCCCATGAACTTGCATCATGATGGGTGGAGGAATTTGTTCATGGGTTAAGATCCTGTGGAAGCCCTAGTGAAAGTGGAAAACAGCCTGCTTGCTTGTTGGCAACAGCTGGAGGTGCATAAAAGTGATGTGGGTTGGGTTTTTGGTTTTTTTTTTTTTTTGGTGAGGCAAGTGGGATTAAGTGACCTGCCCAGGGTCACACAGCTAGTAAGTGTCAAGGGTCTGAGGCCGGATTTGAACTCAGGTCCTCTTGAATCCGGCCGGTGCTCTATCCACTGCACCACCTAGCTGCCCTGAAAGTGATGTTTCTTGAGGAAGACTTCATGGTGAGAAGCCTGTGAAGTGGAAGTGCTGATGTGAAGGTGCAAGCTGACATCGTGCAGCCCTGTAACTTTGTCTCCAGTAATTCCCACCCTCCCGCAGGGGCTTCTCGTTGGTGCTGCTGCCAGTGTTGGTATTATTCTTGCTGTTGCTGCTTCTTAAAGAATGGAGGAGGGGAGGGAGGAAGGCATGGGCAGGTTAGAAGCATTGTGGTTTCTGCGGCTGGTCACGGTGCCATGGACTTTTGGGCTTTCTAGTCGTCAATGCAAGTCAGCAAGCCTTTCTTAAGAACTGAACCTGTGCCAGGGGCCATAAGCTCTGTCATTACAAAGAAAGGGGGAACAAGCCTCTGCTCTAGAGATCGCAGGCTAATGAGGGAATCATCCTGCAAACAACTTAACGTTCAAGGGGGCTGGAAAGAGCTTCTTGTAGAAGATGGGGTCTGAGTTGGGTCTTGAAAGAAGCCAGGAGGTGAGGAGGGAACATGTTCTTGGTATGGAGTTGGTCAGAGGATATACCTGGAGGTGGGAGATGGAGGCCAAGGCTACTGGAGCCCAAGAGATGTGGAGGGCAGTAAAGGGTGAGAAGACTGGACAGGTCGGAAGGGCTGAGATTGTGAAGGGCTTTAAACACCCAACAGAAAACTCTGAATTCTATGCTGAAGGTGACAGGGAGCTGTGGGGGGCGTATATGTGACCTGGTCAGACCTGAACTTTCAGAAGATCAATCGGATAGCGGAGTGGAGTGGAGAGAAACTTGAGGCCACTAGGGGGCACCATAGTGCATAGAGCGCTAGGCCTAGAGTTAGGAAGACTCGCCTTCATGAGTTCAAATCTGGCCGCAGAGACTTACTAGCTGTGTGACCCTGGGCAAGTCACTTAACCCTGTTTGCCTCAGTTCCTCATGTATAAAATGAGCTGGAGAAGGAAATGGCCAACCCCTCCAGTATCTTTGCCAAGAAAACTCCATGGGGTCATGAAGAGTTAATTAGATGTGACTGAACAACAGTAGCAGTGGTCTGAAGGAGGAAATGCGGAGGGCCTGCCCCGGGGTGAGAGCAGTAACCGAGAAGGGAATGTACAGATAGAGTCCAAAGGACCCGGAGGCTTGATGCTGCCTCTGAGGGAGGAGTGGAAGCTCACACCTGAGTGTCAAGTTGGCTGACTAGAAGGAGAGGGCTGCCCTGCACAGGGGTGAGGAAGGTGGCAGGAGAAGAAAGAAAATGAGTTTGGCTTGCAGATGTTGCGTTTCAGGTGTCTATTGGAATCCAGTTCAAGATGTCTAAAAGGAGGTCAGCACAAAGACTGGGGCATGATGGGCAGAGCTGAGAACCCTTAGCATAGAGGTGCTCCTGAAATCCATGGGAACTGATGAGGTGAGGGTCCAGGATGGAGCCCCAGGGGACATCTGTGATTAATGGGGGTGATCTGGCAGAGAAGCCGGCAAAGCGGCCTGAAAAGGAGCAGTCAGAGGGGCAGGGGAAGCCCCAGGAAGAAGCCCTGTCCCAAAACCTGGAGAGGAGAGAAGATCAAGGGCGAGCAGGTGGCCAACAGTGTCCAAGGCTGCGGAGCCCAAAGAGAGGGAGGGCTGAGAAAAGGCCACGGGATGTCCCGCCTGAGAGGTCACTGGTCACTTTGGAGAGGGCGGCTTCAGCGAGCGCTAAGTCTGGGAGCTACAGAGAGTCAAGGAGAGAGTGGGAGCAGAGGGATCCACTGACTCACAGCATGAGAACCAGCACTTGGCGCTTGTCCTAAGCCCCGGGGGCCGTCAGGACGGAATCCATCCTCTATCTCCCATCTCCAACCTCACAGGAGAAACTTCTCCCCCAGTCGCTGAGACGAACGCTCAGAAAAGCTTTGCTTTCAGGTGTTAATGACGCGCTGGAGAAATCTGGGCCCCTCCCAAGTGCTGCCAAAGAGGGGTGGGACTCACCCGAAAAGCCACCTGGGCTTCTGCGAGGAGCAGCCATGCCGGCTGATAGGAGTACATGTGGAGAAGCACTTCAGCCTTGTACATCCACAGGTATGGGTAGGAAATGCCATGGAGTCCTTTCCCTGTCTGCTCATTGATCTCCAAAACCTGCAACACAGCCTAGCTCTTACCGGGATACGTTCTCTGAAATAACACCAGCCAGCATTTATATGGTGCCCACTCTGAGCCAGGCACTGTGCCAAGTGCTTCACAATGATCTGATTCGATTCTCACAATGATCCTGGCAAGAAGCTGCTGATATTACCCTCATCTTACAGATGAGGAAACTGAGGCAAACAGATGAAGTGACTTGCCCAAGGTCACACAGCTAGTAAATGTCTGAAGCTGGATTTGAACTCAGGTCTTCCTGACACCAAGTCTAGTGTTCTATCTAATGTACCTCCTAGCTGCCTCCAATCGGAAACACTAAGGAAAGAGCTCAAACAAAAATGAAATGTGACAAAAGCAGGCAGGATTTGCCACCAAAGGTAGTACATATTCAAAATCCTGCTTGATCCAGCCTAGTTGGCTAAACAAAGAAAAGTCCAAATTTGTGAAAGCCAACCCCCATTTCTCATCAATGGCTCCCTGAACACAAGGGAGTCTGACAAGACATGTATATATATATATATATATATATATATATATATATATATATATATATATATATATATATATATATGTATGTGTGTGTGTGTATACACACATGTGTGTAAATGTGTGTGTATATACAGAGGTATATATACATGTGAACATTGGGCAGCTAGGTGTAGCAATGGGAAGAATGCTGGGCCTGAGTTCAAATCTGCCCTCAGACTCTTTTTAGCTGTGTGACCCTAGGCAAGTCATTTAAACCTCTTTGTCTCAGTTTCCCCATCTAAAACTGAGCTAGAGAAGGAAATGGAAAACCACCCCCATATCTTTGCCAAGATATGGCACAGAGAGACAGACTGAAAAATGACTGAACAACAATAATAATACATGGAAGACAGAGAGAAAGATTAAGGGGGAGAGAGAGACACACAGAGGGGGAAGGAAAGAGGGAGGGAGGGAGAGAGCGAGCGAGCGAGAGAGAGAGAGAGAGAGAGAGAGAGAGACAGAGAGAACCATGTCCCCCATGAGTCTCATTCCCCTAGTCTCTCTCCCCTGCTTTGTTATGTGAGATCCTTGAGGTCCAAGCCTTCTTAAGAATGGCAGAGACTGTGAGTGCCCCTTAGTGGCCTGAGATGGGTCTGGTCTGGTTGTACAGGTGTGAGAACATGTATTTCCAATCAGTGCTGCTTGCCCACCTAGCTTGGTCGTGTCTCTACCCCCCATTTCACTAAAGCTGGGCTGTGGTGGTCTGGCTGAAGAGCTCTCAGAGAACAGAGGAAGGACTGACCAAAGGTCCAGGACTTCTTCTTCTCTAGTAATAAAGGATAGAGACCCTTCACTTTCTCTTCCAGATAAGAGACCAATTGGAATTGAATTTACACACAGGTGCTAAGTGCCTCCCCACAGACCTCACTCAGCCTCTGCCAAGCAATAGAATGGTTTCTCCAATTGGGAGATGCCCCCCAGCCCTTCCTCCTATGTATTCTTGGTGGGATCCCCAGCTAGCCTTTGGCACCTACTGAAAGGCCCCTGTCTTGGAAATCAGCTCCTAACGCACTAGTTATGAGCCATCAGAGCAGCAAACCTTGGCCAACACTCATTACATCCTCCTCAAGCAAGCCACAGAGCCACTCAGCAGTTGCCTCCACTGGTGGGCCTCTTCTGCCAACCTCCAATACTTCCACTTTGTCCCACAAAGGAGTTCTGGGCAATTGCCCCCCCCTCCCCCCCGCTTTGTACCAGCCACTCACCTTTGGAGTCCAGATTCCAAACTGGCCAGCTGGAACATGAGGCAAGCCTTGCAGGGTTCACTAAGCACATACCCAGAATGTGTGAGCTGCTCATCTCCAGGGGTGAACTCTACCTGACCTTACTGTTATCTGTGGGACATCCCTGGCCCACCCGTGGCACTGAGCCAAGGGAACCCACTCCATACGGTGCTACACCAATTCCCTGGGTCTGGAGTTCTCAGCCAAGACCCTTCAGATAAACCCAGCATGGAGTGATTTGAGCCGCTTGCAGGAAGATGACTGGAGTGAGAAAGACCTCTCAAAGTGTCTTAGGGAAGGTCATTTCTTCTTCTCCTAGCCTCTCCACCAAACTCCTGGCTTACATCTCTACCTGCTTCCCCACCCATGCAGACAGCCCTCCAGCTACTCCTGACATCTTGGCTTCTCCCGGGTACCTCCATTTTGAGTTTGGGAGCTAGACTGGACTTTTCTCCCTCCCTTTCTCCACAGCGAATCAGTCGACAAGGTCAGACTAGAGCAGAGAGGGTACAGACCTAGGTCCTACCCCTTTCACTTACTACCTGTGACCTTTGGCAAATCACTTCCTTTCTGTGGGATTTTGTTTCCTTGTCTGTAAAACTGGGATGATCCTAACACCTGTGGTATCTAGAGGATCTCATGGGATTTGGGAAAGCTGCCAGAGAGGAGGTGCACTGAACTTCTCAATGACTCTCCCCTCCCTCTGTCTCTTGGTCTTCTCTTCGTTCCCCTCCCTGTCTCTCCTCCCTGTTTCTCCCCTCTCCCTCTCTCCCTCCTTTCTCTGTCTCTGTGTTGCTGTCTGTCTTCTGCCCTTCCCCCTTTTGTTTCTCTCTTTCTCTATCTTATTGCTCCCAACACTGACACAGCTGAAGTCATTCCTTCTCACTCTGGTCCCTCCCACAACCCACCCATCAGAGCTTCCCAAAGGCCATAGAAGCCACTGTGGCTTCTCATCTGCTGTTGGATAAAGTCCACGTCCTTCAGTATGATGGACACTTTCTCCATGAAGCCGTCCCAGACTGCCTCAGATTAAAGTGCCGTCTCCCTCCTTTGCAACAGCACAAAAGAGATATCCTGTAACCCCCAGAGATCTGATCAATCTGGCTTGCACTGTGAGAGGTTTATGTGTGCCTCATGTCTCCCCAACTCTGTGGCTAAGCCTATTGGCTCCCCCAGCTTTGTGCCAGGCATAAGTGCACATGCTGGTTAGTCATTGACTGGGGACAGACCACTACCCTGGATGCTGGATGAGCTAACAGCTCAGACACCATGTGAGGCCTGCCCTCAAAGGACTTG